>NC_040241.1:13928972-14553972 GCF_001444195.1 Xiphophorus couchianus | reverse complement strand
GGTTTTATTGACAGAAGTAATTATCACCTCATGGGAGAGCAGAGCCCCACGGGGAAGCTAAATTCTTGCATAAATGCTTGAGAAAATTATAAACATCCAAAAACACTGATAAAAGCCCTAATAAGCCCAATATATTTAGTACACAATCTGCTTCAGTGAATAAATAAATTCTAGTTGTTTATTTTCCAGAAGAAAAATAACAAAGCCTTTAATTTGCTGGTACAATATTCATGAAATTGGAAAAAAGATGAAAATGTACTCACTGGGCTCATAAGTGTCACAGTAAAATTGTATTGGGATTCCCTCCTTTTCTGCAATATGATGACTTACTCTTATGCAAGCTGTAATCACCTCGACTATGGCTGCTATTAGCAAAGCAGTGCATCAGGTATGGCCTTTACTGCTGTGTGTAAAATCAGACTAGACATCGTTAACGGTTTCAATCCTTCGACCTCCGATGGGCTGCATTTTCCGTAATCACAAAGGCAAACAATAAGCCTGCCTAAAGCTTGGGAGTAGTCTGCAGGGACTGAATCCCACCTAATAGTCTAATTAAAGCCATTGATTGCTTATATAAGCACACATCGGCAGTGGACGTTCCCTGCTTACAATCACCCACAGGATTAGTAATTAGCACAAATCCTGAGGTATGGTAAACCCAGTAACTGCTTCTCCCACCTCATTAGCTGGGCAGTGGTATGGTTTTGTTTATTGATGCCGTTTCCCCCCCTGTATGACCTTTCCAAGCGATTCCTGTTGTGCTCCATGCACTGTAACTCTCCTGCTACTGTTATTATCGCTCCAGAGCATCTGTGTACAATCACTGTTTATATATCTGTACTTTTCCCCCCCTCCCCCCTCCCCAAACAGCCACAATGCTTCAGATGATTTCAAAAGATAAGCCTGGATGCTCTGATGAATGCCTTTGAGGGCCGTCTGAGTCTGATGGCCTCCAGTGACGTCCTTTGTCAAGATCACTAGAGGTTAGACATTTTACCTCCCCAGGTTTTCTTTGGCATGGTTTTGTATCCCGCTGTGTGTGAGTTTTTATTTCTCAGAAAGAAACAAAGAGAAATAGAAGACTGGCAGCATCTCTTCCGGGATAATATGCTGTCCATCTGAGCATTTGTATCCGACAGTCAGTTTTATCTTGTGCAATTTATAAAGAGCAGATGTACAATATGCATTACTTTTTTAGGTATTCCAACATATGTTACTATTGTCATCATTATTGCGTGCTAAAACAATTTTCTCTGAAATCCAAGCATGACTGAACTGATTTTCAGACCAATAAGAGAACTGTTAGCACGGACTCAGTTCGGATTTCAATTTCTCTTTAAAATCCTTGTTACAACTGCAATAATGCAGCATATACTTAATTAAGTTTCCTTTTAGGAATAATTTGTACTGGAAGAAAATGTAATGAAGACACATTTTTCTTTCTGTGTCTGATGATTGTGATTCAAGTTCACAATCATCTGAACTTGAATCTAAACAAGGCAAAGGAATTTATTGCACATGTCAAGAGAAGCAAGTTTTAGTTGGAACCCTATTTCCATCATGGGATGACGTGAAGGTGATGGAGGAATTTAAATGTCTTGGTGCTCAGCTGGACAGCAGACTAGACTGGAGTCATCTAGAATAAGTGACATAGTAGACTGAACTTCTTGAAGGAGCTGAGGTCCTTCAGTGTTTGCAGAAAGATGCTACATATCTTTTATAAGTCTGCTGCTGAGTGCCATCTCTCTGTCATCTCTCCTGCCATCATCTGTAGGGATAGCAGCATAAGAGCCAAGAAATTACAAAGGTTAAACAACCTCACAAAGAAGGCTGGTTCTGTTCTGGGGAATACATCTAGAGATTATGATACACAGAAGGATTCTTCATAAAGTCAAGAAAATTGCAGACAACCCTAAACATCCTCTTTGTGAGACATTTATTCAGCAAAAGTGTCTTCGGTCAGAGGCTTCTACAGAGCCGCTGTATTCCAGACAGCTACAAGAGATTCTTCCCACACACAGCAATTAGCTTCTACTACTTCTTGAAGGACCTTGGAGAGTGGGATACAACAACATTCAATTTGTCTTTGGGAACAATAAAGTATTTATTAATCAAATTCAACATGTTTTTGAAACGTTTGTGTAAATTCCACAATGTATAGCTGCATTTATTGCTAAAGGCTGTCATATAATCAGATTCTCATGAGGGACCATGCCAACTTGAGAATAAGTAAGATATAAATACCTAAGAATTGTATAAAAACCCCCAATAAAATATGTATTTACTTCATAGAGTTTAAATATGATTGGACTGAATAACCTGTTCACATTTTTATGCAAACACAATGCCCTTTGGGGAGGTTCTTGAGACAGCATACGTAAAAAATTGGCACCATAGGAATAAACTGAACTAAATAATTTTTTTTAAACACACTCATCTGTGTGTTCACTCTGTCTCTCACAATCCGTTTATAAAAAAACACATATTGTTTATTTTGATTCACTTACATGGTTGTATTTTGTTGTATGTGTTATTATGAGCAACCACCAGCAGAAAAAAAGAACAGATTTATTTGCATGAGGCAGCAAAATTGATTTTTCCCTATTCTGAATTTATCTCTTAAAGTAAGAAAAGCATGGATTAAGCCTCTGTTAAAAAATAATAAATCCGCCAAGAAAAAATGCATTCCTTGATGAAATGTGGCAACAAAGGTCAACCGGATTATGGTGATGTCATCGAGGTTGACTGCAGGTCACTGTGTTTTTTTGTTTTTTTTGGGGGGGGTGGGGGGGTTGTTTTGCAAGATTGAGCATACAAATACTAATAAACAAACCTTCCTGATTTAATATAACTGGAAGACGTTACAAAAGACAATAGTACTGAGAAAAACTCTTCATCGAGAGGTAAAGCGCTACAAGAGCTTTAAAGGCTGGTTGGTATACTTCAGTTTTGATTCGTGACCACTGAAGTAGTTATGCGAACAACAGACCTAAAGTACGTGTCCACAAAAAACAACTCACACTTTTCACCTCTGTTCTGGCAATAGGCCTCCAAAATACAAAAAATGCAAAACATCCGCGGTAGATTTAGTCACTCCTTCACTGCAATACATTTCACGGAATAATCATTTGGCAGATCCAAGTCAGCTCACCTGGTCCAAAAAGAGGTTGCACACTGAATAAAGAGTGATTTTCTTCCTCTTTTTATAGCTCGCATGTCCGCACCCAGAGAGAGCACGATGGAAGAAAGGAGGGAGTTTGTGTACACTGGCAGAGAAAAGACCTGCATTATGGTTGAGCTGGGCACTAAGCTGCACCCAGGTGTTCGCCTCTTTCCAGGTGGCCATGTAATACTCTTGCCGACCCAGATCATGGCAATCTTGGAGCTGGCGGAGATGGCTCGCTGCCGACACCAGCGGAGCGGCCGGGTAATATGCCAAGTTGGCAGCGAGCATGCTTGAAAAGCAGGCGGGTAAACAAGTGCAGAGTGCCCAACATTCCTGGAGAGGAAAGATGATGAAGAATGTTACATCTTCTTCATTCAAAAATCGATGAAAATGTCACAGATGGAGATGCACCGTTAAGAGATTTTGTGGTCGTCTGCTGATTTAGTAAAGCTCTCATCTAATACAAATTTTAGCTGAATCAGATTTGTTTTGATTTGAAGCTCAAAACAAATCGGATTAACAAAAAACATGGAATTCAAATAAATGAAATAAGTAGACCTCTAACTGTTAAAGATTAACATCATTTTCTTGTTTAGCCTCTTTTATAGCAGACAGAATTTGCCTCTTCAAAAGGGACACAGGGAATTTGCTGTAGTGACCTGAAGGAATGTCCAACATTCATCTGTAGAAAAGTACAGTTTCCTTTTGAATACCTTCAGATTTTACTTTTAAACAGCTTATCAAAGCTAAAGATGATTATTCAAGTCTTCTTAAGCTCTGTTACAACTGTCCTACTAAGGCGTAATGGTGTCAGTACAACCTGCTAAAGCATTTGTATTATTTGTTCACCAACTGAATCAAGTTTTAAGATTTTGAAGTGCTGATTGCAGATCATGGCCAGTCAATTGTAATGATTCTTTGTGCATCTCTTCCTGAAGATGTCAGTGGAAACCACGGTTGATTTTAAAAAGTAAAGTTAAGACATTTCTCTTTCCTTAGGTTAGCTGGCCTTTGGAGGGGGCCTATTGTGCATTTCCCAGGCATAATGGTATTCCACAGTACAATCAAGTAACTGTCTTACCTTAAATATGCTGTATACTGTATATGAAGTATGACTAACAAGAAATTTGACTTTGTAATTTAAATCCTCAAAATTGGGCATCTGTCTCTTTAAACACTCCTGTTCTTTCTGAAACTGCACTTTCAGGAAGTCATCACAACATTACTTCTCTAGTAACCCTTTAATAACGTTTTTGCCAGCGTTGCACTGAGAAGTAGCTTGTATAATGAGCTCAGCAGATGTGCAGTTCCACCATTTGTTTGCCAATTGCTGCTGGCTAGTCTGAAGGAGCTGAGAGTTGCTCTGTGAGTCGGAAGCTCAGAAGTTTGGGAACTGGTCGGTTCAAGGAGGAGCTGCGCCTTAAAGGCCGCACGAGGTCAACCCTTTGCACACCAGAGTGTTTGCCACAGGAGGTCAAAAGATTTCTTAAATACGCATAAAAGAATCAACGCATTTTAAATCAACATTTAATACTTTTTTGTTTTGTTGTTATGATTACTGAAATTTTCTACCAACTGTTTGAATTATATCCCTATTTTAATTTATTTATTTTTAGTTATATTCCCATTTATGGATAATTTATTCCTCTTACTCCTTCAAAAGAACATTAACTCTGTTAGTGGTACAATTATGTAAATCTTTCTTTTCCGTGCTTAGTCTGATTTAGCTTATTTTCTTTTGTTTTCCTTATTTCTGCTTTACAGTTTGATTATTTTTCATTGACTAACGTTTGTGGATAAAATGTGCTGCATCAATTAGAACAGCTCTAGTTCTTCATTGATTTTGACTTAGAAACTTGAACAAGCCCGATTTAAAGTGTTTGAGACAATATTTTACATTCTTTCAATAAAAAAAGGATTATTGTAGTGCATATTATTGTGTTACTGACCTAAAATCCACAAATATATAATCTGCAGAATGTCAGGGTACCATATTATGTTCACATAATGTCCCCAGTCAGAGATACGATCTTTATAAGCTTATAAAGCCAGAATAATATGCAATCCCTATCTAGCCTGTAGTGTCTGGGCACTGTGTGCTCTACAGTGTAAGTAGCTCGGCTGGCAGGCAGCCACAGACGAACGCTTGTGTTTCTGCTTGCCATCCTCTCATTTGACTGCATGGTAATTACCGTCTCAATGCGGTAAGAAAAAGCAGCTTTTGGTAGGAGGATTGAAAGAGAAAAGAGAAAAATGTGAGGGTGTGTGGCTTAGCAGCTTAATGAACATGTCAAATATTTTTAAACAAATGGATTACCAAATCTGTACACATTCTGCTGGATCATGCACGCTCCAAAAACACTGTAGTGGCAGACTGGGAATGAGAATGGGGTGGAAAAACAGGAAAATTGGTGAAATACCAAAAATGACAGTGGGAAAAAAATAACTCTTCTGCATTAGTGCATATGATGTCTACTCTGTGCTCGCCAAATCATTCCTGGCTGTCAATCTTTTTTTTTTTACCTCAACCCATATAAATAAAGACAGACTTATGTAAACGTTAGTATCCATAAAAATAGTTCAGATTTGCAGAACATACATCTATTTGCTAACTTATTTGACATTTATCACATTAACATTATATTCACCAGAATAAGTATTTGTTGAAGCCTTAGCCAAATATTCATGAGATTTCTGTACCAATGAATGGACTTTTGCTATACCCTTGGGCTAAGGTGTCCTATTAGCTCAAGCTGCTCATGCTATTAGACCTCTTATGTAATACTAAACATTTTTACAATTCATGACTAAACACTTATCCTGAATGACTGCACATGGATTTTTTCCCCTTCAAGGGTCAGTGAAGAATGTCAATCAGCACATTTGACATTTCCCCATAAACCTCACTTAGGCCGTAGGCAGGTGTCTCCAGTTTTGTTTATAGCCTCGAGCAATGATTATTTCCCGTTGGCTGTCATGAAATAATCCCCTTTCTCCTAAGTTTGGTAATGTTGCAAACTCTTCCCAGACAAGTTTAGAGGATTTATTTCTTTCGGACGGGCTCATGAAAGTACAGTTCAGTTCAGAAGTTTACATTCACTTAAAATGTTGGGCTCGTATTGCGACTTTTACTGATGCATTCTTTATGTATCATGGTAAACATTTAATTAATTTTAAAAACAATCTGTTGGAAAATTGTGCACCAATTTGTTGGAAAAGAGAAAATAATAATGACCCCAAATGCACATACAAATTGGTTCCAAAATAAATACACAGCAGTCTAATTTCAAAACCCTGTTCAAGGCTGCAAAAAGCTTGCCAGAGTTTCTCTTTTTTGCAACTTTCTCAAGAAAATTTTACTAAATATTAGAGGGGTTAAATAAAACCCCTAATAAAATTCAAACTTGTGTATGCAGTTCTTGTTTTTAACAATAATTTCAGTTATATGTAGTGCAATTACTGTTGCACCAAAGTGATGGCAAAAGCAGGTGAAACTCTTCTTTTCATCTGTAAACCATGAATGCATTACAACTGAGATTTTTGTGAAAATCTGTAAGTAGCTTTGGCAAAGGGAAAATACTAGTTTTTCAGGCAAACTTGCTGTTTTTCACTTTAGTTAATGAAACAGGGGCTCAATCTGACCTTGGTATGAGTTTGATGTTTGAATGCAATATGCAAAAACTCAAAACGAGTGGAAACAATTGCTAAAAGCAATGTTCTGAATTAAATGTGCATGCAAAAATGATGATCAGTATCATTTAAATGCGGCAGCATCACTACATTAGTCATTACATCCTCCTCTAAGCACGTTAAAAGACAACTGCATGTCAGTGTGATGATTTGAGGCTGATGGACATGTCTCCGTCTTGTTGTGACACATTACCTCAACAAGATTGTGACTAACCATCATGGATCACTGGAGTGCTAATGTGCCAGCTCCTTGCACAGGGGATGACACTCTTTACCTAAAGGTGAAAGCCCAATTAAACCAAACGTGTGGAATTGAACAAGCTCAGCGGCGAAAGCTGGAAAAATGCCCCAGCTTCTCATTGCTTATTCTGAATGGTACAACAGCCATTATTCTTGCAGTCATTGCTAAGCAAGATGTCAATAGTTTATTGAAAGATGTAGACATGGTAAGAGAGGTGGATGCATAAGCGAGGGAAAGCGGAAGAGATGACTGTAACCTGAATTCACAAGTTCTAATCCCATCTAAGCGGGTCAAAGCTTCATGTTTCTGCAAACGTGACAACCTCCGAGAATGAGCTTCAGCGCTGTGCCTTCTTTTGTTTCTAATTGGTTGGTAATGTACCAGACACCCACATCTATCTCGACCTTAATTTTTACCTTCCACTTTCTAACTATCTTTTGCAGTGAGCTATAAATCTGTCACAGTCTCGGGAAATGTCTAATCTGCGTCCACCTGCGTGAACACTAAGCAGCACCATGTGCCATTGGGCGAAATGACTGACTGCTTTCTCAGGTCTCTCTGTCTTTCTCTCACCTTCTCGCTGTTGCTGCTATGTCTGTTTTCTCTCACAACATTGTACAAATGTTTCTTTTGTCTAAGGACCCATTCCATATGTTTGCAATCACTCCGGCTCCCTTGCCTGCACAGATCATTTAGCAGGCTCCCTCATACATTTCAATTAGATCCACCTAGCACGGGCATAGACACAGGAAAGCAATATTGATTTCCTGATATCCTGTGCGTGGGACGGCCAAAATTATCACCTGTACAGGAAGAATATCAAAGATCCATAACAATTTACTTGTATTGGTTACCATATGTTTGATATCCTACCAGGTTGTTGGTGCACAACTAATTAAAACATGCACAACAGATGTATGTCAAGAAATGATAAAGTTCTGTCTTCATAATGAGTAATGGTAGCAATAAGAAGGAGAAGCATCTTTGGAAAGTTGTCAAGGGAAGCCGTTAAGTGTCAAAATTCACCAAGCATCGTCTGCATCTTAAAATGTACTTATTATTCCATTATTGTCAGGTCGGCGTGGCTGAATGGCTGTTTCTGAGGGGGAGCAGCCACTGCCTGTTAGCTGTCACTCAGTCTGCACCACCTCATCCATTCTCTTGACACTCTGCCGAGTCCCAGAGAGAGCGATCACTCAAAGTTCAGCGGACAGGGACGTTTCATCAAATGGCTGATGAGACTTTGGGATGCTGGGACAAAGGGCTACATTCTACAGCTATATTCCAGCTGGTCTTTAACCTAAGCTGGCAGCAGTGGAAGTTTTATGCAGAACAGCTTAATTGATGCTTGTATTCATTTTACACTCGTGGCACTTTATTAAGAAGATCTGGATCTCACTGGGCTGGAACCTGTGTTGACTTCAGAAATGCCAATATTCTTTGCAGCATTTTAATCAATATTGATATGATTGATATGAGCTACTGCAGAAAATATGGCTTTCACAACTTGATGTTTTGCTACCTTGAGGTTATACCACCACCCAGAAGTGCTCTACTGGGTTGATTTAGTTACTATGGAGGCCTCTGTAGTACAGTGAAGTCTTTGTCATGTTGAAATAACATTTCGAGTTGATTTTTGGTTTGGGATGATGCATTTTTCTGCATGAAGTAGCAATTAGAAGATGGCTACACTGTGGTCAGTGGGGGTGTTGAGAGAGGTACAGTGTACAGCCCGATCTGGTGGAGCATACAATCCGGAGATGTGGTTCTCCCTTCTCCCTTTTGGTGCTCATTCTAAGGCTGAGCTGTCTATGTATTTATGCATTTATAGGCTTATGCTACTGGAAGACAAACTGACCACTTTTTTCTTCTTCTGTTCTCCAATTTACTTTATTTGCTGTTATTTCAGTCGTAATCATTATGTTTTCTCTCAGTCTTTATTTCTCTCCACAGAAGCTACATCTGGTCTGGCATTCAGTTTGGCTGTGGTGCTTTCCTGGAAGAGGACATCAGATGAGATAATCCTGCCAACAATTAAACAATCTCTCCCTCCTGCTATTACCATTTTATGTTTTTATTAACATGGAAAATACTCCCACATCAGCTCTTCTGTTTCTTTTTTGTGCATCAAACCACAGTCAGTCATGGAAGATGACAGCTTGCACTGAGCCAGGTTCTGCTAGAGGTTTCTTCCTGTTCAAAAGGGAGTTTTTCCTCGCCACTATCACAACATGCATGCTCAGCAGGAGGAATTGCTGTAAAATCAATGAAACAACACAAATGATTGCTTACTGTCACCACAAGTTTTGTGGTATTTTACTGATGGTGTTCAAAAAGGTTTATGAGTCATTATTGGTGTTTAAATGAGTTGTAAATGTGGAGGCTATACTTGATGTAATATACTATATGGAATCCAACATTTTATTTGATCATTTTACAACAAAACTAATTCTTCCAGTTAAGAATATGAAGACAGGCTACTCATCTTTCACTCCATCCCTTTACCCAAAGCTCAGGACTTTTCCCCCACTCCAGTTTAATTTTTAATTAGAGGTCTGCATACTTGTCCCATCATAACAACCCCTCTATGGTGCATAATTCTTAGACTAGACTAGGGTGTATTTATGTTCTTAGTTGCCTGGGGAAAGGTTGCTCTTCTGCTTTTCTTTACATAATACACTGCTGAGGATGTACCACAGACATCAAAAGTGTGCTTTCAAATCTGCTATTTACTCATGTCTTTTATAAAGATCTACTCACAGGTGTTTGTTCAGTCACTGCTGTAGCACAAGTTGAGAAGGCTCTGTGACCCAAGCTGCTGCCATCTGCGTCCCAACAATAAACGCCCCTCAGAGTCGCATGCCTCTCTCTCTGCTGTTGTCATTCTAAATGTGGCTCATCTTTGGGCATCCAGCACAACTGAAGTGCCATAGATTTTATACTACATGGACGGAAGCTTCTGTGGCTCTACATTTAGTACTGATGTACTCATTGGACAGTTGTACTTATAGTACTTGTTAAAATGATCTACAATGATTACTGAGAGTATTGTTTCTGTCGTCAGGCATGCAATGTACCTTGGTTTTTGAAATTTTACGCATCCATCCATGCGTTTCTGCTTATCTGAGATCAAGTCTTACAGGTAGTCTGTCACTAGCAACAACGTCCATCTCATTCAAATAGATTCTGAGTCATTCCAAGGCCAGTAGTCATATACCTGGGACGGCTTTTAAGATGTCTTTGACATATGGTGCATCTTCCAAAAAAACTGAAGGTAACATAGTTGCTTGATTGCCATATAAATCAGCACTGTGTCCCTGGACAATACATGATAACCCCCCTATAAGGAACTATAATGTGATTCAAAGGTTGTTCGTTTAGCTTAGTAACTTTGTTTAAAGTCAGTTAAACTAATGAACATTATTTTTGCACTACTCAAAGAAACAAACAGTAAATACAAAGAAATTTAGCAGAATTCTTTTCCAAACTGTCTAGAAAGTATCATCACACAAAAGTCTATTAGTCAGTAAATGTATGATTATTTATTTATTTATCTATATTTTATCACTGGATGTCAATTATCTATCCTCCCATTGTCTACTTATTCTTGCAGGGTCAAGGGACTGGTACCTATCTCCTGGAGTCATAGGTTGAAGATCGGTTTACATCCTGCACAGGTTGCCAGATCATCATGGGGCAACTATGTCAATTTAGAGTAAATCATATGCAAAGCTATAGAAAGAGATTGGGTTGTCATCCAAAGCCCCCTCTGTTCTTTTGTTAATGAAACAATAAGCCACTGAAGACGTAACAAGAGTAATCATCAGCAACTCACCAGCATTTAATTATTCTATGTAGGCAATCCGTGGCTAATTTTGACTAATTGTTCCAATCAACTTCATGGCACGGTTTGCCCTCTTTTAAAGAGGGATGTCAAGCCTTGTGGTCTATGCTGAAGGTCGGTTGTTTGGGCAGCATTCATGTAGCCTGACATTTCTAGTAATTATCTTCATAAAGATGGGAGGCCCTTCAATTACAGTGATGTATGATTAAACCTAATGGCTCCATTTCTCTACGGGGTGGAATGGATGAAAGAAATCGCATCATGTTCCTCTAGTTGTTTTGGGACACGAGGTGATCTTAGATTAAATGAATTTATTTTTTTTTTTTAGCAGACCCTGAATATATTAAAGTGATAATCATCAATGATTTATACTAAAACATGGAAGCATTGCATGTTCTGAATACATCTTGCAGTTTACCTGAATTTTAGGAAACATTTTCTCTCACACAGCTGTAGCAACAAGTAAAAATTCTGCTTCTGTCACAAGATGGTCTCACATGGAGGCGGTGTCGTGCCTCCCAGCGTAATGACAGTCTTAATGGAAAATAAAACTGGCTCTCTGGGGAGTGTGATGGTCAGGCTGGCCATTACAGAGTCACTCAATAGCAGCTGATTGACTCGCTCCCCTGCTCCGATATAAGCCTGTTAAGCTGCTACTCAGTGTCAAAGCAGCGCTCCGCGCACTCGCAGCATTGCTGCTCCGTGCTGCTAAAGGCTACTGGATAAAGTGCTTACCCTGACTTAGTAAAGCATAAGCAGCCAAGGGGCTTCAGTCATGATCAGTGTGGATTTCCATCTAAAAAAGCTGTTTTAAAAAAAATCTTCAACCAGGGTATAATAGTTGATCCTCCTAATTAGAAAAACGTACAACAATATTAGAACTGATTATTTTTTCAAGTGAAATATAGTTATTGGGTAAAGTCAAAACTTCCCTGACCATCGGTTAAGCTGACATCCTTTAATGATTGCTGGTTCATAACTTAACACATTTTAAATTGTGGCTTGTATACACAAAATATTAGCTGAAGGCTTAGAAAGAAGGCAAGCATCAGCTAAATTTTTTCACTGGAACTTTTTTCACCTTTGGAAACTTCTTTCACATTACAACAACAAAGCAATCCCCTAACACACCCCTAAATTAAATCCTGGGCAACAAATTCCCTTAATAACTTATCTAATTAGTAAATAGAGTTCATTTGTGTGTAATTTAATCTCAGTATTTATGTAACTGTTCTGTAAGGACGTCTGTTGGAGAATACCGGCGAATAAACCTCAGGAAGATCAAGGAACACAGATGATAAATCAGGAATAACGTTGTCCAGAAGTTTAAAACAATTAGGTTAGGTCAGTGGTTACCAAAGATTTTCTTCTGGGCCCCCCCAGAGGTTCCCGAAGATTTTCTGAGCCTCCCTATGGATTACAGTAAAATCCCCCCCAAAAAAGGAAAACAAAAAAACAACAACTGGGCACACACATCGTCTGGAATCACCAGACATAAACCTATAGGTACACATATTTTGTTTTCAAACTCGACTAAAGTTTATTTCACACTTCAGGTTGCAACAAAACACACTACAAACCATCTTTACAGTGAAACACTTTTGTGTAACTGTTTTGTGTTTTTTTTGCTTCCCACGCCCCCCCCCTGCAATGGCCCCACACTTTGGGAATCACTGGGTTAGGTTATAGCAAAATAACCCAAACTTCTCACAGAGTTCTGTTCAATCATTCAATTCAAAAATGTAAAGAGAATGATGACACAACTGCAAACCTACCTAGACATGACCAAACACCGAAAGCCATGAATAAGTTTTTTCTCACCAGGGAAAGAGAAGCTAGTTAGAGTTGATGGTCAGGTGGATGAAGCCAAATACATGGAGGACACATTGTGAAATGAATCCAGTTTGAGGCTTGGAATGGCTTAAGACATAGGGCAGAGGTTTACCTTCCAGCAGGACAATGACAATAAACACACAACCAGAGCTGCAATGGAATCATTTAGAGCAAAGTATTTATCGTAAATGTCTTAGCATTTCCCAGTGAAATATGTCCAAGCTTGTGGTTGTAATGGGACAAGCGTGGTGTGTTCATAAGGTGAGTACTTGCTAGAAAATCAATGTGAGATTGATGTTATGTTGCACTGTAAAATTTAAAGGTTTGATCATAAAATGGTGCATACTCTCAGGAGATAGGAATACTTAAACATTAGAACGGTGCTCGACTTGTACTGAAGGTTGAATGCAGACAGAGTGAATAGTATTGATGCTTTCAGAATAAAAGGATTGTACATTTTTTGCCAGTATTGCATTGGTACATGGTTTAAATGCACAAAGATTGCATTTAAATCATCTACTTTTGCATTTATTGCACATATTTTTGTCCTTGCACTTGTTACTATTAGCTAAATAGTTTCTGGCCACTGTCTCAGGGGTCTGTCTCGGTGACAAGTTGTTTCTCCCTGTAAAAATTGCTGACCGCAAGCTCTTCCCAAGTAACACACCATCCGCAGCAAAAATCTTGATAGCGCGGTGTCCAGAGGTCTATTTCTGAAAATACAATCATGCTGTCAATGCACCAACAATTACATCATATTTTGACTTAACTAGGGTGCACACAATGTCATTTCCAGGGTGTTTTGTGAAAGCTACCTACATTTTCTTTTTCTTTACATAAGCTCACTGGACTGGGTGCAATCATGACGATGAGCATAAAGTAAAGAGAGAGCTCTCACTCTTCATGTACAGTACAGACCAAAAGTTTGGACACACCTTCTAATTCAATGGGTTTTCTTTATTTTCATGACTATTTATAAGGCAAGAAATCCCACTTATTAACCTGACAGGGCACACCTATGAAGTGAAACCCATTTCAGGTGACTACCTCTTGAAGCTCATCAAGAAAATGCAGAGTGTGTGCAAAGCAGTAAACACAGCAAAAGGTTGCTATTTTGAAGAAACTAGAATATAAGGGGTATTTTCAGTTGTTTTACACTTTTTTGTTTAGTGCATATTTCCACATGTGTTATTCATAGTTTTGATGCCTTCAGTGTGAATCTACAATGTCAATAGTCATAAAAATAAAGGAAACTCTTTGAATTAAAAGGTGTGTCCAAACATTTGGTCTGTACTGTACATCACAAAATAATATGTTGACCAACAAAGAGACTTTTGGAAATGGCTGTTTACAACTGCTTTAATGTTAAGTAAAAGCTGCAAAGTGCACAGAAAAAATAGATAAATCCACATAACACGCAGAGAAGAGAGCAGCACACATTCCATCATTCCCCCACTCCATCCCCTCTCTTCCTTCAACCTCAGGGAATCTGATAACCTCCTGACGTGAAGCCCAGAAACAGTAATGCAATAGCCAGTCAACTCATATTTCCCAAGCGAGACAGCCAGGGCTTAAACTTTATATTCTTCAGCGACCACACCGCTGAGGGTGGAGATGGCTGCAGGGCATCGAGGGAGAGAGACCAGGAGATGGATGGACAGATACAGAGACAAATGGAGACCTATATGTAGACATATAGCCATGCCATTCTTTATTATTTAACGTCCAACCTAAGAGTAGGTCACATAAGTATAGCTCAATTCGAGTTAAATGAGGACAAAGATTGGAGGAGAATCTTATCAGTTTGAAGCAGGCTGCACCATGAATCTTACTTATTCTTGCTAAGTGTTGGGCTAGCCCAAAAAGCCTGAACTGGCTAATGATACATAATCATATCAGGAAACTGAGCTTGATCTATGACGGCGGTGCATGAGGTTAGTGAGGGAGAAAGTGCAAAAGAAGTAAAATACAATGAGCTAGTGAGATATATAGAGAGAAAACAGTGAGGAGCAAGGAAATCTAATTTGTGTAACTGCTTCAAGGATGTGATAGAGTCTAGAGAGTGCCAAATGTGAAACAAATGAGCTGAAAACAAAAATGCATCTGGTTTTTGAAGAAAATGCAGCGGAAGTTGTTGTCCATCATCCACATTGAATTGTCTATAGGAAGCAACAAAGGGCCTATTTAAGCATGTTGTCACATTTATTTATTTTTATTTTATTTTAGAAAAACACAAATTTTCAGCAGATTTTGCATCTTTAGTCAACATGCAAGGTGACAACGACAAAATGCTCATTTTAGAGGTGGGGCGAGGGGCACAACTGGATTGAGTCTGGGAAAACAATATGACTATGTAAATCCCTACAGCCCTAGACACTTTTAAATACAAACACTATGACTGTTGTAAATCCAGGGAATTCTTTTAACAATTTCTCTTGGAAGTGAAGTTTTACTTGCAGGTATTTGAATTGCTGGTTCTTTTGAAATGAGTTGACATGGCTCGGCTATCTGACCTGGCCCTGCTCTTCCATCTTACACTCCTCTACGGCCTGAGCATCCGCTGATCCTGATTGCTGCTCCGGCTTATACATAGCGCATCATTTAATTCACTGCAACAAATATTATACAAAAAATATTGCAAAATATGATGTTATCCCTTCCCTGCTGTGTCTTCCTGAACCTGTTCACAAACTCACTGCTTACAACTACAACTCTTTCTGCAATATGACTTTGGCCACATTTGTAATGCAGCTAAAATACACCAGCCTTAATATCAAACTGTACTAAATAATTAGCTAAATATACTCATCACATTTTTACAATACTTCAGCTGTGAGTCTCTTGCTTCTCTACCAGCATCTCCACCTGGCCATTTTGCTTCTGACACCTGAAAATCTACATAGATGATAGTTTAAGAACTTTCAAAGCATTGATTCAAAAGCCAAATGGGAGAAACATTGTTAAACGAACTCTCATCACCCTAACATTTGTCACAATGGTCAGTCTCATGACAAACATTTCTTTATTCTCTTAGCTTCACCGATGAGCCTCCAGCCATTACTCCAGCCCAAGTTACATCTGTGTCCAGAATATTTGGTCAGAACAAGTGAGTCCTCTACTTCATTTCAATAGCACAATCTAAGTAGATTGTTCTATTGTAATTGTGATAATGTTGGCTAACATTACCACATCATCTCTCTAGTAAGCAGAGACAATGCTGCTGCTTTGGGATTCCGAAGGTCAGATTGATGTCCGGGTTTCTGTCTTTCAAATATTCTATTGCCTTGGTGACCAAAATTCCCGTAAGCGTAAAATGATAGATGGGTTGGGATTTGACTGTTAAAAGCTTTTATATCTTGTTTGCCAATTTCAGATTATTTAGGCGACTTGTAATAGCTTCAACTTTCACTGTACTCCACTTCAGGTGGTGGCTGCCTTCCAGATGTTTCTGGTTTTGGTTAGAATTACCTAAAGCAATGAAAGGCATATTTTTTAAGCATGTCTCACAGACTCAATCTGTTTCAACCAGGATGGTACTCTGTCTTAGACAACCTTTGAAATCACCATTTGCAAGCAAAACTATTGTTACAGCCCCAGCCTCTCCCTAGGGGGGGGCGGTAGAGAGCAATGAGTAGGAGCACAGGGAAGAAGAAGAGCCAAGTGTGTTAGTTGTTAGAGACTCGAGCTGTGGAGTGGTTGTTGTCCGTTTTTGCCAAGAAGAGGAATAAAGTTCAACCAGTTCTTCATCTGCCTCCTCCTTGTTTTGCCACCAGCAGAGCAGACCCTATGAGCTTGTTACCAGCAAACGAGCCGAAATAGACACCAGCCTGTTCTGGACTTGCCTAGGTAACACTATGCTAAATGTAAACGTTACAATAATGGAGGAGCTGCTTGTGGGTAACATGATCAGAATGTTTTGAATTTAGTTCCCAAAATTAACTAGGAATTAGAAAACTTTTGATGTTCCTGAGATATTTGTTTTAATATCTGCGATTCACTCCCAGCATAATAAAAGTTATTTTGTCCATGACTCATGTGGGACTAACTCAGTGTACAGGCGTCTTTACCACTCTATGAGTTTAAATAACATTAGTGCGAAATTTTCTTTCAGCCCACACCAGCCTCTCACTTCATCTGTTCCTCACATAGTCTCAATGTCTAAATGGTCAATAGTTTCTGTATCCAACTGCTTGCACAATAGCTTTTGTAATTGTGTTCACAGGGTTGTCTTTTTAATCTTAAATGAAAGTTAAATGGACATATTGACAAGGTAAACTTTTTTTTCTGACATTGTCCATATATATCAAATTTTGATAAAAGTGCTTTGCAGTTTGTTAACTCAAGAGCAATTTAAATACTTTTGACAGACTGTGGGAACAAGTGTTTTCTGGCAGTGATGTCACACGACAAAGACAAGAAATCTGCTACTAAACATACTTACCAAAATAAAAATTTCCATTGTTTTAGGGACTTTTGGGACATATTTGATTGAGTTTAAAAGTAAAGTAGGTTAAAATAAAAAACAATCGCTCCACCACAATTAAGTACTACTTTGTGTAATTAAATCCCTTAACATTCCAATAAAATGCAAAAAAGCCCTGAATACACTTATCTGTATGCATGAGAGCAGCTCCACAAACTTGCTGCATGCTGCCACATATAGGCTACATTTAAATTAAGAAGAAAATATACGAGTTGAACATAACAAAAAGAAGAAATAATAATAACTGTGGATGCAAAATACTTGAAAGGCAGAAGTCTCTCTTGGAAATAAATTGATTCACACTGGAGGAGGACTAAGTAAACAAGCTCCCATTTTCCAATGAGAATAACCAGGAGACAGCATGTGAACGCGTGCACGTGAGAGGTTCAACAAAGCCTGGTGGTGAGCAGGAGAAGAGAGCCAGGAGTGTGGGAGGTAAAGCATCACACAATACTTGAGGAAATGCACTGGCAACAAAAGAGGGAACTAGATGTAATTTACACATGAATAAATATGCTGAAGGCTAGAACTGATCATTAGTATTCTCTGGGAAAATAAAAATGACTTAAGGCCCGACAATTTGATGAGTGAAATTAAAACACTGAAGGATATTTTTACTGTTAATGATGAGATCGTCTTACTACCTCTTGATTGTCTTATTTTTACAAGCATGATGTAATCTCAAGTATAAATAGACCTTTCTCCTCCTCTCTTCTTTTAGCTGCCTTAATGTAAGTTAGAGAAACAATGTATTTTCCCTTCAAAATGTAGCAAGTGTTCTTTGCAGCAAAAGCGAGCAGGACCTTAATGCTCTTGGGCTCTTGTTTCACAGAGAGCGATGTAAGGCCAGGGAACAAAAGGTTGTCTACCCCGCTGCTGCTGCCGAGGAGCGAAGTGGCCCGTCTCTTAATTGGCGCTCTGATCGCGGAGAGCTCTGGGCTGCGGGACCTGCTGCTCGCAGAAGCACCATCATCCTGGGTACGCGAGGGAGGGTTACTCCTGTCTGTCTTGATTAATGGCCTCTCTATCTGACCCCACCCAGGAGTCCTGACAGGCACCTTACTGGAAAAAGCAGCAGCACCAATACAAAGCGCGCACACTTCCAAGAGAAGCAGGCATGATTACATGTTGTGCGTCTGTGTGGATGGATGTGCTTGGGTTTAATAAGTAGGCGTTTTTTGTTTTTTTTGTTGTTTTTAAACAAGAAACTTGGTAGAGTCGCTAATTGAAGGAAGGGCAGCCTTGTTGACTGGTGGAAACAGCACAAGCACAAACACATGTCCTCTTGTTTACATTCATCATCTTGAAATACTCAAATGAATTATACATAGCCTGAAGTGCACATGTAGTGAAACAAGCCCCTGCACCGCATATTCCCAGTGCAGACTTATTTTGTCGCTGGTCAGCACCATGCCTGCGTGCTCTTATTTAATCTTAGGCTCCAGAAATAAATCTGATTCCGACACGCTGAAGCGATGAAGTTTGGTCTTCTGCGAGCATGAGGCTGTGTGAGAGTTGGGTTGTCAGAGGGTGCCCTGTTTCTACAATGGGATGTGAAAGCTATAATTGCGCCGCAAGAGTCACATTGACATTCAATTCACATGCAGCCCGCACTGTATCCCAAGTGTCCCAGACTACTGCTGTACTTAATATTGTCTACTATACGTCATAATGTGCAAAAGCGTCTACAGTCTGTGTATTATTACTAGCATCGTCATTGCTGATGACAATGGAGGATTGCTTTTATGCAAAGGTTTTTCTACTCCACGTAGAATTGAATTGTGCCGTACAAGGAGTTAAATGACTTTTTCGTAGATAAGTGAGAAAGTGTTGGGTTCCTGAAAAATCTAGAAAAGTCTACATCTTAAATTATTCTAAAATATTTTAAACCATGGTTCACGGACAATTGTCCGTCATCATCAGCCCTTCCATCTTTTGTTTCATCCTGCTATCCATTCATTCATTTACCAGTCATCATTTCAACACATGCCTGCTTTGACACATCCACCCATCAACCTATTCATCCATTCACACACTCAGCCGTCTATGTATGCATCCATCCAGATAAAAAATGACCAAAAGAGCCAATGTCTGAAATTTTCCAGTGCTGAAATGACTCCCTTATTTCAAAAAGTCCAGTAGCCATCAAAAGGCTTGTAAGAATCAAAATATAACCTGGAAAAGGTTAAGGTCACAAATGGGAAAAAATTGGTGCAGCAGAGGTTGGAGGACACAAAATGGAAAAACAAGCAGAATCAGAGCTAAAGGATTAATGTACTAAGGAGTATTGAGTCAGCTATTCACAGATTACAGAAATAAACTGCTCTCTGCTTTTAATCCTAAGAACTGAAAAAGCCAACTAGCCTAGTTGGTGGGCTACTAGTAATAGCATGTTCGGGGCTGAAAGTAGGCCCTCTATATTTATTGGTCAATCAACTTCACAGCTAAAAAGAAACTTTTCTGCAAGTCAAAACATATTGCATGTGTAAAGGATCCCTAAAATGCTATTAATTACAATGAGGAATATTACTTTCTTAGTTTAAGGCAAGACAGTATATTAATTTGTGAAGACTTTATTGTGTCAGAATTTCATCGAGTGTAAACACAGCGCAAATACAGGTACAAAAATAGAACAAGAGTAGCTTAAACGAGAGGCTCTGTCCTCTTTAATCTGCAAAGTTACAACTATTACATGAAAAGAGCTCTAGAGTCCTCAGGTACGGTAGAAGAAACTAATTTGGCCTTGAGAAATTGACATAATTTGCACTTACTAAACACAACTTAGATTCATGTACAGGCAAAGAGCCTTCATTTATAACAGTGTATGCACCTCTGTCCTTCTATTCTTTCACTGCTAATTATACAGAAGATGGATTACAACACAGAAACACACACACATGCTTCTCAGAAATGACGCAGACAACTATAATTTGCTTGTTTTTTTTCTTAATATTATCATCTTGGAAACAAGTGGTTACTCGTTTTAATCACTTATAAGATTTAGTCTCAATGAAACCTATCTTTAAATTGGGATGGTAGCAAGTTCTGAAAACAGACAGGATAAATATAGTGGAGTTTTATTTGATATATATATATATATTTACAATTTGTCTTGCATTACATTTATCATATAGAAATTATTATTATTTGCACTAGTCTGATGTAACCTTTAGAAAACTCTTCAAATGCACTCTTGCTGAATGGTGGAAGTTAAATCAAACAGGCAAATTAAAATGCACCCTGGTGTCCTGTTGCTTTTGCCAGGCTCTGCTGTTGGCACTCTTTCCTTCCATCCACCACTTCACACCAGCACTGCTCTTCACACTAATCTGGTTATTTGAAAATTACTGGAAAACTGACAGGAAAATGGCGGATGGTTGGGGGTAAAATGAAGAGGGGAAATAGAGTTTGTAAATAAAAGGAAAGTGTAAAGGGAGCCAAGGACTTGTCTGTGAATGTTGGCAACCCTTGAGAAGCTTTCTTTTCTTTTTTTTTTTGACAAATCCTCAAGTCATGTTGCCATGGTTACTATAAAAGGGTGAAGGAGTGGGGTGGATTTGGGGTGTGGGGGGAATCAACATACAAAGACCTCATTTGAAACCTTGATGCTGGAAAGCCAGCTATCGTAGGCCCGGTATTTTTGATGCCCAAGGCTAAAATGACATGCAAGACGACTTTGTGTGCAGACTTGTTTATCACTTCCAAAGGAGGGCAGAATGTATAATGTATCATGTTTGCACAGTGCATTGGTTAATTCATGCCGTAACTAGTTTTACCAAAAACAAACAAACAAAAAAATAAACAGACCAAAAACTGTCTAAGCTAAGCAACACACCAAAAAATCTGCTCCACTGGAGATATCAAATCAAGAAATGCAAACTTCAAGTGTCCGCCATATTTAGCATTCTTTCTCCTTCTGTCCTCCCTCCATTATCCGCCTCCTCTTTCTCTAATCCATCCATCTCCTCCCAGATGAGGTGGTCTGGCCCTGGCCTCGCTATTTCATCCTTCTCTATAATCTCTGCCCCACCCTCCCCTAAACACCTGATTTGAACACTTCATGAACTGGAACGTCTCAATGGCTGGTATTCCCCTTCGTGTTTGCCCTATGCGCCATTCCAAAGCTGCCGTGGCCCCTTGAGCACATCATCAGTCTCAATGACCTGCACAGTCTCAATGACTGGAGGCATATGCATGTGAGCGCACAATGACAGACTGAAAAAAAAATAAATCATTGTGTAGGCTCCCATCCTCCCTCTCTCTCTTTCACACACACACAAGTGGGCACACGATTTTGTCTGCGTTGCCACAGGCTCTCTGAGGGTTGGTATCAAAAGTCTAGATCTACTGTAGGCTTGTCACTTAATGACGATGTTCTATTTATCAGAGGGTGATGACTCAGCTACCTACTTTCTGGGTACCAGCCACATACTGGGCGTCGTGTAAATTTGTTTAAATTCTTCATTTGCCTTATCTTCCGCCTCTGGGTCCTCCAGTGTCTGTTTACTGGCTTATTTAAAGTAACAGAAGACATGTAACAGCTGGATACACTTTTTAAATGTTTATTTTTAGCATTGCCTTGGGGAAAATACATCAAGTATATTCAGCAGACAGATTAAAATAACTTGCATAAAGTTTGAAGTAGTGTCTTTGCAATAGTCTGAGATATACCACCTCAGGATTTCTCAGTAGTGCCGTCCTGCCAGTGACCTCTGTGCTAATTCACTGGTAAGCCATTCACCACGGACAACAGTCCCCACCGGGCCTAGCGCAGGATGCCTGCCTGTGTTTTTGTCACATTGGGGCGGTTCTGAGTCATTGTTCACTCAGGCCAGGCCTGGTCTGGCCAGGGAAAGTCTGGTGATAGGATGTGCCGGAGAATTCTGTTCGCCTCGTGATCCAAGGCTTGGCCTAATTTGTAATTACCTTCTGCAGTGTTCTGGAAGACTGCAGTTTGTGCCTCTGCAAGATGTGGATTATCTAGCACACAGAGATGGCAGGGTCATGTACACATTCGCGTACACACCCCGCCCATCCCCAGCACCAACACTTTACACACAAACTAAACTTGGAAAGACATTGATAGGTTTTTACAGCCTACTACTTGATTGACTGAGGCATTCATGTCCTTAATTCAATTTTCATGGCATGGTTTTGTTACACTTTTAATCAAATCTTGGGGAGCTATCTGCATTTCCAGCAAAGGAGTGTACATGATTGCATTCCATGAAAAGGAACTGGTGAGAATTGAACTTGAAGGCAGGAAATGTTACAAATGTGGCTTTGAAATAAGCTGTTTGGAATGGATAATGTAATGCACAAAAAATACTAAAAAGAAAATGTATCAACTGTACCTTGCAATCTTATTAGTTTTGTTATGTTGCAACCATAGAATTCAATGTATTTCTATGTAATGTGTGAAAAAACAACAACACTAAGTAAAGTGGAAGGAAAATGATCCGTGATTTTGTGCCATGCACACTTAACACTTTGTAGAACCATCATCTTCGGACAACTACAAACTAAAGAATTTACCCATTATTCTTTGCAAAAAAGCTTCAGCTTTGATAACCCTGTTGGAGATAATATATGAACAACTTTTCATAGTTGTAGATCTGGATTTGATCTAAATCAGCAGCATCCATCTCGAGTCCAGATTTTGTGCTCTGCATGATTTGCATGTGTCCTTCCTCCAGCACAGGTAAATAATGACTCCACTAAGTCCTACTTATGCTACAAAGCTCTATATAGTCCTGGTAATGAGCCCAACATCTAAAATGTGCATGATTGCTGTTGGGAATTACCACATTCTTTTAATTTCCAGATGATAGACTGAACTGTGAACCACTGAAATATGTAAAGCTTTAGAAATCACTTTATAACCTAAACCTGTTTTAAGTTTCCTCACACTTTATCCCTGACCTCTGTGTGTTCCTTGGTCTTCATGATGCTCTATGGTCACTATTGTTCTCTAAGGCACCTTTGAGAACCTCACAGAAGAGGTTACATCTTTACATCTGTAAAGAGGTTAAATGAGACACAGAATGAGATATGAGCTTATATTCCTTTTTGGTGAGATTACTTTCTGTTAGTCCATCTCATAAAATTTAAATAAAATACATTAAATTTGAGATTGCAACAAAACAAAATGTGGAACATCAAAAGTATGAATATGATTGCAATGTACTGTATTGTAAATTTTCTGATAAACCTTCACCTAACAACCCCACCAGGTGCTATGAAGCAAAAACGGAGGAACTATGGATGAAGTGCTTCTGGCATGTAACAGTTTTTTTATGGCTATTGTGGAAGAAAACTTCCCTCAAGAACACGCAGTCAGATTCCTTGTATACTTGTATGCTGCATTCATCCTGAGAGCAGACCAACAACCTTACAGATGTATAAAGAAAGAAAGAAAGAAAGTAGGAAAGACAGCAACTCTGCAGCAACCAACAGCCTTAAAAATCAACACATATCTCCAGAAAGAGCAAGAAAAAAGAGGTGAGGAAAAGACCACTACTTCCTGATTGGGTAGAATTCACACATAAGACGGAGCAAGCTGATTCTGACCCAGATAGTGGCAGAGCAACATCTGACCTACCTACAATAGATGTGCACACTTAGTGAAAAACAGTCAGAAACGGAGAGGTCAGAAAGAGGAGATCTCCTGGGGCAACACAGGAACCAAGGCTGTTGGAATGAGTGGAGGGATTCTGCCATCTGGCTTTGTGTCCCAAAGCTCTTTTGCTGTGTCACAGTATGATCAAAGCTAGTCCAAAGATAAATTGGCTGTGATCAAGAGTGGAGGAAAAACTGGTATGATGAGAATTTTTTTTTTTTTATTCTGATTTAGGCTGTTTGTTTTGGAGTATATTCCTACATTAACCAGGAGTGAAAAATGGTTTGAAATTTTCCCAGCTGTTGCTGTTTGTAAATGCATAATATCAA
This sequence comes from Xiphophorus couchianus, assembly GCF_001444195.1. Classification (NCBI taxonomy): domain Eukaryota; kingdom Metazoa; phylum Chordata; class Actinopteri; order Cyprinodontiformes; family Poeciliidae; genus Xiphophorus; species Xiphophorus couchianus. The sequence continues at coordinate 14,529,767 of NC_040241.1, read as the reverse complement.
ATTTGGCCAAACCTTCAATATTCTCCAGAGTGACAATAACACAAGACAAGGAATACAGCATTTAAATTATTAAGAAATGTTACAATGCCTCAAGTGTTGGATTGCCCTACTATTGGGTCTATCCATCTTCTCCTAAACTGTCCAGTTTAGAACTGACCTACTGAGAAAGGCAGGAGTGGTAAAGGAGCAACTAGCTCACAAACTATTTGCAGCTTTTCTTTCACTCCTGTGCAGCTCAAGTCAACTTGACTAGTCTGTCATGATTCTCATTGGAACTGCTATTTTATTTTGAGGCATCTTTTATTTTGAAAACTATCAACTTCCACGTCCCTTATTTCTTTATTTCCAGTGAAGATGCTTCACACGTCTGTTTTTGTGGTCTGTCATTTTGACTAAATTAATTTAGTCAATTTAAATTGACTAAATTATCTTTGTGTTAGAGGCACTCAGCCTAGGACACAAAGTTAGCCAGGAAAAAATTGCAGACTTCTGATTCACAGCTTCAGCACATTGAACAATCCACTGTGCTCTGACCTCCAGCCAAGCTCTGGCTACGACTTGAAATATAATTTTGGGAGAGCATGACTAAAAGTGCTGCAGTCGATGGCCAAAATTGCCTTTCAGGAAAAGAATCAAATCCAGGGAAAGTGACATTTTTGAAATGCTTGCAGGTCATAAACATTTTAATTTGTGTTTATTCATATGGCAATTAGATTGCCTGGTCAGTCAATCATTTCTGTGAGCCACTCTTAATGAATCCAATGTTTAGATCCCTCAACAACTGCTAATAATACCACTCAAGGGCATAATTCAATTGGATTGTGTAATTGGCACTCAGAATGGAGACACTGGGGAGCGGACTCCCGTTGGTGCATGTAGGAATGATTGTGTGACAGAGTTGGCAGCAGGTTGCCCTTTAGCTGCAGCTTTTTGCCAAGATCCTGTCTGAGCCATGTTCCCTCTAATGGAGGGGATGTCACAACATATAGTTAGGTGCATCATATTTTATTTTAGTCATTCTTTGGTAGACGTGGTTAGATTTTGTAAAGAAAAGGTGTGCAAACTACTAAAAACTGTTGTGGGTATAAAGAAAACAAAGTACTTTTCATCTGACATCACAAGGCTGTGTTTAGCTTTAACAAAGGCTCATTTTGCCAGAGCGTGACACGCAATTATACAATGTAATCTTTTTCTGACTGCACAGCCATGGCATTAGGATTAATTCGCCGCAGACAAAGCAAAGACGTGCCTCTATTCAATAAATGTGAAATGATGTCAGCTTGAGGGGTATCCAATCTGTCGGCATCCTCTCCTAACCTCACAATTTTGTTAGGGTTGCTGACGCCTCTCAAGAGCACAGAGGTGACTTTGGACATAGGGAGGTTACGGTGAGAGGTAATTGCCAAAATCCACAGTGGAATAAAATGATCTCTCTCCAACACCAATGGGAGGAAAAGACAAAGAGCCTTATGAATATTTAAATTGCAATTTTCTTCATTTTCTTCAATTGACCCTTTTTTTTTTGCTTTTGCATTACGAGGAGAAACTCTGCACAAGGGTGTCACAACTCCAGTAAGTAGCTCAAGGCAGAAACCAGAATATAATGTCCAATGGAATTTTTATTTTTGCTCATTTCAAAGCATTATTATGTTAAAAAGAGGAAAGAGTGACACTCCTTTTTTTTCTCCCAAATGAAGACTGTCCATGCTTTGGTTCAATGGGTAACACCAATTCAATTCAATGGGTAATTCTTCTGAAGACCTTAATATTTATTTCTTGTGAGCAACATCACTTCGTAGTGGGGAAGTAGCACTGTATTACTTCAGGCTTCAAACACTTTAGTTTTCTCTGGCATCTCAATAAAAATAATTTATAACCATAGGAACAGCAAGAAAATGCAAGTCTTATTACCTGCCATCATACCAGAAAGTGGCCCTTGCCTACAATATTTCCATGAGGAACTAATTTAGTCAAAACTATAAACCAAGCATTGCCATAACTTAGCTTAAATATTTCTCAGAAACATACAACCAATTTCAGCTCGGGTAATTTAGCATCCCACTAAAGCAATTTAACCTGTTTGAAGTGGGATCCAAGTCTGTAAATTATAGTATAGCCGACCCATGGTATTCACGGGGTTATGGGCCACCATAGGTAATATTCACATATACTTGAGACCCCTTTTAAAATACTAACAACTGCCTATATTAACCATTAAACAATATACTTTATTATGCACTCATATGCATAATAACACTGCCACAGAATATTTACAGTCTTTCTTGGGGGTAAAGCCAATCAGAACCAAGGAAAAAGAATGCCACTTCTAGACTGGCTTTGCAAAATCCAGCCAACAGTGTATCAAGTTGTATTGCACCGAGATATTTCACCTTCCCAAGCTGCATTTTTTTTTTTTTTTGGAATATTTTAAATGTGCTCTATGACAGAAAAATCCTTGAATATGTGAATGCAAGAATGCTGAATCACAAAATACCATAAACCACAGACCAAAACTAAATCAAAGCTTTTCAAGTCAGGATTACTAAGAACTATGTTTTGCCATCTTTTAAATGAGTTATATATGTACTGTTGCCATCTAGACCTTACATACAGTTTACTTTCACCAGTTTATTTTCTGTATATTGGGTTCACTCCAGAACAATTTATGGTTTTTCCAGTTTTCTGCGTAGAATTGTCTGGAAGCCTTGATGCTCACACAAAGAAACGGTTGTTTTCTTTTGACAAACAGTTCCAACTCGGCAGTTATTTTTGCTTAAACATTTAAAATAAACCAACTCCAACTAGGCATCTCTTGCTTCTTTTACAAAAGTAGACATCTTAACGAAAGCATAATTGAACAACACTATTGAGCAACATTTGAGCATTCATACGGAGTTCTTCACATCGTCATAAGGGGCTTCACATTGTGTGTCTATGGCAGTCACTTCACTTAATTCAGTCCATGGCCCGATAAACCTCCACTGCAAAACCCCTACTAAATTTGTTTAAAATATTATATATGCGCCAAATTATATATTTAGTTGTATGTAAATGAAGGACATTAGGAGCTGTGTAATTACATAAGCCCTACCTTTGCAGAAAATAAAATTCTAAAACCTTAAGTGTTGAACTTAGAAGCCATCATAAAGCAGATGACTCAGATATGAACTGTACCACTGGCTAATACATGTTTCTACAACTCCAAATCTAAGCATAATTTCCTAATTAGCCATAATACACACATTTTCCTGATAAACCCTGTTGTACTTAGATTGCACTTAGATTTCAGAGCACTGCTAATTTGTGTAATTTTTTTAATCCGTATTATCTCCACCGGGCTCTAATTATAGTGCGTGCTCATTATTACTGGAGGACAGCTGATAAGGAACTGGATTAAACCAAATATGCTGAAACCTAAAAAAAAAATTAAAAGTATGAAAAACCCAGAGCCAAATACGAATTCTCTACTACATAAATATGAAATTACCACGCAGATTGTCATGCAAATCCTTAAAATTCATCTCACTTTCTCTAGATATAAAAGCTGTCTTATCAAGTAAAATAGATTTTATTTGCACAATATAAGCTTCACAGTAGCAATTAATTAAAAATCCATAAGGTTTGCAACTAAATTGCAACTATGAATGATTTACTTTGTATATTTTACTAATACTAGTAGAATGGCAGAATGACTTGTAGCAAACAAGAATTCTGTTTGTTCAATGTTTTGTCTTATCACCATCAAAAACATCAACATATCTCTACTGAAATTTTTTGTGAATTTAATGTAAAACATAAGTTTGAAGTGACAAGAAAGCAACACATGAATTGAAAATCACAAATAAAATCTGAATCAATATGTGGTAGAGACACGTCTTTCCTGCATCTAGAGCTGCACGTCTTTTTTTGTGGTGCATGTCACATTCTGCCCACTCCCTCATGCAAAACAACCCAAGTCCAGTAAGACTGGAGCGTGAACATTTTTAGGTCTTGCCACAGACTCTCAACTGGATTTAGATCTGGACTGGAAGAAAGACCTTTACACCAGCTCTACGTCTTTCGCAGCCTCTAATTGTTTTTTTTCCATGACTGTCCTGTATTTAGCTCCATCCATATCCCCATTGCCACAGTGATTAGCTTTACTGTCTAAGCAGAAGGTTAGCATCCCCGCCACATGATGCTTCCTCATCCTTTGTTTTCTGACGGTGAGTTCAATTTTAGTCTCATCTTATAGGAACACCTGCTTTGTTTTCTTACCATTCTTCCACAAAGACCAGACGTGTGAAATGCATGAATAATAATAATCCCAGAAACAGTTTCTACTTCCTGAGAGGTTATCTGCTGCTCTTCCAAAGTTAGCATGAGCCACCTGTCAGTTTAGTTTGAAAGCCATATTTTGGTAGGTTTGCAGTTATACCACATTATCTTTTGCTTGTGGATTTGAACAGCACTCCATGAGAAAACTAAGAATATTGTGTCATCACCTTATCCTAATTTAAACTTCACAACTCTAGCCCTGGTCTTTTCTTACAGACGTGACAATTACTCAGGTACACTTCAATAGTTAGGGGACTTCTCAAGATAACTGTTGTAATATATTTTATTTAGGGCTGTCAGATTACAAAGAACTGAATACAAAATGTTTGTCAAACTTCAGATTTTTATCAGTATTTAAAAAAAGCATGCATCGTCTTCAACAAAACTTTATGTTGTTGTATTTTAACACACTGAAATTTTGGTACTGACAAAATTTGAACATTTTTGCAAGGCAATACATATTCACAGCTCGGGGCATCTGTTTAACCTTATAAAAGGCAAAGCTACGCTTGACGTGACCGGGTTTGGTGGGAAACACAAGCTCATCATCTCAGTGTCACAGCAGCCTTGCTCCGTGTCTAACCCGAGGGAATACTGCACGCTGCTATCAAGTAATGGTCCAGCCAGGCCAGGCTGATATGTTTTACCTCCAAGCTCTGAAAATCGGGGGAATCGGGCTCATTTGCAAATGTGCTCGAAATCTTTTGCACCCCGGAGAGAGGACTTTGCCTAGGGCAGCATTTAGTGATCGGCAGCCTCGGCAGCAAAGATAAGAACGCATCCATTCACAAAATCCAAAGCCACTCGGGGGTGGGGGGAAAGTGCTTATATCACAGGGTTCGAAGCATCGACATTGCCCTGCTCCTTCGCTCCTTCCTTATGTAAAATATATTTTCTGCCTCACATTTCTGTGTGTACACCATGACTATAAACCAAGTCTAACAGGCTTCTCATAAATGAAACATAGCATGGTGAAATAAACTATCACTCCCACCACACCCCAGACAGCATGGATAATATACAATTGTTATTCAGCTAAAGACAATGTTTTCCTTTCTTAAGGTGTTTTGTGGGAGTGCATAGTCAATCCTCACTGTTGTGGAGGCGTCTTGATATTGAGCAGTTGCGACCACACCTGGCACCACTTCACCCATCAAGAATGTCTTAGAATATTAAATGCTGGTGTCAAAAAGGTGTAGAGATCATTTCTTTTCAATCCAAAGTTTAGTCATGTCTTTAAGTGCATCTGTTTTTCTCTTTATGTTCTCTTGTCTCCCATAAAGAGTACTCCTGGGCAAGTCAGCCTTTCTGTGTTTGGTTGTGCATCTTTCCTGGATGGTGCTGCTGGCAGAGCTATTGCTGCCATTAATTTTGTTTTCTCAATATCTCACATCTACAGAAAGTATCCCTGGCTCGGTTCTTCTGTGTTTAGCCATGTATGTTTCCATAACAAAACTTTTATCTGAATAATTAATTGTTTACAATGTCTTTTTTTTGTTGTTCTTGGGGTACATCACCCCAAACATAATCCCAATATCCAGTAAAATTATCCCAAAATATTCCCCTTTCACACCAGTGTCAACAAGCTGTAAAGGAAACTTCTTTCATGTTCATCTCCAGATTTTAGAGTGTGATTCCATTTTTGTGTAGATCAAATACGGTTGCAAGAGGAGGGGGAAAAAAAAAGATGCCTTTTGTTTTCTTTCACAATTGCTGTTTGTGTTACTGCTGCCTTTGCAACCCTGCCACCTTATAGGAGGATTTTGCATTTTGAGCACGCTGTTTTGATCATGCCGGCGAGCGAATCATCAGGGCGCCTCAGCATCTTTGATGTATTGCACACCGACTGGAGTGCATGTATTTCCTCCCTGCATGTTTTACCAATCTTGCAGACGTCCAACTGCTATTTCAACATGCCAATGAATCAACCGCCAGAATACGCTCCCAGGAATACATCTGGGTATTGATGAAGACATCTTGCAGGAGCAGTTGTCATTTTAAGTGCTGCATTCGAGGCTAAAGATGGACATCACAATGCTTTTACAATCAATCACTTTTAATTAGAGGACTATGGGAGAGGATCATTTCCAAGGTGTGGCTTTGCTTAAAGTGCATCAGCAAGCTTGCAGCCATTCTTTGAGCTAATGAGTTGTATCGGCGTAATTCATTACGCAATTTCAAGTGACAGGGGTGAAATAATGATGGGTTGCAGCAGCATTGGAAATGATGCCAAGAGCTTCATAATAGAGGAATCTTTATTGATTCAGATGGGTGAAGGGGAAGGAGGTCGATACAGCTGATACCTCTCGGTTGATCTTAAGAGAGGTGAGGTCCCAAGTGAAAAATGATCCATTAGAGGGGATGTGAAGCAGCCTCGGAGTGCATTAAGTCACTGTTCAAGGCTTTGCCACTGTCCTGTACAGCTTTATGTTGTCTTTTTATGGCTCGCTCAACAAATTGGAGGCTCAAAAGTTGAATCTTAAATAACTCCGTCAGATAAAATCCTTGAAATTCTTTTTTTTTTTGCTTCGTTTAATCGATGTGCACCTCATATTACTTAGCAATCCCTGTATCATAGCAACAAATACCAGTGTTAAGCAGCACATTAGCTTGCATCATCTGCGATGAAGGAGGACAGAGAACCGAAGTGAAAACTTAACAAAAAAAGTAAAGATTTGGAAAGTTTATAAAAGAAAGAAACAAACTTTTGCTTATCAGCATGCCACCACCTCATCAGCGAATGTGGACACGTTAGATGCGGTGATGCTTGAAACCATTTTCCCATAAACTCACCCAGTCTTTACAGGGAGACAAACAAGCAGAGACTACATCCCGAATCCTCATCCAAACAGAAAAATGTCCAACAGGGAGTTTTACTATCTTTTACCAACAAAAGATGAACGGACCTCTGGTTCTTAAATGTGTGTTTTGGTGGACAGACTTTGAGAGAAAGTTTAATTCACACTGATGGGAGTCAAATGGACTGTGTGTAATTTGATCTATATCCAATATGGTTGGAATGGACTGGATTGATTTGACATTAATCCAATTAAAAGAGACTTTTGCAAGTCTGTTTTAATCTTGCAAAAGTCAAGAAACATTGGTTCTTTTTGTTTCGTTTACTTTTGTAATGTGACATTTGTTGAATTTGAGATATTCAAATATGAATGAAGAGATGGACAGTATTATATCACTGTTTCTAAAACCTAATCTTTAAGCAGCTATTTATGCTAGTCTGCTTTACTCACATGCAGGGGCAGACTAGCATACAGGACTACCAGGGATTTTCTTGGTGGGTCAGTGGTTTTGTGGGCCCGTAGAGAAGCAGTCACGCCCATCCCATAACAACACAGCATGCTGTTGTTTAGCGGTGCAGCGCGCAGCAGCGGAATGGACCTGTTAATATGTATAGGAGCACTACAGAACCAGCCAGCGGAGGTCAGAAGAACTTGTCCCATACAGCCCGGTCTACATAAACAATCTGCCTCTATGGCGTTTATTAAAAATTTAACAATTACAAAACAAAAAATGTAATCTGTCCCTACAAGTGCCCTGTGTGTCTTGCGCATCCAGCAGAGAGATAAGTCTGGATCCAGTGTGTCATGCAGGGCTGACCCAAGCCAGAACGGGTCCCCATTGGGGTCCTCTCTTCCTGTTCCGAACACCACTAACAATATTTTAATGCAATTCATCTGGTAAAGAGAGCCAAGATCAATCGGCAGAGCCTAAAAGCAATCACTGATTAATTATTTCCTGAGCATCAGATTGAAGCTGTGGTAAGAATAATCAAGCTACGAATATTATTCTCTACACTTCAACAATGTAAACTTGTCAATCAAATGTTAAATTTAAATTTTAAGCCATTTACAATTTTTTTCTCTTAGTCTCTCTCTCTTTGTGCTAAATCCGTTAAACATAATAACATTCTCATTTTTAGTAAACAAATGTTAAAATTTTAGATTCATGGTCTGTGTTAAAATTCAAGCATTTAGGGGAGGCCCCTGAAGGTCTGAGGGTCCTATGCAGCTGCTGAGCTTGCTTTGCCTTGGACCAGCTATGTCATCATGTCATAACTATGTTGAATATTACCTGCCAATCACTGATGCTACAAGCAACATTAAATAAAGTTGAGAGTTAAAAAGGAAAGCCATCCAGGAGAGTAGAGTAGCAAGTGCAAAACTTTCTGACCTGTTTAGTGATCCTTCCTCTAGTTCTGGGTCTGGTATCTCCTCTAGACATGATGAAAGCTCAGATGACAGTACTTGCAGCAGCTTAAGTCAAGTTAGCATTGTTTTATTTTTCTAAATTATTTTTTTTCTGTTGTTATGGATGTTGAATATTATTTATGTAGCCCTTTACACAATAACTATACCATTTTTTTTTTACATATAGACTGAGTGATGATGACCCAGATGAGACAATAGACAGCTGGAGGGCCCAAAGCTTAGATTTTACAGTTATTCTGGTAGTTAGATTTTATGTTATAGCTTACCTTATAGGCGACGCATTACTGTTTCTCTAAAATATACTGGCCAGCTCAGAAATTAGCACTGTAATTATATATACATTTATAGGCCTAAATTAAAAATTTTAACCAATATATTAAAAATTTCAAACTATATATATGTATATATATATACATATATATATAATTAGGCCTCTCTTTTTAAAGTTCTAGAGAGGCTTCATATGCAATTAAACTTCAAACCCTTGAATCGCTTAACTGCAAATATCTTTCTGTGTAGGAGAACAGAAAATGAAAGAATGAGATGACTAGACAGACTTCTCTCTTTGACCAGGCAGCTTTCCAACAGTGTTTTGGTTGGTGAGATCTGGAGGGACCTCAGAACATGAACATAAAGCTGCAATCTCCAGTGCAACAATAGGTGACTAACAGTATGCTGCAACATCTCCCTCTTGTGCGCAGTCGTCTTGTAAAGATATTTCCCAGACATTGATCTGAGATTATAGCCAAAATTTGGAAGCAGGACAAGCGAGGGATTACAAACTCCTCTTGTCAGTTTTATTCTGCAGAAATGTGAAGTGATCACACCTAGGGTACTGTCATCCCTCTAGACTGGTGAGCTGAATCACAGCATCTGGCACTAACCGAACAGACTTAAATAATCTTTTAAGGGATGACCTTTATCAAGACACCAATGGATGACAGATTACACTGCACTTAAAGTTCGTTAGGGTCTGTCATTTGTTCTCATCACTAACACATTTTTATCGGAAAGCGTTCTTTGCCTGTAGGCATAATTATTTTCTCATAGTTCTTATACCTGCAGGTACACCTAAATCCTATACCACATTAGACTCACAGTATTAATTTAGAAGCAACTTTTGGCTGTAAACGCAGCTTTAAATACTCCAGGGCCCTGAGTTTTCTGAGGAGATAAACAAGCTAATTACGTCTCATATCGGTTCTGAATCACTAGATAAGTGCAGACTTTATCACTGAACATTACAGAGACTGATGGAACCAAAAAATATGAATGTACACAGGCATGCACATCTCTAAAGGCATGCTTACATTGCCTTTCAAAAAGTATTCATACTTGCTGAACTTCTCCAAATTTCATCAAATGGCAACAGAGTTTTGCCAATAACCTCATTCAGACTCGACGATGAGCATCTATGATTTTCCATAAATTGCAGTTGGAACAATCACATTTACTGGTTCTCTTTAAGGATCTGCCATGCATTTAACAACATCCAAAACATAATGTTTCCACAAATTTTAACTTGCTCTTGGAAAAATGAAGTCTGGCATCTAAACGCTGCCTTTAAGCAAGAGTTTTTCTCTTTCCACTCTTCTAGATTTGTGAAGAGAATGATCAACTGTCTTGACGCAAGTGAGCAGTGGGATTTCTGCAGCTCCACCAAAGCTCCCGTGGCCCTCTTGACTGCTTCTCTGATTAATGCTTTTTTGTCTCAGGCTGTCAGTTTACCTCAATTGGCATGTCTTTGCAGGTTGAAAGTTGTGCTGTTTTATTTTAGAACATCTGACTAGAGGCAGACTGAATGTGAATTCACATCACACTGTTTTGAAATCCTGATAAAATCCTGAATGTAACCTAACCCAAAGGTGAAAAAGGTCGCAGCGGTGCCGATAATGTGTATGCACTACTCATTATCTCTCAACAGTTTTCGCATAACACAATTTAATATGTCATGCGTAAGTCCTTCCTTTTGTCTAATATATGGGAGTCTTGTTTTTTGCTGTGCTGTCAAATATTTCTGAGATTAAGTTTTCAAAACACACATTCAATTAGAGGTGAACGACTGTTAACCAGACCCTGTGGATCATAACTATAGATAAAGCTTCGCCCTGCCTTGACCTGTGCAAATTAAAGCACTAAACACCCCACGATGATTTGCTCTATTCATTGAATAAAACAGGCCCATGAGTCCGGAGTTTCACTCCATCTCCCACACTTGGTTTTGTTAAATTTGGTTAATTATTGTACGATGTTTGCAGATCAAAAGCAGGCCTGCGTTAGGCAGTGTTGCACAAAGAACAGGTGAGAGACTATTGATTTAACCTGCTATTGTTGCAGGGAGAAAGGCTTCGCTGCAATCTGCTACCCAACCGTGTCTGCTCTCCCCTGTTTCAGTGCACTACTTTTCCAGCAAATACACTCTAGCAGCAGGAAATAGGTTGCGGCATGAGTGATTCCTGCTCTTATTTCTGCAACTGTCGTACGAAACAAAAGCAAAAAGTAAAAAAAAAAAAGAATGACTAATTGTAGGTAAAAGCAGTTCTTTAGCTACTGTCTGAGTGCGTACAAAAAGGATTGTTTGGCTTAACGCTACTCTGCAAAAGTGCCAGAGTTTCCGGTCATTCAATCAGCAGTGCTTTTGCCAGATGAATGCTCATTGATGCGGTGTGCTGAATGACACTTGAAGTCCTCTGTAATTTCAGTGAGTCATTTAATCTACTGTGTGATAAAAGGCATTTTGATTGTGGCATAATTCCAAGTCTCAGGGAAGAAAAAATGTTCCTGAATTGCTGCTTTTAGGTAATTTAAAATTCCCAGTAAAGTGCGGAAAAATAACATTCGTCTGCATTCAAGAGGTTTGTTATTATACAAAGTGTTCATGAATTGTATAACCCTGCTTTTTCTATGTTTTTTATGCATACCATTTGGAGCGCTGGTAGTAATTTTACTTTTAAGTTGGAACTACACAGTTAGTACAGGAAAACCTTGGACAGCACAGTGGGTCAATACTTTGTTATTTCAAGTTTATACAGTGGATCCCCACCTATTCACAGTTTAGTACTTGAGAATTTGCCTATTTGCAGGTTTTCTCCTAATTCTAATCAAAGTGTATAATTGCAGATTATTATTTATTTTTTTTTTAATTGAGCAATTGTATAAAGCAACATTTTGGTTATCAGCTTGTTTTGAAAGGGGGTAAAGATGGTTCATGCAGCAGTTCTATTTCTTGTCATGTTATTTCTCTCCATGTCCTTATTAATTTTATTTCAAACAAGAAACATACCTGAACAAAATACAACACTGACACCAGAGAACATGATGCAAACATAAAAATAATATCTAAGAGCATTAAATTACATCTAAATTATAAGGTCAAAGCTAAATTGATGTTCGAAGGTTGTAGGTTGTAGTTTTTCAAGGGTAAATTGAATTAAAATTTGTGCCTTAGCATTAGCTTTCACTAAAATACTATTTTAGTGTAGTGCTTTTCTGTTCACTAAACCAATGTTTTGATTAGTGCTTTAGGGTTAGCACAACAACCATTAATTAGTGGTGTCCATCACTGGTGTTTATAAAAGTTTTGTTAAATAAATTAACATGTAACTTCTTTTTCTTGTTTGTGTACCAACTGTGAAAGATGGTAGCATGTTGCTGTTAGCATATTTTGCCAGTAAGATGAAATAATGTCTTAGTCCAGACTGATAAACTTTACTTTAGATGATCGAAACGTGAAAATGAGTGGATGTTCAAACAAAAAAATTATATAATAGAAACTAAAAGACACATCTAAGCATTATCTTATGCAAAGGTCTTACAAATCTGCAAATCAAGACCTATTGAAATGCTTTGAACCATGCAGCCAATTTTGGGACAGAAAGCAATGCCATTTCAAAACATTTAACAAATCTGCCGGGAACAGAGGTCATATTTTCAGGCTGAATTATACCAGAGGCTCAATGTTGGCTGCAAGTAGTGTGTTGTTAACATTCAAGTTGGAAAGGGACATGAGTGAAAATATTTAAATATTGATATATAATGTTGACTGTATGCATTACAGAAGAATACTCATTTTTAAATATCTACTTTCTGTTTAAAACAATATTTAAAATCAGGTGAACATTTTAGATGTTCCCTTGAGAGAGCTAAATAGTAAATCTTTGAAGCCAAAAATGAATATCACCCTCTTTTCGACAAACTGTAAGTGCAAATTCAGGGATTTCTCTGCAAGACAAAAATCGGTCTATGAATGCAAAACACAAAATCTCATTGCAGCTCAGTTGATTGTTTCTGTGTTTGTTTTCATCCGTGCAGTCAATCAGATGCCACATTTGTGTCTGATTATACCAAAGGTAATCTCCGAGGAAATACCATGAACCCGCAACATTAAGCCTCTGAGCCTTTGAGCAGCAGGGCACACTCCTCCCCCCCCCCCACACACACAAATATATGTCCGCTCCTTCACGGCTGCCCAGCCGTCACACAGAAGGGCACTGATTGTATGCAGCTGCATATGAACATAACACAAACTGCCAAGTGTGATAAGACTGGGAATGAGGCTTCAACACCAATTTTGGTGACTGAAGACAAATGACTGCTGGTCGACTTGTCGTCGTTGTTTTGTGTAACCAAGGAAGCCTTCCTTTTGTTTTTTCTCCCTCCGTCTGTGGGAGTGTTATTTATAGTCTGTGTATATGCATGCTGATTTTTGTTCTTTCCAGAAACACGGGCAGATAGTCTGAGCTGAAATATACTTTAAAAATGGCCAACTGTTCCCACATAACCGTCTATGGTTTTATTTATACAGTACATCTGCATAAGATTATGCTATGTATGTTTTTACTCCTAAAATACTTAACGAATTGCCCCAAATTTCTTCTAGACCAAGCTTACTTACTGCTTTCTCAAATGTGCAAACAGCAAGACTCAGCAACTTTGGCTCATGAGGACATTTCACATTCTTACACTAACTTCTGTTACTTTTTTTTTTATCTGCTACAGCGTGAGAGGTCCATTGTAAGGGAGCCCCCGGGGCTGCTGTCCTCTTTGCCACTTGAGCTCGCCTTGTTGTCGACTCAGCGTGTCGGACAGGCTTCCCGGGCAGCTACAATGCCACGGCTGACATGCCGGATGGTTAGAAGCGTATGAGTTTGTGCAGGTGTTATGAGGTCAGTGGTTGCCAGAGGACGGATGCCTGAAAGAGGGGGAAAGAAAGCGACACAGCAAGAGGGAGAGAGAGCACACGGTTCCCAGAAATCACCTGCTGTGCAGCCTGGTGCGCTGCATATTGCCTGATCACAGCTAAGGTAAAGTAGGGGGCAGCTGTGAGGGAGCACAGCCATTGGACGTTGTTGCACAAATTACAAGGGTTATATTTTAATTACATGGCCAAGCATAATATTTTCTGGACATCTAGTGATTTCCAGTTACTACAATACTCTAGCCTGCTCCTCGTACCATTAGACGCCTGGAAGGCTGATCTTTTTCTTACACCTTAAAAGGGAGGAACTTTGGTTTAGTTCATCCACCCACTGCGTGGGGAGAGCACCAGGGTGCGTTTCTTTAACTGACGACAAATGTTGCTTTCAACACATCCTGGGTGGATTATGCTAAGCTAAAGACTGGACTCCAGCTTTGATCAGCTTTATCAAATGACAATGCTTCAAAATAGACACTGCTCCTTGGAGCATCAGCTGCCAACAAAATCCTACCTGTGTGGTTGATAGAAAACAAGAGTCGCCTGTTTTCTGATGGGCATCTGGCAATGTGTGTTGGCCTTAATGTGGACAAGTTTACTACATCAGCTGTTTAAATTACTGCTAAGAATACTGTATGCTGCATTCTTAACAGAATGCTGTTAAGAATACGCCCATCATGTATAACTTTATGACATATTGGCTTTTCAGTCAAATCGGCCCTAACCTGTACGGGCATGGACTCTACTAAAGCCTTAAAGGTGGGCTGTGGCATCTGCCATGAACATCTTAACACCATTTGTTTTCAGTACTGAAAAATACAAGGCACTGCCTTCATGAATCAGAGTTGTTTGTACGGTACCCCACAAATGCTCGATTGAATTGAGATCTGGTCAATTTGGAGGCGAAGTCAACGCCACAAAATGGTTGGGTTGAAATGCATGGCATCTGAAATGATCTAGTATACCAAGTAATCTTTTGGGAATGGGATATTGCAAACACTGAAACCACAATGCTGATTAGAATTCAGTATATAGTACTGCTCTAGTTAATAAATGCAATGGCAGACATTATAATTCTTATCCTTCTTTGAGTTGATGGAGACTTTTTAAGTATGAGAGAATGTAGAAAAGCCTCTGCCTGTATATAGGCAGAGGCACAGCCTATTTTCATACATTGGACTGAAATTATTAGCTGTCAAAGCAGGAACAAAGTGAGCCTCATGTGGTGCATCTGAAGAAATCCATAGCAGATGTTTCAAACAAAAAACAAAAGCCAGATTAGCAACAGACTACCACTTCAAATCTACAAGAAAGCAACAACCAGCAGTTGGAATGTTAAAACCAAAAAGTATACAATTTTGATCAGTAAAGTTGAAACCCAAATAACTGCTTGAGGCATCCCTTGATTTAATAGATATTTCAGGGTGATGTTAGCAATATCATTATTGCTGCCATTCACAAGCAGATCTAGTCATTTGTTGTAGTCCTTGTAGAGTATGGTTGCAGTAATATCAGTTATTAATGCCACTGTATGATGTTTACATTGTTTTTCCATTTAGACCTAAAAGAGTGCCATGAATAAATCCTTGTGCAGCACACAGGACCCAGCCATGACTCTCACAAAGCACCTCTCATATTCTAATGAACTACAGTAATGAACTGTGTAAAATTATGCATGCGATTAGAGTTTTGTTGAACAAGCCATTTGAGCACTAGCTATAATAGCCCCCAATTTTATGGCTGGATTTACAGGCAGTAATCATCTCAGAGTCCCGCGCCAGATCTCATTCTGTGTGACTGGTGTTAGAGTGATTATTTTTTTGTTAATGCTCCTGTAATTAAATGCATGCTTAGAGTCTCAGAGCGATTACAGTTTCTGACAACTAATTGCTCCAAAGATCAGATCACAGCAAGAATGAGAGAGAAGCAAATCTGTAGATTTTCAACGCTACCTTTATTTTCAGCGTTACCTTTTAATATAACATAAAACTGCTTAGATGCCTCTTAATGTTATTACCATCGGAGTATAACCGTGGTACCAGCAACAAAAAACAGTATTTGCCCTATGTGGTTAACTGGAAATGGTCTTTTAACCCTTTTCCATATTGAAAGTCACTATAATGTTCATCAATTTCTTTTGGCCAGCAGTGCCCAAATCCAGTCCTCCAGACCTGCTATCCAACACATCCAAATCAAATGGCTAAATTTCCTCATCAGGCTGCCATTCATCTCTGCAGAGGCCTGGTAACGAGCCTTTCATTTGATTCTGGTGTGTTGGAAAAGTGACACAACTACAACTACAAGTTCAACTACAAGTACAAGTCCTGGAGGACAGGACTTGAGAAAAGCTTTAAATCTTATATCCTATTTCATGTTCTCAGATGGGTTCTCTTTAAGTATTTTCTTGATTCTACAGGTCTGGTAGTAATCAGCTGTCAGTGTGGTGACTGAAACTGAACCATAGAAAATGGACTTAACATTTCATTCATGACCTCACCGTAGGGCTACTACTCTTTTCAACACAGACTCAGGTAAGTCTGGAAATGTATACGGGAACAAATACTTTTTTCAATGCACCTTATTCACCTCTTGCTGTGTGTCTGAGTTTAAATGTTATTTTCTCCTAGATCCATTTCAGTACAATTATCAACATTTGTGTGAGTGAAGCTGAAAAGAAAAATCACACTCCTGCTGTTCACACTTCTGAGCAATCATGGCTCTGAGCGAGAAACAGCCCGGCCGATTCATGCTGTCATGCAACACCTTATGAACACACTGCCTGCATACCGTATCTCAACGCTTGCACACATCAACTCCACAGACAAACTGTCCGTAACGAAAGAAGTTCAACCCACTTTAGAGCTGAATAGCAACAAATAAGGAAAACTTTTGAGGAAACACTCGAAACAGCTAAAGCAGCAAGAAAGTTAAGGCTTTAAAGCATCCACACTGCTAATTGGTATTGACAAGTTTTACTGCCGTGGAAAAAAGTTACCTTCTACCACCAAGGTTCTGTTGATGTGCCATTGGACGTTTTTAGTGCAATAAAAAGTACCAGAGACTCTGTTCCTGTGGGCCTCACCTTGATTGTCCTTGATGCCCCATGGTGTTTTAAAGCTCAGTGTCAACCCAGCTGGACATCATGTAACAAAGCAAAGAGGATACTGACGACAGAGCTGTAAATAAAGCTTAATTATTAGGCTTTCAAGAGATCAACTGGATCCCAACCCGTGGTGTAGCTTAACTAGAAATCGGAGAATATATACAAACTGCAAAACCAATGGCAAAGCGTTCATTGGAAGAAAAAAAACCCTTTGAATATTTTAAAAATGAATAGAAAAATGTGCTTTGAGTAGTTGAAGGCTGAACCAGAATCAGAACAAGGCATTTTGGGGCATTTATTCAGTATTTCTACACAAATTAGGAAGTAGGAAAATGTTTTTGAGTTAGATTTTAAGTGGATTAGAAGACTGCACTACAAAGCTACTGTTCTCATCAGAACTGGTCAAGTTTGTACAGCTGTGCATGCTTAAGCAGGCTATTCCTCACTATGACTGTGCTAAATTGGAGTCTCACAATACCTTTGTGTTCAACGAGTGGACACTATGCCACTCTTAAAACCAGGTTATTGGAAGGTAGCTTATATGTACTTAACTTGAAGAAATGTTCAGTAATTCACCAATAAATCTGTCAGTGACCAAAACCAGGGCTTGATGAGTTCTGACTGGTGAACCCACTAAGCTGGTACCAGAAATCTCAAATTTAGTAACAAACATCTACACTTGCCAGTAAGGGATTGGGGGTTTATATTATAACACAATGTAGCTGAAGCACTAATAATCCAAACTGATTGGATTTCACGTCCATCACGGCACCACATTGGGTAAAATACCCTTTCATTCAATTATTTTCTTAGGATCCATGATCCTTCAGTCTGACCCGTTTCCTCTGGTACAAGATAAAACTCGCCTCCGCTTGCAGGTTTGAAGATAAATTGTACAATTTAAGTTGTAGCAATGTCAACTCAAGTAATGTAAATGCATGAATGAATTAACACACAGAGGTTATTCTTCACCCTGCATGTGGCGAAACCCAAAAGAAAAAAAGTCATTTCCCATCAAGTATATAAATGAGATTTAATGTTAAGATAAATTGTTTAGCTACAATATTATGCATAAATGTTTCGCTCTGCAAAGCATTAGTTTTTAACATATAAACAGTCTATTTATTTAGATGGAGTCAGATGGAAGCTATCTGCTAAAGGCCTGTATGGACAACATTGGATGTATTTTATGCACAGAAAAGGATTTCTATGCTTATTTATGTGATAAAAGAACCGCTTGGTTCACTCAGGCAAAGTGTTTTCCACTGCCCATAAACCAGGATGTTTGCCAAATAAATCAATTCGTAAAATTCTTCTTAAGACAAAACAGAATAAAAATTATAGCCATTTCCTTTCATATATTCAAAACTCTCCTTTAGCTCTCAGAATGTAAGCATAACAGGGCTTCATGCCGTATAATATCTGGAGTGTGAGCAGCAGTAGCAGTGCATCATGATTAAACAGTCGCGTGGGCAGGAGCGAATGAGCTCCACATTTGTCACCAGAAGAGTTTAACGTCCGTCAGAGCCTGCCAGCGGAGGTGCGTCTGCCACCGAGCAGGAACAGGAACAGAACAGGCCAGATTGCGTGGTGAGGGAGGCCTTGGCAAATCAGAAGCACTCCTCTGATCTCCCAGTGTGCTGTTGAGCTGCCCTATTCCCTCAATGCAATGCCAAACACCTGCTTGGCCTGATTGTTAGACTCGGAGCTCTGTCATCGGCGTAGGCCGTCCAAACGGTGACACGCTCAGCTTTCAGCAGCACAATGATTGATGTCAGACTTTGGGACAATTCAAACCTCTGCTGGAGAGCCACAGCAACAAATTCTAGAAAAATACATGCTCGATACCCTTGTAGAGCCACTCATGTTCAATGAATAGAAAGTTATAGATTACAGTAATGAAATTATTTTTGGTTGCATCTCTCATCAGCAAAAAGTAAAATATGAGCATATGTTGCTGAATGGAAGACTCCCCACTCTGTTTTGCTTTGAGCTGTGTCAACTCTAAATTTAAAACACATTGCTGAGGTAAAAAAATAATAAATCTAAATAACTTTTCTAGTAATTAAAAAGGTTTTAAACTTTTTTGAGGTGTGTGGTTTATATTACCAAATGAATTACTGGTGAAAATAAAATTACTAGTAGTGAAACAATATATTCAGCATTGGAGACAAGAAGACATACTGCCTTAGTCGCCTATATTCAATAAACAAGATGACAAAATTTTCTAATATTCTAAGAAAATGCAGAATCTGTAGTTTTTACAACTCTTTAATGAATCTGTATGAAGTGTAAAACATCCCACAGGTTTCTCTAGTCTATTTATCAATGTGTTTTTTGTTCCAAAGGTTGTCACAATGCGACCCTCACCTAATGGCAAATCCTCCTTCTTTTTCTTTTGTTTTCCCAAATTATTATTGAACATGATTTTAAAACATTTATTGTAAAGTTAATTATCCAGTTTAGGTTTAACAAATATTCTGCATTTTCTTAGGACTGAATATTCAAGTTGCTGCAACACAAGTGATTAGAAAGAGGTAAAGACATTTAGTCAGATTGAAGGTTTTACATTTTGGACAGAAAATGTTCACTGACTATACTCATTCAAAACATAAATTAGCATGTTATAGTTTAGCGTTGATAATAATAATTTCACATCACATCTGAGAGCATTTCTAGTACACCGTAGAAAAAGGAACCAGTTATGGACCACTTAAAAAACATATGGTCTCTATTAGCAGACTTCACGAAAAATCAAATGCATAAACACTCCTATTAAAAACAAAACATTTTAAATTATTACTAATCCTTCTCTGCATGTATTCTGGGATTTAGTTTCAGTTCCATCTTCTTTGGCAGGGATCTAGCAGCATTCCACATCTCGACTTCATAATATTTGCCCTCTTGACCTGACATGCGCTCAGGTCGAGAGGGTTCAGGTTCTCAGGACACCTCTTATCCACAGCCGTCGTCAAGTTACACCACAGATCTATCGTATTTATTTATGTACTCTGGCAAGGCCATTCTGAAACATTAATTTTTCTCTCCTTCTTTTGTTGATTGAGAGGCATTATCGGAAAAATCTCTTACCCTCAGCTATCCAGCACAACGCTGAAGGTTGTGGAGTAGAACGGACAGCTATTTGGAACTGTTCATCAGAACAACTACCTTGGCAAAAGGTCTATAGAGTTTCATCACACCATAATGCAACACTACAGAATATTTGTCTATACGGAAAAAGTTTAAAGATGACTTATTGTAATGTCACAAATACCTCGCCATTTAACAGCAGTGCGCTCACTTTTGAGAGTCATTGCAAACGCAAACTGTTGAGATTAAAGTGATATCATCTCCGTCATATCTGGGGCTTCTAATAATAGCTTATGCTTACTCCACCAGACAAAGTCTCACGCTGACAGCGACAGGGTGAAGCTACATGAGTCAAACTCGATTTTCAAGACAAATATTGTGTTTTAATAATGCTAGAGCATGTTGTAGAAGATATTAAATTCCCAATAAAAGTTCGGAAGCAGGTATCAGTCAGGTGAGAAACTAAATTCAAAATGTTCATGAATACATTCACTAGCAATTGAAAAGACGTGTTTCAGAACAGCACAACATGTGCAGGTATTTTTGAAACCATATGTTAGAGGGAAATAGTTGACACAAATGACTAGTACAAGCTTAGTACTACGTCACTAAATGACAGGAATCAAGCAGGAGCCAAGATGTTAAGCTATTGGAACAGTGAGCAGCTTTCAGAGTGAATGATAAAAAGTGCTTAGCAGGTAAGTAGGTGATGAAATAAAAGCAAAAGTGACAGGAGTTGTTTCAGCTCGACGGCCGAAGGAGCGCTAGACAAAGACGTCTGGATTGAAGAGGAGGGAGGGGGAAAGGTAAGGGTGTATGGGGGGGTGGCGACAGATAAATGAGGCCATCTCTAGCTCAGGGAGGAGGAGAGAGTTACTTGCAAGATCCCTCGCGATCTGTACCTGCCAAGTCCCTACCCCAAACAGCTGCTAGAAACTCTGAGGGTGTGCAGCGGCTCACGCCCTCAGCACATCCATCTTTTACCGAGTCTAATTCAGCTGCACCCAGCTCTGCTTGTGCCGTTTGATGCGGCATTTAACTTTAACAGAAACGTGTCATTAGAGGCTTATCAGTCATGAAGTATTAATGGAGGAAACAAAAACTGTTCTCCTGTGATCACCCTTCAGATTTATTTCTGTTAGATGTCTGAGAGCAGACACTTTGGGCGTCCTGTGTTGACGTCGACACTCAAACTCTTTCATGATGGTGCTTTGACAAACTCGCGTCTCTTTTGGCTCAATAGAATTTATTTAATTTTTTTTTTGCCTCGGGATTCGTAGAGGCGTGTAAAACTCCTCGCTTGTCATTTGCCTGCACCGTCACTTACAACCTGCCATTCACGGCCAATCGGTAAGAACTGCACCTACATTGGTGGGTATTACATTCATGTGAAGGACTGCTCAGCAATCCTTGTGCGATGATGCAAGGTCGTTAAAGATGTTCTGTTATTCAAGAAGCATGGGTGTTCTCTTATTCATAAACTGAAAAGTGTTTCAATTAGTTTCTTTTTTCCTTTCTTTTGCCTGGCCCACAGCGGTTTGCATGTTTAATAAGATACCTCCGTAGGGAGGATGATGCGAGTTTTCTTAAAAGGTGTTCAGAGGATAGAGATTGAGATTTGATCAAATGTATCCATACAGGAGTACATTCACAGCTTTTAATAATAATTTTATTATTTTTGTGATAAAATCTTAATTTGAAACTAAGATCAGAGAGTTGCTCTTTTGTGCCAAACATGATGTAAAGAGCAAATTATTTACCAATGTGATGCAGTTCAGCAGGTACAGCCTAAAAGTAATTTTTAAATGATTATTTCACTTTTTAAAATTGAAACAGGCTGCCCAAACACCTGGCCTTGTTCAAAACAAAACAAAAAAATCTGTCCAAATTTTTGAGTGAAAAATCTAGTGGTATTGATCAAATTCTGTGGGATTAAGTTCACTAATCACACCCAGGTCAGATTACTCCCTGAAATGTGGAGTCAGTGAATAACTTAAGAACTTGCCTGACAACCTGTATTAGGCTAAAATGTGATAAAAAGCATCATGTCGTGCTCTAATTTAAGAAATTCAAGAACAGATGACAAACATGATAACATGCGCCACTCTGAAAAGGCTTACAAAGGCATTTTACGTATCTAGGATCTCATTAAGGACATCTATAAAGCACATTTTATACAACAAACGTACACTTAATGTGCTAGGAAGGATATCTAAAAATAGAAAAAAAAGAACAACCAATGAGGCATATGAGAAACAACAATTCAAGTAAATAATAGGACATACATAGAGATATAAAACAACCCACAGGGAAGAAAAAAGATCTCATAAAGATGCCATAAAAGAAGAGTATGAAAGATGTGACCGACTGATGAACCAAAGATACACCAGGAGTGGATTGACAACTTATCAAGGAGGTTGCAAAACATTGAAACAAGATAACATCTAAAGCTCTGCAGCTTTCAGTTGCTTCACTTTAAGTTTTGATTTTGCTGTAAGAACGATGGAGGAGTAAAACAAAGGTATTTGCCAGAAAAGATTTTGATGATCCTCAACACTTTCGTAGAAATACGGTGCATACTGACAAGAACAAAGGGGAGCTCTCTTCACATCTCGCACAGAACAAACTGGCAGTCAAACACAGTGGTGGTAGTGTGATTGTCTACGGCTGATTTGCTGCTTCAGATGGATGCACGACGGATGGAACCATAAAGTTTGCTCTGTGACTGATAATCCTGACAGAGAAAGTAAAGCCATCGATGTATGACCTTAAGCTCAAGTGCACTTAGGTAATGCAGCAAGTCAGTGATACCAAAAAGTTGTGTGAGTGGTCTAGTCAAAATATGTTCTGAAAACTGATTGAGCATGACATTAAACAGGTCGCTAATGTTTCAAACACCCTCTTGATGTAGCTAAATTTAAACATTTCTGCAAGGGATCAATCTGGTTTAAAATTAATCCACAGTGACAACCAGATTTTCAATTTTGGGGGGTGATTACTTTAATTTCTGGATAGATTGGATCTGTTCAAACAACATCATCACTTAAAGATCACTTGCACTTGACATACGCAGTCTGTAAGAACACAAATACTTCTTCATGGGTCAAATGTTTTGCTCAGGTCCCTCTTGAAAATGAAATCTAGATCTCAACGGGGTTTACCTGATTAAATAGAGGAATATATGGGACTAAAAATTCAAGAGTGACATCCTGATGACTTCCAACAACTAACAGGAGCTCAGATTTCCGTCATGGGACTCAATGTCAGGATAACTCAGTAATTTATATAACAAGATGAACACTTCCTCCCCAAAAACAAACAGATATTGTAAAAAATGTATCAACTCCTATTTTTTAAAGTGTTTCCTTTTATCTGAAATAGAGAGATATTATTTATTTAAGATGATGAAAAGAATAAACTTGTAGTTAGTGTTTCGAGTACAAACCTAATTAGAACACCCGAATGGCCAGATTTGCGAAAATGTTAATGTCTTTCAAGGTTACAACATAAAACCTATAAACAAGATTAAGAGTACGAGACTGTTCAGTTCTGAAAAACTATTTTAGTTTGACTTGCTCATTTTTCCTGTGTGGCAATCGGTTATATATCCTTGATTCTTAATCTGGAACTCAGCAATTATAAAACTTAGATCCCTTGGTCTGGAAAATTCATGAAATGTACAGCTAACTCTGAAAGCATCTGGTATGTTTGGTTCAATAAAACCTCCATGTATAAGTGGTGAGTAAACTTTTTGGAGCTCTGATCAGAAAAAGACACTTTATACATTATAAAAGGTTAAGGAATTTGAAAGGAAAACTGCTCAGGGTCATTTGTGCAACAATACACCACTAAGCATGAGCTCATGGTATTCAGCACAAGAACAAATGAGTGAAATTTTTTAATGTGGCTCTTAGCTGTCATTAGCTGACAGAAAATTACAAGAGTCTCTACAAGGGACTGTTCAAAACAAAAGGGAGCTGATTGGATGGACTTGCTACAAAGACCTGAGATCTAGCTGTGGTGAAAGAATCTTTATGTAGGAAGGGAACTAATTGCAACCGTGCCACCTTTCATCAGTTTCTGGCCTGTTTGAAATCACATTGTCAAACAAAAAGCATGTTAATGATGTGCAGAAAATTAATGGTCTTTAAAGAGGGAAAAAAAAAGCTCCCTGCACCTTTATCTTAAATGTCACAAAGGGGAAACAAAGTGTGTCTTCATTTTACAAACATGACATAGACTGAAGTCAAAGAATTTTTTTATTTTTTACACTTTCTGGTCAAAAGCAGAACAAAAGTATCACATCCTTTAAACCAAGGAAAAGTGCAAGAGCTTCCAATTTGAACATTAAGATCAATTTATCTATTTTCCTTCACCTTACAGACACATGAACAGGTAGAGCAGTAACCTGAGAAAAGATGGGAATATTTTTCTTTTATTCTAACTATTCTAGACAGATTTTCTTTATGAGTCCATCAGAATCAAGCCAGATGTTGTTTTGCTATATAAAAAAGGTGTGTGTGAATGACTGAATGTAATGTGAAATGCTCTGAGGGCCTCTGGACTTAATAAAGGGCTGTAGAAGTACAGGCCAGAAAAAAATAAAAATAAATAAAGCGTAAGTTACTTAGCCTGAATCAAACCAATATCAGTCCAATACGGGGTCATTTTAATAAGTTCGTAAAACGTGGAAATATAGTGGAGAACCATCAAAGTAAAAAAGTCGATTGAAAGAAAATCTTGAGGGAAGTGAATGAAACATACTACGGCAAAACTTCAGTTTTCTGAGGAGCACAAACACACAACAGGAGCAATGGAAACAAGGACTGATTCATTTAAATGATACCCAGTTCCTGAATGATACCCAAATTAAGAAAGGAAGGGTTGATTAAATCGCTGCACCATCCTGGGTAATGCTTTCTGCTCGTTATGAGCTGAAGGTGATCCGTTTATTTTGAGTATCTGCCCAGACAAAAAAGGTCAGCTGGATAAATGAAATATTAAATGATTTTTGGTGAACAATTAAAGGAAATTTGTATGGAAATGTTGCAAAAGCCTATAGAAATGATGTCCTGGCAAATGCACACCGTAATCAAGGCTGAAGCAGGACCAATGGAAAGGAGTATGATTGTTTTTTTATTTTTTTTTATGCCAGGCGGTGTATTATAAAGCTCTAAACCATCAGTTCATCTGCATTAAAATCTGCCAAAAAGCAACCCTATATCTGGATCCTGTCATTGATTTGCATAATTGGAGATTGTGGCTGGGTGCTTGTTATTCATTGACACGATGCTGCAAAGAGGCAGATGGGGAGATGTACTGAACTGACTGTTCCAGTCTCTGTTGGAGAGGGGTGGCTACGTCGTCACACAAAAAGAGATAAAGAACAAACAGCCATGCAACCAAATGCTAAGATCATCACAATATCTGGGGCATTTATTAGTTTGTTTACATATTTAAGTGTTGAAATCTTTAAAAAAAATAAAAATAAATACATGAAACCCAACATCTAAGAACAGCTGCAAAAACATGTATGCAAAAATAAACCAGCCTGCTTTCCCAAAACAGAGTCTAAGACTTTCGAAAACAAGCCATATGTGGTTTAGCAACCGGAAGACCTCTAAACAACCTGAAGTACACAGGGCACCGGCGAGAGATGAGGCAGTGCTGACTGACACATCCATCTCCCCTGCCATCTATCTGACTGAAGGACAGAAGCAAACATGTCCCTCATGCATGAAGAAAAGAGCACAGCTTATTAGTGAGGAGAGACAGAAAGACAAAGAGGGGGAGAGGGCAGATGGCTTCATCCTTGTGAGGGTCTCCACTGAACGTATGTTGGGATTAAATTTTTGACTTCGAGACGTCTACATATGACATTTTTCAGGCATTTAAATATTTTTTTCTGAAATTCCTACAAATTTCGTTTCTATATTAAATGTTTGCTGGGTTTCCAGTGCTTTAAAATCGTTTAGAAATAGAAGCAATACGTTTCACCATAAATTTAGGGTCAATATTTTAACAGTGGGCAGGCTTTAAACGAGCAATGTGAGAAAAAAAGAGATAGAAAGGGAGAAAGACACAGAAAAGAAGTTAAAGTGAGGATAGACACAATGAAGGAAGGAAGGAAGGAACTTCGTAAGGTAGAAAACTTTCAAGGTAGGACATAAAATAAGGAATAAAGGACACGGGCAAGAGTTCAAGGAGTCAAAAAAAGCATGGCATGATACAGTGAAGAAAAGAAAAGAAGGACAAGTGCAATGAATTAAAGTAAGGCAAAAAAACAGAAGGACGAAATGAAAGAATTAAAGAGACAAAGAAAGAATTTTGGACATGAAAGAGAAAGAAGGACGACTGGAGGAAAAGATACCAAAAACTTATTGACAGAAAATGTCCGTTTTTTTTTTTTTTTTGACTATTTCTAGAAGTATTAGAGAACCAAATGGAAACTATAAGTTCCTGTAACAACATTAAACATAGCCAAGATATTCCTATCGGAGGCTGCCATGCACAATTACAAGTACACTTGGTTCAGAATGAATTGATTTTCTATCGGGCTCATATTTGAACTGGAAAAGGAAGTTAGAGCATTTTTGAGAAATCTCACGGATGCAGAGTGAGAACACACAGTTTCCCCTGAGAAACATCCACAGCTCAAACCCAGGAGAAACTCAAACCTGGAGCCTTCTTGTAATGAGACAAGAGTTTACAGGCAAAGCCAATCAAATCTGAGGCTATATGTTATTAACCATTATCTAGTCTTAATTTTTAGCAATAATTTGTACTTTTAAATGGAGCCAATATCCATATTAATGCCTTCAAGGATGATTTCAAAACCATACCACATTTGCATTCAGAAAATTAAAAAAATACAATTTCTGGAAGTTATTCAAGGAATAGCACTGTTGCCTTGCAGCAAGAAGGTCCTGGGTTCGATTCCCGGCCCGGGGTCTTTCTGCACGGAGTTTGCATGTTCTCCCTGTGCATGCGTGGGTTCTCTCCGGGTACTCCGGCTTCCTCCCAAGGTCCAAAAATATGACTCTCAGGTTAATTGGTCTCTCTAAATTCTCCCTAGGTGTGAGTGTGTGTTTGCATGGTTGTGTGTCCTCTCTGTCTCTGTGTTGCCCTGCGACAGACTGGCGACCTGTCCAGGGTGTACCCTGCCTCTCGCCCGAAACCTTAGCAAGAGATAGGCACCGGCACCCCACCTGACCCCAGTAGAAAATAGATGGATGGATGGATATTCAAGGAATGGATCTTCATTTTTACATTCACTATTAGAATACACACCATTAGATTTTAATAAGCAAATTGTCAAATAGTGAGATTGACCTGCTGCACAGAAAGAAGAGACGTAGAACTCAGTGAAAACTTAACTCTGTGTGTATGGGCAGAAATCCAGTCAGTGTAATGGTAATCACCTGAGAATGTTGTCTTGATGGTAACTGAGGTCTGCATACTTTGACATCTGACAATTTCTCTGTTTATCAACAAAAAAAAAATTCTTAAAGACAGGTTATGTGGTTCACCTCCACGTCAAGAAAATGTGTCAAAAACACAAACACTTAAAAGTGATGCAAAAATAAGCTTTCTGGCAGAGCTATTGCTGCCATCAATTTCCAATTGACTTTGGATGTATTCTTTGATCGTATTTCCATAGGAACTGGTCCTGGCGCAGTGCTGATCTTTATGGCTGCATTTCCTTTCATTGACAAAAGTTTTGTGTGCTCTTTTTCTTCCCCATAGAAAGTACTCCTAGCCCAGTCCTAATGTGTCGATTGTTTCTTTCCTGAACAGAACTGTTGACGAAGCTGTTGCAGACATTAACTTTGTGTCTGTTTAATTTCTCCATTGGAAGTAATCTTGATGCTTTGTGTTTCTCTGTATAACTGAATTGAGAGTCAAAGTAATGTTTCTCAAGTTAATATTTTGAGATGTTGTTTACCAACATGCAAGCTAATCAATATTCACAAATGTAGAATGGTGAACTGAAAATTAATGAATCTCTCCAGGATATTTTTTAATGGTTTTTTTTGCTTGGTTGACTTTTATTATATTTTTAAAGGATTTTCTTGGCTCTACTGGTGATTATTTGACAGTGAGTGAACAGGAAAGCAAGCTGTGAGATAGGGGGAAAATATTCGGCAAAGGTCAAAAGGCCGGGATGCGAACTTGTGATGACCGCGTCGAGGTTGTGCGATATAACCCTGCACCACCACAGCACCCAATTTACTTGAAGTTTTAAATTATTAAATTAAATGAGTTATGCAAAGCGGGACACACACAAAGACAGTAAATTTGGTTCAAACTCTGAAACTGCAAATATTCTGCGAACTTTTACTGCACTTAGGAGCTAATAAGATGTATGAAATAAACAAAGACTCGGTTCACATTTTTCCAAGTGTAATTATTCCTATCGTCTCTAAAGGGAATGAATGATAAGAAGGAGCTAATACGATGTTACAGAAAAAGCCTCCAGTGCTGTTTACTTAGAAAAATGGCTTCTCCCAAGTGCATGGAAGCCCTCCAATCAAACACAATGATGCAACTAAAGTGAGCAGTAAATGTCAGTTTGTGCTGTAGCATTAACTTCTTATTACTGCATAATCATTTTCATGATGGCACTTTTTGAAATATAATTGCCGGGAACAGCAAGGTGAACTCACAAGGAGAAAATGGTATGTGGTCCAAAGTACAGATTGCAGTTCTGCAGAATTACTTTGACTGTAAAGGTTACTTTAAATTTCAGAAAAGTTGAGGCACTAACAGTGATTTATCAAACATGTCTTTCCTGCCAACAAACCACTCAGAGCCACAGCGCTTGTGAACGTCAACATTTTCACCTGGAGATGGGTAAACCACGTAAATTTATCGCTCCTCACTCCGTACCTCAACATAACATTTTACACGGAGCCGTCCTAAAATGTGTGTTTATGAACAGATCTGTCAATACATCTGACCTATTACCTGCAAGGGCTTGTCATGGGTACTATTTCAGGTTTACAGCCTTGCAGCATGAGAGCTGTAGTATTGATTGCTCACCTTCAGGAACACATCTGACGTAAGGACAAGAAGGAAGGAAAAAAGGAGGCAGACAAAGAGCCTTTTTTTTTTACCCCCAGAACACAGGGTTTCAACTGCTGAGGTTTGCAAGAGAGTGCACCAATAACTTATCGTTGTAAATGGGAGGACATCATTTTCACTATCATTTAAGTTACTGTCTTTTCTAGCCTACACAAAGCTACCGCAGTCCTGCAAGAAAGAAAACCATACAATGCAAAGACGATTGATGTTCAAGGTTGTTTTATGTGCTTTACACAAAAGGCATCCATCACTACAGCTTGACAGTTTGGCTG
Source organism: Xiphophorus couchianus (assembly GCF_001444195.1). Taxonomy (NCBI): domain Eukaryota; kingdom Metazoa; phylum Chordata; class Actinopteri; order Cyprinodontiformes; family Poeciliidae; genus Xiphophorus; species Xiphophorus couchianus. The sequence continues at coordinate 14,500,481 of NC_040241.1, read as the reverse complement.
TCAGAAACTTCACATGTAAAAAAAAGGCAGGTGTGAACACAGAATTCTTACTGTCTGTGTTAAGAGGTGGATTGTAACTAGTCACATTTACTCTGATGGCCTCGTTATAAGACATTAAATGCATTACCAGTTACTCAGTAGTAACCTTTTAAAGAAAAACATTTTTCCTCTCACTGGTGCAATATTTTGAATGGCCACTTTTTACTTTTACTTAAGTTCAGAATATGCTTAAGTATTGCTACGCTTACTTGAATTCAATTTCTGTGTACTCTGCCCACCTCTGTCCATGTTTTTCATGTTTTACAGGGACTGAGCTCCTGAACACAGCGACCTTACGAGAGGAAGCTCATTTCAGCTGCTTGGATCTGGGATCTCCTATTTTCTGTCATGATCCATATATGTAAATACTGCATATTGAAAGATAAACCGGTGAACTGAGAGCTTTGCTTTTGGGCTCTCCCTTTTTCCACACCATGTCAAGTCAACTCCAGAGCAACTCAAGTCATTCCTCGACTCAATGCGAAACAATGCGTTACCATGCAGGAGACATCTGTAAATTTCGGCAACATTTCAGGATCCGGTTGTGCCGTGCAAATACATAAAAAGCAGATGTTGGGGAGTCATTTTTTTATTACATGTGGTGGCCAGATAATGCTCATCCTGTGCGAATAGGGCTTTATTGTAAATATAACCTGGTATGGAGGTTTTGTCAAAACTTGAATTTCTTCTAACTGATATTAGACTTTATTTAACAGCAATAGATACTGATGCCAAACATCCAGAATTATCAGCAACACAAAACACTTTGAACAAAGCAGCCAGCCCCCCCGCCCCCTCAGACGTCAGAACCACGTAATGCATAAAAGTGAACATGCTGATTCTGCGACAGCTAAAAGTTCTGTTTCAAACAATTAAGATCTAACGCACCCCCACTTCCACCATCAGTCGACAAACAAACGCTGCCCTCTTCATCAAAATGCAGCTGGAGTTGTCATCAATCAATTTCATTTTTACTCCCAGCTGTGCCACCACGAGGCAGTGCCAATGCGCCGCCGAAATAAACATCACAAACAAGCTCAAAAGAGATTCTTCAAAGAGTCTTTAAAGCCAAATGGATAGATGAGGAAAATTAGTTTGAGGAGGGTGAGCTAGGAAGGGTGGCGGCGGCTCTCGGAACAAGTCCTACCAAAGCATTATTTACATTCTGAAGGGTTTGTTTTCTTTGCTTTTTTTGTTTAGTGTGCATAAGGCTTCAAATCCCTCAATCGTTCATCGGCTAAAACTCCAGGCGTTTCCACTTTAAACCGAAAATTCTTTTACATCTCGACTCGTATGTACTCTGAATGTACCTGCTCCAAAATGTTTGTATGTTTCATTGTATATTGAAGTTGGAAAAAAACAAGACACATTATCGGGTGGTCATATGTAGTTATTGCAAAAAAATATATAGTTTGTCTTTTTTTTTAATCAAATTTGATTTGTATATCCTTGGAACATGGGCAGAAAATGAAACTTTAGCTCGTGTATGTTGTGAAAGGTTTAAACCAGCTACTAGATTATTTTGACAAGAAATGAATTATTGATTATAACACACAACTTCTACGTCTTTTAGCTTTAAAGCAGCAGTGTTGAAGGTTTCTGCTCACTAGAAATATACCTTTTCATTACAGTATACTTGATTTAAAGCAGTTTACCCAATAAACTAAAAACAAGATTTTTCTTTTTTTTTTAAACAGCTCCGTACTTTGATGTTATGCCTCGAGTGAAAAAAAATATTCCAACTCTGAGCAAGACAACTCGAAAACATTTTAATCTTGGCAGTAATTGATAGGGAGGACCATCTCTTTGAATTAATGACTCCAAAAGGAGAGCTCTTTGATGTGAGCGAGGCTGTGACATTCAGATTTGAGCCTGAGTGAATCTGAACCAGATAGCTCCTCAGAAAAAGCTGACTTCGGCATTGGCTGGCTTTCATCCATCACATTTGATATCAGACAGGTAGATTTAAGCTCCTGATATGGATTCTGCAGAGATCTCGCCCAGTGGCAGCTTCGGGTCAGCTTGGGTTAGTGTTGTTTAACACTTTCTGCATGATTATCGTTTGTAAAGTAATTGACTAAAGGCACTATTTCTGATTTTGTTTGTTGTTTTTTTTCTCAGGTAACTTTTACTTGCTGTCTTCCTAGGTTATAAATGTGACACTAAAGGTTCTGCTGACCACTATTCAAAAAGAGAAAGACAAGAGAGCGTCCCATTTCCAAGTAGGACAGATGAGTGTTGATTTTCATTGTTCAGGAAATGGCTGAAAGAAAAGCTGGTTTCCTAAATCTGCCCTTAGCTACAAGTGAAACAACAATTAACGAGTTGAAGACTATTGAAATCATGCTAAACAAAGTCGAAGGTTGTTAAATGTTGAATCTCACTGCCAACCCTTAGTGAAGACGGAATGTAATTTTGACTTAAAAGTAATACCAACAGGAGAACTGGAAAGAGAACTGGTATTATATCACTACTCAGAGGCAGAATTAGCTCCTATACCTGCTAAATTTAAATTTCAGTGGTTGCTTGCCTCTCTTCATCTTTTAAATAAGGCTAAGGGAGTGCACTCAAGGATTACTCCTGATGCAACTAAAGACAGATGGTAAGAGGACACGACCTCAATAACAGCTGAAAGCTGAGGTTGCCCCGACTGCAAAAAGAGATCATTTAGGACTGGAGGGGATTTTGCAGCAAATGGACAAATAAACTCTTCTTAATTGGTGCAAAAATACATATCATTACACCATAAAAGGCCTGTGGTGCAGATCAACAGGTGCACCTCGGAGAACCCGGCAGAATGCTGAACCACGTGAGGAGAAATAAATGTTTCTACAGCCCTCTTAAAAAGGGATTTATGTTGCTCACTCGACAAGGCGTTGTTGTTTTGGAAGTGACGTACGTCAAAGCAGGAGTGCATCCTGGCATGTTTAAGAGAGTTTGGCAGTACAGCGCACTGAACAGCCTCTGGGAAAACCACATGCTCAGACAACATGGGCGTGAATCAGTGCTAAGATGGACCTCTGCTCCCTTATTGTTGCAGATTAATGTTGAGAGCCAGTCAAGTGGGATAGAAAGGTGACCTTCATGGTCAGAGCCTCACAGAGCAAAAATCATCCAAAACACTGACGGAGCTTCACGCGTGTTCAAACCAAAACCGCTGCTGCTCGAGTTAAACTAACAATAATTCAACCCTTCACGTTCTTTCTGGGGAAAAATTTTAGCATGCATCTTAAGAAAAACAGGTGTTAAATCATGAATTTATGATGAACCTCTTAAAGGCGCCACGGTTCTAGAGAGATACCGACCTGTCACAGCCGATCTGTTTCAAATGACAACGTGGCCGCAAAGGTGCCATCGTTTGAACTCTGCAGGAGGAAATACGTTTTTAGATGGGAAGATGGGATTTAGCAGTTCAACATAAACTACATTTATCATCAGCGGATTATTCTGGGTGAAAGAAAAGATAAAAAGAACAGCGGCACCTCCTCGATTAATGATCCTTCCAGAGTCCATTTAAAGGCATTAAATGTGTTTTTCTTCTGCATGATTTTCTCCTCCATTCTTAACGGTGCTCAGTTTTTCTTCCTGCCTTCTCTTGGGCATTAATTCCATCATTGCAAGCAGCAACTTCTTGTTTAAGCTCACAGGTCTGTCATCTTATCCCCTGAATCATTTACCCCTAAATTTAAAAAAAGAAGAAGTGAAAGATGAACTCCAAATAAAGATATATAAAACTCCCTGGAATTCACAATCAAATAAATGCGGGTTGCTCGCAAACCAGCGACCATAAAACCCACCACACTTTGTCATGTGTCAAATTACACACTTGCAGAAAAAAAAAAACATCTTGCAGCAAAACACTGCATGATCTTTCAGTAAGTCATTTTTTTCCAACCACGTGAAAAATGAGAAAAGTTACTGTCAAAGAGTGATTAGTTAATTTATGATATTTTTTATGATTCATATCCCAGAATATTGGACAAAGCATTTTGTGGAATTGAATATGAGCCAGTGAAATCAAGCAACATCATCATCAGATATTTCTGAAAGGTCTGAATCACAATTTCCTTCAATTGTATGTCATGTTAATGTGAATGTAAAGGTTTATGTCAAATGATTATGACTCCACAGAAAATATTGTTGACAGTACGGCAAAATTGTTTTCTAATTTGGGGTGAAATATTTTTCAAAATATAGAGAGATTTTAATTTTCTGGCAAACTTACAGACTTTTTCTGAACACGAGAGCACTATAATAGTACTTACACACACGGTGCCACCATATAGTACTAAAGAGTCCGGTGAGGTGTTTTAAATTAAGTCAGAAGAAGTTTAGAGCTGGAACAAGCCATTTCAAAGGAAATCAGGTATTTCAAGACATTTGATTCTTTATAGCAATTAAGAGAATAATAATTTCAGAATAAAGGAAGGCTAAATGTAAAAGAGCATTCATTTATGCTTTAAGCTTTTGAGCTTTCAACCTCTGGTAGTTAAAGAGGTGATGACAGCCTTCTGACAAATCTGAGAGGTAAAGTATGGGTTGACATTTTGGGTTGGGAAATACTTAGACTGCAGTTTTTTTTAATGCTAGCCCCTCTAACTGTGCTACGTATTAGCTAAAAACATTTCAAGTGGGGCCTTCATTATTTGGTTGTTGCCTTACAATCATGGTAGAAGCTTGTTTTACAGCAGCTACTCTCACACATAAAATGTGACCTCACCACTGCAACTTACATAAATGATTAGAAGGCTCAAAGCATGAGGGGGGAAAATATGCATTTTTATTGTTGTTAATTGGTTTTAATTTCTTAAAGTGAAATGACAATCTGCTAAAGAGGTCAAAGATTTACACAAAACTCAAGATTAGCGATAATGAACCTCTGATCAGTTTTACATCGCTTATCGCTATCTAGGATTTAATCTCCGCTTAGTTTAAGTTTTGAATTGAATATAAATTCTTTTTTTTTTGACAAAAAAAGGTTGAGTTTTTAAATTCTCTGCCATAGTAAAATCTGCCAAATTTAGATCTGAGTATGACAGCTTCTTACTCCAACTCTCCTGACTGACTCAAAAGTCCTGAAATAGATTACTGTGCTTTGGAAACCGTTTTGATTATCTCCTATCCTTTACTGCAGGCATCATCACTAACACAAATATGGGCAAAACTGCATGGACTGTCAGCATTAGTCAAGAGGTGAAATTTTAATGAGAGTCTGGATGCACCTCCACTCTGATTTCTAGACAACACTGAAGCGCTGTGAGCTACCTGGGAGCATGTGGTAATGCTGGATCAAGTGGTATGGATTGACATGGACATACACTGTGCTCTGCAGCCCCTTGCAATGCTTTCTTATTTAGTACTGTGGTCAGGTCATCTTGTTCTATTTGCCCAACGGTGTTTGGCTCCGGGGACACCAAAGGTGCATTGCTTAGCAGAAGGCAAAATAATAAACATCTCCTGCTATGGATGCTTCACCTATCTCTCTTTTATACTATGACGGCATGCTCAGTTAGTGAGGAGGAGTGGGTTTGTTAAGTTTAAGTTGTGGAGGAGAATCTTTTTTCTTTTTTTTTTTTACAATGTGCTTGGTAATTTTTAAATTTGAAATGTTATGAGTCAGACAAGATATAATGAAGGTTTGTGCTGATTTACAAGATGCTGGACACAAAGTTCAGAAATTGGACAAATAGTTGACAATAGGATCCATTGTGATTTTAGTTTAAATAAATAATCTTTTGACATGCATTAATTTAGGTCAAAGCCACTCATGCCCGTACTACACTTTTAATTTTATAATGCTAATATCTGATTAACCTGTTAAAAATACAAACAAATGTAAATTATGTAGCCCACTGGGATAGTTTTTTTTTTTTTTACATAACAGAGGTAAATTAGTACTCAGAATTACCAAACCAACAACACATAGAGAATAAAGTATCTGTCGTACACACAGTTGAACTTAGATATATTTAAGTTTTAAGTACAGTTAATGACTACTGCTTATCCCTTTGATATTTTGCTAGGTAATGCTAATTGACACTCTGTGTAACAACATTAACTGTCACACTAAGTTGGAATTTTAAATCTCAGCTGTAGTTTTTCATCTAAGTAGTTTACTAAACATTAGTTTAACAGTGGTGTACAAAACGTGTTAAGTAAGATAGAACTGTTGCCACTGTGCTGACTTTTTGTTTGCTAACATTAGCATTAGCTTAAACCTGTGTAATGGTTCAGGGTAACATTTCCATCTGAACTATTTTCAGTGTTACATATTCTGTTGTTCCAAATATACTTCTCAGGCAGATACACTTCTTCAACAGCTTGTTAACAGAAAAACTGAATCAGGCAGAGTCGGATCGGCTACTTGCCACCAACTCAGTTTATAGTTGAGAAGACAACTTACTGAAGTTCAAACAGAGCATCAGGAAATGATGGAATTTATTAAACTTGGCATGGGTGTTTGTGTCCAATGAGATGTTCTCAGTATGTTAAAAATGTCTGATCTCCTGCGATTTTCTCGGCCAGTCATTTCATTTACAGAGAACGGGTAGTTTCTCTTTTTTAAACAGTGAGCAGCAGTTGTGTGTATATAAATGCCTTGCCGTCAGAGCTGGGCTGATTCATTTAAGATGATAGGCAAGAGTACCTCTGCTAACCACTCTTTACAACTGGTATGCAGAAAACCTCTGAACACCCAACCTGTCAACCTTAGATGCAAAGGCTGCAGCAGCAGAAAACCACATTAGGGGCTACCGTTCACACAGCCTCACCAAAATCAAAGAACAGATTGGAAAAACATCGAAGTGAGTCCATTACCCCCTTTTAAATACAAACAGCAAAATCATGCTGTCAATCCCATCTGTGTTTAGCCTTTTCTCTTCTAGAGAGCGAAGTTCATGATAGTTCAGCTATACTCCATTGTAATTATTCTTATTAGGCTCAGAGGCATGATTTGAAATTCACAAATGGTATACTGAGTTTTATTTGGTTTACCATCCTCATTTGAGACATTGCAAGGGCTCTCTTAAAGAGTGAAAATGTTTCACTCAGGATCTATTTGGAGCAATGTGGAAAAAGCAATCCCCACATAGTTTATCCTTAAGCATATTAGCATGTTTGAGAGTAAAGATAATTTGTTTTCTGCAGTCTTGATAAGTATGTGAAAATATTGAAACATTATCTTCATTACGTCAGTTTATGGTAACAGCAACTAATTTGTGTAGAATAATCTACAGTGTGGATATATCTACTAAGCAACTCACTCTTTTTTTAGAAGGACTCTTACACAATCAACTCCCAATGCGCTATGTTTTGACGCTCCTGTCTGTGAGCTTGCACTGAAAGCTGAGACGATTATAGAGGGCTACAAGAAAGAAGTTCATTTGGCAGCGTGAAGGTGGCAGGTCAGTTGTTCTGAGTATCACACCATCTTCTCTAACCTGAATTTATAAAATATTCAGCTTAGAGGAAGACTTCCTTGGCCTTTTTCTCCCCAAAACAAAGAAAAATGAAAAGAAAAAAAAAGCGCTCGAGTGACAACCATTACAGGCTGCTCCCTGTAGCTTTAACCTGCAAGCCACAGTGTGCGGCTGCACCTTACGACCTTCTGAGGTATTAACTGACCCTAACTGCCCCTTCAAAACAAGGTGGTCTTGTTACAGGATGGGCCACTGAACATTGAGTCTCAAAAATATGTATTTGGCAAAAATGGCCATAGATGTTTCGTGACTTGGAACATGAACAGTTTTTTGTTTTTTTTTATAGCTGAGAGATTTACCCCACAAGCAATTTCAACTCTTCCTTTGGTTTTTGCACCAGCATGCATTCTGGGCAAACAAAAACTTTGGAATTATGTATGAACAAACTATGATGCAGCTCTTCTTTTGCACATGTCTGCAGCAGCTCTATTTCATTATTGAATTTTCTGCCATCCACAGTGACACGATAATGTTTTTTCATTTTGTTGCACTTTTGAGCACAGGTGCCTTGTGAAAGCCGAAAAGCTAGGTCCACTGGTTCTGTCACTCAAGTTTCACTGCATTTTCCAGAGTAAACACAGCTATAGATGCAGCTCGAGTTTGTTACTGATGATGCATCCAGCCAGCATTTTGGTCGACATGCTTGATATTCTGAGACAACCGCCGCAGCAAACTGTTCTTGCTGAAAATAAGAAAAGTGGAGCGCTTAAACTGTTTTGTGGCTCTCAAAAAGCCATTGTGTTGCCTCAGCAGGAGTCAACATCACACAGCGAAAGAGAAAGAATTGATTTGTCTTTTACTGTAAGTCAACAGTAATTGACTGTGGCTGAGCACTTAAAAGACGTTTCAATCCCTGCAACACATTGGGGGTGAGGGAATTAGTACTAGAGGGTTGCCTTTGTGTTTTTGTGTTGAATGAAAACAAATTTTTGAAATAAGCTCAGAATCATTGGCTTGCTATATTATTTTACATTTGGTTTGATGTTTGATACAATATACTGTATGTCAGCTTGCTAATGCTTTCATTGTGACAATATAACATCTGCAAGGTGAACTTTACCCTTTATTTTTTTAAACAGCTGATTTTTACAAAGCTCTGACCTGCCAATGTGACTAACAACATACAAATTATATTCTTTTCTAACACTACATTAATTTGAAGAGAAGACTTTTGATTACAAACTTGTTATCCTTGTTTGGGTTTTGATCACTTCTGAATTCTTCATTGTTGTTTAACCGTCCCGCACTCTTAAGAAATAGGGTTGTTGATCCCACAAGTGTTTTACTCTGTGTGCGGTCAGGCACAGGTGCACTGACCCCGTATATGCTTTTATGAGGATTTTGGTTTTGGTGTGGTTATAGAAACTGATGGTCTGATGAGACAGACCTCCATCAACCTCCCACCGTTGCTCCGCCAACCCCTCCTGAGCGTCGTGCTCAGATCCTGGGCAGGTTAAAAGGTTTTGTCATATACAGCTCACTTTTCTATATTCATTATTGTCAACAATGTGTTGCCATCAATGTTAATTTGTTCAATTCTTTGTGCATTTGGATTTTCTTTCCTTCTTACATCATTGTGTCTTTGTTTTTACCTTGGTTTGTTGTTTCTTGGTGTCTAGTTCAGTTTAGTTTATGTTCTCAGCACTCCCCCTGTTTGCTTTCTTCCACAGCTGTTCATAATGCTCTGATTAACTCACCTGCTTCCTGTGACATTCTGAACTCTCCCCTCTGTATATTAAAAGCTTGCTGGTTTTCATTGTGTTTTTTTTTCTCCTGTTACTCTGCCTGTGCTCTTTCCTGGTCTCCTTGTCTAAGATCTATAAGTTACCCTTAAATTCAGCACAATGACGATTCGCTTTTCACACAGAGAGCAATATTTCATGATGTAATAGATGGAAAATTCACAACTCAATATTGCACTTAAGCCTATTCCTGCAATCTCAAAGATCTAACATAGTATTTATTTTACGGGGTAGAAAGAGGGTTCATATCAGGGCAAGGACAGAGCTTGAGTAGAAGCTAATAATCCTACAACATATAAAAGAATCTCATTGTGGGCCATCATTTAAGGAAGACCCTTACAATTTTTTTGCATCATTTCTTTTGACAGCACTGATCATGGTGCAGAGAGAGCCTCTGACCAGATCAAAAGTTTGCAGGACGTTTCGCAGAAAGAAACCCACTTACAATCTCTTATGGTCCTGATAATCTGTTGAAAGGACTGATGACATTAACTGAAGACTGCAATTCTTTGAAAGGGTGCTGAAACCACCCACTTTTATTCAGAGGAAATTCTTTAGGTGGTTCTTTAGATGGGTACATGTAGATGTGATCCAATAGCATTTCAGTAGGATGTCTGGGAATGTTGCAGACATCCTACCTGCAGAAGAAAAAATAAATCATTTGGCAATGACAGATTTGCTGTGATCAAGCAGCCAAGTAAAGGGGACCTTTATTGATTTGCTTGTGCCCAAGAAAAACTTTAATTTATGTAAACAGGAGTGCTCCAACTTCAGCCTTGATAGATCCTGTCCTGCAATATTTAGATGCATTCCTGCTCCAACAAAGCTGAATCAAATAGTTGAATGACCCCTTCAGCATGCCATCTAGTTTGACAAAGGCCTGTAATGAGACAATCTGATTCTGGTGCAGGAACCGGAATGCATTTAAAAGCTTCAGGACAGTAGCTCTAGGATTCAGAGTTGGAGACGCTTGCATTAGACGGTTTTGTGTAGTGTAAAAACACACACCTAGTAGTAGTTGCTTCTTATTTAGTGAAATCTTGTACAGCCCCCACCAGACTTCGCTGTCATTTATAATATACTATAGTGAGTTCCTGTGAAATGATCTGACACCTATAACATTCTAAAACAGGTAGAACGTATTCCAAGGATGGTAATTAATAATCGAACACTAATAAAGTCTTTATTTCAGAAACATTTGGAATAGCCCCTGATCTTACAGCTATTAACGCTTATATACCAGAACTGAATGAAGTAACATCAAAGACAAGGAAATTTTAAAAAGTCAGTATGGCTCCACAATCTTCAAAGTTAGAAGCAATAAAATGGATGCAGCTTCTGATTTCCCTAATTGTGCCCGTTAACTTTTTGTTGTTTCAGCACTCCCATGAAAACCTCTGCAATTAAAAGATTCAAAAAACAGATAGTTGCGATAAGATGTCCTTGACAGCAACAATGACCAACTTTGATCTAAGAACACTGCTCTCTGGGTGGAACAACTGCAAGCAGCTTGTTAATTCTGAGGCCACTTACTCCAGCACTTGGCTGTGTTGATTAATCTCCAACAAAACCCCTACTATGCCGCTTCTCCCACACTGTCCTTCTGTAAAACTTATTTTAACTTTCACAGGCCTGGTGGAGAACTTTCCAGCTTGCCTGAGCCTGCCGATGTTCATCATCAGCTCATTACAGCACAAAATGGCGGCTGGATCCCCTCGCCAGCCATTTTGTGACATCTGTTTCCACAAAACCAGTGAGAGCTTTTACATCAGGCTTTACATTCACCTCAATAGTATAGACGATATGCAGCTCTTTTCGATGTTTCCTGTGCTTTCACACTCAACATTAGCAAATATGATGTAGATATCATAAGTGAAATAAGAAATAATAGCTCTCGTCAGCTTAGAGTTCAAAGAGATGTTTGAAACGAGGAGGCTTTTGTGTAGGATTTAAATCTCCGAGCGCCTGATTGTGATGTTTACAAAGATCCTTGGAGAGAGGCAGCTGGTGGTGTTTGTTTCGATGCTCTGCATTCATGAATAGATTGTGCAAAAATTGCATTTATGCACCGCGTAACATCAACACCATTTATGAAGCACCATTAACAAAGATGTTTTCATTGCTCGATTTTCTCATTCACAGCAGAATAATGTTCTGCATTTGGTGATTTGTTGTCAGCTTGTGTAAGTCATTGATAGAATAAAAATGCATTGTACACATCAAACGTTTACATACACTCACTGAAAGAAATGCCTTGCTCATCATTTTTGAGTTTTTAATGATATGTTTGAACCTGTTCTGTTTTGGGTGAACTAATAATGCAACATAAAACTGAAGTGCATTTTTTTAAGAAACCACAGCTCTTTCAATATATTTGAATTTATTGCAGATTTCTTCTAATCCCGAGGAGCACATATTTACATACACCCCTGAGGCTTTTACACCCAAGGACCCAACTATTAAGACCAGAGGTGGCAGAATTGTGCTGTGGGCCTGTTTCACTGCCACTGTTGTTACTGGACTACCTCCAAATTCTTCAACTTTACCTAAACACAAACTAACTGCTGGCATAAGCAAGTGTTTCAACAGGACAATGATTTCTCACACAGGCATCAGAACTGGTTTTCTGAATGGATGAAGCAGGTCGACGTATTCATTCCACACCAAAGCAAAACAGTTTATTTAAAAAAAAATAAATAAATAAATAACATCACATTCCTCCCAATCATGAGTATATGTAAACTTTATCAAAAATGCATCTTTTATGTGAACATTGTTTCAGCTTTGACAAAAAAGTCAGCATTTTAATGAAATAAATAATGGTACACTTTAAGAAGAATATCATTTGTTTTGTTCACTAAATCTAAACTATGCATCTGGATTTTAAAATAATGAATAAGACATATATCTCTGTGCTTCTCCAGGCAAAAGACTAAATTAAGTTTCTGTTGTAGAAGGGAAAAATATGTTCAACAAAAACTAAGGTCTACCTGGGATGTGGGAGATCTATTGTTTGAATCACCTTTTACTACTTCATCATCCTCTTTAAAACCTTGTGCTCCTTTATCTCTGGGCCTGAGTCTCCTGCACCGATAAAACCAGCAGCTAAGAAAGCAAGTATAACAAGAAAGAACAGAGTTGGGCCTTTCACTCAGGTTCAGACAGAACCAATATCCCAGAGCATTCCCACAGTGGAGCTGGCATAAATAAAATATGCCTGAGTGGAAACGTATTTCCAAGGGAGCACTGGCTGAAAGGAGGAGGACGACTCCTGCTTGCTTTGCTCGCCTTGCTAGTCCGCCTGTCACCCTTTTTCAGCACGTCACAACAAAGTGGAAGCCGTTCCATATTCGACTCCAATTGTCTTGCGAGTCATTACATTCCTCTCAACATAGGGCCCATTTCACTGCTGACACGGCTCCCTGTCACCACTGAATCGCATTGACATTCACAAAGTCATTCTCCACTGGGACCAGTGCCTTTAAATACGCGCATCTGCGTGTGTGTGTGTCAGAACACCCGGGCATGAATATCAGTTTTGAAGATACTGGAAATAGAGGACTTCTCGAAAGGTACCTATTATGGCCCTTTAGCACTCGCTCACCGGTTACTGCTCAGCATTTGTGGACTTAATTGAACTGTTTTTATAGATTTGCAACGATATTGCTGGGCATGGACTTTTAGTTGACCTATTGAGCAGCGTGAGACTGTGGGCATACTAACCTGTAGGCCCTTTACATGTGGATGTGCGCAACAATTAATCCATTATGCATGAACTTCCTCCTGGGATGGCCGAGGGGAAACATGGCCAGAATACCAACACGGTGATAATGCAGGCTCTCACCCACTGTACAGAGAAGCAATCAGATAGAATCTCATCACCTTAAAAAGACAACAAAATTGATATAAAGGTTGCACTGGACTGATGGATGCTCTGCCGCTGTGCAGCGTAATGAGCCCATAGCTGCAACAAAATTATGCAAATGTTCGGATATAACTGTTACTGTGATGGGAGCCCAGAGTAAATGCTTCAGAATGTGCTCAGATTCATTTGCACTGTGACAGCAAATATCTTTATTTCATTATAATATCCAAACATTGTCGGGATGAAAATACCTGCTCTTATAAAATATTGATGAAGACGAAATATATTGCTATACACAGTTTGGTGTGGCTTGGAGATATATTTTAAGCGGCTGTATTATGAGAGCAACATACTGTATAGCCTAAAAATGTGTGTGGGACGGGAAACTGAAATGGCAACATCCAGGTGGACAAATTAGTGAAAAATTAAATAACGGCAATATATCATATATATATATCATTATCCGACAACTTTCAAAAGGCAATGACATTATACTTAAAACACCAAACTCTGGAATCAATGGGCATCCAAAACAAAAGTTGCCTTTTAACTTATAAAATGAACATTTATATAGTGAGGAGAAGAACATGAGAAGAAATGTTATGTAAAGGCTGGAATCTGTGAATTTAAAAATGGCCTGTGGTGAACCCAATCTGCTTTCATTCCTTGCCACAGTGCTGAAACACCACTTCTGATTAAAAATAAATAAATATAAAGAGATTTTGGATGAAATTTGGGTGGAGGTTATTTCTGCACCAGATGTGGCCACCATTGTTACATTAAAAAGCATGAAAAAAAATATATATTTTTAGTTTTTATTTTTAGCTACTACAAACTGAATCAATTAAATACTTTTTGTCAGCGAGCCATGTAGAGGTGTGTAAAGATGTGACAGTAGTGAATGGAAGCAGAAGAAATTAAAGTGAAAATATCAACATAGTCATTCATAAAAGTACATGTAATTTGCCGCTTTCTAATATTTAATGTTAATAGAGAAGCCATTTTAAGAGCTGGAGTAGTCAATATCAAACAGAAACTTCATCTTGAAATATCTTTCAAAGTATTGCTGGCAGTAAAAATAATATATCCAACACCACAATACTATATGCAAACAGCAGAGGTTTCTCCGAATCATAATTATTGGCAAATGAGTGTCATATTGGTAATTTGTTGAATCTGAAATCGTCTTTTTTTGTGTGTAAAAGTGGCACAGATAGTGGCTTAAATCCCAATAGTCATGTCTTTTCTTTAAAGGTAATGTTAAACATCATGGGAAATTAGCTTTCACTGTTACAATAATGACTTTTTCTTTTCTTCTGCATTGGTACCAATGCCTGTAGGTGTGTGATGTTTCTCTGGAGCTAAGGGGCATCATTAAAAAGTTGAGAATTAACAATAGTTCAGACGGGGGGAAATTGTCCCCTGTTCATTTATATCTTCACAGAATATCTGGACATATCTAACCTATTCCATCGAGCACCAACCGTAATCTGTGGGCGTCTAGAAACCAACTTTAAAGAGAAATGGGTCTTTAGCTATGTTAGAAAAATCATACAGAACAGTATGAATCAGACTCTCAAGTAGCCCAGGGGAGAAAAAAAGTGCCAATATTCATGTGCTTCACTCAACTTTTTTCTACAGACAGAGATAAGAGTCCGACAGCAGCTTTGATTTAATAACTTAAAATAAATATATCTGGCTTTTATTTAACCAAGTTTGTAAAGAGATGTTTGAATTCATCTTTAAAGATAGAATTGGAGGGATGGGAAATGAATCAGTACCTTTGAATAGTGCTGTTCGTTTACTCCCATGCACAGATTAGGCAACACTACACCAAAGTTTGTTTTGCCTCGCATCGTGTTACAAATGGATGCCAGAGTTTTATCTTGATCTCATCTTACCAGAACACTGTCATGGGAGAAAAGACAAAGCCACAATGAAAAGAAGAACGTCTGAAGGACTAAACACAAGGCTGGCAACACAGTAACACTAAACAAACTGTCACAAAAAGAGGTGACAGCAGCATGCTGTGGGATACAGCATGCTGCACGACAAAGTAAAGGAGGACTATCTTTAAACTCTACACCTCATGTCAACAACTAGTTGTTTCAGGCAACAGATTTTTCTACCAGAGCTGTGGATTCAGACAACTAGAGTTATAGGCCTTTTGGTCGCTTCTCTAATTGAAGTTCTTTTGGTCCCGGTTTGAGTTTAGGTGGAAGGTAACGTCTTTGTAGGTTAGCTGTTGTGCCACACTCTTTCCATTTTTGAATGATGGAAGATCATCAAGAGCTGCAAATTGAAAGTCAATTTAAAATTTTTGTTTTGCTTCCGTGAAGATTTTGGTAAATTTTTACCCATAAATAGGGTACGTTTTACTCACCAACTGCATTTTAATGACACAGTATAATGTATTTCTACCGTGAACAGTCAGCAAAGAAATAACTTAGATTATTGCCATAAAAGTGTTTTTCTTCTTCACAATTCTTGCTAAGGAAACTGCATTCTTAAATAAAGCCAAAGTCATCTGAACCATTTCATTGTGTCACAGGATACTTCCACTACACAATGACAAGCAAAAGGCATCAGCTTGAGCTTCCAAAAAATGCTTTCACTAAAGGTTTTCTGAGCAAGAAAAGAAATTAGAAGGATGTGGTTTGTCTTGTGCAGAGTATTGCCATGTCACAGCAGTGGGAACTTGAAGTTAACAAGAATGCTGCAGTTCTGTGGCTGACTGTCCAAGTGCTCTCTCAGGGATAAGCTCCTACAAATCATTTAATACTTTGAACATTAACTGAAATATAAGAATACAACTGACCCTGCTCTCTTGCCGTTTTTGCCTTCACTGGGTGATGATTGCGTTTGTGCATGGACAGCTTATGTGCTTCTATGAGCCTGAACCAGGGCAGCTTTGGAATCAATCAGACAGTCTTTTCTTCTGGTGCTTGGAGTTTTACTTTGATTCACATGGTTGTGTGTGTGTGGGTGTGGGTGTGGGCGTGTTCATTTGCAGCCACCCCGACGAGGAGTGAGAGGAAGCTTTGGGAAGAGGGGGCTAGCATGAAGGAGGATGAGGGTCGAGGCGCAGAGTTAGAAAGAAGAATTATTGTTAGCTCTCGCCATGTCAGCTGTGCCGATGAAGAGGCCAAAACAGCTGCAGTCTATCCACCATCACCACACTCTGTCTCTTTATCCCTCCTCCCCTCGTCTTCTCCTCCCTCTGGACTCCCACCCAACATCAAAGGCAGTCTGTGACACGGCTTCAGCTGAGCTGACTGGGCTGGCTGGAGTTGCTGCACTTAAGGCCATCCAGGGTTTGGTACTATATGAACATCCCCACAGTGAAGCAAGACAGACACAAACTTTGTTCTTTTATTTTTGTCTCATTATATTCCATCCGGTGCTCTGGTTCTGGCACGGACCAGCATGCTCACGGTCTCTATGCTTTCTCAGAGATCACGCTGCCGAGGGTTGTGTAATAACGTCTCACTGGCATCACCAGGGGAAAAAAAGAAGAAGAAAAAAATAACCCTGCCGAGGCAAATGTTTCCCTGGAGTTTTTTCTCTAATCTCCATCAAAGATGCCTCAATGAGAAATCCTGCATCCATTGTGCCTACCATTCTGCACCTTTCACAGAGGAATACAGAGCCGATTGTGGCAGTAGCACAGCTAATCTTTGTTGAGGCCAAGTTTAAAGAAGTTAGGCTTCTTTGAAAAACGGGAACGTAAAGTTCTGGACTTGTGTGGTTCACTTTGTTCCAGACTTCAATCCTAAATGAGGAGAGGTCACTTCAGGACCCTTTGTGGGACACACTGTATCTCTGTGGAATGGAGCAGGGAAGCTGGCTAGGTAGGCACCTGTTGGGAAGCTATGAACACATCAAGATTCGGACAGGGCTGCATGTTTCCATGCTTCAGAGAAAAAAGTCGAATATCTTGAATTGCGATCAAAAAAACCTACTTTAGGACACAACTAAATTTCAATGTAATGATTTCACAGACTAATTTAGTTACACAGCATAGTGGCACAGTTGTTACTTTGCTGCAAGAAGATCCTGGTTCTCAGTCCCAGCCAGAAGCCTTCTAATTGGAGTTGTAACTGACTCCCTATGAATACATGGGTTCCCTCTGAGTACTTTGGCTTTCTTTCATGGCACAAAACGACACATGTAACATTAATTGGTCTCTCTAGAGTGGCGTAAGTGTTTCTGTGCATTGCCATCAGACCTGTAGGTCTGTGTCTCCTTACGCAAGACTGACAACCCATCTGGGGTGTTCCCTGTCTCCGAGTTAATCAGTAGTGGAGTTGGACAGGAAAACACACCCTTACAACCTTGTGTGGAAAAATAAAAGAAACCACACTGTGACATAATTTTTTTTGTGGTTTTAACTGTTAAAATTATGCTAAAGACTGGAAGAATTTTCCCAGGTGTATGAAACTCTGACTAGCCCTTCCAGCACCCTTGGAAATACTCCAAGTCAGTTGCTTGGGATTTTTTCTGGTAAGTAGAAGTAGTAATAGTAGTACGTAATCCATTGACTACCACCAAAACTCCACCAATCAATCCTTGACAGGTAATGTTGTTTAAAACAGCTAAAATAACTGTCAAATGAGTAAACCCTTTTTTACATAGGTGTTTAAAGATGTATCCCAATTTAAGAACAATTATCAAACATTACGGATCAGATTTCAGCGGAAAAGAGAAGAAAATGATGGAACAAAATTCAAAACAATAGAAAAAAACACCAAAGGATTTGGGAAAAACACACACACACACACACATACAGCAAGTAACATCAGAAAATATATTAAGCTGGAAAGCTATCATCTGCCTGTCTTAGACTTTTGCTTCTGGTGGGTATTTTGTAATCTCAGGGTTTTACATAGCAGTAATAATGGCAGCTAATCATTGGTCAAGACAAATAAATCTTTCATTGTTTCAATTTATTATCTAATTAGCAATGCTCTTCAAATTATTATTATACAGAATATTAAAGTCGGTATAATAAAAACCAATAACCAAGAATTATTGGTTTTTACACAGAAAGCAAGTCAAAACTTCCACATTTTTAAATATTTGAACTCTGTTCGCATTTCATGGCAACAAAATTAGTGGCGATGCAGACAGAAATGTTCAGTTTTTAGGGCTTGTATTCAACTTCTAATGAACATGTCTCCTCTACTCTGTTTCAGGTGATGAAGAACACTGTGTGCTGTGAGCATAAACTTTCTTTGCATGGAAATCTGATATCGAAAAGCAGTTCAGAAAAAGAAGGGCTTTTCTTCCTCCCATTGTCACTGAACACTTTTTTTTTTTTACTTTACTAGTGAAAGGAGAATCTTGCTGCCACGTCTTCTGACAGCGCTGGGGGATGATCGATGGCGAGGTGTAAGCTTAGCAACTGTGAAGTCAGGTAGCATAGGCTACACACACAATGGCTGGAGGAAAAAAAAGCAGATATGTTCAAGGGACGTTGTAGCTGCTAATACAAGATCTGTCTCTTTGTCTGAACAAGTGTCAAAAATGTGCCAGAGTAATTGAGCTGCTCTCTTCTTTCATTAATTAAATTTCAACACCTACATAATTAAGGCACTACTTTAATGAAAATCTCTTGCGCTGGAAGCTGTGAGGGGAGATAGCATGTATGATGTGATAATGAGGAAGAACATGTTAATGTACGGGCAAAATCTTAAGGTGTTAAAATACAAGATCTTCATTTTCACTTTGTGGGTGACATGAAAGATTCCCACAGTTTTTGTAGAAGCCAGAGCCACCTCGACTGTGGCCCGTTCCGACCCATCTCATTCACCTCAAACCAGTAGTAAGAGAGCTGTATGGAAATTAGGCAGCAACTCTTACTGAATACATGCTTTTAACAGTATGCTCATGTAGACATGGAAATAATAAAAATATACCTTTACCAAACATATAATTGTATAAAACATTGGCAGTTTCAGACTTAATAAAGGGAATGTCTTACATTTCTCTGAAAGTGTTACTTCAGAGATTTCTTCTGTCTTCGCCTTTTGCAAGACCAAACTCAATGTCACGGATCAAACTAATTTAAATATGGGACAAAGACGATGTGAGAACACAAAATGCAGTTTACAAATATTTATTACCTTTACAAATCAACATGGCCATATTTGGAAAAAAAAAGCCCTCTTGCTAAACCAATAATTGACCACTGTTGACTGCAATTTATGGAGCTTCTGCAGGAAGCTGTCAAGTCCACTTCCTGCCAGCCCTTAGGAATTCAAAGATGACTCAATAATAAACATAAAGTAGGAGGAAGCAACCAATTGCACCTTGATCTACAGGGATGCAAGAAAAGATGAGAAATTAAATGGCATCCATGAGTCCTGGAAAGGGTTACCAAGTGTTTTCATAGCCTTTATGACTCCAGTAAATCACAGGGAGAACTGTTATCCACAAATGGCCCAAAAGCATGGAATACGGATCACTGGGATTGGCCAGCCTATGAAAATGACTGCAAGGGCACATCAATGACTCATCCAGAAGATCATTCAACTACGAGGTTGCTTGTCTTGGTTAGGTTAGGGTCGGTGTCCTTGATTCAACAATATAAAGGCGACTGGGAGCATTCAAAGACCAAAACTACTGCGGATGAACCAGACAAAGGACCTGGACATTGAGCCAGATACAGAGCACATTTAAATATATTTTAAGTCTAAAACTCACAGGAGTCAGAAAACCTCTGCAGGAGAATACCATAGACTCTGTAAGGAGGGAAGACAGATTAATGGCTTTATAAAGAGTCAACGACTGAAAACAAAAACCACTAACCTTCTCCTTCTCAGGATAAGTATAAGAGCCTTGCTAAAAGGGCCTTGAGGTGTATCTGGTGAACAGAATACACCTCAAAGAGCTCATGCTTCAGGAAAGAAACCAGGGATTGGCAGACAAGGGTCACAGTAGGTAAAGTGGAAATGGAGTCATGGGCAGACTTGATTCAGTTAAAAACACATGTAGTGGAATCTGTCACTAATATTTAGAATAGAAAGGGAAAAAGAAAAATAATAGGAGACAGGCTAGGGTCATACATGAGGAGGCAGAGGTCTGATTACTTATCCAAGGGAAGGGCAAAACCCTAAGGTCCGGGTACAGAAACAAAGTTGATGATCAGAGATGGGGAATCTTTGTAGAAGTCAGACGAGAGCAAGGCAGGAGAATTCAAGGCACAAAAACAATGTAACGAGATCAGATGAGGGCAAGGAAAAAACACTGGCAGTAGCTCTCAATAATCTGGCAGAAACTACGAGCCTGGAGGGCGTTTAAATAGTGTGGATCACAGGTGAGTGATATTGCACTGATTGCAGTGGAGGAGGTGGGTGTGGTGGTTCATAGACCAGACAGACATTGAATCATAACAGCTGACCAAAAAAACTACAAAGCCTCATATTTGCAAAAAGAAAACATCTTGAACAACTCTTTTAGGACAATAGTTTGTGGACTAATGAAAATGAAAGTGGAACTTTTTAAAATGTGTGTTTCCCATAGCATCTGGTGGAAAACTAACTTTTCAGGCAAAAGAAAATCAATGGCAATCACTGACAAACATGATATCAGTAGTGTGACAATCTGGAGAAGGTTTCATGATGTAATGGATGGAGACATAGAGACTTTTTTCTAGTGAAAAGATCTTAAAGAAGAATATACAACCATCAGTTTTTTGACCATAAGCTAAATGCACACTAACAAGTCAATTTTTTCAATTTGAAAACGGCCTTTTTACTCAGGTTATCTTTGATATAAAAAATGTTGATGATCTAATGTGGGTACAAAAAAACAAAATTAGGAATTTTCATGCATTTCTTAGCATCCGAATCAAAACCAGTTGAATTTGTAGTCCAACAAAAAATAGCTAAAGTAGCCTTTTTGTACATTTATTGTTATAGTCAAAAAGCAAAATGTTCATTCATTTGAACAAAAACTTAAAGTTTGATGTGACTAATCAAAAGTAATTATCAACTAAGTTTCAAATGTATTTTGTCTTTTACAGAATAGAATTTCTAAATATCTGAAAACAAACTTTTCAAGCACTTGATTTTTTTAAATATTACTTCTATCATTTCCAGACTTTTCTGGACAACTTTGGAACCCTGTCATATGAAAAGGCAAAAACCGAAAACAAAGACCTTTTTAAAAACACCCCTGTGTGTTATCTACCTCATTATCCCTGAGCATTTTCTCATTGCCAATCAGGATTAAAATACAAAGAGAAGATTCATTCTAGGCTCGTTATAATTCGATATGCCTGTGCATGCAGGCAGGTTTTTTGAAAAATCCCAAAGGCTTTTTTTCCCCCACACATTTCATTTGGAATATGCTGGATCACTGTTATTATAGGCAGTTTAACATATAATACGCTATGCAACCCAGACGGGTGAGCATAGCACTAAGACATAGAGGTGAGGGAGAAATATACATATTACCTTGCATATTTTTATATTCTCTCTCCGTTTTTGGCTGATCCCCACTTGCTCGCACCCTCCCCGTCACACACATATCTAATCCTAGGAGGAGATTGTCAAGAGTCCTATGCATAATGAAGGTGGATATTTCTGCGCTCATAAGTAGGCCGGGTAATGGAAATTGTAACAACGCCTTGCAGTTGGCGCACCTATGCGCCGCACCACAAATAAAGAGCTGCTTGATATCAAACACAAGCAGGGATGGAGGAGAGCAGGAAGTGGTGCGTGCTGCAGTACGAGAAGATTATAGAGGGTTTTGCTCGCCGCCCATTCAGCACATTTCTGCGAGTTAGAAAACTCAGAGGTGCCGCAGCTTATTTCAGTGTACGATTGATGATGGGTCCAAATAATGGGCCCCCGTGCAAAAGTCAGTTTAATGAGTATAGAGTAGTTCCATCCTGTCGCCAGTGCACCTCCCGACCCCAACCCATTAATGACGCTACGGAGGCGAGGTGAAGAGGTCCTGTGTCAGGGGAGGAAATGTGCAGCCTCAAATCCTGCACCTCTAAAAGAGATGTTTGGGAGTCGGGGCATGATGAAAGCGAGGTCAAACGGTGTGGAGAGAGATTTATTCATGGGAAGGTTCCGCAATGATAGGAATTGTGGCCGGGAATAACAGAAACAGGGATGCAAGATGTGCATTTTGCTTTTACTCACCTTTATCACACTGAGTTCTAGTAGCAGCAACAGGCTAAAACTAAGTGCTATTTTAAAATCTGTAATCTGACACACACACAACAAGAGAAACAACTTTGCCATTTCAATATCTCACCGTTTTAAAATGTGTGCACTTTTAGGAAACATTCAGTGCAAGTAGGAAAATAATGGTTTGGTTCACTGGTCTTAGAAAGGCTCTTCATACTGAAGCTTTAGATTAATTCAACCCTGGGACAAGTAAACCATCTAATTTGCATGAGGAGTACATTATCTCAACACAAAATGGTAAGTTCAGGACAATGGACAGTGACTGAACCACAAGGGGCAGCTTTTCCAAGATTTGAAAATCAGGGAATGCTTGTAGTCTTCAAGAACTGTTCTCTGTTGTAAGGCAGACTTACTGACACAACTTACTGCATTGGACTGGAACATCTCTGCTGATCAACAACAAATTTTAAATAAGAAATCCATTTAAACCTCATTGTTCTGTCTACTGGAACACATTGGAGCTCTTCTCTGTGACTGATTGCTTTGTTAAATCACTAGTATGACTAAATTCCCTCAAAAGATGGTGAACAACTTTTAAGTCTGATTGGCTATTTAAAAAAAAATAATGCTGGCTCCATTATGCTTTGGGAAACCAAGGGCTGACGTGAGTCCCAGTACACTCAGATGTAAGGAGGAAAATGGGACAGCAAAAAAACGAATGTGCATGGGACACAAAAGTGATGGACAAACCCTCAATGTGGAGAGAAGTAATAAGTGGAAAATTAATGAGAGTTAGGAGGCAGCAGTTTTCAAGGTCCCTCTGAGCCTCTCTGGATGACTCTTCATACAGATTACCTATTATGCAATAAAGTAGTAAACTGGTAATTGTAGTAGAAATTAAAAATGAGGGATACTGATTGGGTCATTAATATAAATACAGTAAAAGGGATTATCCACGGTCAAAACTTTCACTGCTACAAGAAATTATTATTTCTGTTTTTTCATTGTTTGAAGTAAACTTTAGATTTTTTAAGTCCAATGACAAATTTTGTTGCAAATTGGTACTTTATAAATAAACTGAATTAAGTAAAAACATAAACATACTAATCACGGTATGCTGATTTACCAAAACAGCATACCGTGTTTTAGTAAATCTGAACCAACTGCTAGAGTTTCTTGTTCCTTATTTAACATAACATTTATCTTTAACATATTAATGACAGAACAAATTCATTTAGCCGTTTGTTTATACGGTGAAAGTATTTTCACTTTCTGGTTGACCAGTCGGTCGGTCAGCTAGTCAGATGGACAAACGGACAGTTGAGCAGAAAATTGAATACATGTTAATGAATTCAAGCGACTTACAGGTGAAGCACAAAATCAGTAAATTTTCTCTTATGCTTATTGCTTTTTTATGGTGCAGGCAAAAACCATTTTATATTGTCAGAACAACTCAACTTTACAATCTATAGACGGTACAAGCTATTTCAGAGCAAATAATTTATTTTATTCATATTAATTAATGCATGCTGACAGATCAACTGGGAATTTACCGTCACTGAAGATGGATCCCGCAGGCCAGAAAGAGCCAAGTCAAAATACCCCATTCGAATATCCTCACTACAAGGGAGACGGACAATAAAGACCCAATGATATCAATGCTCGGGGCAAAGGAAGCTCATAAAACGAGCAGTGACTTAAAATATGGGCCACTGTGTTTTCTCTCAAGTAATGAGGGCTGTAATATAGCTGATGAAACCAGGAACCCATAGGCTGGAATTCCAAAAGAGAAAGCATGAAGGCCTTTGATTACAACGCCCTGGGCTCTTCTCATAATGCAATAACGCAAAAGGCCGCTGAAATCAAGTAGGTTTTACATTCACTGCATTGTTTCTGAAAGATGGCTCACAAAAGCCCAAACTGTGCTATTACAATGGTGGTGAGGAAAAAGAAGATCACTATGAGCTCTGCATTCTTTGAAGGCATTTGTCTGATCTTTTTTTTTTTTTAAACACAAAAACCTATTAAGAGAAGTCCCTCCACAGGATGTAGTAAAGAGGAAAGGCAGACATGATTGTCTTCCATCTTTACTCATAGCAGGCCCAGACTCTACTCCAAATTAGCTGTGGAATGAGATGTTTTGTTGCCGTTATTATGCTCACATTACCTGGATAGCTCGATCTTAACCCCCGCTGGGCCCGTTGGGCTTTAGGAGCCTGTGGGGAAGGTTTGCAGAGAGATGGAAGCAAACTGGGCGAAAAGAAAAGCAGCAGCTGCCTGCAAAATGACAGAATCTTTGGGTTTACTCGTGAAAATGGAGAAAAAAAATTAGAGTTATCAGGCCGTAATGTTCTGGGACTTGTAAAGAGATCTAGTCATTTATAATGAAGAGTGGGGGGAAAAAGCTTAATGCTTCACTTCTTTAGCTGCCTCTTCAACAAGGTGAAAAAACCCCAAATGATACTTGAAATAATCTATGGTGAAATAAGTTGTCAGAGTCCCCACCTGAACTGTGCATCCCTGCAGCTAATCCAGTTACCATGGGCCTCTAGCTGCTTCTCCTTGCCGAAGCAGTCAGTTTTGGTCAGTGGTCTGCAACTCCAGTCCCAGAGAACCACTGTCCTGCAACTGTTGAATGCATCGCTGCTCCAACAAATGTGAATCAAAAAGCTGCATTACCTCCTTGTAGTGTCACTAAGCTCTGCAAAGACCCAGATCGGTATTCTGAAGTCATTTTAGAAAAGAAAAAAAAAAATCATAGAATTTTTGTCAGAATTTTTTCACGGTAAAAATCCTTTACATATCACCTTGGCCTTTAAGAGAGGTCTCAACATGATAGGAACAGTGGAATACTTTTAAGAGCCTAAGACTGTCCTAAACGGGGGAGATGGTGAAAAGATGGTGGAAAGGAGAAATATTTGTCAGAAAATGGACAGAACTGTGCCAACAGCAACCATTGCTCTGTCCTGTTTGGTTTTGAGTTCTATACTCCTATTTTATATTGGTAATTTTGTCATGTCAAGCAAGTTTATACAGGAATGCAATCACAGTTTATTCCTGATAGCTTAGTGTCCACATCAAAATCAAAGAGATGATGTTGTAAAATGACCGGCATGGCAAGAAGCTGTGACAAATTACAATATTGAGGAAGTAACCCATTAAAAAGTTGCAGATTATTGGCACTCCAGGACTGGAGTTGTAGACCTTTGGTTTTGGTAGATGGACAAGCCTTTACAGGCATGCCATTCCATTACGATAGACTGAACATTGCTTTTAAGATGTTAAAAGTTTGGGTTCACAACCCAGCTGCTTCAAGCATCTATACCAAAATCCTGACCTGTCCCCTGCTCTTTTTGGCCTACATGATGGTGTTTTTTTCATTCATGTTTGCAAACACACTTGTGAGGCCTTCACAGAGCAGCTGGAATTATAGTAAGGCAATTTAGAAATGTACATTTCTGACTCCTCAAAGCAAATGACTGGACTGAATTTTAATTGAGGGAATCAGATAAAGGGAGTTAATATAATAGCACATTGTACTTTGTGCACACTTTTACTTCATACTCATACAAGTACTAGTCCATCATGTAAAATTCTAATTCAATGAACTGTAGTCCAGAAAGACCCATGGAAGGTGAGAGCTTCTTTGCAGAAAGACGACAAGACAGTGGCTGGATGCCATCGGGTCTTCTTCTAGGAAGCCGTGCAGGAGTGCTCGTAACTTACCTGAGATTGCATCGACAGAGGGATTCTTCAATGCAGGAGGCAGAGCATCCAGATGCCCCCGATCGATGATTGCCATCTTTTACTCTGCAGGTGGCACGAACCCCACAGTGACCAAGACCGTGAGAACAAAATTATAGTGTTTTGCAGGTGTAGAGAGCAATGGGAAGAGATGTGGGGGATGACAGACGAGCACCCCCCCCCCCGCCAGAAAAAAAAAAAAAATCAATGCTAATGACTCTGGGAAAGCTGTAAATATAAACTCCGATGCATGTGTTCATTTACACAAATGCATAACATAGATTTTGTAATCATAGTCTTACTTAAGGGCACTTGTTCACATATAGAGCTCGATGAGCTTTAATGTAAGAGCGTAGAGCCGTGCAGTCTGCAGCGCGGATGACATCCCATTAAATCACTGTTAAGGAAGCTGCAGTGATTGCTGTCGTAGGAGCTTATCGATTGATGCTGTCTCATTAAACTGGACCTATATTATTCATTTATCTCCTTATTATTACTCTTATCATTAGCTAATGGCTTGGCACTGACCTTTCCAGTGCCCTAGCAACCTTTCGCTTACATTTCTTAGACTCTCCATAAAGCACGATGAGCACACAATGTGACGAAGGGGCGAAATTTATTACCACCTTCTCGATGTGCTAGTGCTGCAGTTGGTTGACATGATGACTGGCTGTGCTCGAGAATTCAGCAGAAATAGACAAGATGCGTAAATATTTAGTAACTTTTTCAAAAGACCTTCCTACTAGAGGAGAAAAGCAGCAGATAAGTGACGTCAGGGAACACGAAGCCAAGAAAAAATAATCCTATTTAGCACTTTTCTCCCATACGGACAGAAGCCCAAATGAGCAGAAAAGAAAAATCACCCAGTGACAAATTTAATAAGGTAGTGTAAAAATGCACATGCTGGGAGATTGCCATCAGGAGGTACACAACGAACTAAAAGAAGAAGAGTCTTTAATCTTTAAGAATCTCTAAAACTCCCATCTGACATCATCATTAGTTCTCAACTAGCAATACCTGCAACCTAACTATAAAAATATGTGCTCCATTTTCTGTGTTTCCGCCAAAAGAATCTCCCGCTCCCTCTCTTTTTTCAAACACATGAACTGGCCTAATTTTTCTTCTTTGGAAGATCTCAGCAACATCATGTTTCAAGTCCAAAAGCAAGGAGCTCCCCAGGCGTAATGAATTCCTGACAGTATTTACACTTTTAAACACCTGCACATCATTATGCATGCAGTGGGCAGGAACTATAAACACATTTGCAGGGTAAGTTTAGCAGAAGATGGTTCTTAGACGTTGGCAATTGTGCAGGTGCAAGCCTGGCAGAAGTGATTATGCACTCGCACTTAGTGAGAAGGGACACCACTGAATTAAGTTTATACGTAAATTTAAACGAACGTGTAACACAAACAATTCGGAAGTTTAATCATCTCAGGTTGGTTTATAGCTGTGGCTACATGCATCCTTGACACATGTAATAGTATATGAAAATAATAAACTTTCAAAGCTTACAACCTCTTTAGTCCATCCCTGTCATAATTCTCATTTTAGGTCCTGTGAACAGGTGGAAACCAGCGAGAAAAAACAACCAACAATGAGATATTGGGTTATGGATTTAATGTGATAAATCAACAAGGAGTAATTAGTATGTATTTAGATGAACAAAAATGTTGTACATCTGCAAAAGGAGTTTAAGAAGAAATTTTGCACTCTGCAAATTTCTAACTCAATCTACGTCTGGACTTTAGCTCCACTGTAATCCAGCCTATTTATCTCTAGCTTTATCTTTAGTGTAGCTTTCCTGTTGGAAGGTGAACCACTGTCTCAGTCTCAGGTTTTACAGAGTCTTCCAGGATTGCCCTTTGATTAGCTTCAGCCACCTTCCCATCAACTCCGTAGAGTTTTCCTCTCCTTGGTGAAGCAAGGCATCCCACATAATGATGCTGCTACCACCATGCCACTTTCTACTAATTAGATGACTTTTTAAAACTGTTGGTTGCACTGGTTGTATTTTATTTAGAAACCTTGAAATAAAATCAACTTAATACAAATTCATGCCATTAATCAAAAAAAAAAAATCCACTATTTTCTGTTAGTTTATCACAGAAAATCCAAATAAAATATAGTGAAACTTCTGGTTAAAGTGACATAATATGAAAAAGTCAAGGGATATAAATACTTTTGCAATGTGTTGCATCTATAACAATGACGGGGTATTTTTAACCCCTAGGTTAAATACAAATTCCCTTCACTGAGCTGGAGCAATCACAGAGTCTCTCAGCAGAAAATACAAAAACAGAGACAGCTGAAAGCTTTGAGGCAGGTTTTTTTTTCCCCTTCTTTTTTTTGTTTGCTGTGTTTCACCACTGCTTTTGATAGAGAAAATTTATGAACTGCAGGCCACAGACAGGATGTGCACAATACTTAGCAAAACACAGGAATGTAAAAATATCAATATTTGTTACAGTATTTTTGCTTCTGCTGCACGGCAATTATGGTGATGATATGAAGGGGTGCACGGCACCCAGACAGCCTGCTGTTGATCAAAGGGCAGAGGGAAAATACCCACGCTGTCAATCACTGGAATGGATTACCATTAAAGCCTTTTTAGTGCTATTACACTTCAACAGCAAATGTATTTGTGTTGCACCATGATTTTTAAGGGTTTTAAAGTTGAAATATTGTGAATTTTTTCACATCTTTCTATGGCTGAAAGTATTTGTGTCTGAAGTCCCAAGAATTTTACGAGCCCAAAAAAATAACATCCCTCTCAATTGGGCATCAAAATTTTGAAGGAGAAAAATAAATTAGTTTTCAACAAATGATATCTTGTGGATTATCACAATGATGTGTGGAAGATATGAGATGGGCCTTTATGTTCTTTTTGGTCAGCAGAGGTCTTGGTCTTGGATGTCATTTTACCTGTAATGTTCCACTTGCGAAAGTAAATCTGTTGGGTTGCTCCTTGGCACTCAGGCCACAATACTGACTGCTACACTGATGGATGGGATAAAAAGAAACATTTTCTGAGTTCTGTGACCTCCTGAATGAGTTATGAATGCATTGTTTGAGTAGCTTTGATAAACCATTTGCTCTTTAGAAGGTTCATCATTTTTCCATATTTTCACCATTTGGGGAAACTGGCATTCACTGTGGTTCACTGGGATCTCAAAGAATTAGAAACAACTTTCTAACCCTTTCAAACCAGATTGCTGGTCTTCATCTGCTTCAGGTCAGACCATGTTGTTATGCTTTTTATGATCTTTTGGCATACTTCATGTCAAATAGGTTCTGGTTAGGGAATTTGATTCTTTGTGTCATGCGAAATTAGGGCTTGGTGTAGCTTTTGAAATTCAACCACAAAAAAGGTGAAGTTAATTATTTAACAAAGAGGGTAATTACATTTTCACATGGGGCCAGACTGGATTGGGAATCTAGATGCTAAATAAATGATATCACATAAAAAAAATCCTGTCTGTATTTAATCAGGTTATCTTTGACATAAATATGTTCGATGATAAAAGCATTCAGGAGTAAAAACACATTGTTGAGGGGGCAAATACTTATTACCATCACTGTTTACAGCTGCTCTTTCTATATGACTTGACCTTGTATTCCTTTAAAATAATGAAATATCTTATTTGTTAAAGATTCAATCACATTTTAACTCAAACAAGAAAAAGAACTAAGTCAAAATTGAGAATGTAGAGCAAAACAGCAGTAATTATGCAGCTGCATGCTGGTTTGTGGAGAGATGTGAATTACTTATGCCCACAGAGGAAAATTCCTGTCTCTTTGCGTCTTCGCTCTTCTAACCAGTCATGTATCATCTAGTTTTGCTGTTGTTGCTGTTTAATTCCCTACTTACCAGTATCTTAGCTTTATGTGCATCTGTGCAGTCACAACTTTGGGTTACCAATCTAGACAGTTATTTGCAAAGTGCATTTGTACTTGACGGTCTAAAAAGACAAACCAATTGCCTATGAGGCATAACTGTTTGCATAATTCAGCCAATTTTCCAGAAATAACGTTTGGAAATAATGAAAATAAAAATATTTCAGCTGTTATGGGATTGTTGGACAGAGTGAGAGCACATAATGGACACTGTAATCAGCAGCATCATCAAAAACATTGCAAAGTGAACTAAATAATGTTATCTAAGCACAACATTATCGGTCAGAGGATGGAGTTTATTGACTGAATGATGCTGACAGGGACCAAACTGTGAAAACAAGGCAACTGGTTCAAAACATTCCTAAAAAGAACGGCCCTCTGGTGTATTCACAGTTTATAGTCAAACTATTCCATGGAATGATAATGAGATTCATGGTCAGTAATAGCTCAGTAATACAATTGTGTGCTATGATACCAGACAAACTGCTAAAAACCCTTTTTGCTGCCTATTATAGGGGAAACAAAATGTTAAAACATGATGTATGTCATAGAGTTCCTGTTTATGGGTTTATGTATCTGTAAGTCTAGTCATGCCCACCACTTAAAATATCTATCATTGGGCATCTAAGTGTCATATCTGGATTATGTTAGAATATGGAATGAGTGTAATGCTATAAAGAAAGAGTAAAATAGGAAGGTGTTTGAAGCAGAGTGGTGTGCTGAGAAACACTGAACAGGGCCTGAACATTCATGCGAGTATTCAATTCTGTGAAAGTAGGTCTGAATTTTAAATTTAGGTGGATTTAAATAATTAAAACAAAACAAAAAAAAACCCTCCGCAACACTACAAGGATAAGTGGGTATAGACAAAGTTTGGATGGAGTGACAATTTTTGAGTCAACTATTTGTAATTCAAGGTCAGAGTGATAAATATACATAAGTTATAATTATTACAAGAGGCAAAACAGATGAAAATAAGTACAGAAATGTTCTCTGGACTTTTTATGTTTTCATTTTTTTTCAAAAAGTTCACTTTTTAATATAGAGCAGCTGTAGTAAAACTGGTATTAGCTGTACATATGCCATATTGCCCACCAGTAAACCAGTGGTTTTAACGTGTAGAAACGTTCTGATACCAGATACAGTGGAGATTTGGAGGCTCAGTGTAGTCTAATGTGCCACGTCCCAATCTACAGCCATCCATCAGCTGTGTACAAACTTGAATGAGAGAAAAATCAATAAACTTTTAATCTTTCACATGGTAAACAAACTGAATCTGCATAGCACCTTTCCAGTCATACTGACCACTCAGAGTGCTTTACACTAGAGCCACATTCACCTATTTGAACTCTCACAAACAAATTTAAACACAGATTAATAGGTAACATGGGATTAACTGCCTTGTCAACTTAATCCCATGTGACAGGAGGAAGTTACAAGTGAATCTAAAACTTTCCGACTACAATGGACTACTCAGTTGACAACAAACCAAGATCTTGTAAGAACATCACCTACTTTTTTTTTTAAAGGGTTTAAATGAACATTTATTGCAAACTATTTGGTTTGTCATGTGTACCCATAATAAAATATAAGCAGTGCTGCTAAAAGCTATCTGCTGGGGAATATAACCCAGTAAAATAACAAGTATGGATGTTGTGATCAAGAGTGACAGACCCTGAAACCAAATAGAGTGATTTTGGACTTGGCATTTGTTGTAAACAGCTCCTGACCAAATACGACATTAAGGTTCTTAAAATCAGAGCTGTGCCTACTCTAAAATATTCTGTAACTTTATGTAACTGTATCGCTACGGCTATCATTGGCCCGTTAACATATTTTAATGAAATTGTATTTAACCATGTCTTGACAAAAAAGTTATACTAGATAAACCTTGATATTTTTGAAAAACCTTTCATTTCTCAGATGGGTTATTTTATTGTTCTACTGGTTTCAGACTGGCCCCTGTGTCTTCTTTCACTGAATATATTTTTGACATAAGGTTAATGTACCCTCAAACACCAACATTCAGTATTCAGTGATGGTTCAAGAAGCTTGAGTTCAAGGTTACGACTCATCTTCCAAATCCCCAAACTGGATGTGCCAGATGGTTTGGTACACAGATCCATCTCAGAAGTCATATTCAGAAAAGGGCATGCACTTTTAAAAACTAGTTGGCAGGTGACCGCTACTTTTATCCCACTTTCAGTCCATTCAATCTGTGAAATAAAAAAAATAAATAAACTGGAGTTTTTAGATGCCCCATTTTGCATCTTAGCAGACTCAGTGTATCTGATGAAACACAAAAAAAAACATTCAGAGGTTCTGTGGAGTCAATGAGCGTCTTAAAGAGCATTAAGGTGACCTTTATAGCATATGACAGGTTATTATAACGTGCCGGGAGAGCAATGTGATTTTAGAGATGAATAAATAATATGACTGAGGTAAAAGGAAGCAATGATCTCAGACTGTAATACAGAAACTGTCATTGAAAGGTTAGTATTTATCTTTAAGTCTGCAATGTATAACAGAC
Source organism: Xiphophorus couchianus (assembly GCF_001444195.1). Lineage (NCBI taxonomy): Eukaryota > Metazoa > Chordata > Actinopteri > Cyprinodontiformes > Poeciliidae > Xiphophorus > Xiphophorus couchianus. The sequence continues at coordinate 14,468,043 of NC_040241.1, read as the reverse complement.
GTTAGAGTAAAATCTAGTGTTAGATTATTTTTCCTCTCTTAGAGGGTGTAACTCTGCACTGTTGATCTTAAGCGTCCAAAACAAAACTATGGCTGGAGGGTAAGAGAAGTTGCTTGCCTTTGTTTTGTATGAAACATTTCTTGAAATAACTGTTACCCAAGCACAAAGACACTGTTTTTCATCCTGGAGGTAATAGCTGAAATCAGATATTTACATTCACATTCAATATAGAATATACTAACAATTTTCATTTGTTTTGTCCCATTCAGCTTCCCTCTTCCACCTTAACAAAAAATGTAGCAAGCCACGTTGTGCGACAGTTTAATCAACAAAGTAAAACACATTCACTATTGAGCATCACACACACTCACCCAGATTAAATGACGAATTTAATCAAAGATTTTCCCACAAGAATTTCTTGTAATTGAGTTATTTCTTACTGCATGTGTCCGTTCGGCTCTAATAACGCTGATGTCATTAAATTAAAAAGTGAAGCATTTACCACAAATTAAACTCAGCTCAGTTTATTTATATATAACTGCAATTCACAACAAATACAATCTGAAAGCACTCTATCAGACAAACGGGTCTAATTTGTAAACAGAAAAGTAAAATCCATTCAAGTTCAGTTACATATATGCCAGTTTATTTTAGCTTTAATGTAATGCAGTCAAATTTAACTTTTAATGCTAATTAGTAAGACATGATCAATGTTTACAAAACTGCTGTGGAGAAAAAAAACATTGACAGATTATGTAACAAGCTGAAATTTATGATGACGTTACTAAAAGATTAACAAAACTCACAGTTACTGAAGGCAATGTGCACCAGCATATTGTATATCCTCGTTTAGAGCTTTGCTCTAGTTGGTTGGGAGGCTTTTAATGACTGATTCAAACAAAGTAGCAATCTGTTTCCTGCTACTTTTGTTTTTTCTCATCGCTCCATGAAACCATTGTTTTGCTCTGATTTATAAGATTAATATTTTAATCGTATGTAGCTGATTACGAGAGCAGCTAAAGTATATAGTTTTTTTTTTCTTTTTAAAGAGTTTACAGTTGCATTTGTTGTAAGGTATATTGAAGCTTGTGCCTGTTATGTTCTCCATAGTCACAAAGATGTCAGAAACAACTTTCTATATAGCATTTAGTAGTATACATGCCACCGATTGTTTCCTAGGGACTTAATCAAAAAACTTCATAGTAAAAGTGTTTTTATCCAGCAATAACAAGGACATGCTAAGGAAGGTAGTAATTCACTGTGGTCACTTCCTGAACTAGACCATGACATTATAACTGCAGTACCTTTTCATAACAGAAGAGAAAAAAAAAACACTATGCGAGAGGAATGGTTGTATGTAAACCTGCTTTTCATGCTTCAACATCAAACTGACAGCAGCCTTTGAAAAAACTAGTACATCACCAAAACCTGTTGTTAAAAGTCCTCCAAATGAGCTGCTTGCCTCACTTGTTGCAGAAAGACTCCTAACAAACTTGGCCAAAGTAGGTCAAAGTTTGTACAGCTTTCCCAAATAATAAAAAAAAGCATTTTCCATTCCTTCTCCATCTTTCATGCCTATGATCTAATTTTTACTTTACCCATGGATACTCATGCCAAAGGAGATCTGTCACTTTTGACTCATGCAAAATTGCTCTATTCTTCTTTTGGGATACATTACAATGAAAGTAACGGTTGGCAGATTTATATCACACATTAGAGCTAATGAGTATTTTAGTGTCAGAATGTTCCTGGAAATAAGACGCAACATTGATCTCTCCTTCTGTTTATACATATTAATGCGCCGTTTTCCTCTGAGAATCTCCAAGAGTCGTTTTACATTTTATTCTAATGACTTTAAGAAATGGAAAATGTACCTTTTTTTCCACACACCCAATGCTACTCAAAATAATTGCCAAGCTGCTGGGGTTTGTTTTTTCTTGCTTTGAGATTTACATGCAGCACAACCTTTGAATTTGTTACCTCTTTGAATAGTTCCTTGAAAAATATATCTTCTCCAAGCAAAGCAGGTAAGTCTAACCCATCAGACAATGGAAGTTTATTGTACGTATTTTTATTCTACCGAAAAATTGGTCAAACAAATTTCTATTCCCAAAATTAAAATGACGTAACTAATCTGAGGCGTTGGTTGCAATAGACATACAGCAGGCTTCTTACATTGTTTTGACCCATTCATATTTGTAGCTTACATATCATAATAAGTATAACAATCTATATGGATTCTTTCTAAGATAGTTGTATCTGTTTTATATGTATTCCTCCTGCTTTGCATCCAAGCAGCAAATAAGAACTAATGAAAGATCACATATCGATTCAGCCACAGCCTCCTACGGCTCAAAATCATGATGATTCAAATGTTACTCAACAGTTTATCAAAATCAAATGATTGCCAATGACGGTGCTTTAATTTTTTTCCCATCATGATTCTTGTGTGAAAACACTCTTGCCCTCAGTTATCTCCCAAACACACCCCTACACGCAGTTACTCTGTGCACGATGAATAATCATTTTATGAACATCTCCATCAGTGCAGCTATCCACTTAGCTCACTCCTTCATTACAGTCTATTTGACAGACCATGGAGGATAGCAAGTTTTTTTTTCCCCTTTACCCGAGGGATACACTTGGCCCTTCCAGTAAAAAGAGGCCACTAATGGAAGCAGAGGCCCTCATTTCCACTCTGCAATTTTTATGCAGGCAATCCAGGCATCCGTGGCGATCGTAAAGCGGCTGAGTCGATGCCAGGGTCAGCTCTAAATACAACAAAAAAATATAAACCTGAATGAACAGGTTTTGTTGAGAGCCGACACCTCCCAGTTCAGTTACAGAAGGTGTTTGTGTGAATCCAATGAAAGCGAGCATTTTGCATAAATGCCAAAGTGAAAAGAAACTCCCAACAAATTCTCTGAGGGTGTGTGAACCTATCACGACAGCTAATCAAATATTCTCCGACTCCTTGGGGAACATAAAAAGCTAAATTCTACAGCTGCTCCCCTTGGCGTGGCCAAGTCATAAAAGGAAGTGCATAAAAAGAAGTGGAAGTGCTGCTGTTGAATATACAAGATTGGAATTTGGATGCTGGTGTTCCTCCGTTGATATCCCCCACCTTGATTACTGCACAGATTTGAGCTGAATGCTGATTTTCCCCCATCCTCCACATACTCCCTAGCTGGCATCTGACTGCAGTCTGACAAAAACTACAAGGTACAGAATGACATAACCCTGAGAAAATTAGACCAAATGTTCATAGTCATAGTAGTTAGCGAGATATGATTTTTTTCAGCTGTTGGAAGGTTTTAAAAGTAACTCTTAAAAAAAAAAAAAAAAAAATCCTTTGAACTACATCAACTTTTAACCACAACTTTATATTTTGCTGCTGGAGAAAAATTATGAATCTGTAAGAATTCAGTTGGACGTTGATCTGAAATGGCAAAGAGGGAAAAGATAAAACTTTAGGTGGTATTAGATGGAAAATGTCAGGGATGAAGTGCAGAGAAAGATAAAATGAGCTGTGCATTCAGTAATGCGATGTAATGCAACAGAACGACTCAGAGGAAGGACAGAGCAGCCACAGTCTAGACATGGGGAATGGGTTTGAATGAAAGGTGGCTTTGCATCTTACATAGTTTATAGCTTCATATCTCTTAAGTTGCACTGAACAGATCAGGCTGGTGAGGCTAAAAGTATTCATGGTCAACGTTAAATCTTTTTTTTTTATTATTTGAGTTTATTTGATAGGGACGGACATGATTGAAAAGTTACCAGCATAATAATTGCAAACCACTTAAAAATACAGAATTTACAGTTTTTAAAATGGATTTGAAACACTTTTTAAAATAGAGAAAACTGGTAATTTTGTCACTTTTTGCCTCTTACGTGAAATTTAAAATATGGTATTTTTTGCAATTCTGAAACCATTTCTACACCTGCCGAAGGAATTTCGAGTCTTCTGTACTTTATCTGGAATATTACTTAAATGACTTTAACCTCTAGGGAGCTGGTTTGACGTAAAATTGAAGAGGTTTTAAACTTAGAATTTTTTATCTTTGGGGAAGTTAAACATCATATGCTCAACTGTAGTCACAGGAGCTTCAAGCCTTGTAGCCTTAATCTTTAACTTGTTTGTCTATGATTTTCTTTCTATTCTCCTGTGGTCCACATTCAAACAGCACAGTGACTACTTGTCATACTTTGAATAAGCAGACTGATTATCAGCTTGAAGACACCTACTATGCTAATTAGAGGGAACGCCTCAGTTTAAAATGTCCCTATTGTCAAATTCAGTCTTTTCTAGATATTATTTTTGTCCAGGCCTATTTCATTAGTTTATTCTTTAAATGATTCTGTTAAATCATTTTAAATCAATGTCTGATTTTCATTGGTAAATTTTCAGTAGTTTTTTCTTCATTACTTTTGTCACTTCCATGTTATTTCAGTGACCATTGTGAGTTTCTCAGTCATTAACAGAGGGGTACTAACAATTATATCCACATGTGCACATGTTGTAAAAATGTAGATGTCCCTATTAAACTGTGTTAGTTGTAATTGATATCTTCAGTGCAGTTATTCAAATACTTTCAGCCAGAACAGAAGAGAACTGTCATTTTGATCCAAAAAGAAACCAATTTAAGATAATCCATGCAACCATTTCTTCCTCCTGAAGACTAGGATAATATTGGGTCACGCTAAGTTGCTAAGCACAAAATACAAATCAGTTTGTGGTGCAGATGTATATTATCTGCTATTATTATTATTATTATTATCATTATTATTTTTTATCTCAGGGCACTGGAATTACATAGGGATACCATTTCAAATAAAGTGTTACTCAGTGTAATCCATACACATAACCTTTTCAAATTCCTCAATGCATTAATTCATCACTTGCTTTCCACAAGATTAATAGCAGGCTCAGGCGAGATATGATAAAGCTTGCACAATACATTGTCCCAGTGGTCACCAGCAGTGAGGCTAATTTGTATAGTTCTCAATAGGAGTCACTGTGCTCATTGTTTGGGCTTCTATAGTTTCATAGGGGCTGGAACTATAAGTAGCCAGAGGACTTAAGAATATCAGTGGGTTGAAATCAAGTTAGAGCGCCACGATCTGTTGGTATGAGATGAAGGACTAAGGGACTTATTGGTCAGAGCCAGATCTCTGCTTGGAACAAAATGAACTATATTTGCCAAATCTAATTGATATGTGAAAACTATGTGTGTGTAAACAAAAAAATGTCAAGACGAACCTAGTAAGAGTGACAGATGCCCCAATTGCAATTATGTGACCTAATTTTTAATTTTTGTACAGCTCTGTCCTCAATTTCTTTTTAAATCAGCATTTCTTTGAATTTATTTTCTAGCTATCCAGTCCGGATAGTTAAATTTGCCCAGAGCAAAATTTCAGATCCGGAATTCATACCAAAAAATGAGCTTCGTTTTTGGTCCTGGTGTTGCATTTGCGAAAATATATCAGACAGGAAACTCCAAAAATTTCAGGCTGTATTTTCAGCTGCATTTACATTTACAAGATTATTGAGTAGTAAGAAAGTTCCACAATGATTTTATGCCCATATTTATAATTATTCAACAGGTTTTTTTTCTAAACCTGGTGCTACCATCTTGTGATGTTTTGTGGGGAAAAAAAGTTTCGGAAATTGATCAAAAAACCAATACAGTGTCACCAAAATACTGGAAAAGCACAACTTAAGATGCTCTTCCACTAAACGTTGTTAGTTATCCATGTGCAGAGGTGATGTTACACCATGTGTGACCACCAAGCAGCTTAATAAATCAGATTCTTGCAATTTTTCTGAAACAAAGTTAAATTATTTTATTAACTTTTATTAGTGATTAGAACTGCTAATGTGCAACAGTTGCAGCTGTTTATTTTCTAGATTCTCAAACTGTACAAACAGGCCACAATTTCTTTGGCAGAAAAACATGGAGAGCTCAAAAGCATCAACAGTGATCCAGTTAGGTTGCTTGTTGTCAAATCAAGCTGTTTGTTATGCTTCTGTACTAGCTCTAAAATGTTGGCAAGAGAAAGTTAACTTACGGTGCCTTTATGTTGTTTGCACAAAATGTTTTTTCCCTCCCAGCAATAACTCTTAAAGCCACGTCAAACATGTTCACTAATGGGCTTGTTGAAATCTGACAAACATTACATTATATTATATGTATTAACATTTTAAAAAACCTTTTAGGCAATAGCAGATTTATTTATGTATCTTCAGTAAAACATTTTCCAATTCTGTTCACTAGTTGTGCATTTGTTGCTTTCCTTATAGTCGCACAGTATGCAACACACTTCACCTTCTATGTGCACAGGTTTCATAAGCTGTAAAGAATCATGGGGAAAACATGTATAAATATGTTTTTAATTTGCCAGGCAATTTGATGTTTGAGTTTGAGAGTGTGCTTCTAGAAGGTAAGAGATCAAGCTGTATTAAACACAAAAAAGGTCATTTCTGGTGTTCTAGTCTGACACCATAAGGCAAAACTAATGTGAAATGTAATTTACAAACTGGTAAATTGCATTTATATTTTCACTTCTACCAAGCACTCTGTACAAAGATAAACATTAAATGCCTAGTTTAATACACAGGAGATTAAGTATTTGTGAGATAGTTTGAAGGGAAATACAATTCCTCATTCATCCCATGGTGCACAAAAAATGGATAAAGGCATTCAACTTTTAGGTGGAAAAAAACGAGAAAAGATCTGCTGTAAAGCCATTAAATACAATTCATCTTGCTGCGGAGTCTACGAGGAGAATGTAATTGCAATGACACACTGGTGTAATCCATTTAAAACACTTTGGCTCAGGCCTAGGCGGCTTTAGACTTCCTTTGCAGACTCACACCGTCATCTTCGTTTTGGATATGTTCCAGCAACTGCCTGCTATTAGCAAAAAAGATGTGTAAGTTGCTTTGTTGTCCACCTACAAGCCCTGGCGAGGAAGCACCTTGTCCTAGATGCGTTGCATGACCGACAAGAGCACAAGATAATAACTTGCCCGTCTCAGGCAGAGGTGAAGTACGAGCGGTTGCACACAGACATGTAATCTGTCTCGAGAGGTGCCCTCTCTTCTGGCGCCTCTGCGCTTTGACTTTCCGAGGCAGGGTAGACCTACCCAGCCTGATCAGAGTAATGGTGTCACTGGAGAGCTGCCTCTCATTGAGTGTTGGCTGAGAAAACATTATCTCACCCTGACCTGCTTCAATGGCGGCTGGACGAAAAACGTTATGTTCTAATGCACAGTCAGTTTTAATCCCGTGGAGGTGAATTCATTGTTGTCATTAAGTGGCAGAAGACTGGTGGGCTACCTGGGTCCATCCTGAATATGCTTTTCTAAGTAGGACTGAAGTTAATTAAACTAATTATGCTCTCTAAAGATTCAAATTGAGAATCACATTTGCATTAAACTTTGGATGATTTATACCCACATCTAAAATTGTACCTAGAACTAATGCCCTTCACCTGAAGGTATTTATTTTATTTTTTATTTAACCTTTATTTTAGCAGGAAAATCCCATATAGAAGAAAAATCTCTTTTGCAAGAGAAATTTGACCAAGACTGGCAAAGTCACACAGAGGTTACAGAACATTCACAGCAAAAACAGAAAAAGGATCATTGGTTTATTTATGACTGTTTTGTGTTGGGCAAGCCAAGAGGAGTGTAGTCATTTCCTGCCCCCCAATAACAGCTGGGGGGCAGGAAATGACTACAGTAAAATACTGTAGTCATTTTTAACTCATTCTAAATATAATACAATATGAAAATACATTAGTAGAATAACATAACTGACTTTTACATGTGCATTATCAAGTAGGTATTTTCCCCTATAATAATACATTTGAAAAATAATTTCCAGCTTAAAAAGATCAACTTTATCCTCAGCCAACTGCTACACAGGGTTGATACTATAGCTTTGTAAAGGATTGTGAAAGTATGTATTTTCCATGCCTGGAAAAACATTAAGATTGAAAAAAAAGAATCTCTAAAATATTTGTATTTCAAGACTATTTTCTAACAGACTATCTACTGTTGCACCAATGCATCCTTTATTCCATCCATCAATCACTTAACTAATATATCCACCAGTGTATAGATTTTATCCACACAGTGATGGAAAATTAATACGGAAAATAATGTATAACATCAATTTTAAATATTTTATGACAGTCAAGTAGCTCATATTTTCCACATATAGATGCAAAAGTTAAAACATCCATCCATCCATCCATCTTCTTCCGCTTATCCGAGGTCGGGTCGCGGGGGTAGCAGCTTCAGAAGGGAGGCCCAGACTTCCCTCTCCCCAGCCACTTCTTCTAGCTCCTCCGGGGGAATCCCGAGGCGTTCCCAGGCCAGCCGAGAGACATAGTCCCTCCAGCGTGTCCTGGGTCTTCCCCGGGGCCTCCTCCCGGTGGGACGTGCCCGGAACACCTCACCAGGGAGGCGTCCAGGAGGCATCCTGACCAGATGCCCAAGCCACCTCAACTGGCTCCTCTCGATGTGAAGGACCAGCGGCTCTACTCTGAGTCCCTCCCGGATGACTGAGCTTCTCACCCTATCTCTAAGGGAGAGCCCAGCCACCCTACGGAGAAAACCCATTTCGGCCGCTTGTATCCGCGATCTCGTTCTTTCGGTCATGACCCAAAGCTCATGACCATAGATGAGGGTGGGAACGTAGATCGACCGGTAAATCGAGAGCTTCGCTTTTTGGCTCAGCTCTCTCTTCACCACGACGGACCGGTACAGCGCCCGCTTGACAGCAGACGCTGCGCCAATCCGCCTGTCGATCTCCCGCTCCCTTCTTCCCCCATTCGTGAACAAGATCCCGAGATACTTAAACTCCTCCACTTGGGGCAGGACACCCCCCCTGACCCGGAGAAGGCACTCTACCCTTTTCCGGCTCAAGACCATGGCCTCGGATTTGGAGGCACTGATCCCCATCCCGGCCGCTTCACACTCGGCTGCGAACCGATCCAGCGAAAGCTGCAGATCACGATCTGATGAAGCCAAAAGGACCACATCGTCTGCGAAAAGCAGAGATGAGATCCTAAGGCCACCAAATCGGATCCCCTCAACACCTTGGCTGCGCCTAGAAATTCTGTCCATGAAAGTGATGAACAGAATCGGTGACAAAGGGCAGCCCTGGCGGAGTCCAACTCTCACCGGAAACGAGCCCGACTTACTGCCGGCAATGCGGACCAGACTCTGACACCGGTCATACAGGGACCTGACAGCCCGTATCAAAGGGCCCGGTACCCCATACTCCCGGAGAACCCCCCACAGGGCTCCCCGAGGGACACGGTCGAACGCCTTCTCCAAGTCCACAAAACACATGTAGACTGGTTGGGCGAACTCCCATGCACCCTCCAGGACCCTGCTGAGGGTGTAGAGCTGGTCCAGTGTTCCACGACCAGGACGAAAACCACACTGCTCTTCCTGAATCCGAGGTTCGACTATCCGACGGACCCTCCTCTCCAGGACCCCTGAATAGACCTTGCCAGGGAGGCTTAAGAGTGTGACCCCTCTATAATTGGAGCACACCCTCCGGTCCCCCTTTTTGAACAGGGGGACCACCACCCCAGTCTGCCAATCCAGGGGAACTGCCCCCGATGTCCATGCGATACTGCAGAGTCGCGTCAACCAACACAACCCTACAACATCCAGAGCCTTAAGGAACTCCAGGCGGATCTCATCCACCCCTGGGGCCTTGCCACCGAGGAGCTTTTTAACCACCTCGGCGACCTCGTCCCCAGAGATTGGAGAGCCCAACCCAGAGTCCCCAGGCTCCGCTTCCTCAGTGGAAGGCATGTTGGTGGGATTGAGGAGGTCTTCGAAGTACTCTGCCCACCGGCCCACAACGTCCCGAGTAGAGGTCAGCAGCACACCATCCCCACTATAAACAGTGTTGGTGCTGCACCGCTTCCCCCCCCTGAGACGCCGGATGGTGGACCAGAATCGCCTCGAAGCCGTGCGGAAGTCTTTCTCCATGGCCTCTCCAAACTCCTCCCACGCCCGAGTTTTTGCCTCAGCAACCGCCCGAGCCGCATGCCGCTTCGCCCGCCGGTACCCATCAGCTGCTTCCGGAGTCCCACAGGCCAAAAAGGCCCGATAGGACTCCTTCTTCAGCCTGACGGCATCCCTCACCGAAGGTGTCCACCAACGGGTTCGAGGGTTGCCGCCGCGACAGGCACCGACAACCTTGCGGCCACAGCTCCGATCGGCCGCCTCGACAATGGAGGCACGGAACACGGTCCACTCAGACTCCATGTCCCCCACCTCCCCCGGGACGTGTTCGAAGCTTTGCCGGAGATGGGAGTTAAAGCTTCGTCTCACAGGGGATTCCGCCAGACGTTCCCAGCAGACCCTCACAACACGTTTGGGCCTGCCAGGTCTGACCGGCTTTCGCCCCCACCACCGGAGCCAACTCACCACCAGGTAGTGGTCAGTGGACAGCTCCGCACCACTCTTCACCCGAGTGTCCAAGACATACGGCCGCAGATCCGATGAAACGATGACAAAGTCGATCATCGAACTGCGGCCTAGGGTGTCCTGGTGCCAAGTGCACATATGGACACCCTTATGCTTGAACATGGTGTTCGTTATGGACAATCCATGGCGAGCACAGAAGTCCAGCAACAGAACACCGCTCGAGTTCAGGTCGGGCGGGCCGTTCCTCCCAACCACGCCCCTCCAGGTCTCACTGTCGTTGCCCACGTGAGCGTTGAAGTCCCCCAGCAGAACAAGGGAGTCCCCAGGAGGAGCACTCTCCAGTACCCCCTCTAAGGACTCCAAAAAGGGTGGGTAATCTGAACTGTCGTTCGGCCCGTAAGCACAAACGACAGTCAGAACCCGTCCCCCCACCCGTAGGCGGAGGGATGCTACCCTCTCGTTCACCGGGGTAAACCCCAACGTACAGGCGCCGAGATGGGGAGCAACAAGTATGCCCACTCCTGCCCGACGTCTCTCTCCCTGGGCAACTCCAGAGTGGAAGTATGTCCAGCCCCTCTCAAGGAGACTGGTTCCAGAACCAGAGCCATGCGTCGAGGTGAGGGACCAGACAAAGTGCAGCCCGAAGACCCCAATGATGAAGGAAAACCTTGGACTTGGTGTTCCCTCGCCCGGACGCGGGTCACCGGGGCCCCACTCTGGAGCCAGGCCTGGAGGGGGGGCACGATGGCGAGCGTCTGGTGGCCGGGCTTTTACCCATGGAGCCCGGCCGGGCTCAGCCCGAAGAGGAAACATGGGCCCCCCCTCCCATGGGCCCACCACCCGTGGGAGGGGCCAAAGGGGTCGGGTGCACTGTGTGATGGGTGGCGGCCAAGGGAGGGGACCCAGGCGGTCCGATCCTCGGTTGCAGAAACTGGCTCTTGGGACGTGGAATGTCACCTCTCTGGTGGGGAAGGAGCCGGAGCTAGTGCGTGAGGTCGAGAGGTTCCGGCTAGAAATAGTCGGTCTCACCTCGACGCATGGCAAGTTAAAACAGATTTAAGTTAAATTTATGTAAAACATATTCAGCTAAATTTTGCAACTTCTATCCCTGCTATAAATTACTAGCTTGCTGTCATAAGTGCTAAATTCTGGGGTGTGCTGTGGTGGTGCAGGGGTTAAGCACAACCCACATATAGAGGCCTTAGTCCTCGACGCGGCTGTTGCAGGTTCGATTCCCGGCCTGGCGACCTTTGCCGCATGTCTTCCCCCTTCTCTCATTACCCTCTTTCCTATCAATTCACTGTCAAATAAAGGTCACCAGAGCCAATAAAATCTTTAAAAAAAAATAATAAGTGCTAAATTCTAATCCCAAACTTGTCTCTTCATTTTAATCTGGTTTTATCTGTCATCTCCCCAGGCATAACTATCAGAAACTGTCTAGTAGTGCCTTAAATCTTGCATACAAGTAGCTGTACAACTTTTATAATTCGTAACAGTTATTAAGTCTGATATCAATGTTTTTTATGTTGCAATTTTCCTCCCAACTTTTCCCTGCAGCTGTCATTCAGTCATTTAGGTATCCGTCTCATCAGACTGAAGAACATTTCTGATTTTGCTAATCTGCTCTTTAAACTGCTGCTGATCTGATCCAGATAGTAAACTCATCGCTCTCATCAGGCGTTTTCCCCCAGGCTTTGAAAACAGCAGTAATCAAACCACTTATAAAAAAGAACAATCTGGACAAATCACTACTGCAGAATTACAGGCCGATCTCCAACCTCCCATTCATCAGCAAAGTTATTGAAAAAGCTGTGTGTAAACAATTAACTAGCTTCCTAACTATAACCAACCTCTTTGACTCCTTCCAGTCTGGTTTTCGTGCTCACCACAGCACAGAGACCGCCCTCGTAAAAGTGTTCAATGACATCCATATAAATACGGACTGTGGCAGAACCACAGTGCTGGTTCTGTTGGACCTCAGTGCAGCTTTTGACACTGTTGACCATGACATATTACTGAATCGACTGGAGAGTTGGGTCGGACTCTCCGGTCCAGTGCTTAACTGGTTTAAATCCTACATAAAGAACAGGAATTTCTTTGTTTCAATTGAAAACTTTTCATCAAAGAGGTCAAAGGTCACATGTGGGGTACCCCAAGGTTCAATCCTAGGACCCCTTTTATTCAATATTTATATGCTCCCACTAGCTCAGGTTATAACAGGAAATAATATTAGCTACCATAACTATGCAGATGACACGCAGCTCTACATTACGATGTCACCAGGTGACTCAGAGCCCATCCAATCACTGAACAGATGCTTAGAACAGATAAATGTGTGGATGTGCCAAAACTTTCTCCAGTTGAACAGAAACAAAACTGAAGTTATTATTTTTGGACCTAAAGAGGAACGATCTAGAGTCAGTGCACAGCTTCAGTTATTACAACTGAAAACCAGCGATCAGGCCCGAAACCTGGGAGTAGTGATGGACTCTGACCTGAACCTCCAGAGCCACATAAAGACAGTTACAAAGTCGGCCTTCTATCACCTGAAGAATATTTCCAGAATTAAAGGACTAATGTCTCAGCCAGATCTAGAGAAACTCATCCACGCGTTCATCTTCAGTCGTATTGATTATTGCAACAGCGTCTTCACAGGTCTGTCCAACAAATCAATCAAACAGCTGCAGCTGATCCAGAATGCTGCTGCTCGCGTTCTCACTAAAACCAGGAAGATAGAGCACATAACACCAGTTTTAAAGTCCCTCCACTGGCTCCCTGTAGCTCAAAGAATAGACTTTAAAATACTGTTGTTAGTTTATAAATCACTGAACGGCTTAGCACCACAATACATTAAAGATCTGCTTTTATTGTATCAACCTTCTAGACCTCTCAGGTCTTCCGGTTCTGGTCTGCTCTGCATCCCCAGAACCAGAACCAAACGAGGAGAAGCAGCTTTCAGCATCTATGCACCACAAATTTGGAACAAACTTCCAGAAAACTGTAAAACAGCTGAAACACTGACTTCTTTTAAATCTCAACTAAAAACCCACCTGTTTAGAATTGTATTTGAAATGTAATCAATTACAAATTTAAAAATGGCGAGTGACTGAGGGTCACTGCGCGCACAGAAAACCCTGTCAATTCTAGACTCTAACAGGTAAAAATATTGCACGAAATCCGTGGAGGACGGCGGAGTCCTCGCGCAAAATTCCGTGGTTAGGTGGACGGAGCCTGGTGCCTTCTTGTTCAGGGAGACGGGGCCCGACGAATACCCGTTGCAAAAAAGGACGACGGAGTCCTGCGAGAACAGGCGCTTAAATTCCGTGACAAAATCATAAAGATGGGGAAAGGGATAAAAAATGCATTACATGCAGGGTCAAAAGATGCAATAAGATCATGGGTAACTAAACATTACATAGGATTGGGGACTGGAAAAATGGCGAGTGACTGAGGGTCACTGCGCGCACAGAAAACCCTGTCAATTCTAGACTCTAACAGGTAAAAATATTGCACGAAATCCGTGGAGGACGGCGGAGTCCTCGCGCAAAATTCCGTGGTTAGGTGGACGGAGCCTGGTGCCTTCCTGTTCAGGGAGATGGGGCCCGACGAATACCCGTTGAAAAAAAGGACGACGGAGTCCTGCGAGAACAGGCGCTTAAATTCCGTGACAAAATTGTATTTGAAATGTAATCAATTACAAATTTATGGATGGAACTTGACTTAATGCTTTGTTTTGATTATTGATTCTATATTGCATTGTGTTTCTGTGTTTGTAATGATGTAAAGCACTTTGAAATGTCTTGCTGCTGAAATGTGCTATACAAATAAAATTTGATTGATTGATTGATTAACACAATGCACAGAGAAATGAGGCCGCCAAAAGTGTAAATGTGTTCTTCTGTGTTTAGAGAAATAGCATTGCTGTGACTGATGCAAGCCACTGGAAGACTGGAACTGGAAGAGTCAGGGCTCATAAATTTCAAGAGCTGCTAAGTTGGACTGTATTGTTGTTGCAAGTCATCATAATGGAACCAATCTAAAAGGAAGCAATTAAATTTTTTTATATATAATATGTTATCTTGAGGAATACATTTAATATTTTTTTTTACATGAAAAACATCCATTCTTATGGCTTCATTAGCTCCATTAGACATGTTACGCAAACTTTCTACTGACATAATCCTGAACATATTCAGGAATTTATTTAGGAATACTTTTAAGTTTTATTCTGAAAGGACAATATAACTTCTTTATTACTTTGCTACTTCTGATATTCCTGGTTCAGTGCTGTTCACACAGAACTATGCTTTGCTAGAGGTTTTCTCCTGTTAAAGGGGAGGTTTTCCTCTCCACTGTCACAACTTGCATGCTCAGTAGGAAAGATCCCTGCAAAGCCAACAACACAAGGCAAGCGATTGTCAATGACTTGATGAAATCTGCAGGGTTTCTTTCAATAGAAAGCCTCAATAAATTTGAATAAGGAACTGAATTTGAATGCATTGTTGGATAACTAGAATCAATTTGAATGGATATACGATTAAGCAATTCTTTGGCTGTATGTTTTTCACTTTGCGCTCACATCATGGCAAATAGATGCAGTACCTTAAGGACCACTCGGGGGCGCCTATGGAAAAACAGTGGTCCCATGGACCACATTTTGAGAAAGACTGGTCTTAAAAAAATCAGATAAAATTTTATGCATATCAATAGCTGCTGCTAAAGAATTGTTTCTGAAGCGCACACATCAATAACGGTGGAGTGCCAGATGGTAGTGACCTCAAAACATCTGCCATCTTCCCAGATAATTTCACCTACCTTTTCAAGCAATAATCTAAACTGTTTTTTCCCCCAAAACACATTGCATTCCCCAAGTCAACAGCTCAATCTCACCTTCATCACCCACTTCTCTTCAAGAAGCAGATGCTATAATTTTTCTTGCTGGAATACCCCTTCTCCCTCACCCACTTTCATTTTAGACCCTCTAGATGGATCAGCCCCCTCTCACCCCATGCTTCCTCTGCACCTCCTCAGACGAAGAGATTGATTTGTCTACAGGACGCCTCTGACCTTTGATATGATCCAATAAGGGACGCTTCACCCTAACCAAATTAGACAAGTGGGGGGATGCACATTAGAGAAGGGCGTGTCCCTTTTGCACATTGCACACCTCTACTTTTTTTTTTTTTTCCTGTGTTGGCTAAATCCACTGTCCATCTCATGCCAGGCCCTATTAGACAGTCAGGGGAAAATAAAAGATGTGTTTTCAAATTGCACTTTGCCTAAAGGCTCTTTGGGCCAAATTTAATTTTCACCTTACATTGATTTTCTCCCTACTCACAGCTCAGTGGAGCCTAATGTTTCTATGGTGTTTCTTTGTGCTAAGTGCAAATAAAGGGAGACCTTGCTGTAGATTACTACATGTCAGAAGACACTAGGTACAATATGTCTTCCTCTAAACACTAGGGAGTGACATGATTGAAGAACTAGCCGTTTTGTGTTTCTGTGCGGGTCTTATCTCAGTTCCAAAATCAATTTTTAACAACTTGTATTAGCTTGAATCTCAGGTTTGGTTTTAGGATTTATACTTGGAAGATTATAAACTTTTTTTATGTGTGTTTACCACCTTTTCAGCTCAACAACTTTTGTGAAATTCAGGGTTCCTGCACATTTTTCTGGTCGATACTTTATATGTCCTTGTTTTAGGCAATTAAGAAACATGTTAATAATTTTTTTTTTATATTTACATGTTTCTTAATTGCCAAACCAAAGTTATTTTAAAGGTCAAACTAAGATTTTATTTGACCAAAAATACTAATAATTCAAAAATGCATATCTAGTTTGTTCCAGGTTATATGTCAAATTGTAACCTAATTAAAGTGCTTAGAAAGCTTAAAAAAACAACTTCCCTATTAAAAACCTAAAATGGGTGTAGTTTGTGACATCATGAGAAGATCTAGGTAATGAAAAAATGAAGAAAAAGAAGCTGCTGATCACAACATAAACTGTATCATTAGAAAGGCCAACATGTCAATCTCGTTTTGACATTTTAGGAGGTGTTGGTGTGTCAGGGCTGGTGAGTGAATCTCTCTGGCAGACCTAAAAGAAAAAAAAAAAAGCTGACAGGCCAGACAGAAGAAAGGAGTGATTTTGACAGATCCTAGCCTCTTTCATTGGATCATATGTTGAGGAAAACAAAAGAAGGAAGGTGGAGGATAACGGCATGCAGAGGCTTCAAAGTGGGAAACAGGGTTGCAGAACCAACGAATTGTGAGGAAACGCACGTCAGCCTGCATGGATACACATGAGACCTGATATCACAAGCCACAACACATAACCAGGCAGGAACAGAGGGGAAGCTGTTTTCTGTGTGAAGCAGCAGGGGTTGCATGAGGAGATGCAAACTGACTCCCCCTCACCCCCAGCGACTGAACTTTTCGCTACCATTTGTTTGTCGTCTTAAACTGGCAGTAAGCTGAGGAATCCCGGGTCTTACACAAAACCCTACCCAGTATGACTCTGTGCTGGGGAACTGATCCCTTCCAAAACCCTCATTGTTATTCTGCTGTGATGCCAAGGGATCTGCTGAGCACCCACAGCCAAACCTACAGGAGGGCTGAGTGGGAGGAGGGTGTGCTGTGTTTACTTTGTGTGCTCTTTCAGGGGACAGTGGTATCACACACACGGGATTACAGATGAAACAACTTTGGAGGGTTTTGCTATAAAGGTGTCCATTTCATGAGAATATGAGTCCGTCTTCCTGTTTTAAATCTTCAGTTTTATATTTCAAAAGGGCAAGAGATGCCAATTTCAATGCCAAGTCTAGATCAGAGACCTCATCTGGCTTTGATTTTTGGCTAAATTTAGATGGCAATAAACCCAAACAGTTTAGTTCATATCACTTCATTTACATAAAAACTTTACTGAAGCACATAACTCATGTCTGGGAATTATACTAAATGTCAAGGTAAATTTTAACAGATTGGAGCCGCTTCTTTTCTTATATTCACTTTTACTGAATATTTAAAATCAACTGTGGATGGGCAGTAAGAGTGGGATCCAGAAATTACTGAGTGGTGTAAAACCACAGCACTGATAAAAAGTAAATTTACATAGTTACTAGTTAAAATCAGAAAATATAAACAATGACACTCACTGGATGCAAAAACTATTTTCAATTTTAAAAAAGTCCAAAGGTACATTCCTATCTTGCTGGACATGCCAGTGAATGTGATTTTTAGAAAAATACTTTTTCAAATTCAGGCTATGTCTATACTCCCATTAATATTTTCACAGTATACAGTATTTTTGCAGTATTTGTGTCTCCTGTCCACTAACACTTCAATTTGTGGAAAACGTTAACCAAAAGACTGGTCAATAGCAATTAGAAATGACAATGAGCACCCTACTTTATGCATGCCCAATGTTCATCTTTGCTGGAAACAAAAACAACCTTTATTATTGGTTTGCACAGCCTGTTTTCCATGTTTACTGAGATCACATTAAAATTCAAAGTATGAAAAATAGGAAACGTTTATGAGGGGAAGAGCTGCCACTGTTTTAGAATATTTTTAGCCTTTGAATTTTGTATGGGTTTTTAAAAACAAATTATTTTAGCAGAAATTACAGCGCCTGTGTGAATTGTGTGAATGCAAATTGTTTCACAAAGATATATATACATATGTACTGTATATCCCTTTTCAAAAACATGTTTATGTCAGAGCCTGAATTTTCAAAAGTTACTTGTTAATATCTGGGGATGTGGTTATAGATATTGGGGCTATGGTGATGGCTGTAAGTTTGTTTAAACTCTTTTGTGGGTTTCCGTGTTTTTGATGTTCAGATGGAGCATAACATGTTCTCTGTATGTCAGAAACAGAAAGATGCCTCAAAACTTGCACTCAGTGAGATGCAGGTTGAGCTGAAGACTGCAGCTCCAAGGAGGAGCTTTGTGGAAATAGGCAGCACTTTATGAGAGCAAACGTTTTAGCACCTCTAAATGGCTGCCACTGGAGATTCAGCAGTTTCTCAAACATTCATGAACGATTCAAAGCAACACACCGGGTATGTTTTTGATGATGGAATAGCATGACATGATATAAAGCTCAGAAAAACAGGTTTTACATAGCCTCTCTCAACCCCCACTTCAACCCCTAACCCCTACTTTTAAGGATATGTAAAAATCATCTTTGGAGTTGTTTAAAAGCATGAATTCCAAATAGAAGCCTAAAAAGCAATATGCTCAAAACTAAACAACTTCCTCTATGAGGTCTGGCTTACCTTTTAAATAAGACTTAGATGTTCATTTTACTTTCACATGCAAATTGTGTTTAGCCCAATTTTAGTAGAGATGTTTACTGACAGCTTTTATAAGCTTTCAGTGTCCCTCAAACCATAAAATACTCATTTGGTTGTTAAGAAAGTAACAAGGACTGAACTCTAATTCTTGTAATCCTCCCAGAGCCGTTAAACTGCAGTCAACTTGGAATCATAATCGTTTAAAAACTGACAGGCACCTTTGTTAAATTAAATTCCCACTCTATAAAATACCACCCCGTCCTCTGTCCACCATGTCCTAGATATTCATCAAGATAGATAGGAGGAAAAGACTTTAATATGCACAATGTAATACGCTTCAACATCCTTCCAAGGGACGTCCACATTCCCCTTTGTGTGGAGATTACACTTTGCACAGCCCAAGAGCTGCTGATCTTGTCAGGGATTTGCTTTAAAATGTTCAAGGTAAGGCTTGATCAAAACTGTCCCTTTTCACTCGTATCAAAGTCAATGAAGCCTCAGGATGGCGAAACTCATGCTACGCACTCTCAGCCTAGAAGCTGTATTTACAGTATATGTCTAAGCTGCACTTAATAAATATGCAAACCACATTATCTGCATAAACCTTTTGATCACCTCTATATCTTTTGGAAAATAAGCTTGCAATGCTACACTCAAAGTTCCTGTGGTCACATTTAGAAGTAGACACTAGTTATTTCAGTATTTACTAAGACTCCTCACATTTGCCCATTACATTCAGACTGTAGTTTAGCCGGCTTTAAAACATGATTAATAAATTATATCCTGTGGATTCAAGTCTCACTGATCCCATAGTTGGACTTTTTCCAATTTTGGATTTAAATTTCTTCCTTTAGACTTGAAGGACTTTTCTTTCCTATAAAACCAAATAAAGACTTCAGTAAATCTAAATCCTGTTTAAATATGAGTTTTAAAGCTATACAGCTATAGCTAGATATTACATTTTTACTTGGCAAAGCAGCACTGCATGTTATGGAATGAAAATGTTATTGACAGTGACCTCCAAGTGGTTTAAAATAAATCAGGTACATAAACCAAACAATACGCGAGGGCTAATGGAACTGAGATTAAAGAATTTCCTTTGAAATTTCTATCAAGTACAGGGAACGGCTTCACCTCCCCATCTTGTTTCATAAACTGAACCAAAGAAACCATGAGAGAAAAGGCTTGCATCAGATCAGGTTTTAAAAAAAAATGTGGGAAAATTCCAAGAAGTGAAAGCTGAGAAATTTAAAGTTGTTTTGAGGTCAACAGCTAGTCTGAGAAAAAAACAAAACTGTTACTTGAGTTTACTTTTGTCCTCTGCTCCTTTGTTTTTGCCAAACACTTTGATTCTCTCTACTCTTTCCAATGGTGGAAGTCCCTTGGATAGCAACCGAAGTAGGTCTAATTGATTTCTCTTGTTCTTGTCGGTTAGAGGCAGCAGCATCGAACTGTGCAGAGTACCCTGGCTCCAGCTTGCCTGCATTATTGCTCTGTTTTCTTCTTTGCCTCCAAATCCCAATAGACTCGGCTGTCAATACACAACACACCAGAACCTTTGGAACTCTCACGAGGTGCTAGACAGTACAGGATTGCCAAAGCATTTCCATGGCTGGGGATAAAATACCAAACCATGGTACTGCACTTGTAGCTAACTAAAATGTTGTAAGGTTAAACTGGTATTTGCTCTATTGAAACTACATCATGTTTTTAGCGAGCACTTATCACTGACAAGAGAGCTGTCTGAAACAAATTAACATCCAAACTCAATCTCTGCAGTGGGCCTGGTGTTTTTAGGGTTTAAATGGTAATGATAATCTTAAATAAAAATGCTACAATGTATGTCCTTGAACAATCTTTAACAGAAATTATGATACAAGATTTTCTTTAATTATCTACTATTATTTCTAAAATATCACATACGGCAATATTAGTTATTTTACCTATAATGATTATTAAAATATAATCACACTCATTTTCATCCTCATGTAGAAACACACCAAGAGGGGTAAGGAAAACAGGGAAGTGTGTTGACAAATGCCAAGTTTGAAATCTTAATTCAATCTCATAAATCAGGCTAAAGTTGAAAATCAGAATCGGGTATAAAAAACAAAAACACCATTAGACAGCAAGCTATTTCTTTTCCTTTTAATTAATGCATATAATTTCAGTTTGCATGCCTGATGGTCTTTGAAAGAACACTGGAATATAAGCCAGATGATACTGCAATCTACTTTATAGAACTCATAATTTATAAAACCTAAAGATTTCAGACCTGAATATGTAGGTTGGAATTATATCTGTTCAAAACAGACCAGAATACAGTGCACTACTAAAAACTAGGAGGAGTTTAAACCACACAACTAATAATTATGGTTGAGACCTGTGCACAACTGAATCTACTTAACTGCATTACCACAAATGCATGAAATTATGGCCAAACTTAATCACGGTTTCACACCAAGAAGTTATTCTTCAAGTGATTGAAAGGGGTTAAATGTATATGCCGTCAGGTATGTGCAATAAAACACTGTGTCAAAATGGAGTGGTATATTTAAAATAGTTGACAAAGAAAGAACCTGGAGTTTTCCTCGTCAGAACTAAAATCTGCATCAGACACAATATACATTTTATATGATCTTTGTTCTACTGAGACAGATGACTTAAAATGAGGTAACGAATAACCTATACAACTATATCACACATTTTGAGGGTGTAATGTGTGTTTATAGAATTAGCACAGAATCAGACATTACCTTGCCACACAATAAACAACGATGAGTATTATGCATTGCCCATTTCTGGTCACTCAATCTCAGGGAATTTATTTCTGTATTTTAGTCGAAGCAAATAGGGTTTCTTAGCATCTGTGCTCTAACACGGTGGCTGTGACAATATCTGATAGCAGAAACAAAAGCTATTTCAAACATCAGTATAAAGCAATTTAAATGCATAGGCTGGCAGGGGAATTATAAGAGGGATTTCATTCAATTCCTGTTTGAAACTGCCATTTACTCTTGGAGAAATTGAATGCAGATAATTTTTATTTGCTAATACTCTGTGGGTTTGGACACCAAAACTGGCTTTCTGAGGTTCAAGAATATGATCGAATATGTTCGATTAACTTTAAGTCATCCAAAGAATAAACAATATCCTTCTACTACATTTAAGCTTATTAATAACTTCACAGAACTTAAAAAAAAAAAAGAACTGCACCATTAACGTTGGCAACACACAATATTAATGGTGTTTTGAATGGCACCTACATTTTTTTAAAATCCGGGTATAGCCTCAAGTTTTGATATTATACTCTATTCCTTAAGATAGTGGATAACTGGTTGATCAGTTTCTTACATTTAAGCCCAAACTCCCCCTTACACCTCTCCCCGGCAGAATTAAATTTAAATTAAATATTTAACCAAAGCATTTGTTTCTGAGGGCTAATGAGACAGGTGTGTCTCAAAAGACATACAATGTAAAGGGAGTATAACTTTGCTAAAAATTTAAACAAACAACTCTGTTCTATAAAAAATAAAATAAAAAATGGCCTCCTTCCCAGTAACCAAAGCAAATTCTTTATTAGCATTACAGCAATCAAGCCATTCATATTGCTGCTAACAGTTCTTGTGTATGTTTCCACTCCTATTTTGATGATGGGCTGCTCCAAAATCTTGACCAGTTAGAAGAGACATATTGGTCAGATTTAAAGATAACTTTAAACCTAAATCACCTATGGATTTGGCTGATTTAAATAATTTAAATCAGCCAGATCAATTAAATAATTTGGAGTTTAACTGTATACAATATGAGACTGACTTTTTACAAACACAAACTGACTGAACGTCCTGTTTGGTATCTACATGTTCATTCTTCCTAATTGACTATTAGTTTGTCATTAAAAATAAAAAAAATAAAAATAATAACAGCCCCATCTAGTGCAAGAAAATGTTTGGTGCAAACCAACCAAAACTGTAAAAGCATGAAATAGAAAAACACCAATCTTTGGTGATGTTTTCCAAGTTTTAGATTGGAAGGCTTATAGAGCCCCAACATGATTAGCCTCCATGAGTATTTTATAACTTGTTACCACTAGGTCATCTGCCTTAAGTCTGTACAAGTGGCAATGATGGCTTCTTGCTATTCTTTAACAAACCTAAAGTGTTCATTATATAACCAAATCATTGGTCTAATCAAGCACAATGCACGAGAAAAGGACTTTTGAAGATCTTTTAGTAAACACCAAAAGCAGAACATTTTTATTTAAGTTTGTGTTCGAGTACATTAGCTTGTGAAACGGCTTTTTGTGTTTGTGTGCTGTATGGAATTCAGTAAGGTATTTAAAACTCACTGCATAGAGTGTGTGAATGATAAGTCTGCTCAATTGTGACCTTCCAGCAGCATTGTGTGTCAGTATTTAATAGGGAAAGAAGGGACAGCTAGCATATCATTACATAAAAATCCACCTCTGATATGGACCTCTTCCAGTTTACACACCTGTGTGCAGCACTCTCTGAAGCTATCTGATATGCTTACCCACATCTATTTGGAGCTGGATTTACTTTGTCATACAACTGTCTTCGGATGAGAAATGTGAGATGAATCTTGTGTTGTGCAGCCAGGAAGAGCTGGTATATTTAGCACCACCAGAACATTCAGTTTTGGGGACTGTGTCCACAGAGGGACCACAGCGCCCTTCTGAGAGAGAGCTCTGCAAGAGAGACGAAAAACTTTGGCACCAAATGCTCCAGCTATTACTAAATGAAGCCTCGCCATATCCAAAAGCGCCAAGATGTGGATAAATAAATAAAACATTGCCTCTGTGAGCAGAGAGGCGATGTGACAGCGGGAGATTTTTTACCCCCGCTTTCATGTTGGCAGGCACAGGCATTTTATTTTTGGATGAATCAAAAATTTCCTGAAAACGCCTGCGCCAGGTGTATCTAATTATCTGACAGCGTATCCTCATTATAAAGCGGCCCATGGGAGTGGGCGACTCGGCGTTCTGAGCCCTGGACCGCAATCAAGATGCTCTTTTCATCACAAACAAAGGGATGACAAGCCAATACTTTTCTTGAAGATTAAGTGCATTCACCTTTTTTCATTTTTTGTACTTGACTGGGCAGTTTTTACATGTTTCTCAAGAACATAGAAATGAAATACATTAACCTCAAACTGTCAAATTTGATTATGTACAGAAAAAAAATAGCCTGAAAATTTTGGGAATTACCTACCATCATCGATGGACTCTGATCTGTGATTGGTAGGTCATTTGCAGAAGAATTGTTTTTTCCTATTAATTAAATGCAGACATGGGCATATGTTTTGGGGAATTAATAATGATTATTCTTTGTAATTTCCTTATTTTCTACTATCAAGGAGATATAATGATCAAATTGGAAACTGGAATGAATGTAATGGTTAAAATCAAAGTCAATCAGATCATTGAGGAAAATGAGAACAGGGCAGTAAAAGCTTTATTGGTGCATTTCTAAAAAATAAAATAAATAAAAAACAAACTGATCAGGTGTTGGGACAGTCCCATTTCTATTTCTGCAAATGCTTGGATTATGTCTCATAAATTACATTTGTAAAGCATAGTTAACTCTGAATTCTGTCAACCCCAGAGCACCCATATGTTAAGGGATAATTAATAAAATAACTAATAATAAGAGATGCATCTTTCTCACTCTCCTGACTGTGGCTCTTGGGAGTCACAGTGGAAGGGTGTGCACAACCAGATCATCTCACAGCTTCAGCTCAAGGTCCCACTGGCACTAAAAGTGGATTCACTGAATTTGTTTTTAGATTTGAACAAATGAAAAAAATGACAGAATGTTCTCAGAAAATGTTGTTCACTGTGAAAAGAGCTAGAAAGCTATGAAGCAGGTTCATTGAGCAACAGCAAATTACTTTGTGCACTTAAACTTGAGGATACCTGACCTGAGAAACTGCAGTCTTACAGTATTTTTGTCTGCTACTATTTACTGTGTAAAAAGAGAAAACTGTTGGCAGATCCATCTGCTGTGGTTCAATTTGGCAATGTTACATTGAAAAATTAATTGTTTATTCATAATGCATAATCAAAGTGTTTTAATATTAATGACAGACAGAGACACATCTGTAGTGCTGACCACAGACACCAAAGCAAAATTTTTTCAAATCTAAAACCAACCAAGCAT
Source organism: Xiphophorus couchianus (assembly GCF_001444195.1). NCBI lineage: Eukaryota > Metazoa > Chordata > Actinopteri > Cyprinodontiformes > Poeciliidae > Xiphophorus > Xiphophorus couchianus. Next base: position 14,443,108 of record NC_040241.1, on the reverse strand, counting down.
GTGTCCTCATATCTGTTTCCTGTGTTGTCATTTAATTCCTTTAGAAATGCAACAGTAGCCCATCTCTCGCACGCCTCCTGACTGGCAGACTGTAATGCCATTACCTCTCCTCTCTCCTCAATGGTCATGCTCACTTAGCCCTCTGTCACTCTACACTGGCCAGGGAAGACGCATCTGTCTGGCTGTGAGTGTGCTGCCCTTGGACCTCATTTGCAATTGCTGCTCTTCAGCTCAGCTTGCCACAAAAACACTGAACCACACAAACTTTTCAGTTCATTATCTCGCCTTTTAGGAGTTTTTTTTTTTTGCTTTTTTTTCTTTTCTTTCTCAGAAGCAAAGTATGACTGCAAATCACGGGTAATTGACTACATATGAATCACTCCTCAGCAGTATAGGCTGATAGACTCTGTAACCCCTTGTCTAAATTCACTTAAATGATATTAAAAAAAAAAAACATATACTAAAAAATATTATATTAAAATATATATATGCACACTGTCAAGCAGATGCAAATTAACTACAGATTGTTCATTTGAATTTAGCATAAGGCATTAAATTTGGGCATTTCTGCCAATGCTTCCAATGTAATCCTTGGCATGTGTGGAGTTTTTATCAATTGGCATCAATGGGATAAAGATTCCCAGTGGCCACGCTTAGAGTGGAAATGGTGTGAGGTGAAATCACAAGCAGTCCTTAAGAAGCAGCTAAGGTATGGTAGCCCGATGGACAGCCCCTTTTTAGTTACATTAGCCATTTAAAACTCAAAGCTGAAATACATGGCTTTATTGGACAGATGACACTTTCACAACAGATCGGTAAACAGCATTTACTGGTCAGCTGATTGGAAATCTAAATGCGACACATCTAACTAGCAGATTGCCTTCCACGACTTTGAGGTTTTCTTCACTTTTATACAAATCCATTATGGCACTTTCAACAACAGCTCATTGTGGAACAGACCTGATTTTAACAGAGGCTACAATAAGTTAAAAATGACACAATGTTATATCTAAAAATAACCCAGATTTATATATTTTATCCACGTTTAGATAAAGCAAAACTACTTGGTCTAAATGGAATCTAACAATGGACATTTGGGATATTCAAATATGTGAAAATCTGTGTCTTGAAGTCCTGAGGCAAAACTCAGTAAGAGCTGAATTTGATTAATTATGAACTAAAGTAATCATTTTTAGTTGTGATATTACTGCATTAATATCAATGTGCAGAAATATGTATTTTTGTTCATTTCAGAGCTAACTGAATAATTAAGCAACTATGACAAAATTCTTACATATTTGTGCTTTACAGTAATGTTGGAAACTCATTGATATCTTGGACTTCATTAAACATTGCAGTTATTTAGGGTGGGCATCAACATTGTTGCTTTCTAGATGTCACGAGAGACCAACTTTCATCATCATCAAAATGGCATTGTTCCGCACAAATGATAATTTCCAACTCGAACCAGTACAGTTTTATACAATGGCAGCAACTGATCCCCTTAACTCACCAACTTCTCATAAGAAAGCAGACGGAATATTCCCCGGGCAGATTAAAACATAAATGAATAAAATAAAAACGTAGTAAAGAGCTTAATTTGGGTTTTTAAATAAAATAAATAGGAGAATGACAATAAAACTGTGACTCGTACAAATGAAGCATATGGAAAGTGTACGGGTAATAAAAAGATCTAGAGTTCAAGTCTGTCTGTATTGATGCTTTCGGATTTTTATGCTCGTTGATTTTATCTACCAAGCCTACATTTAGACTGCGGGGGCTATAAACATGTCCAATCCTATTCACGTCTACAAGAACTTCTACTTTTATACCAAATACATTCAAACGCTACCCTACATGCACCATTTACATGTTAGAACAAAAATGCTTTCTTAACAGTAAAGCTGTGTCAAACATTTTCAGTTGATTTAAATTGAGGAAGAGGAAACCAGCAAAAACAGAGGCTGTACCTCTGATTAGCTCAGGGGTGTCCAACTCCATTCACCAAGTGCTCCAGTCTGGCATGTTTTAGATGAATTCCTACCACAGTACACCCAGATGAATGGTTGAATTAACTCCTCAGTGTGTCATCGAGTTCTGCAGAATTCTCTTAATTAACCTTTAATTTCTTTCAGATTTCCTGAACCAGGGGAGAATTCAAAACATGCAGGACACCAGCTTCTGAAGAATAGGGCTTGACACGCCAGGAGAAACTCTTAGCCTTCAACTACCGTCATTGTTTCTCTAATGCAGGTAAGAGAACAATTACGAATAAACACCTTTAAAAGAGCCAAACAAGAAAGCAGGTTGAATAAATTAGCAGCCAAGTGTCTAATTATAGACTAAACTACAAAGAAGAACAAAAAGCGGGCTTGTGGTGACACCTACTGCGCATGATCCGCTGTCAGTCAGTCAAAACTGTCATCAAAGCCTGACAGATAAGAGCGGGAAAAAAAAAAAAAGTAAACTGGGTGAGTCACAGCCCACCCACAGTCTGCATTACCCGAGTTAGGACTTATTTTCTCAGACCACTCACACAGCAACAACCAACCGTGAAGATTAAACTTTCCCAACAACAGCAATTCCAGCCATTTCTACGTCTTCTCTGCATGTTTGAGGGAGAGAAAAAAAAAAAAAAAAAAAAAAACACTACGGAGCAAACAGCGTTTGCACTAATTACTTGACCATGCTGCTGAAAATGTCTCGACACCATCCGGAATGCAGCATTGTTAAATAAAATCCACATCCAAACAAATGCACAATTGCTACTCTCATTAACCGAGAACCACTTAGAGGAAAAAAGTAGCTGTTACTTACTATGCACCCAGGCAGGAGAACATAAAGCTCCGGTGACTGTAATTAAAGCAGAACGCAAAACAAATGCGCATTGTTTTATTATTGTACTCATTTTTGCTTGCTTTATTTTACAGAGCGTATGTATATGAAAATATGTACTTACCGGAGCCGTCCGGATAAAAATCCTTGGGAAATTCCTAAGGAGTCTCTCCTCTCTTCTGTCTCAAAGTCAGAAAACAGCAATGCTTATGTTCTTATTCCAAAAAACACAGGGACCCCCGATTTTTACTGAAAGAGAGATAAGACACCAAAAGAGCCCACAAGAATTCCGTTAGAACCGAGAGTCCAACCCATCCCCTCCTCTTTCCCCACCCCACACCACCCAAAAAGTGTTGACATAACATCGGGAATGAAAAGGGGGGGGGGGGGAACGCGACTCGTGAGAAACTGGCAAAATAGACAAATAGGTGTACCTACTCTCTTTATCACTGTCGGCAAAAGACAGTAAGAGCAGCAAAAAGACGGACGGAAAACACAGAGAGAGCTGAGCTGTTTTTCTTTTTTTTTTTTTTTTTTCCTTCTTAGTTTGTTTCTATTTTTTCCTGTGGAAACGCAGCAGCCAGAATGCTGTCACATCCCGAGCTGCACACATTCAAACGGACGTGGAGACTGCTGGAGGAAGAAAAGGGAGAGGAAGAGGCGAGCGGAGCGGAGCCGCGGGATGCTGCTGCGCTCTGAGTTGCACTGCTCAGACGAGCCGCTGGATGGCCGGCTAGAGGAGGGCGCCTGGCACCTGGCGGTTTCCACAACATACTCAATTTAACCGCTACACTTGGCCTTTGAGAAGGTCCTAAAACAACTACCAACATTTAAGGTTATATTTTAAAGATATTCTGCAGTAGAGGGTGACTACTATCCCCATTCAGTAATAATTGCACCTGACACAGTGGCACGTCAAATAAAAGCTCCTCCAAAATGCAACTTCTTTTACTAAAGGGCATTTCATGCCTAAATAAACATAATCACAAGCAAATTTGGTTGTCCAGTTTGATTAAACGAGCTCCGTTTTGCATAGAAACTCACAGACCAGTTTTGCAGCAAGTTCATTTGTGAACCTCTGACCTGGACAAAACAAAGTCAGCGAATTGTGACTTTTCATTTTAAATCAAAAGTTTGTAGATAACAAATACTAAGTAAATAAGTAACTAGTTACATTTACTTGACTAACTTCATGGGGAGAAAAAAAACTTTTCGAAGTAGTTTTACTGCACAGTACTTTTCACTTTTTCTTTAGTACTTTCATAAAGTATCACTACTCGAGTGAAAGTTCTAGTTCCGCCAATAGTATCTTCACCAACTGAAGCAAAAGCACCAAATGGTGGAGCTACTTAAGATGAAGTAAGACCTCTTGTTTCTCCGCAAGCTTTGTAACATACAGTATATTTCCACGACTATATATATATATATAAAAGCTTTTTTTTTTTGCTTTTAAATACCAAATCAGATTATCTGATCAGTTACACATACTTGAAAAATCGTTTATGAAAGATTTTTGAGTAATTTGTTGGACTGTTACTTTTTACTACTGTAAAAATATGTACAACTAGTGCAATCTGTACTTTAGCAGAATTTCTAGATACTCTACCCACCTCTGAGAAAAACACATTAGCGTGTAATAAAAGGAGAACAAATATTTTCTCTACAACAGGCTGGCATTACAGAGCTTTCTCTTTCCATCATTGGTAATTAATAATAACAATAATGCAAATAATGCATTGTGGACTATAAGTATCTTCAAATAAAATTAAAAACGAAGGCTATTACTTTTATTGGGGTTTCGAGTAAAAATGGCAACGTAATAAACAAAAAACGAGCAAAAATGTCCAACTGCCTTAAAATTAAGCTGACTGAAAATTTCAAAATAAAAGCCTCAATATTCCTCTGGTTAGTGTGCCACCTAAGGCTATTATTGTTTGTTGTTAATCTGTTGCTAAGAGTTCAGCGTGTTTTTCTCCTAGAGTGCCACGAAGTAAACATCAGATTTTTACTTTTGCAAAATTTACCAATTGTAAATTTCTTCTAAGCAGATAAGCAGTATTTCAAAAGAGCTTATGTTTTATAAACAGTAATATTATTAATTTGGTGTTAAGAGATGAGTGTGTTTTTTTCTGGTAACGAACTGCCACGAAGTATAAACCTGATTTTTACTTTTGTGTTGAATGTCTGTTTTATAATATATTCATCACCAAAAAAAAACCCAAATCAAAAAACATTTTCACTTTTCTGTAAAATAAGCTTTTTAGCTATTTTTTTATTCATTTATTTATTAGTCATGTTCAGCACACTTAGTGGACGAAGTCAATGTAAAACAATATTGGCAGCATTTAGGCTAACAGGAGCATTTTGGATAATTTTACCTTATACACTAATTTTAACACACTGAATGGAGTAAGTCCAAGTTACTCAACATGCTTGTGACTCTCCACATGCTGTACATCGTAGCTTACTTTAGCATTGATACTAGTTTTTAGCATCAGAACGCTGGGTCCAACCAATGGGCACACTTTGGCAGGCCCCATTTAAATTTATTCAGAAATTTTCAAGTTATAATTTTACAATTAATTCAAGAGGAAGACAAAATTAATGAGATAATATTTAGAGATACTTTAATCATTAGCATCTATTGGTTCTCAGCAGGGTTAGCATATAGCTAACTCTTTGCCTATGTGTTTTCCCTTTTCTTTTATAGCCTCACCTCAACTGTAAAGATTAAGGGAAAGATGACTGACATTTTTTGAGCCAATATGTTCAATGTCAGATAAAAGTGAACTCCCTAAAAGAAGCAAAATAAATGAACTTTACTTTGATTTCTATTTTGCCTGCAGCTATATTCGGTTGTATGCAGTTCCCTTGCTAGAAGCTTCCTATAGCTTTTCTGCTTCTAATTTTATTCTTACCAATGAACTGATACTGGAAATGCATTCAGAATATTACTGGATAAGTCATTTATTTCAGTAACTTACTTCACTAAGTGAAATATTAATTACACACAGACAAGTGTTTTCAATGTCATATTGCGTATGTTGTGAAAAGAACCAAAATCCAGAGACAGACAAAGGTTAACTGAAGATATTTAATAATAAAAAGGAAAACTTACAGGAGGACTTGTAGGGAGAGCAGGTTATGGAACACGTTATGAACAGGCATGATAAGCAAAGGATCCCGAACAACGAGTACTGATGAGCTTACATACTGAGGCAGAGGTGGAAATGACAAAGCAACCAGGAGAGCTAATTAGAGGCAAATGGCAAACACCTGAGGCAGAATGCGGGCAGAGGAAAATCGAGTGATAGGAAACAGCTGTGAAGGGAAGCATACTGGCAGGCTGAGGGAAGGTGAAATAAAAAAAAAGAAAATAATAAAAGCAGTAGAGAAGCACTGAGACTACTACTAATTAAGATTCTCTGTTTAAAAACTCCTCTCACTCACTGCGAGATTATTCCATTACTTTCTTGTATCTAATCCCTGTTTGTTCCCTTTCCTTGTTGTTTTGCAAGTTCTTATTTTTTATTAAATCACTCACCATCTCACTTCAGCCTGTTTGTATTTGGGTCCAATCATCACCAAACAATGACAGTGTGAAACTTAAAGGGCTTTTCAGCGTTTTTTCAGGGAAAAGCTGTTAAAGCAAAAACATAATGCAACATAGGGAATGCTGGTTTTTTTTATCTGTAATGATACTCATAATGATATTTAGATGTTTTTTTTGTACCCTGCCAGGGGGTCGTTTTGTGGGCTCTAGTGTCCCTTTTTTTTTTTTTGAAAGTAGGCTGACAGGAAAGGGGAAGACATACGGCAAATGTCACCGGGTCCAGGAGTTGAACCGGCAACAGCCGCGTCGAGGACTCAAGGCCTCCAAACATGGGTAGCGCTATCCCCAACACCACCAAGGCACACCCAGATGTTTTTATAGAATTATTATTTATTGAATTTAGGGTCATGCTTCACTTGATTGCATACACACCTGTCATAAAGACCAAATGGCAAGTTGGTATATTCTTCAGAGACAATATTTTTACATATCCTTAATGCGAGAAATACTTTAAAGTATGATTCCACATTGCTACTAATGAAGACCCACTGTAAGAAAAAAAAAATTGTTGGTTAAGTAAATCATTTTAGAGCTGATTTCTTACAAGTCATGATGTAAAAAATCATTTAATTTGTGTGTCTCAGATTCCCTGCCATTAGTTCACTCACTCATTCTCATACTTTCACGAGAGCCAATGTTTGACTGGACCAACTGTCAGCTCTAAATGTAATTTTGCACACATTCCACGCATACGTCTTCAGATTTCCTGCCCACTTTGAGCACCTTGAGAATCTCAAATTCTTCGCATGGAATGAAAACTGGGTCAGCAGTGGAATGAAATACAACTCAAGTTAATCCAAGATGACTAAATGTAATGTTCTCTGTGAATGACCATATCAGTTTTGCAGCAGGAGGAAGGATTTTGATGCACAATGTGAGGATTCCTTTAGAATTATTAATCACATTGTGTTTAAGCAGTTGGCCAGGTGTGGACATATCAATGCTTCAATTTAATGTTCGACATTTAAAAGCAGGAATTCATTATTCTTTATCTTTTCACTGCTGTTGTCCAGAGAGTGATAACACAGATTAAATGAAATATTTTTTTTCAACAAAGTCTGCTTATCTAGAGATAGCTTTACTTACTAAATATAATTTACCTGTTACTCATTCAATATTGATCTGGGATTTGTTATTTACAATAGCTTTGCATTACTTATCCTTTAGTTGTGGAATGAAATATAAAGGTTATTCCTTTAAAATCTTGCCCATGAAGTTGGAATGATTGTTATTATACACATTACTCTTTGCTGTGGTTTAATTTGCACAGTGATGTGTTTGGAATAGATTAACACTGTTAGTAATAAATTAATACAGTCAGTCAGGCAACACTGAAATAAGAGAACAAAATACAAAACCACAAAGAACAAGAGTAAATGAGAAATTAGATAAAACAGCGAATGGGTGTATACACGGCAATAACTTTTGAACAATAATGAATACAGAGGACAGGATTGAATATGGCAAGACATAAATATAAACAAACAAGGTGGTCATAAAAAAACAATGCAACCCAAATAACCTAGGGCCATAACATTGACTGCAATGACAGTTTCAAATCTTTTTAAGTCTGTCTCTAGAAACGTAGTGCGGATTTCTTTTGTAAACTTGCACTGTTGTTACTTTGCAGATACATTCAGGCTCAGTCGGGTTGGTTGGACAGCCTTGTTAGAAATTCATAAGTCCTTCCAAAGATGTTCAATTGGATTTAAGTATGAGAACCGGCTGGGTCCTTCATTGAAGTTCAGACTGCTAACTGTAGTCAAACCTACATATCCTGGTCTATAGTATGTGCTTCAAGTCATAGCTGTCTTGAAAGATGAATTGTCATCATTCAATATGAAGCTATCCTTATAGTAGACCAGTGGCATGAGGGACAAACAAGTTCTTTAGTCTCTCAGTAGAGCAGCTCAGCAGAATCTGTTGCTCATTGAACATGATTGTATGAAAGTATTTTCTGCTCCACCACTTTACTGGACATCAGATACATCTGAGTGTCATAGCTAAGGATGGGAATACTTTGGTAATTATGGTTAGCTGTATAAATGATAATTTAAAAAAATCCAAAAATGTAAGATAATATAAAAAAAAATATCGATCCCATAGCAGGAAAATTCCAAAATGTACCAAGTAGTAAATAGAATGCATCAATAGGCTATAGATAAAATAACATCCGACAGTATAACTAATAATTTTGAATAAACATCTGAAAATGTGGTTTTACTTTTGTCATTATGCAACGTTCTGTCTGTGTTATTTGTGAATCAGCATCATGAATAATTATTTAATGCAACAAAACAACATTTAGAAAAGGAAATAGGGTGTGAATACTTTCTGGGGCATTATGCTACTTATCTAATTGCTTTATAATTCATTTTAGTTGCCTGTTCTGCAAATGTTAGTGATTTATTGTTTATTACGTATCTGTTAGCTTTCTTCTTTATCCAATATATATGCAATTTGTTTTCTGCTTTAACATTTATGTATATGTTTTCAATGTTTGCCTGGTACCTTATCCGGTATTCTACCAACTAAAATCAACAATATGGATTTGGATTTGCTGAATGGATCTGAATGCATGGAATAATATGTTGCCACTAATTAGCATTTACTTATACACTTGAAGGGAAAAAAATCCTCTCCAGAAGAAATATATAAATCTGAGTTTATTAGTGTAAATAACTATGATTCTCAATGACTCCAGCTGGAAGCCTGAAGGATTCTAAAGCCCACCAGAGCTCTGTAAAAGGCAACGGCTAACACAGACACAGCCAACCATAAATGCTCACATCCACTGGAAATTTATAATTACCAATTAACCCAGAGCTCATGCCTTTGGACTGGAGGGAGGAAGACAGAGCACAGGGAGAAATTTCATTGAAGTACAGTACAGACGGTTTATGCAAACCTTATACAGAATAGAGTATATCCCTAAACCTACAAAACTGAATACATTATTTTTATAATGTAGCTTGTCACATTTTTTTTGTTTCTTTTAAAAGGCAATTTCTCAGAATATATGAGAGGGATTATATATTAAAGTAAATCATCAGTGGAATGAAAGGGGGAATAACTGATTAAGATATACATAATGTCTGAGCAACAATTCCCACAATTGAGATGGATCATCAAAGAACTTGACAGCCTTTATAAAAAACAAAAGGATTCGCCTTAGAGTACTTTTTTGACTGGCAGCAGTTCTGACAATTTTTAACCTTCTCAAAATATTGTTCACATCAGTAAGATTAAAGCCCACATTAGCAACCTTTAAAGAACAAAACACTGTCTTCTCATAGTGGGAATATTAACAAAAGAAAACTTCTTCAAACTTAAAATAATTTGGTCATTATTAAAAACCATGTGTTTTCATGCAACAAGATATTAGAAAATGCACAAGAAACTTTCTGCTGTGTGCTTCCCAATCTTGCTCTCTCATTAGTCAAGTCATTGATTAACAATAGCACAAGCTTACCAAAAGTAATAAAAAATGTGTTTCATACATTTTTATGAGAAACCTTTTTCTGAAGTGGATATGCTGCAGTTACAGTGACACAGATCCCTAGAATGAAGAGCCAAAGTAAATCAGCACCGTAGAAGTGCAGTGTAATGGCTCTAAATTATTTCGAAATCTAAGTTTAGGTTCTTAACGGGATTCTATAAACACACTGCTGAGAGCAGCACTACAAAAGTGCACTTGACCTTTTACAGCAGACATGTCCAAAGTCTGGCCCGGGGGCCAATCACGGCCCGCGGCCAGATTTCATACGGCCCGCAGCTTTGGTCTTATAATGAATTATTTATGGCCCGCCTGCACTGTGAAACAGAATAAATAAATCATAAAACTTGAAACTGTAATTCCTCCTTTCACCAAATGGTGGCAGCACCACTTTAATACTATCAGTCTCTGCCTCCATGCAGCGAACCGCTCTCCACTCATTTCTGCCATGGCCACTGCAAAGAAAACGAGGAAAGTTTACAGTGAGGGCCGCCGCTTTCAAGAGAGATGGGAATTACAATACTTCTTTTCTGAAAATCAAGGCAATTGTGCTTGTCTAATTTGTAATGAGACGGTTGCCTTGTTTAAGGATTTTGACGTAAAGAGACACTACCAGACTAAACATGCTAACACATACAACAAGCTAACAGGAAGTGACCGTGCTGAAAAAGTGAAGCAGCTCCAAGCTGCACTGGCATCACAACAGCGATTTCTTTGGGCTTGAGTCAAAAGAAAATACCACCAAAGCAAGCTACGATGTTAATGTTAATAGCTAAACATGGCAAACCTTTTACTGAAGATACATTTATCAAAACTGTGTTATGAAAATGATGGAGAACATTTTGCCCTGAGAAGAAGCAAGAATTTGCGAATGTTTGCCTGGCAGTAACAGTGTGGCACTGAGAGTTGAGGACATGAAACTGAGTTTTTTGAACGGTAACATCTGTCACTATCAGCAGTGAAGAGCCAAAAGAACATTTATGCACCTGGATTTATGGCACTTATTTTTATTAAACTCTTGAGTAAGATTTGGTTATGAACCTGTAGATGTGATACAAACTATTACTTTCTGAAAGATATTGTAAATGACAAGAGCAAAATTCACTTGTTTTAAAATTTAATAATAACAGACAATTTTGTATTACTTATAACTCCTGTTTAAAATGTTCTTGAGGCAAAGATATTTTTAAACTCATGTAAATTTAAGGTATTTTATACAGTTTGTTCAATGTTATCTGACTTTCCAGATATAAAAGAAAAGCAGAATTTCTGCTTTTAGAGGTGCCTGAGTGGCTTATATTTGGTTATTTTGTCATTTGAAAAATAAAGATAATTGTGACAATGAAAATTGTTTTATAACAGTGTGTATTTGCATGACACTTTTGTGGTTAAAAAATGTCCGAACAAACTATTGGCCCCCAGGCATCTTGACTTTATCAAATCTGGCCTTCTTTGCAAAAAGTTTGGACACCCCTGTTTTACAGAGATGTTGTGTTTCATGAAGATTTCATTACCATAGCTTCAACAGAGATCCAGTGACCTGTTGATTGACTGCTGTGTGTATGTTTTGTTTTGTTTAGAGAGTAGAAATCACTGAGGGCAACAAAAGCAGACATGGTGAACAAAATACTGTGTAGGTGCTATCCTGAGACACTCTCTGAGATGTTAAAATCCATCATACAAAGATAAGAAGAGTACAGCGCAATGGAGGCCTATCAGGAGATGGCCTACATAGTCTGAAGAGAGCCATAACCAGCTTGAAAGTCCATGATAACACTTTAGGAGCTGCAAAGACCAACGGCTCAAGTAGGAGAATCTTGATAAGACAATTGTTAAGGCCTTGACACAACTCTGCATGTTTGCAATGTTTCATAAGCTATGGAAACATACTGGCGGCTGCATGTTGCTGTGTGGATTCTTTTCAGCATGAACTGGAAAGCTGATAAAACTTGATCAGGAGATAGAGTGAACTAAATACAGGAGGAATACTGAAAGAAATCATTTAAGTGGCAGAGGTTTGTCTACCATCAGTACTACAAATCTAAACATAGCAACGACTCCATACTTTGGATTAAAGGATAGTCATGCGCTAGAGGTAAACTGATGTCAACAGATGCTCTTCATCAAGTCTGACTGAGCTTAGACTGCACAGATTTTAGTGTCCAGATGTCCAAGGCTGGCACAGACATTCTCAAAACACTTGCGGGTGTAATTCCAGGAAAAGGTGGATCAGCAAAGTATCAAGTCGTAGTTGCTGAATATGAAGTTAAAACATTAGAATATTCTAATTTAAGAACAACAAATAGGATTCATCTTTTAAAGCGGTATGTTGACTTTTAGTATGTGACTTGAATAAAACTTTGCAGCTGGGATTCTGCCAAGTGCAATATAAATAAAAGCTGAGTGGGTGAAGCTTGCTGGGTGCTTTGTATCTGATATTCACTTTGGTCCACAGAAGCAAGGTGATATTTCTGAGTCACTGCATTATTCTGGGAGACTTTGGAGCTTTCTCTTGCTCACACTTGTTTCAAGGGGTGCAGTTCCAAGCCTCCACAGCACTTCAGTTCCACTTGTGATTACTGCTGCGTTCGAGCAAAACAGACTCATATTCACATTTTTACCATGAATTAATTTGACCTTTTACAGCATTTTATGTTACAAGCGTGAAGTCTGCTAAGAGTCTATCTTCAACACTTGTTATTGTTGGTAAAAGGATGTCTGGTGAATGTACAGGAAAAAAATGGTAGAAAAGAATAAAGAATAGAGTCCGTGTAATGCTGTTAATAGGTCTTTAGATTAGAGCATAGACTTCACACTGTCCTTGCCTGAAGCAAGCTGGTTATGTCCAACACTAAAACTGTAGAAAGCCCTTCATGTTGTTTTGCGTTTCTAAAAACAATTTGCTCGTTTTACAAAAATGTCTGACAGTCAAGTTTGTAGGGCAAGCACCAAAGTGAACTTGCTTGTCACAAACAATTACACTGGTCTAAAGTTCTCCTGTCCTCAGAGATCACGTCTCTTGAGTCTCCAGCTAAGGGAGATGGAGAACAGTCGCATAATCATTCAAAGACTCATGCCCTCCAGTTAGATTGTTCACGTCATGGTGGCCCTGCCAGAACTTTTCAGCCTCCAAGGCATCCATCCTGCAGTTAGAGCTTCATCAAGCAATCTGTAAGGTCTGGAATCTTGAGTTTATACACAATTGTGTCAGTGCTCACGTCACCTGCAAATGTGCTTGTGTTGGGAATTTTTTGTAAAGTATATTTTTTGTGTAATACTTCTATGAGGGTTTTAAGCAAAAGGATCCTCATTATCTCTAGTAAAGGTTTAAAAAGCTTTTTAAATAAATGTATCTTTTGCTACTGTAACATACTCTCTCACTGTAAAATAAGTCCACCACCTAATTTACTACATGATGCAAATCCCATATTGAAAAATAACTGGTGTTGTCAATAACTGGTGCCATAGCGATTGGACTTTCCAACAACAATGAAGCCATTTTTATTCTACTTCTTAGGAAGGTCACATTATAAATCCCTTTAAGTATGATGTAGCAGATTCTTTTTAGAAGCTCTTTAAAATTGGAAACAGATGAGAAGATACTGTTTAATCAAGATGTCTGTAAACATTTGTTGACCTACAAAAACACAGCCACTATCACTTATTTTACACATCTTCACCAGAGGTGCAGAGGGCTGTGGATGGTGAGAATAACAAGAAAACATTGCAATAAATAAGTTTCCCCTAGAGTTAGAAGCCACGTTTACAGATGACAATTTCAAAAATCACATCTAAATCACAACCTAAATAATGTATCCTAAAAAAATTCCAGGTTTAGTTTTGAATGGATGGGAATAGGATTTATTTTTCCATGATTGTCACCAAGGAAGCAAGATCATTTGTGGCTGAGTTATTAATTGAGATAGGAGGTTTATATCAACTGTGCTGCTATATTTTCTTTCATTTTTAAAGTGGACTTCTGTGCATAGCACCCAAATATTTTGGACAAAGGTAGCGACTAAATTGTTTAAAAACGTTTTCCTCTTCTTGTGGAATCTTGGAAAATTAAATGAAATTAACTTTTCTGTTGTAGTTAAATGTAAAATAGTAATAAAATGCTGCAATATGCCACTTATCTAAGTGTGCACATTTCTAGACATACTTCTAATGCACCTTTTGATTTGGTCTCTGGATGTTGATGTTTTGGTTCTTATTTGTGTTTAGGTCATTTCAGTGTTAGAAGTTTCTCTCTATATTAGTTCCTTTAGAATTTGTGTTTGGCTCTTTCTTGAGTTAGTCTCTCTCCCTTATTGTCCCTGATTCTGCCACAGCTGTTTTGTTTACTTTTGTTTCTCTTTAGATCTTCTGTGTTTCTATCCAGTTTCTCCCTTGCCCATTATTCTACATTCCCTTAGGACCTTGCTTAGATTCCTCCCAATTTCCTTTGCATTCATTGATTGTTATCAACTGGTTTGCGTGCTGCAACAACAGCATTTAAGTTTCATTCACTCTCTGCTGGATTCTTCCATTAAACTTTTGCTGCCACCCTGGTTCCTTTGTTCTCTGTTAGTTTGTTCAGTTCATAATTAAATTCAATCTCCATCCTGCATCTGCCTTGCTGCCATTTGGGTCCCACTAGAAATGCAGAGAGGAATCAGTCAAAACAATGGTTACCTGAAGTGGGCTATAGACTAAATGTCCTCACAATTAGATTTCTAACGTTTTTGCAAGGCAGAGTGGTCCGACAGCATGTGGTATTGTGATAAGCACCAAGTGTTACTGTTGTTGAATCAAAATGTGGATTCACACTGTGTTAATTTGAGCATCTCCACTCTTAAGCAACCAGTTTTATTGATCAAAATTTTTGTTTGGTTTAATTATATGTAATAAATGTCACAAAGATTGAAAAGTTTTTCCATGGTCTAATTTTTTTTAGATACCAAAGCCATGCATTTTTCCAGCAAGTGTAAACTTTTGATAGTAAAGGACTAAGAAAACCAAAGCTGGGTTTGAATTATGAAGAAATATCTGACAGAATAATCATTTTGGCTGTCATCAAATCTTATGACCTTTTCCATTGTCAAGTCTCACTATAACCAGTTAACATCTGGTTCATTTTCAGCCAAATTGGGTGTGTCTCCACTTAGTTATTTTGTTTATTTCTCACTATGAGGGCATAAAAATGGACCATGAGCTGTGGTCAATACTCTGATTATGTCATTTCTCTTGTGTACCCTTAGACGGTCAGTTTCTCCAAAATCTCTCGGTATATTTTTGTTTGTTAACTGGTGCCCAGTCCAGCTGATGCTGTATGCACTCTTCAGCCACAATTGATAAAAAGTGTTAAGACCTCCAGTTTTGGCTATTTTTTTTTATTTATTTCCATCAACCTTTGCGGTTTCATAGGAGATTCCGCAAATGTAATAAGCTGCAAATCAAATTGCTTGCCTGCAATACTCTACTTGGTCCAGCTTGTTGCACCTTTGAGGTGGTTGAGGTGGGTCAGTCATCTTCAAAACTGCAATTGAACTTCTTACTGATATTTTAGGGCTTTTGGCTAAATATTTATTATTCTGAAAATGACATTCAAGAGCAAGAAAAACAGATGAATCAAGCAACAACAACAACTGTAAAATCAGACAGTATCAAGACTGAATGAACTCCTGAAGCATCTTAGCAGCTTCAGCATATTGGAGCACTGATCTTACGTTGGGAGGCATATGCATGAAATCACCCTATAGTGGACATTATTTATCTATGGCACTAATAGAACTGTCTTTTTTTTGCTGCAGGCACCAAAGAAAGTTAGAATAAAAAGATAGGTCTATGGCCTGGATTTGAGGACCCCTGTATTAAACCACTAACTCACAGGGGTATCCGCAGAAACTAACAGAGAAACCAGGATGCTTTACAGGAGTGGTTTATCGACCAAGCGTGACATCCAGATGGCAGTTTCAGCCATGCAACTGACTGCATAACACAACACTTTCCAACGAGATGAAACTACCGGCCCGCGGCAGCTTCATAGACATCTTACAACATCATTATTAGAGCAGTAATTACCACAATGTTTCTGGTATCTTGGGCTGCTGCCTTTATGTGCAATTATGCATGATGATGACATTAATTTTGATGCGTTAAAGTACTCAGCGAGACATCATGAAAGTATTTGGAATTAGGGAGACAGCCATAATGAAAAGGCCAGCGCATTTGCTGAGCAGAATTCTGATGTTGCATTTGGACTGACATTAGCACTGCATCAACAGAACCCAGCTTAATCAATTATTCAAATGATCTAGTCTAAATGTGACTGGGCAAGTAGGAGCTTCAACTCAGAAGGCCTTGGATAAAAAGAAAAAAAGTTTGTCATGAGCAAAAGGAAATTGCCCATAATTCATAACCTGAAGAACAGGTTTTAAATCGTTGCACCGTAAATTCTCAAGCAGAAAATCGTATGTCTGGTCATCAGTGGTCATTGGCACCTTAAGCTTGAACACTCCTGGGTTAAACAGCAGGACAATGGTTTGACACACACCACCAAGTTTGGGTATCAGTTACTCAAAAAAGGGCCAAAACGAAAGCTTTGAAGTGGCCTATTTAAAGTCCAAATTTAAAGAGCATTGAGATGCTGTGATATCATTAAAGCCTTTCTAGAAAACTATTCACTGTAGTGAAAATAAAGCAATTCTTTGAAGAGGAGTGGGCCAAATTTCTCTACAATGATGGGAAACACTGATTACCAATTCTTATAAATGCTTACAGTTCATGCAAGGAGAGGTTGGTTTGGATCACTTTCTTTTACTTTGACAAAATTTTAAACAAGCAGCATTCTATATTTACTGGTTATCTTTATGTGAATCATAATTTGTTTAATATGAAAGATTCAAACATAGATTTTTGTTAGCATTTTGCCCTTTATTATTGTGGTATTACCAAGGTGCATTTAGCTTGTTTTGTTTTTTGTTTTAGGGACAACGGTCCCTAAATCTATCCAGATAGACATTTTTTACATTAATCATTTAAGATCTACAAATATTGCATTATATCATTCCAAAGAAGTTTAATGAAATAATGTAATTTTAGTTCTGGAGAAAACAACTGAATTAACATTTTCTTAATGTCTGGAGCACGTAAGTAAAATTAATCAGTGTCCTGTGGCAACTTATTAAAGATTATTAGCAGTGTTGCTAGCAATGCATTGTGCGTGAAATTAGTTATTTTAACTGTCAAGTCATGTTTCACTTTGCCAAAGTTTAAGATAAATACATGTATTGAATTAATTTGTAATTTTTGGTACTTAAGTTTATTCAGTAAGTGAAAAGCACCGTGGGCATCTACTTAGCCAAAACAGTTTTAAAAATGTCTGACGTTGACTGTGTAAATTTTCATTATTATATCATTTACATGAACTGTTGGGATGCTTTCATGATTGGAGTTATTTTAAGACAGTAAAATTTGCTTCTTTCTCGGCCGATCTTGTATTTGCTGTTAGCTTCAGGTTCGGTATCAACTAATCTCAATACATTGTAAATGAAGACTCCTGTCTGAAAAGTACTTTTAGGCTGTGATGACAGGATAGCATGCAAAATCAGCCGATGTTTGAATTGTTTTAACCTTTCAACTCTAGCTCAATTGAATGTTATTTTTTTCCACAATTAATTCTTGCTGTAGGCTTTAAGTGGTTAAGTGTACCATAGCTTTAAGTCACACACAACCATGCTTTCTAGCTGGGAAAACATGGCAAATAAATTAGCAAACAGATGGATAAATAATAATCCAACTGCATTTTGAATTATTGTCCAAGTTCCTTCTTTTGTCCCAAAAAACAAACCAGGTTATGAATAAATATAACACATGGAAATAATGGTCCGGAACCTATCTTAGAGCCTCACAAAAGCAAGGTGCTGAATTACATAATGATAGTACCGAAGCAGCTGTCAGGGGCATGTTGGTATCAGCAGAGCCAGATGTCCCAGTCAGTTTTTAAGCTCTGGTGTCTTTGATCTGTGGAAGCACACTTTTACCAGATGACTTTAGTTCATGCAACATCATCTTTTTTGGGTGAAATGACTTGTGTAGTCATTTTGAGTTAACTGAATTGTAATTCGAATGTTGCAGCCAGGCTTCTTGGACAAACTGGCCAAGAAGCCAGTTTGTCCAAGAGATTTGCATCAGTTCACAACTGATGCAAATCTCATGCATCAGTTGTGAACATTATTATCCAAGCTCAGAATCTTGTACAGTCTGATTTGAAACCCAATTTCAAGTGAACAAATCTCACCAGCACAGATAAAAGTCTAAATGAATACGACTGGCTGTCTGGCAAAAAAGGAAACGAAAATTGTACCCAGGTACTCTGCCGTGTTCTGATTTTATCTTTCAAAATGTTTAATGTCTCTACTTGTGTGCTCTCTGTTTTAATTTGAGTATTAACCAAAAGAAGTTAGGCTCAAAGGAGAGATGAAGGGAAACTGAGATAAAAGCATTTTTACCGGTTTCTTCTCCAGTCAAACAGGCTCATCTGTCGAGGGGAAGAGTGGCCTCCGTTTTTAAAGAAGTAAAACAGATTTGCACACGGCCTTGAGAGATTCTTCCTTGGCTCACATTCCAGTTCTCCACAAATGGTGATGTAAAAACAAAACAAAACGAAAAGCACACACACAAAAAAAATAACAATTACGTCGAGATCTGATGACAGATAAATGGCACTCAAGCTTTCAGAACTTCTACCAAGGAAATAATCAGTTACTTAGTTGTAAGGATACCTTCCTTTTGACTTCTCATAATGATTTTTCTCCATTTATTATTTTTTCATTTGTTTAAAAAAAAAAAAGTCCAACAATAGAAGCATAGATGTAAAAACCTCTTTGACTCTGTGTGCTGTGTGAATACATGAACACCTGTGATGCAGCTGCATCAGGAGTCTCTTTTTTATTAGACTGACAGCCATCTGTGACAGAGAAAGTAAGGACATCTGTTGGGTATTTTAACCTGTACATATAAAGAACCACACAGAGAGTAATATCACTTCAGCCTTTGGAAAGGGGGAGCGTCTCAGTGGTGCCTGAGGACAACTCCAACTAGTGCCCCTGCAGCATCCTGGTTTTATTCGAAGTGGGGCGGTGGGTCGGTCATAAAACAGAAACTTAAAGACAAGGAGTAGAGGGGTCTCTCTGAACTAGCTGAAACCGGTTTCTCCAAGAACACGATGGTCCACCTCACCCCATTCCCAGCTTAGAGTAGAGAGACAAACTTATTCATGAGATAACTATTTGCAAAACTCTGACAACATCCATCAGCTGAACGTGCGTCACTGTTTGAGTCCCCTTTGGATCCCATCCGTTGACACTGGTGTTGATTTACAAAAAACAACTTTGCATATTATTTTTTGTAATCCATGGCATGGTTTGAAAAAGGACGAGTTATGAAGCAACATGTGCTCCTGTGTACATGTAATACTCGAAACTCAGGAGTACAACATCCTAGGTAAGGTAAGGACTTAAGAGATGCAGATGTGATGATTGGTGATTGCAACCAGGTCAGTAGGAAAAATAATAACCCCTTTTTAATTCAATAATTATTTATTTATTCATTGAGATGTTAGAATCTTGTTTGACACTTCTTACCAGTTTATGCAGCATTATTTGCCAACCACTGATGAATACTGTACTGAAAGAAGAATCCCCACACCAAAATACTACTTCCAGCCTTGTAACTATATGCATGTCTCATATAAGATGCTGTTTTTAGTAGCTTAAAGTCAAACTGATTCCTAAGGTAGTTTATTTTAGAAGGCGATTCATAATCGATAAATAGCTATCAGCATAACAGACCCATTGCCAATGTTTTAAAAAAATGCAAGGGTGAAATCTCTAGATGTCTCAACAAACAACCAAAATATATTTGCAGGAAAAAAATCAGAAAAGGAACAAATTCACCTTTGGTGGCGCCAGTTGTAGCACCATGAAGTTGTATATCTGTGCAGCTAATTAAAAACAAATTTACTCTTAGAAAAAGTGTCACAAAACCACCTTCAGTTAATCAGAACACATCACACTGCTAAGCTGGTGTCTAGTCGTTATTGACCATAATGTGAGGCCATGCAGAATAAAAACTGCTACTGCAGCAGCCTCATCTCATAAACACGATGTATATTTACAGGACAAGACCTTAACTGAGCTATTCAGTATTTTTTTTTCCTTTTACACAGAGTCAATTCACAACAAATCAAATTCTTAAGGCAATTGGCTGGAAAGGCAGGTCTAGTTCATTTATCCAGAAATCACACTAATGAAACCCATACCAACCATATTCATTCTTAAATGAGTTGTTTGCTCTGCAGCAACACCTGATTCTGAGTAAGAGTGTGGTGAAAGTGGAAAAGAACCCCACTTTATAACCTTTTTTAAAAAAGTATATTTTGATTAACACTATACCCTGCTGAGTTTATTCTTACCTCTGTTCGTCACTTCTCGTTTGCTTCAGGTTTATGTATTTCCTGTTCATTTTTTATACTGATGACTGCCGAAGCTGACAAATTATTGTATTATCTTAATATTTTCTGATAATTTTGCAGTTCTGACCATTTGTCAATGAATCGAGCATCTGGTGTGATAGAACATTAAAAAAAAAAAAAATAATTAAGCTATAATAATGACTTTGGAAAGGTCATTGTTAAATTAAACATTCCTTTAAATGATGTGCCTGAAGGCTAACTCATTGCTTTTTAAAACATTCTCTTCTTTTTTTAATTGATAAACCCTTACGGTCTTTTTAAATAAATCCTCTCTTCAGTATGTTGTCACAACAGTTGTACTGCAGAGCTATCCAATTGATCTGTTCAGCAGTTGGGTCATAGGGATGTCCCTTCTATCCTGTCTGACTGAACACATGCCACTTTAGCTCTTACTCTCTGGCTTTAGCGTCATTAGAAAGTACTGGTTAGATGGTGACAATTTTCAGCGGCTAAAGGTGAAAATGTCCGCCATCACTTCTTCTTGCTTTTGAGAACTCAAACTGCTGCCTCACAAGTGACCTAAAAAGCTTGTAATTCTTTTGTAACTGAGTGGCAAGAACTATGTAGATGCAACAATCTCAACACAATAACCCTGTGTCACTCATGTTACTCAGGTTTTGTATATCAAAACACAAGTAACAAACAGGATGTGCAGCAGGATGCAAAAGAACTTAATTTCCTGTGTTCATAACAGCTTTGCACAAGTGCTCAATTCCAGCACTCAAGAGATCCTATTCTGCAACTTTCAGACTAATTCATGAGGTGAAGCCATTTGCTGACTGGATAGCACTTTGTGAGTAAGACATCTGTACATATAGGAAGATGTAACTGTATATTTACTACAGCATTCCAATTGTCTCAGAAGTTGTTCTTGGTGCTGGGTAGATGTCACACCTGAGGTAGAAGCATTGTGGTTACAAGTTGAACAGTTGGGATCTGTTGTTTGTTTTCTTGCTAACTGCTATTAGCAATACAAGCAATTAACAGTATATTTCTCTTTTATGCATCCAAACACAAGACAAGAAATAGATTTGAACTTGGGCTCTGATAAACTATTTCCACCATCTTTTTTGAGTAACTCAGTATAGTCGTTCCACCTATCTTATGATGACATATATGGTGAATCAATATTTTACACTTCTTTTGCCGCACTGAAAGGTACATTTTTACTTTGGCAAACCTTAGTTTTTTTGTTGGGTTGGCAAGTTTTTGAGTATCCTCTCATAAAACTCTCATTTACATATTTTTTATTTAAAAAATGGCTACACTCCAATGAATCTCTGGGATTCATAGCTGCAGCTAATTCTGAATTCTGGAGGAGATACTGTAAGGCAATTCAAAGATCCGCATGCACAGTGTGGTGGTTGTGCACTTATATAATACCAATTTGTTTGCCTAATAAGAATATAAATGAAAAGTGACTGCTCTCTTATAAGTGCTATGTGTGTAATGGGATAGCTCAATCACTCCATGAAACAGCCAATTCAACACTCTTGTTTGCCTTGATGGTTAAAAAACACAAAAACCCACACAGCTTTCATCTGCATTACAATTCCCACTCAATCCTGTGACGAGTTTATCATTGGATGATACATGAAGAAGAATGTGAGTAGGAGATGACTGTTTTGGGGTTGACAGTCTGCAGAAAGTCAATATGTTGGTCAAATATTCTACTTGCACTTTTCCACCCACAAAGACTAAACTGTCTTTTTAGAATCTCACTTAATTGCAGAACTTTGGTGACCACCTTAATACAAATAGTATTTTTCAAATAAGCTGAATTTAAAGATGAAGTTTTTAATAATATCTCTGTTGTGTAAGAATTAAGGTCTTTAATCCCTTCATTGTTGGACTCCATCAACCATTTGACATACTCTGTCTAGTCACCTTTGTAAAATTGTTCGTGCTCTTATCCGTAGCTGGTGCAGAATATATATATATATTTTTATTTTTGCAATCCCTACAATATGAACCACAGATCTGAACGATAATAAACCTTTCACGGGGTACACTTATGGATTTTCCAGGCACATTTATTGCCCTTTTATAGTACAATGGAGTGACTATGTTACCTTCACTTGTCATAAATATATCAAACCTAACTTAAAATGAACTTGACTTCCTAATTTTCTAATTGAAATTGGGCCTCTGTCTCTTTAAGAAGCTCCTACTCTTTTTGACACTCCACCCTCAGCACATCATCACAATATTGCTTCTCATTTTACTGCTGTTAACCATTCTTAGGAGCGTTAGAATGAGAAGTAGTTCATGAGATAAACTCAGCAGACATGTAGTTCCTCCAGGTGTTTGCTAATTGTTGCTGCTGCTGCTAAAAAAGGAAAAAAAAAACTGTCATGCGAGTATGTAATATATTAGCAGTAGATATCCAGGTCACAGAAAGTGACAATTACATAGAGCAATCTTAAACATGCTAACCCCTTCTTTACAGACTGCTTTGGGAAATGACTCAGATGGAACATCTGGACCATCTGCTGAATAAACAGAACTCACAAGATGCCTTTACAGGCTAGCTCTAAGTTCAAGGATATTTCAATATCTTAAGGTTAAAATCATGCAACATTCCCAAAGTGAATTTCTCATCAAGTAAATTATGAACACCCTTGAATTAATAGTTAAACAGAACACATGAACGAACATGAACACCCGTTGGATAGCAACGCTTTACAAACAAATTGTTGCAGTGCAGAGAGCAATGATTTCAATTTTAAAATAAAATAAAGCTCAGCAGCATCTGCTATTCTGTTTGTTGTGCTGTTTATAAAGGCGTCTGCTGTTTAGGAAAGAGACGTTTTCTCGTTAACAAATCCACAAAATGCAATCGCATTGCAAGGCGTGCTCTTTTTCGATCTTTTCCTCAGACCACACTAGAAGGACGGGAGACAAACTGGTGTCATCAGAGCGACATATGCCACCGAGGTTGGCCACCACAGCCAGAGGCTTTCTTATTGATTGCCTGTCAGATACGGTTTTCAGGTGTGGCCATGGCAGATGGCCTTCAGGGCTAACTAAAGTGGCCGCTTGCCTTATTGTCTGGCACTTTTCAGCTGCATAGAGATTAAGCTTGGCAGTTGTAGCTGTGCATGAATGCCTAAAGAATGTGAATTATTACTAAAACCCCTCATTTGTTCTTTTATATATGCATTACTAAAAAAAAATCTCACTTATATTTTTTCCAACAAACACTGTGATGTATTGCATATGAAAATATGAATAACCTGGTTTGACCAGAGTTCTTCCAGGCAATTTGTTGATGCTTGGCATCATCAAACCTCTAAAATGCTTCTTCAGTGGACTGAGAATGTCTCTTTGGACAGATCAATTCAAAGTGAAACCCAATACACAGCCAAATAAGCGTATCAATCAAACTGTGCAGATCTTAAAACTAAATAATTTAAAAGTTTTCCACAGATCAACTGAAAACACTGAAAGATTTCCAGGAACAGAGTCTCTCAATGATCCAAATATTAGATTGGTTTTAGTCTCTAAATGCACACTGTAGACATTACAATTTAAACTACTGGCCGTGGAAGCATTATTAATCAAACTGATATTTAAATAAGGTGAATATTAGAAAAGTATTGAGTAAAAAAATAATTACTGGATCCCCGAGTGGAAAAAAATTTACCCCACAGTGGAACACCAGCAGATCTGAGAGGTTTGACATTTTCACCTCTTAAAGAGCTGAAATCAATTTTGCAGTAGTGTCATTATTTTAAGAAAACTGTGGATTTAGGCCATAATGACCAGCTTATTAGGTCATTACACTGCCTGATAGAGAAAAACTTGGATTCCCCACCGCTTAGACTGTATTTTATAGGGGAGTGTAGATTTATTGGAATTAGTGATAGATTTCATTGTGACCTGAGGTCTTCATAGAAAACCAAGCAATTAAACTTTGCCAGCTGCTCTGAAGGTGTCCACTAAGTTACATTACTAAAGGCAAACAATAAGAATGATGGCTGATACCAAGTCTCAACTGAGAAAAAGAGTCTGTGTACTGATTTAAAGAGAATGTGGAGAACAAACTTTGGTAAAATATATGTTCTTTTTTTATCTGAAGTAGGACAGGGTCATAAACCAGGCTTACAGTGAGTGATTCCAAACCTCAAGGAACATCAGTTTGCTTTGGAATATAAAAGTATTTTCCCATCAGTTTATATCTGCCAAAGTTTGTTCTTTAGCTGGTACAAGTTGAGTATTTCTGTCATAACAATTAGAAAGGACATGATCTGTTTTGCAACTTAAGATCCAGTAGTTCTCTTTTTCCTTTTTAAAAGAGGGAACGGGTCCTTCTCACAATAATTTCCTGCTCACATAAGATGAACCTGTTTTTTTTATATTGGCTTTGACAGTTCAGGTGAGGCTGACTGTATTGTACTGCAATAGACAGAATCAAATAAATATGGACTTCATCTTAGTGGCACATAATTGGGCTTTATTAAACCTGGTTGGTCTTCCACCTCGCTTGAGATTCCATTTATTATAAATATGGTGTAAGTAGTGGAAAATTTAATATGAGCTGTGTTTGCAGATACCCAGGGTGTTATTGGGACAGGATACAAGTTGAACCAGGATGTGCAGTTGATGGAGAGATGGCACCCCTTCGTGATGGACTGCAGCATATTCTACCCAAACAAAAACCTGGTTTCTTTTCCTCTGTCATCACTTTCTTTCTCAGGATATGGGATAGGGTGAGAGTGAATATCTACTACAACCTACTTTTTCCTTAGATTACTTTTCACTAATTGCCCCTTTTTTTAACCTAAATCTGACTGTAAACTTAGGATTGCCAACATTTAGCACTCACACATACCTGTTTATTATGCAGACTTTAGTTTGAGATGTATGTTTGTCACTTGCCGCTGAGGAGGAGAGGAAGTACAAGAGGCGGAGAACAAGAAAAGTACTTGTGGCTTGACTCTAACCAGAAAGGCTCCTCATCAGACTGAGAGGGTTTGTCTGTTATCTCCTTAAGTCCACAGCAAGTGGTGAGCTTATTGCAGACAAGTGTGGAGTCTGCAGTAGGTAGGCCACGCCCTCTAACAGAGATACTCTGTTCAGAAAAGAGTCTCACGAGAACACAAAAACACACAGACCAGAATCCGGACAGCTGTATAATAATGGTATAGGTCAGAAGTCTTCCATTCCAGGCCCCAAGGGTCAACTTTTAGATGATTCTCTGCTTCAACACACCTGAGTCAAATAATCAAGTTGCTAACAGTAGTCTGAAACATGGGGAACTTGACTGCATGCTGTCAAGTTGATTCAGTGGTGTAGGACAAGGGCCACATCTAAAAGTTGCAGGACTCTTTCCCTTGAGTTGAGGACACATGGTGTAGGTGATCTTGGAGTTTTGATACTTGTACTGTTCAGAAAAATGGGTCAGAATTTAAAAGAACAATTAAATTAGACATACCTGGTGCATCATAAGATGTATGGAATGGTGCAGAGCTTTACTTTCTTTTAAAGCCATGCATCTTAATGCTCTACACAAATGTAGGAATTAGTAAATAACACTTATTAGACTTCTAAATATGCTAATAAAAAAGAGTTTTTGGGTCTACACAGCCAGCTACTAACTGCCACAGACATCCTACTTCCTCCAATGAGCTGAAATAGTTGAGGTACCTCAGCCCGAATGACCAAATTTTCCACTTTCTTATACATTGTGCAATTCCATTAAAAACAGATCTTGGCTTAAAGGTTGTTTCCAGAAAATTTTAATGTATACAGTTGTTTTTTTTTTTGTTTTTTTTTTTGCCTAGAAAGGTCAAGAAAACAGAGATACTCCCCAATAGATTTGGTGTATTAAAATAGCTAAAATATTTTTGGTTAATTCTACTATCATTGTGTGGCATTGCTCTCAAACAGAATACAAAATCTGCAAAAGGGTCTGTAAACAGAAGGTGAGGTAAAGCATGTGGGTCATTGATCCGTTCCTCGTTCGTTATTTTGCTGGGCTCTGTGTAATTGTATTTATTTTTAGCATAGAACATTTTTTGATTAGGGGAAATTTTATAGATATAAAGCACATGCAGTTCCTGCAGAACAAAGAGCAGCTAGTTCTGCTGTGTTGGTCCGTTGCCACACAAAATTGCAGTTTTAACTAATGATTCAGTGTTGCCAAGCTCTGTAGTCATAGACCTTTTTCTTGTCTCAAACTCTTAGCCTTTATCATCAAGTCTGATTACTCAAAGCTGGAAATAAGCATGATTCAATTATCACTGATGAGTGAAGGGGAGTGCACTCGTACAGTCAGCTGCTCATTTGCTTGATTAAACTAAACTGATCTGAACACTTATACAGTAACCTCTGCTCCAGTGGGGTTGTACTACATAGTGGCATATAATTTCTTTCAATCGCCTTTTTCAAGATGTTACATTATTTTTTGCATTTAACACCAAAGGACTTAAAGAACTGTTCATTTAATGCACAATTCTGCTTAAAACAACTAATACATTTATTTATACAATACGGTGAGATGCAGAGCCCCATTTCTATTTATTTTCATAGACCTGGCTCAAGAAACATGCCCTGGTGTTCCTAATGCAGGCTGGATTTGCCTGTTGATGTATGTGATTGCCACTCAGATAATCCAAATACATCAACAGGCAAACCTGCTAAAACCCATTTTAGTCGGACTGCTCTTATATGAAATGTGGACACAATACTAAGAACTAAAGACCTGAACTCCATTGCCAGATGATCAGAGGGGTCCTCATCACACCTTTCCACTATTATGATGGTGATTCACAGACACAAGCAGCTGCAATTAGTGTCCTCCAAAGTTCAAAAGTCCAAAGTTCAAAGTGCCAGAACCTTTTGAACTGAAAGGAGGCAGTCATGTGGGCACCTGATCAGGATGCCTCTTGGGTGCCTGCCATTGGCATGTCCCCACACCACACAGAGACTCTATTACTGCTTATGAGCATAATCAGTAATAGAGATACAGCTTTGGTGTTTTCACATTTTACTTTCAGCTATGTTTACATATCATTTAGGAAGTCATTGCCATTTGGGAGGCTATGAACTCAAAAGGTGGATGTCTGTTTTCTTATTTCTAAAAATGAAGCAGGATGACCACAAAAATAAGAAAATTGAGTTGCAAATTTTATCCACCAACCCTGCATTGTTGACTGCTGCTATATTTAGTATAGTCACGTTTTCAATGAAGAGAGCTCTAGCAACTTTTTCAAATGTTGAAACTTTTGCAGAGTTGATGGGAAAGCACAGTTTCTCCTCTTCTTTTTAGGAACCACACACAAAATTTAGTCCTTGCCTCACACAGTAGTTCGAGCCAGAGATGTTGCCCTGTTTATGCCCAGGTGGAATATAAATGTGCAAAACTGGCAAAGGTCAGACTGTTGTTGGCAAAAAAAAAAGTTTTCTTCACCAGGGTACCTTGTAAAAATACATGAATCAAAAGAAAAAAGTAGATTTGTTACAACATTGTGTTTCTCCGAGATTCCTTTCCCTTCATCTTCAGGCTCCATTACAATTACTTATAGCTCATCAATGATCCGAAAAAGGCCATGATGTCATTCAGAAACATTTAGTACAGCCAGTCATCACTTTTCTCAAGAAGGAGTAGGCAACTTACCAACTTTGACCTCAAACAAAAATGACTGAGAAAACAAAAATGGGGTGTATTTTGGGTGATTAACTGTTTAATTGTATTTCAGGAAATCAGAAGTACAAATGCTCCTGAACAGCTTCTGTGTGGAAAACACTGAATGCATATGTTATAGAGAAATACACTGAGGAGATCGCCTGGATTTTCTAACTTAAGGTGGAAGCATGGTTGAGTGGGATGTGGTGTAATTCTGATTTTCAAGGTGAATAAAGACGAATAATTGGTTTTGCTTAGAATACAAGAAAAAGAAAAATGTGGTAAATGACGAATGTCGTGCGGAAAGCACTGCTTTGTGTTTAACTGTCACTCATCTAGCACAGAATGAGTCAACCTTTCAAAATCAGCCACACATGTGTTTACAGACAGTTGACCTGAAATTTCAGTGACATTGCTCTGCGGCATATCCATTGTGCAGCCCTGCTTCTCTGCCACAAAAAGGGTATTTTATTTCAGCACAGGTTGAAGAACATGTCCTTTCAAGATCAAGTGAACAGTACAAACCACAACTGGGCTGATATTGGTGCTGATTCTACGCAAATTATTCCTCTAACAGTAGTCCCACCATTTCAGTTTGTCCTACAACAATTAGACTTTATGTATCTAAATCCTCTGAAATGTACAACAAGGCTATAAAATGGAATGAAAAGATGAGCGTTCATCTGAATCTGGTTAGAACACCTCTCACCTGGAGCCAACTTTGAAATATATAAAATTATTATTTCTGTCAACATCTTGGGTAATAGATCTTGTGTTTCATTGCCTTTGTTCATTCTTTGGACCTCTATTGCTCTTCAAAGGCTGTGATTTCTCCCCATGTTTAATATCTGATAATATTGGTTTGAGTGTTTGTGAAAAACTCTTGAGCAATATCTTTTCCAGCTCGCCTTCCACCCCTGTCGAAATTCAATAACCTTCCTCTGAGTCGAATCTTTGAAGTGACTATATCAGCGGCGGAGGCTTCTGTAGAAAAGGAGAGAAAAAAAAAGAATAAAAGTTTATAATGTGGATGGGGCTCTTTGGAGCTTCCTCCATCAGCAATTATATCAGAAAAAGTGTCAAATATCATGTCAGAAGATCAAGCATTGAACTCCTCTCCAGGCTCCTTGTGAAGACTTGTCAAACTGTTGGTGGTAGGCGTTTATTCCTGCTTGTTATTTGCTGCTGTGTTTTTTACTTACTGCTCTGCATTTTGCACTTGCCCTTCAAAATGAAGAAGCAATATCTTCTTATGCACATGTTATTAAAGGTGGTGTTCTGTTTCGTGGGACTTTGCTGTGCTGTGCTGCAAGCAGTTTGATCAGCTGAGGCGAAGGAAATTAAATCTTTTTCTCTTTCCTCTAACTACTTACTTGTTCTATTCGGTGTGTGTAAAGTACACGTGTGTGTTCTGTGTCTTTCTGTTGCCAAACATTTACTCTCCTGGGCACACTTTCCAAAGTTTGAACTGAATTATAGATTTCTAATTTTATCCACACTCCAGGCCAGTAGGCTTACAGTGAAAAGCATGGTTATTTTATCGCAGAGGGAAAAAAGTAAATAAAAATACAATAGCCAAAAGGCTTCATGGAAAACCATGATATTAGGGATGTTAAAGTTTTAGTTTATTCCTCTGGGATATGTCTCAAATAGTAGGAAGTTCAAACCTGAACTAACAACTTTAATTCTTAAGAAACGATATTTAGGACTTCAAATTTAAATTAAATCTGAACACAAGAATTAAATACAAGAAGTCTCTATCTGCATCAAACACCTGTGCTGGTCTTCTCAAATTGCATCTCTCCTGAATTAATTATTGGGGGCGGCACAGCATCAATCCAAAGGTCGCAGATGGGGCCCCGGCCACACTTTAAACACCTCCATGTTATAACCCTGTGGAGAACATTCATGCTTTCAGGCTTCTGTTAGAGCAGTGGTTCTCAAATGGGGGTACGTGTACCCCTGGGGGTACGTGGAGGTACTGCAGGGGGTACGTGAAGCTTTTCAAAATATCTTTAAAAAATCAGTAGGCTCCTCATAATAAGTCTTGGGAAAAATTATTTTGTGAAAAGTTCGATAAAATATAAATGTGTGTTCATGCCCTGAATTTTATATTCAGTATTTAGTTTCAATATCCTTTAAAATAAAACGGTTTGACTGGTTTTATACCTTCCTGGTGGTCACTGTCTTCTGTTTTTCTTTTTTGTTTAACCATGCAATGTTTGCAATATGGATGTATTTGTCAGGTTCACTGATATAAGTTGTTTGGCTTTAATAAATCAGACTGCGATTTTACAGCACTGTACCCCTTTTTAATTCCAAAAATGTTTTGCCCGTGTCAGGGGGTACTTGACTAAAAATATATTTTTAAGGGGGTACATCACTGAAAAAAGTTTGAGAACCACTGTGTTAGAGGACCTGAACTTGGAGTGAGCCACTGAAAGTGTTTTAAATTGAGAGTTTTATGTATACATCCAAATAAGTATTAAGCATACCAGGAATGTTCCAAAGAAAATTAAGTTTTGGAACATATAAAGATGATAAGACATCAAAATACAAAGAAGTTGAATATGAACGTAGCTTGTGATTTGTAGCGCCTTTTTGACACAATCAGGATAAAACTTGACAGACTCACTGGAAATACACAAAGCAATACTGGACATGTGTAAAGTAAACTGCATTACAAATGTTTTCTAAAACTCTCAAAGGAAGCCCAGGTTCACTTTATGCACAAATATACGCAGCACAAAATGCCACTTAAGTGATACAGAAGTCCTGGTATGGAAAAGCCCTTCACCATTTGGTTCTCACTGCTAACTAACAATGCAATTGCTAAATTATTAAATTTGCTGTACAGTAGGAGCTTACAAGCTGTGTGAAACTGTTTCACAATGAATTAAATTCCTTTTTTTCCAACTCAGAGGTCAGCTTTAGGCAATTCAGTGGCAGCCAATCAAGCAGCTCTGTGTTTTACACAAGTTGGCAGTCTGTGGGGAAAGCGGCAAACATTTCCACACTAAGCAGCCGAGTTTATGGATTGTTTTACTCATTTCTTTGCCCACTGAGAGCGCTCCATGGGTTGTTAGCTGGCTTGTGTCACACTCCCCAGTCATAATTAGACTGGCACAGAAAAACAGACATTACCATACAAATATTTGTACATTATACAGCTGAGTGTGCATCGCAATGATTCCACAGGGAGTTTGAAATGTGACACGAAAAGAGGGAGATGTAAAGATGCTTGGTGGAGAGGCGGAGGCATAAAATTTGCAGAAGTGGCATAGAGAGGGAAGGCTTTCCCAACAGAAGCAGGTGAACAATCAGTGAGATAAAGAAGCAATTTGTATTCAGTTTCTGATTGTGTTGCATATGTCAACATTTGAATTCAGCATAATTAGTATTTCTTTACAGAAAATAATCAAAGTCTAACCAAGCAATGGCAGGAAAACAACAGCAACAACAATGTATGTTAGGCCTTAAGTTATGCTAAACAGGATCATGATTTAAAAACACAAACACCTCCAAAATAAACTATACAAGTTGTTGAACTAACATGAAATAACATAACATGATTATTTCCACACAAATAAGCAGTCATATATTGTTCTAGCTAATGTCTAACTGTAGCTCAACAAATAATGTGAAGGATTTACTTCACTTTCTTTTTCTTTACTGGATCTACAAGAATACAACATATTGTCCATCCAGTGAAATCTGGCTCTACTCCAGAGGCTCCTCCTAGATGTACATGTCCAGAAAACCTACAATCGAAGCAGCCCAGGAGGCATCTGATCAGGTGCTAGGAACGCCTCAGTTGACTCCTTTCAATGCAGTCGCACTACATTGAGCTAACACTGGATGATGAATTTTCTTGTTTGTCTTTAAGGCCACCCTTTGGAGGAAATTCATTTTAGCCTATTATATTCAGGATCTAGGGATCTTTGGTGTGGTTTGGACACAAAGTGTTAATTCAAGATCTTCATGAAAAGTTAAGCTCTTTCTTCACCATGTCACAATGCAGAAATCCCTGCAAATAGCAGATGAGGTCTCGATTCATCATTCCATTTCCTGCCAACACTGCAACTCATCCACTTGAGGCAGAGAATTATACCCTCAACCTTGGAGGAGCAGTCTATTTTAGACATTAGACGTTGAAAAATTGACTCATCCCAGCTGTTTGGCTAAAAACTGCCCAAGGGGTCTCTGTAGATTATGACTTGGAAGATGTCAACAGCATTACCTAATCTGCAAAAAGCTCAGAGGTAAAATCCTTGGGTTTGTTCTGCTCCACGACTACCCCTGTGGATCCTACCCATGAGCGCCACAAAAATCAGAGAAGGGGAATCTCCTGCACAGAGAACAGACTCAGTTTGGTGCAGGAAATATGCACAGTCTGCAAAAAACAAAAAACAAAAACCATAAACACAAAAAAACTGCACCCTGTACTGCAGCAACCCCAACAGAATGCCTCAGGTGACATAGATGTACAGTGCTCATGTAAATAGACCATGAGCACTGGACAACCAAATGTCTGTAGCTATCAAAATAACTTTATAGGTCTAATTGTGGTCCATTGCTCCTCAGCCAGGCTGAGTGTCACATTGCTGCTCCTGAATTTGACAGTCGTTTCTGTCATCTATTCCGACAACATGCGGAAGACCTTCGTAGGAGAGTTGAGAAGTGTAAGTCCTCACAAAGTTGGACCTTTCTCTAAAGTCCCCTGATCTGACAATCCATAAGTGTTGTCCCAGCACTATATGGGACATCAATTTTATTTTTCAACCATCACAGTGCTATAATGCCCAGATGTGTTATGAGCTGTTTGCTTATTTTGGCAGATAATGACTGTATTGCCGCAGTACCGTTGTTTTGAATGTTGGCACTGCTGCAGGCTTTACTTTAATAACCATTATAATAAAACTTGTTCCTGCAGTGAGTCATCTGCTTCTAGTGTTAGCAGGATGGAATGACTCTGCAAAGCAAAAGCAACAACTCCGCTTTAGCCATATGCAAACAAAATACACAAAATGCTAGTCATTCTTTTGCAGAATGCTACTTCCAATACCGGCTCCCACCCTCTGGGAAAGTTGTCAATCAAAGGTAACAAACTATTGCTACGGTAAAAGTAGAATTTCATCAACTGATGCACAAGCTTACAAAACAAGGACAAAGAAAAGACTAGAGGGTGCAACATCAGTATGTGTAGTATATTTATATTTATTGAATATAAGCATCACTTCCTGTGGAGTTGGCTCCAACATTGCCTCTCTGTTATTTATTTATGTTTTTAAGTAGGCTTTCTTCTGCCTTCAAAAGGTGCCATCATACATTGGATAAACTGCAAACAGCTGAAGAGTCCCTTCTTTGCTTTTCCAAACAACTGCTTGGTGAAAATTCACCCATCAAAGAACAAAAAGAACATCACACAGCACACTTTATTCCATGTGCTACAAAAGACAGATGAAGGGCACTTTGTATTTTACTGAGGCTACATTCACAAAAAAAATGAAATAAATAAGACTACCTTTCAGCCTTTTGCTGTGTGGTAGTCGAATGGCTTATGATTAGTAGGAAGTGATTTATTTACCTTTTCAGCGAGATTGACACTGAAACCTGACACATTCTGCTGGGTTTCTTTTAAGACAAAATATTTCCAGCTCTCAGGATTTATTTCTTTCGTGTTTCTGAAATATCTTGCTATGACATCATGTCTGCATTGCAGTCAAATACCAGTCACTGATTTTGATTTGATTTTACCAGCATACTGACTGATAGAGTCTGGCAATAATGATGAAGAAGAAGTGGTTTTACCAAGAGTGCCTCCTATTGTTGCTGTACATTATTCTTTGGGTCAAAGTTCCTTTAAGAAGATCATTTGTGAAGAAATATAAATAAATAAAGGAATCAAACACAATTAGTTTTGCATGTCAAGGTTTTCTATTCTTCATTAAATCTGATTAAATCCTTATGCGCCTTGTTGAGATCTTTTACAGCTGACACCCTATAACAAAAAGCTGAGCAAAAGTTAACTTATGGTGAGTCCAGGATTTTCATTTAAAGGACCAAAGTGAATCATTTAAGCCTATAAATGTGTCAGAATAGGCATTAAGAAGCACAGTTTTAGTGCGGCTGTCAATGTTGTGATAGACAATTGTTTAAACAGACTTTGCCAAGAAGCACAAACCATTTAGAAGGTAAACTGGGGACACAACAAAATCACTACTAGAATCAACAAGTCTGCAGTGCTTTAAAAACAAAGTGCTTTTGTGAAAAATCGTTTCAGTTAATTCTTCTTATGGTATGATGGAGATCTTTTTCTTCTCATATCAATTTGTATTTACAACCAAAAAGATGCAATTAAAATACTGTAGATGCTCTGTACTCCATCTTAGATGCCACACAGTTTATAGTTTTGTACAAGAGTGCTGGGATGGAGACTAGGAAGGTTTTATGAGGACATATCTCTTAGAAAACCCATAACTGTTATTTTAAGAATTCTTAAATTCTTTCACTGGACCTCACATCGAGTTAAATCTATATGAAATTAATTGCTTTTTAAACATTATTAATGTTTGTTTTGTTATTGCTATCGATCTGTACGCCCACCATGACATGTGGTCTTGCCCTTTGGCCAAGTCACCCTTATGAAAGGTCATCATTTCAATTGTTCTTTTATCTGGTTAAACAAAGATTTAATAAAATAAAGACCTCTTTTTTCTTTTTACCACTTTGTAAAACTCTATTTTCCCTTTATATTTATGCAGCATTCTTAATCAGGTGCAGATGCCTGCTCTTTTGAAGTGTTAGCAATGAAATATAAGTGCACTTGAGGCGCCTTATACTTGCTTGTGAAACATAATATTATCATCATCGACTTTCTTTGTAAGTCTAAGTCGAACAGAAACTAGGTTAAGAAAATAGCTTTTCGAGTTCTTCCATAAGGCGTCTGCCTTATGACCCAAAATGATGAGCTTTCTTTGTTTCTTTAAAAAGACTGAATGCATTTTAATATGGCAGCACTATAAATGTACTATAAACGTGGCAGATTTGGCCAATTGATATTTAAATTTCCCTGTATCCCCTAGCAGGGAATACAGGGAATTCGCTAACACTTTTTAAAAATAAAAAGGTACATTATTCTAAGAGCAAATATTTAACAAAACGCACACAAGATAAGAGAGGAGTGCTTCTTCAGACGACAATAGTAGCTCAGCAAGGAGATGGAGGAGATGAGACTTTTCATCAGATTATGTGTCTTATAAACATATTGTCACAAGAAATGTTACTACAAATTGACTTAATTTCTAAAGCAGATTAGTAATCTTAAGCAAATCTTTAAAGACCTTTTCTTAAAGCCAGGTCTAATAAAACAGGAAGCACTTCCATATTTTGATGATGACGTGTAATATTTTAAAATATGTCACTTTCTATGGATACAGACAGGAAAATGACTTTTCTTGATTACAACTGACAGAATTATGTCAAATAAATGTCTTGCCACTTCTGGGCGACATAGAGGAAGAATGCTTGGTGCACTCTTTCTCCAAAGACTCCTCTTTGCAAGAGACGTGGGTGTGTTGAGTGAAACTAAACACAGGTGTGGAGGATGGATTTGCCATCGGTCACCAAAAACTGAGCACAATTCTTAAGTTACCAGGAAGCTCTTCCAGGAAGAAGTGTGGAGAAGAAGCTTAGGAAGCAGTTGTGCTCTTACCTGGAAAGCAAAGTGTTTGAGCCCAGAGTAGTTGAATTTTATTTCATCTTTAAATACTGATAACGTAAGCAGCCAACTCAATGACAATCAAAAGTTTTGTATATGGAACGTAATATTTATGAGTATCATTCTCAAATCGTATTGCCATGATGCAAGAACCTCTTTTTAAAAGGTTTGAAAACTTTCTTTACAAGTGATAATGTTGTTTGACCCTACCGCTCAAAGCCTCTAAAACTAGAGTTCACATCATACACACTATAGTTTTTTTTCTTTTTGTTACTCATTAATAGACAAATTTAAAAAGTTTATCGTGTCCTCACAGACAGAAAGATTTTGGGAATCTAGGATTTTTGTGTAATATTTTTTACATTTGAAATAATCATTATATCATCTTCATATGATCGAACATAAACATTTGAACGGACAGCTGGAAAATTATTAATGTAAAATGTTAACAAGAATGGAGCTTTGATCATTCAGAGCAATATGAGTTGATTTAGACCACCAACAAATTGATTATCAATTTGTGTTTGACAATTATATCAAGCAAAACACAACTTGTTCAGCAAATGTGTTAAAGTTAGAGAGCCTTGTGATTGATGTTATCAAATTATTTTTTAAATGCAAGAAGACAACATCAACACAACAACCCCTTTAAAGCAGAAATGTTCCACAGAGACACAAGTAACTGGGTTGCTGCATTTAGGACAAATAACTTGTCCAAAGCTTATCCAGCTTCATGTAAGTTACTAAGAAAATAATTGTTGTGCTTGTTTTCCTACATAGGAGTACAGAACTGATCATTTTTAAAGTGAAATCCATGCTGACCTACATAAATACCAAAAAAGTACCCTTGTGATGATAATCATTGCAAAAGTCCACCCACAATTACGCAAGATCAATAACTCTGGGAGTGTTGAATGCTGGATGGCTCCCCGGAGCTGTTCAGTATCGGTGCTAGAAAGCATCTGTTTTAATGCTTCCGCACATTATCGATTAACTAATCCACTTGGAAGCCTTGCTCTCCCTTTCCTTGGCTCAGTGCGTACCATAACTTAATAGATCCCTTTGGGAATAGCATGCAGTGAACTGTGAGACAAAATGTCAGGCCACGATTGGTCCGTTGAGGGCCCGTGTAAATGAGAGCAGCATCAGTGTTTGGGTGTTTATCCTTGCCTGTTTGAGAACGCATGAGGTGTAAAGAAAAAAAAAGAAGAGAGAAATACATGAAGGAAAAGTGAAGAAGATAAAGTGCTAAGACAAGACTCCCTGACTATGTGTTGTCGCGGCAGAGCATGCGCCGAAGAAAGAGAAATTCAAGAGGCTGATGGAAAAAAATCCCTGTAAAAGCAAAAGCTGAGCTAAGAAAGATAAGCTGGGACGGTTCAGATCCTGCTGCTGTGGAATTTAAATTTTGACCACTCTTTCTATTTTGCTCACTTTTTTTGCTTCTATCTTAGGAAAATTCTCTCGCTCGAGTTTAGTAATCTTTAAACAGAAATATTGTTAATACCTCAGTTTAAAAACAGAAATTTACACATCCTTGAATCATTCAAATATCCATCCATCCATACATTCATTATCTATCCTTGTAGGGTCATGAGGATGCAGGTGTCCATCTCCAGTGGTCAGCGGGCAAAAAGCAGGGTACACCTTGCACAGGTCGCCAGTCCACCGCAGGGTAAGTCATATAAATATCCAGACAGGAGATGACCAATGGTGCAAATGATCAATGGATGATATTTGCTCCAATGTGAATGCAAATGGTTAATTAGTATCCAGAATTTCACAATTATGGACATGTATTACAGATTTATTCTTCTTTCCTTCATTATTTTCAGACAATATGTAAACTTCTTAGCTGTTCCACTGTACAGCGCAAGTGCTGTTTCAAATTATTTTGAAAGTTCATACACTACTTTCTGAAGGCCTCAGACAGATCTTGCAACCGCAATTGGTTTGTCACTCTCACTTCAACAGTCAGGAGCACACAGACCTAAATGTTTGAGATTCAAAAGCTTTGAAATGGCCTTTGGTGGCACCTGAGGTGGCACCCCTTCTGTCAGACTTTTTTCAATTTTAAGTGAGATTAAATGTGAGGTTACGCTAATTTATTCCAAATAAGAAACTATTTCTTTATTGAAATCAAAGAAAAACCTAAAGAACATTGTACATTTTTACACCTTTTCATTCCAAAGCATAACCATGAACAAAACAAGGTGTGCCAATAGCTAAACATATCCTTCATAAATATGACGGAGCTTGACATTTTACAAAATACATTTTACTTCTTCAGATTTGAAGAGAAGGAAACATGTGGGAAGAAACAGTGTGACAGCATCTTAGAGGAGTATTGCATTTTCACAGATTGCTTTTAAATTCTAAGATGAATATTCCCAGTCTTACACTTCATCTAAGGTAGTTTTGCCTAATTTTTAAAGGTCTGAAAAGTTCCATAAAATGCTATACATAAACTTAACAATTTTAAATTGTGCTCCTTTTACTATTTTCCTATGAATACATGGGAAATGATTACCTGATGGCGCTGGCTTGTAATGCATTAAAATGACATGCCAGTGCAATACTTCTATTGTCAAACTGGAGCAGCTCACTAATCTGAGAAAAGCCTGAAATACCACTTTTGGCAGGACAGAGTGTTATGGCTCATAATGAGGCGTTAAGAAGTCATGATCTTTCCCCGTACTCTGTAACACCAAGCTGCAGCTTTTTGCTTCCAGTGTTCATGTTTATTTACTCGTAGCTTTTATTTAGATATAGATGTCAACTTCATTTTATTGGCACAAATTAAATGAAGAATTCAGAATTCAGATATTTTTAAATTGGTTAAGGACTTGACTTTTTAAATTAGCTTTTTGAGTAACTACACCTATTTTTTATTTTTATTGGCTTGAAGAAGATACGCGACTCTCCTGCAGCTCTTGTGAACTCAGCGGTAAGGTGGTTCTTAACTGTGACTCCATTCATAGGGCGTGTGTTGACTCCAGAGGTGAATGGCAGAGCTCTGCATCTCTGAGACTGCTGTGCTAATTAAAGGTATCAGTCATGAGAGATGCGTGCCGGTTTATAAGATCAAGACACAGGCGGACCTCTCATTTGTCACTGCTCAGATTTATATCCAATAAGAATTCAATTGCTTGGCATAAATGCATGGTTTGATGTATGGCCGTTTGTGTCTGAGTGTGAGAGTGAAAAATAAAAACAGAGGAGGGGGAGGAAATGATTCACTCAAAGAAGCTCAGCAGTGGTGGAACACAGTCGTGGCCTCTTCTTACTCCTCTCTCGCTCTGAAACATATTCACCTCACATTTAAACCAATCTATAACATTGTATATGAGACCAGCCCACTCTCCGTCCACTGAAAAGGCCACTTGACCTTATAGTTGGGTTATATTGAAATCAGCTGCAGGTAGCTGAACCTTGGGAAATGACTTCACAGTCAACAATTGTGGGGGGAAAAAGTAATTTAATGGGTAAAGCAGAAGTAAAAGTGATATTATGACATGTATCCACTTCCAGTGGTTTTCAGATAAAAATCAAAGCAAAAAATAAAACAATTTACAAAATTAATTAATTCAGTCATCGTTTTTTCTCAAAAGGTGGTCCCCGTACTCCTGGTGGTCTGTGGGTGCCCAATGTGAGGCACTACATGTAAACAACCATTTATTTCCCTTGACGTGAGCTCAAAGTGCGACGCTACAGTTAGCTTACCAAAAGATTGTGTTTAAAAATAATAATGGATAAGTGCGTTCTCATCGGGCCACTAAAAAGAAAGCCTGAAGATATCAGTGGAAAGTTTCTCAGGATGAGTTGCAGAAGTTTTGTTTTTGAACACCATTACAATACATAGATGTAGGTCTGTGGGTGTGCTAAATGTGATGTGATGGTGTCAAGGCAGTGAACAGAACTGAGCCCCATGCTGACTGACTGCATCTTAACACCTAAAGTAAAATTATTTATGCTTATGAATAACATCAGTTCACACAATATTTATAGTAAAGAAGTTTTTTGATTTCCAAGCGTTTTCTTTTATAATTGGAAAGCTTAGAATTCATACTTTCAGGATCTGTAAATAACTCAAAACGCCCCAAGCATACACGCTCTTGGTTTTATTGTAGCCAGTCACATTTATAAAACAGCGCCATCTTTCACATTAGGAGGAACAAAAGCAATGAGTTAAGAGACTAATATTTTCATTTCAGGTTATATATATTAAGATGTTGTGCTACTGGAGGGCAGAGCGGGGGATTTCAAATTAGGTGGTCCTTGAGAGTTAGTTAAATGTGGTAAGTGGTCCTCAGCCTGATGAGGTTTGAGAAACACTGATCTAGAGCCACTTATACTTGCAGGGTTCCTATCTCCAGCTGTCACTAGGCAAACAGTAAGGTAGATTCTTTACCCACTTTAGAGAGACAAGTTAACCCAACAGTCATGTTTTTGGATTGTTGGAAAAAGCCAGAGGGAACCCACCCACTCGTGCACAGGGAGAACATGCAAACCCCATACTTGTTTTTTTCATTATGTTTACTTATCATTGGCTTTTTTTTTTAAATGCACTTTTTACTGCAGTAAATTAGTTCTTCAGAGATCTAACATAGATGCAAAAATACAAATAAAAAGCTAAAGTAGCCTGTGTAGGGGCTCATTTAACTGAGGTCAGCCTATTAAGGACTGGGGTGTATGGGGGCGGGAATGACTTATACATCGCCCAAGGACATAGCATGATGGGGTGTCATTATTGTGACTGCAATTGAAAGTAAAATGAACCCCAGACACGCTGTCAAACTAATGAATCCAGCTTTCTACACCACAATGGTGATTTCTGCTTTTGTCCTTAAACTGTCAGATTGGCACCTTAAATAGGGAATCCTCTTCACAGGTTGGCCCTCTTTTTTCATCTATTTGATTGCTGCTGTGGAAATTTTTCAAGTTAATGTGAAAAGAAGAGCCCTAAAGCCCATTCTACTTAACAGTAATGAGAGTGTAGAATAATGCTTTATATACTGACCCATGACATACTGGCTACCTTGGTAAAGCCATCAGAGGAAAAAACACACAATTTTCTTTGCCTTTTTATGGTCAAACCACGATCTGAAAGGTTTTGGAAAATGCAATGTTTTATTTTCCGTTTATATTTATTGAGTCATTTTAAGATTTTTCACATGTCCCAGTGCCAACACATGGAGGGCACCATGTATGAAATGAGGGGCTTCCTCCAGCTGCTTTGGTTGAAAGAAGAAAACTTGTTTGGTTTGACAAAATCCAAACTTTCAGGCAACCTGCGGCTGTCAACGCCAACATGGTGGAAAATTATGTTACAAGGTTATCTCACAATCAGTCTTGCCAGCAATCTTGTTGGATCACTGTTTCATATTTGTTTTGCCCTTTCTTCCCTTTGGTGGCATTTTTCCATTTTCTTTTTTTTTTTTTCAAAAGTTTAGCAAAGTGAAGTGCACAGAGTGAAGTCTGACTACTCTTCCAAATATCTGGATTTACCAGCAGGCATGGGGGGAGTTTGATTACTTCTCTCTTGTGGCATGTAAATCTTGTCAGAGATTTTGTGTTAGAACCGGGCTACACAAACCTCAGAATGGACCCAGAACCAGCAGGTGTACTTCATCACAAAGCCAAACACAGATGGTAATTTTCTTCCACACCGCCAGTGCAGTTTTGGGATATATTTGTCTTCACAGAGCCACTGCATGTATTTCAGTGGCAAACACTGTGGTGTGTTTTTTTTTTTTTTGAGTGAGACAAGTAGGAGGAAACCTGTGTGTTCAGCTCGTGGCTATTTTTAACAGCAGCTCCCTGCCTGAATGTAGGAA
Organism: Xiphophorus couchianus; assembly: GCF_001444195.1. Classification (NCBI taxonomy): domain Eukaryota; kingdom Metazoa; phylum Chordata; class Actinopteri; order Cyprinodontiformes; family Poeciliidae; genus Xiphophorus; species Xiphophorus couchianus. The sequence continues at coordinate 14,401,461 of NC_040241.1, read as the reverse complement.
GTCAGGTGTTATCCTGCACAATCTCACTTTACCTTTGTGTTGCTTTCTATCGAACAAAAAAGGGGCAGAAATTGTAAGAAAATAGAGATATTTATATCAATTGTGGTTGTGATAAGACTTGGAAAAACATGACCTGTGAAGGGCACCGTGTGTGAATGTTACATCATTTAATGTTTCTCATTTAATGTAGGTCAAGTCTCTCTTGGCACAATGAAATGCAGCAACTCCAATGCTATTTTTCATGTTGATTTGAGAAAAGAAGAAACTTGGCAGATGATGATATATTCTAAATTTAACACAGTTTTCCTCTTAGTGAATTACAAAACATTGGCACTTTGGTAATCAATGCTGTATACCAGTAATTGAATAAAGAATATCTTGTTTGGCCTTTTTTGTGCCGGATCAACATTCTTCAACATTCATAACATCTTTCTGCTATCATGATGTAAAATTGGTTTATCTTTGTTTGTGCTCTAGGGCCATTTCTTTGCCTCCTTCACAGGCTCTTAACAGTTAAAGTTTAGTGAGCAGCTATTTAACTCCATCAGTTTCATACTAGAGCAGATAACTACACTGTAAGATGTAATTATAAGAAATCGGACCCCTTAAAGCACATGTGCCAAACTCCAGTCTGCAAAGGCCACTATCATGCAGTTTTTAGCTGTGCCACAGGTACAAAACATTGGAATCAAATGGCTTAATTACCTCTTCCTTGTGTAGATAAGTTCTCCAGAGCCTTGTTAATGACCTAATTATTCTATTCAGGTGTGGTGCAGCAGAGGCACATCTAAAAGTTGCAGGACACCGGCCCTTGAGGACTGGGGTTTGACAGGCCTGCCTTAAAGCATTTATTCTACTCAACATTGGGCATAAATCAAGATTTAACTTCTCATGCAATTAACAATGGCTGAAAAATTGTTTTTAATTAAATTAATTGGATACTTAACACAACCAGCAAAGAAAATAAAAACATCACATGGGCTTCTCAATTGATAAAAGTGTTTATGTATTTTGCAGTTTGTTTTCCCCAATTAAAGAGATAGCCTATCTTAAAAACATGTTGCATTTCATTATTCTTAAAATGATTTATCAGCTCAAATCATTCCTTTTTAAAAGTTGATCAGATTTAGGTATTTAATGAAAAGAAATAAGGAAAAAACAAACTTACAACATGGGAAACACAGGGAGCCATATCAGAACAAAAACAGGAATCCAAAGTAAACAGACAGCAAAGAATCTACGGGGAAGTAAAAGGGTTTGACGAGAGGAACCAGCAAACCGTGATAGCAGCAGAAGTGTTTTTAAGTACTGGGAGAGTGAATGTGGAACAATGGACCAGGGCTGATTGGGTAACTGATTGCAGGTGTGAGGGGAGAGAGCAGAAGGCAGGCTAGAGAGAGAGAGAGAGAAAGTACACAGAGGATTAGGAAATAAATCTAGCACAAAGGAATTACTAGACCTAAGGAATGTAATAAAACCAGAGCAAATTTGTATAACTAGACATAATAAATGAACATATTACACTAGAATCACTTAGAAAGGACTGACTAAAATAAAATTGAGACAAGGCTGATCCAATTAAAGAGACAGAGACCAAGAATTAAACTAGAATCAATAAATCAAACTCCAAAACAACCCAGGACCTGACAAAGAGTGAGGCATTAAAAAAACAAAAACAAACATGTCTAAGAAATGTATTAAAAGATCCTCCAATTTAGCAACGTGAACAAAAAATTAAGGGTTCATGAGAAGAGCCTATATATATATATACATATATATATATATATATATATATATATATATGATTTGACATATGTCACTACTGTTTTTAAGTTCTCTCTGCCTGTTTGTAACATATTTTAATCATGTAAATTGTGCGTGAATAAACATTACAGTAAAAGGTTTTCGCCCCAATTTGTAAGCTTGCAGTTTTGCTTAGAGTGTAAATCTTAAAAACTAGAACGCTGTCTCCCTGAGCTCAGTACCTCAGCTCAGGAACTAAGTCGAACAAAGTTAGGGACTCATGCAGATGATTTAAAACCATGTATATCGGGACATTCCTACAATTGGCTTGACGTTTCATATGACATGAATCCCAGGATCCCAGTACAAGGGACAGGCTTGAATTACAAGAGGGAGTCTCTGTGACAGGAGCAGACAACAGATTAACGTGTTACAATATGGATTACAATATTAAACATGGTTGTCATTTGTGTTCAGTATGGCTCTAGCATAAAAGGATAATTAAGGGTGTTTTTCTTGGCTACTTTTTAAACCTGAAAGTAATTGTCTTCTACCTTATGACAGTAATGTATGTAATTTTGGACATTCCCATTTAAATGCTTTAAAATAGTCTTACCAACTGCAAATATATCCCTCTGCTAAAACTATACCAAATCCTCCTCATATCACTAATGGACTGCCAATTCAGGCATTTTTGCTGAGCATAGTCATAACAGAAGGAAAGACTCTGGCATAGCAAGACTAAGCATACAAAACCTTAACCAAAAATAAATTCTATATGGAAATAAAGGGTCATGTTGTTCCCGCTAACAGTTAACGGCCCCCACTGCCACTTATTCCTTTAACTGTCTTGTGTGCAAAATAGTTGGAAAGGAGCCAACGTAAACAAGTCTCTACTAATGAAAAATGAACATCTGGCAAATTACAGACGGGCAGTTGATTTCTCAGGAGTGTCGAGAAGAGAAGAGTTGCAACATCACTGCAAATATATATGTAATGGAGCCGCGTTTGTCAAGTGTTTGATAAAACCACGTTGTTAATTTGATTTAGTTTTTCTTGAGTTTACCGATGCTCATCATAGAGATTTCAAATAAATTTTAGTCCTTTTACGTATTTATATAAATGTATCTTTTTCAAGATATGTATATTTTAACTTCAATTTCAAAAATAGGAATGGAGTGCAAAAGCTTGAAAATTTATAGTGCATTTAGTCAAATCTTCAGAGGATTAGAAAATATACATTCAAGCTCAAACATATGCTTAAAGCCTTGCAAACATTTGGTTAAATGTCAATTAAGAAGTTGGGAAACACCTGGATTTTTAGCCATCAATAAGCATATAATAGTGACTTATTGCAGAACTTTATAGAGTTTATCTGAATTGGTTGATTTCCTGGCACAGACCCAGTGTTTACAGTTTTTCTCTTTGGTGTATTCCTCAGAATAGATTTGAAGTGCTCAAGAATACTTCAGTCTCCATCTCATTGTGCCACTTGTGGACATCAAAAAAGCAGTTGTTTATATCTGAGCCAATGCTTCTGTACATCCACGCAAGTGATTATGCTTTTTCTTACATTTAACTGCTTATGTCATATTGCTTATGTCTCAAATAACATAAAAAAATTTAGGTCTGTTTAATAGCCTCAACGTTCAAAGCATTTAAGCATAAGTTTGTTGCATATGCCTCAACATGCAAAATGCTTGAACAAGTTGTCATATGTCAAACATATTATGCTTATACATTTCAATTAGATGTGTTTTCTAAATATGTCCTGAATTGGTAAATTGCTCTCAGATGAATCCTGACTTTATCTTACATAATAGTGTGTGGCTGAATAAGACACTAAAAGATGATTTTTGAGAGATGAACTAAGGATTTTAAGAAACAGATTGGCAGACAGAGACAAATATGCCATGGTATTTTGCTGGTTGTACAAATTGTTTTGAGAAATGCACTCACTGTTTTCCAAATGTCTATGTCTTGAATAGGTGGTTTAGAGGTGAGGATTTAGGTGCGGTCACACCCAGGGTGTAGTGCAAGAAAAGAGTTTAATGATGATTTTGAAGCTACAAAATCCAGAAAGTACAAGTGAGTGAGGAGATGAACAAGAACTCAGGTGGCACAGGCAGGACAATGACTCGGCCAAGACAAACGACAAAAGACTAGGATCCAGCGGGGGAACAGGGAACACAGGTTGAGATTAATTACATGAAGGATTAATCAGGGGAACAAGAGACAGCTGGAAACAATCAGAGGGTAGACACGTCAACACAGGGACTAAATTAACTGTAAAACTGTAAACAAAAATACCATTATTAACAGGATTCATGTAAGGGGTTCTGCGTGGCCATTCCATAAGCTAAATGCCCAATGTATATACTCTACAATTTGTTTTCAATGTCTGTTCTGGGTCATTTTCCAGAACATATTGCAAAACCCAGCTGTATCCAAGTCAAACACAGAGAGGTGTTTGACTAATAAGGGCTATCTCCATGAAAAATAAAAACTTTAAGGCTAATTAAGTGGGACAACAATTTAACACCCACACAGTCGCAACATGCTGGTTTCATGGGTTTAAGTGCAACCAGGAGATTATACAAATCATAGTTATAATTTGTGTATGTTTGTGTGAATTTTATGAATTTAAAAAGGGGTGATAGATGAGGAACCTAGATAGATAGACAGAAAGAGACATATTTGATGTGACCAAGTCAGTATCTATCTATATTTATAAATATTGGACAATTGAGTCTTAAGCTATTGATTAGTCACCACAATAATGGTTTTGGCATCATGAAACATGTCACCTCTCATGTGGTGATGGTTACTTAATACACAGTAGCTATAGTTTTGTGTTTTTAAAAAATCTGGTTTAAGTCCAACATATACTTTAAGCAAACAACAATAAGAATCTTTGACCACAGCATGAAATGAGGGAAGCAGGTGTACAGCTGATTCAATAATAGTTACCTTAGCTTGGCTAGTGCTTGGCTTTTATCCATTAGCATAAGGACAATGGATATTACTCTTTAAGGACCATTTATGTAATTTAGTGGGAAGAGAGGAAAGAAAAAATTCTAACAAAACAAACAGTTTTAAGCATCAACAATGCAAAAATCAAAATGTAATACATGATCGCAAGAATATTTTAATAGTTTTATCCTAGCTAATTTATCTTTGCCCATACAAAGTCTTACTTCATTCATCCCTGTTAAGATTTCATGAAACACTGGAAGCCTGTGCTGGATTTGTTGCTTTTCTTTCATCTCGCTGGCTTGAAGCAAACGTGATCAGAGGAGCTTTTGCAGCTAAGTGAGGAGAAGCAGTTGGGGTTAGATGTTCGGCCAGCGGCAGGGCAGAGTGTGTGTGTGTGTGTGGCCGCTCATCTAGTCACTGGAGAGAACAAAGGGAGTTGCAGCGTGGTTAGTTGAGGGGATAGCATCTGGAGCTGCGGTATATCCTCCTCTCATCTCTGGGACTGGAGCAACCAAAGGGCTGCATCGACAGCAGCATCTGTTTTGCAATGGAATCAGAGACAAACTCTCCTTTTGGGGAAGGTATAGTTCTATGATTCCTTCTGCAGAATTGTATATATGTTAGGGGCCAAGGCTTATTTGTTTGACCTAAATAAAGTTGCACAAACGATGGACTGTATATGTCCAACCCAAGTTTTTCTCCTAGGGTTGTATAGTCCCTATGATATCACAGGATTTACGTTCCTGAAAAATCTCCTCTTCATCCTTCTGGAACCAAAAGTCTGTTAATGTAGTGCTTAATGGGATTAACAGTTTTTATAGCAGTCTCTTTGTTTCGTGTAGTTCAGTCCTTCATGGCTGAAGACACAACATGGGATACTTATTGAATTTGCAGCTGCACTTTGACTCTGATATGACCTCTATCTCCTGTTAAGTAATAAATGGTGACATTTAAGCATTTGTGCCTTGTTCATTCGTCTGGTCAACAAACCAGACATTTTAGGTCAAGACAAAACACAGTCTACAGAAGAGCTTTGTCAAAAAATCTGTAGAAATTTTTCTTCACAATGCGCACACCTTATACCAGCATGATATCATTGAAAAACAAGACATTTCCATTTGATTACGAAGAGACTTATGATTGTAAAAGTGTGAAAATACACAGTTTGCGCCTACATAAATGCCATCCTGCTGTGACCTTGAAAATATATGCAGAGCTACTTCTGCACAGCAGTGGACACCTGTCTGGTTTAAAATCAAATTAACACATTTATCATCGACACTGAACACCAGGCACCACTTTATATATAAGTGTTGCACGTATGTGTGTTGTATGTAGTCGTCAATGAAAATCTTGCATTGCATTCTTTTACCATTGCCTTTGAAACGTGAGTGTAAAAATGTGGGGTATAGTGTTGTCTAAGAACTCTCAGTATGATGGCTTTGCTGTTATAAGACGAGCTCTCATGCTGGAAGGCAAACACAACAATTTCTGAGATGGTAGGAGGCCACTGAGGTGTTATGAAACACTGCACACCCTGAAAGGAGAAATGACCCACAAATTGTCTAGTTCCCTGGCAAAATACATTCTATCACTGAGTGTCAATCATCATCATCAATACAGGGGTAAGTTGGTATATACTGTCAATTATGCAATGAGTACTGGGGAAGCTGACTCAAATTCAAGAAACTAACAGCTACTGTCTTCCCTCATATTTTTACTCTTCTTAAAGCTACTGTGAGTTATGCCAAAAAGGGGGACCATTATATCCATGCAGAGGATGAACAATAAAGTGAAAAAGATATGGCAGAAAAGGACAGCAATTATGCACATTTTTGCATGTGAGAGTGTTTTCATTAATGGGTTGGAGAGATGAGAGGATATCAGATGAAATGAGCTCAGTAAGGTTTAAAATGAGCCTCTGTGGTGTTTTGAAAAAAAGAATACAATCTACCTGGTGGGTCATAGTACATTTATTAAGACTTAAACTGTACTATTTATGTTTGCCTTTAAAATAGTTTCTCTCAAGGTTTAATATCCACTGGCATCTGGAAGAGTGACTCAACATATTAAGTATATTCACTTCCAATACAATATTATACAATAATGAGGATAGAGCGATTGATATATGCTACTTCCTTTCCCTATTTTACGCCCTAGAGCTGCACCAGACAAAAGTCACTTCTGCAACATTTTCTGACCCAGGTAAAATGCTTGACTTGAATCAACAACATATTTACAGAGAACACACAGCAGTGCAGCTGACTGAAGCAGAGTGTGACTCCTAATCCTGGGAAAACAAGCTGTCATCAAATGATCAAACAGAGACTCGATCAATGGAAGTGCAGATCAACATGTCAACAAGAAATGTCCAATACCAACAAGTGGATCAACAAAGGAATCGACTGACGAATGCCCTCAGGTTGTTGCGATCAGAAGGTGAGAGTTGGTGCAAACATAACAAGCAGTGTTTTGAGGACCATTCATCCATCGTTTTCTGCTTATCCAAGAAAGGAAACTTATGTTACCCTCTCCACAAGCACACTCTCCAGGTCATTCTAGAATATTGTAGACCTGGAAAATTCTACCGAAACCCTCTGCTGGTCATCTGAGGGAGTGTTCCAATGTGTCGGCAATCGGGTGTGTCACTTTCTTTTGGTGGAGGGACTGGTCGGTAGGCTTGGCGTGGGAATTCGCAATGGGGGTTGTGGGGTTAGTGGGTGCCTGGTCTTCAGTGTACTGCACTGACCTTCCTCTCCTGGTTCTCTTTGCTGCTTGTTTGCACTGTGTGGACTTTTTTTTGGCCCCCGTCTCTGGATGGGGCTGGGATTGATGTGTGGGCTGGGGTTGTTTGGGCGGTGTGTTTACGTTGTGTTAACACAGGGTTAGTGGGGGTGAATGTATGTGTGTGAATGCAAGAAGGTGGGAACATGTGACTGAGTCTGTGTGTGCCTGTTTTTCTGTCAGATTGAACTACCCCCTTTCCTGGATCATCTTGCGTCTCCTTCCAAATGTGGGATCTATTTCCTTCTGTCACACTCCCTATTGGTTCTCAGTGTCTGGGGCTGGGTGCTCGGGTAGGGGCCCGCTCAACATCCCTGATATCCCTCTACTGCTCCTTCCACATACACCCCCCCCCCCAGGTATTTTCTGATGTATTAAATTAGGCTCTAAACAAAACAAACTAAACAAATCTTGTATGAACATGTATTGTGTACTTCACAGAGATGTTGTAGTTATTGTTATGTATGTGTGGCAGGATGAAGTGTGTCAGCATCTGACACTAGAGGGTGGTCCCTACAAAAGCAGGGGTAAACAGCAGGTTCAGAAACTTGTTTGGCTGAGACATGTTGCCATGTGTTTCTGTGTTGTGCTTTCTGTGTGTTGAGTACAGGTGAGGTTGGCTGCCTGCACACTTTCTTCTGTGGATGTTGCTTGAACATCTGTGCACCTGCCGATAACTCTGTTGGCATCTTTACCTCCACATCTGACTGTAGGTGGAGGGGCTGCTGTTGCTAAACAGTTTGTGGCTCTGGAGGGCTCAAGTTTAGGAACCCTCTTCTAAAGGGATGCTTTGTGAAAATAAAAGAAGCTTTCACAATTTAAAAAAAAAAGAAGTTATTTTATTAGCACCATGAATTAGTGCAGTGAGACATATAAAAAAATGTCCAGAAGTAGAACCAACAACAACTTTTTGTCTTCTTCAGATCCTGTCTGATGTTGATTTTACCACTATGCTTCATCTGCAAGTGCAACACGCAGCAGCTCCTCATCACTGCATCATAATCAGAAATCACTGCCAGGCACCTCTTTCAGATGCTGATGCTATTTTTTGCCATGTCCAGCTACAGTGGTAACCAGACAGTCTGGGACCAAGTAATCATCTCGTGGGGCTCGTAGTGTAGGAGTGGCCCTTTCCGATGTCACTGATCCACAGATGTGTGGCATTGCTCTGGGTTGTTATATCTCACTGCAGAGTTAATCTCGCACCAATTAGTTCCAACCCAGGAGGTACTACTGAGTTCTGTGCTATGAAACGGTGCTACCCTTAGGGAACCCTCCTCCTTCTGCTCTCTCCCACCTTTTTTCTCTTTCCACAGATCAGCTTCTAGACAATGAGGCTCAGCTTTGCACCCTCAGACACACATACACACCCTCAGCATTTCTCCCTCAAAAGGCTGTCTCTATTGATCTATTGATCACTATATTTTTGCTCTGAGATATTGTCTGATGATACTACTACAGCAGGATGTTACATGACTCCTATAATTAGTGTGTCGATATGACGTCAAGGTTTTTACTGCTTTACTGTTTTCAGGAATTAAAACAATGAGCAGAAGTCATTTGTAATCTGAACATTTTCAAACCTCTTTGTCCTAGAGGGTGAGCAATAACAATATAATTATATAAACACATGTTGTAATATATATATATATATATATATATATATATATATATATATATATAGGCTGCACAGTGGCGCAGTTGGTAGCACTGTTGCCTTGCAGCAAGAAGGTCCTGGGTTCGATTCCCGGCCGGGGTCTTTCTGCATGGAGTTTGCATGTTCTCCCTGTGCATGCGTGGGTTCTCTCCGGGTACTCCGGCTTCCTCCCACAGTCCAAAAACATGACTGTCAGGTCAATTGGTTTCTCTAAATTCTCCCTAGGTGTGAGTGTGTGTGTGCATGGTTGTTTGTCCTGTATGTCTCTGTGTTGCCCTGCGACAGACTGGCGACCTGTCCAGGGTGTACCCCGCCTCTCGCCCGGAACGTAGCTGGAGATAGGCACCAGCAACCCTCCCGACCCCATTAGGGACAAGGGTGAACAGAAAATGGATGGATGGATGGATATATATATATATATATATATAGATACGGTTCACAACAATGTGAGGTTGAAAATGTATTTGTTGGGATCATCTGGGGAAACGTGTTGCTACAGGCTACAGAGATCAAGACTCGGAGTGTGGAGGTTCCGTCACTGGGATGGTGTTACAAGAGGTGAATACGTACAAGCTCTAGAAGCTTTCAAGATTTGAGAAGAGCAAATACAACTGAAAGATATACGCTTAAGGCTGAAACAGGGGAAAAGGGCAGGATTGAGGGATGAAGGATGTAGTGGAAAAGGATGAAGACGGTAGGGATGAGGAATGAATGAGTGAAGAAGGTTGGACTGATAGATGGCACAGATAGCAGAATGAAATGAAAATGACAAATGGGTGTTGAATGAAGAAGGTAGGACTAATGGATAAAGGATGTCAGGATGATGGCTGGCAGGAAATGAATGAGGCAGAGATGATGAATGAAGGAGGTAAAGACGATGGATGAAGGAGATAGGGATGATGGAAGAAGAAGGTAGGACTGACACCTGCTTGGTATGATGGATGAAGGAGGTAGGTCTGATAGATAAAGAAGAAATGGATGATGGTGGAATGGCAGTATGAATAAAGGAGGTAGAGATGATGGATGAAAGAGAGAGGGATAACGGATGGATCAGATAGCAGATGACAGATGATCAGGTATGTCAAATGCAGGTGGTATGGATAAAGGATGAAGGAGGTAGGAATAATGTAGGTAGTAAATGAGGCAGAGATGATATTTGAAGGAGGTAGGGATGATGGATGTAGGAGATATTGACGATAGATGACGAAACTACGGGTGACTGATGAATAAAGTAGGGATGATGGATCTTTTTTTTTTTTACAGATTATTTGTTTCATGTTTTACATTGTCATGTCACATTGGTGACAGTTTTAACAAATATTTAAGAAATTTTTTATAAATATTACCCTCTGCGGCTTTAAGGATGGAGAAACTCCAGATTTCTTGTTTAGTTCAAACATGGATGTACATATTTGCTTATTTTTGTGAAAAACACTTGAGTATAAGTGAGCACAAGTTGACATGAGAATACGAAACATTCAAGTCATCTGAATTTGTTTCTAAATCACAGTTCAGATGGGAGATTTAGGTGTTTTAAAGTGGAAGCTATCTGGCTATCAAGATTCGATGTCCATTGGATTTTGCTCTCTTACTGTTTCTACATTTTCTCTCTAGCCTCCCACCTTGGTTTCACTCTTCTTTTTCTTATCACTTTATTTCTCTCCCTTGTTTATCCTGCTTGCTCTCATTTCATCATTGCTTGATTTCCCACTCCCAGCTCCTGTTTCTTACTTCTTCCCATCTACTTCTCCCTTTCTGCAGCTATTTTCACTCACTCGGTGACATGACCGGGGGGCCTGTAAACAGGGATTTTGACAGATGCAGATGAGTGTGAGACACAGAGCAGTTCAGGACTGCATTCTTTACCTGCTGCCTCTCATTGCACAGGTTTGTCATGTTGTTAGCATTGAAAATATTGTACAAAGGCTTTCTGACATTCTAGCTCACATCTGCGAGTCTTTTTCGGGTGTATTTTTAGGTGGAATGCTTTTCTATTCAAGTGTTCTATGCACATCTAGGAAATGATTATGTTTTAAGGGTGGGAGAACAACATCAAATTAGCATCATTTTTAATATGGAAGGTAGACATCACAAAGCTGTGTATTTCTTTATTAATAGTAAAGATGTCGTCAACCTGTTGAATCTGTATTACCAAAAGATTATGACCAAACATAATTAAAATTTTCAGCCTGTGAATGTACATCCATATATTTTATTCTCAGATGATAATCTATAGCAGCAATTATTTGTACATTTATCATCAACAAAATAAGCTATACCATAAAATCTAACTACAAAACTTTCGTACTGTTGGGTAGGATGGAATGAGCCCAGACATGACCAACTGGGTCACCAGTTAGCAATAATGCAACTTCTGAAAAGGGCTTCACTTTGTTGGTAATTACACAATGCTTCCTCAGTGCACACTGAGCACTGGATTGGAACCATTCTTATTCCTGTCCTTTTTCTGCTTGAGTTTTTCAAAAGATGAAAAAATCCCCTCAGCAAATGTAACAGCTGCTTACAGAAGTAGGGCAACTCCCATCATGTTGATATATGGGCCTAAAACCATAGATGGTATTAATTCCCAATCTGCCTCACGGCACGTTTTTTCCCCCTTTTACATTTCCCTCTTCTGATTTTTGGATTCATGACTGAATTGCTGTTTCACCCATTAGGATATTCATGTTTAGGGCCCCTCAAGACACATTAAATGTGCTTAGGTAGAAAACTGCTTATGGTCCACCAGAGAATATGACTGTCTTCAGCCTTATTGTGCCCAAGTACGTTTACTGGCTGTGGACAATTAGAGCACCCAGTAGGGAATGATTTATCAGGTTTACAATATGCAATATCGATGTGATATTGTATACTTCTGCAGATACAACACCTTCTGCTTTATCTTGTGTCATTGCCACATGGAAGTGGGGTAACACATGCAAGATATTTTCCCGACAAAAATCATTGTCAAAAGTTGTTTAGAGCTACACTCCCTGCAGCGACGATGTATTTATGAGTGCACCATAGTTCTTTCTTCCAAGGGACTGGTGCAAAGCATCATCTATGTATGCTGCTGTGCAAGACAAAAAAAAGTTTGCACAGATTTACTCTTGTAACTTTTAAAACTGTTTAGCATCTTGTCACACAGGACAAGTCAGTACAAGTAAATAGGGATGAGTCAGACAGTTTAAAAATAACACATTTTCTCAGTGACAACTTCCCTCCTCCTGCTGATTCTCACATTCGCACAGTTTGTTCTCTGAAGTCATAACACTTTATTTTTACACATTAGATCACAATATACTTTCATAAATTTCAGGTGAGCGAGTTTGATCATATACATATGTTTGTTTATAATAATTTATCTCAAAAGATCTTTTTTTTCAGATTTAAAAGTTCATGTTTTCACACTTCCGTGGAGCAAATGTAAGCCAGCCGAGTCAAATGCGAGTCAGAGCATATTATTCTGTTAAAATCAGGCCCTCTCCATTCATAAGAAATGCTTTTCTTCATATCTCCTGATGTGAACTCTGTTTCAACCCAATCCTCCAGAGGGATGACTGCTGTAATTGAAACAGGGATGGAGCTGCTGAAGCCCCAGTGCTATCAACTCATCCCCCATATACAAATGATATCTGAATGGACACACAGCAAATGTTTGAGTTGATTTTTGTCACCTGTAATCCGTCCGGTTGAACATTCATCTGCGACTGTATTGATTTAGCAATGCAAGCCCAGATTGGCTGGGAGTTTGGAAGCATTACATCAAAACCACAAATCAAGAGTTCAGAACATCCAGGAACAGGCAGTGCCTGACTCAATCACACCTAGAAATGTAATATTCTCCTGGAAGAGAGACGGCACAGTTAGGATGAACTTGTATTAGTTGAGGTATCAACAACAACAACAAAAAACACAACCTACAAAATCCTTTTGAAATTTTGCAGATGTTAAGTAAAAACAAATTAACGACAGACAAAAAGTAATCTAGTCTGTTGCTGCCATTTATCAGACTCCCAAATTAATCACAGCGGAAGCTGACAAGTGGAAAATTACAGTTGAGATTTCTGGCAGAGATGGAAGTTGAGAAGACTTATAGAAAGAAAATTGTGTGTTAAAGGTAAATGCAGTGCCATTGTTTTTACATTTGAGTTGGTTTGCTTTGTCGAAAATAGGTATATTAGTACTTTTGCTGTAACACAACACATTTAAGATACAGGAGCTGCAAACACCATATTTATATGGCAAATGATCCTAAGTCAGGATCTCTGTTGTCTCTCTGATTTCCATAGTTTCACCTGTCAGTGTTGTCTGTAGGGTTGAATACATACAAGCAGAGAGACATGATGAAGAAATAACAAAACAGTCCTAGTCCAGAGTTCGTTTTATAAAGCAATACTACTGGGGCTGAATATTTTGTCAATGAGTTTTTATACAGACAAAAACTGGTGGTTGACATTTCATGTGAATAAGTAATAAGGAGAGCACATATACTAAATCCATTCATCCATCGTTATTCCTGCTTATCAGCATAGGTTTATGGGTTTGATTAAAGGGGCATCCACTCTTCTGCTGTATGTATGACACAAATTCTCTTGGGGATCACTATCTGTGCATAACACCTGTGAGTGTCTCCAGCACTCATTGGGTGAAATTCGCGTTACACCCTGGACAGGTTGCCAATGGGACTGAGTCTTCCTGAGAAGTAGAAAATGATTGAATTCCTTTGTCCTGTGTGAGGTCACATGTCTCCAGTGAAAAATATCCCCACAAACCACAAGAAAACACTCCTGGGCCGAACCACAAAGAAATCTATACATTGTAAAAATGAAGCAGTTTAAGAGACACCAGCAAACAGGTTGTAGTCCCAATGGTATCCCGGGACAACCGGGATGCTTCAATTTAATAGCCTGAACACTCAGGATTTCTGAAAGTTTATGTATAAAATAAATGGCTGTTGTGTTTCTTCTGTTGTTAGAGAGGAAGTTGTTAGCAGCTATTCTTCAGTCAGCTTAATGACTGACTGTACCATAGATGAATTTATGCTGAAAGGAGTGATCACTGGAATGAAAAGCAGGTGGGAGACTAACTACCAGAGTCTAGTAGCTAGACTCTGGTAGTTATTCAATTCCAGTCCCTGATGGCTGGTATCCTGCAATCTTTAGATGTACCTGTTCTTCAACAAACCTGAGTCAAATAATCAGCTCATTAGCAGGACTCTATAGTACTTGACTTTGATTTGAATTTTGAGTCAGCTCTGTTGAACCAGGGATACATCTAAAAGTTGCAGGACGCTGACCCTTGAAGCCCGGAGTTGACAACTTGCTACAGAGACAACTTGATCTAAAGAGAAATGGACTGGCTGAACAAGAACCAACAATCAGAAATCAGAAAACTGTAAATCACATAAAACAGTCTAACATGGGAATAACGAAACTCAAAAGTCCAAAATATTAAAGAGTAACTGTGTGCAGTAGGATCTAAATTACAATAATAACACTAGAGCTAAGGCATTTTAAGAGAAAATCAGTAACTAATGATTATAACCTTTGAAGCTAGGGTGGGTCAGAGTGCTACTTGACCTTGGAAAAATGTTCGTCATTATCTTTTGGCTATCAAATGCAATTTTTGTGTGTGCAGACTGGATTTTATAGATACACGCATTTTTAAAAAGAGGTAACAACTGCTCAATGGCTGCATAACTGTATATAACAGTTAATCTTCTTATCTCTGCCTAAAAGGCTATTCAGAAGAGGCAAGTTCGTCATGACTTCAATTATTTGTTCAAAAAATAGCTTGGAAAACAAGCGCTCCAGATAGTTGCAGTTACATAAGATCTTATAAGATCCTCTGAGGAAGCCAACTTCTTCAGTCACAGGTGGTAAAAACATTATTATGCTAGTATTTTTCTCCCATCTTTAAAGTAGTACAAGAAAAATATAGTGTTGTTTTAAGACTCTGTGGCAGCTTCTTCCGGTACTCATGGGTTCTGTATGAAAACACCATTTCTGGTCGTAATTGGGTCGTTCTTCCTTTGAACCTGTCACTGTGCCACAAGCACCACCTTCTTTGGATATATTCAAATCAAAGCAGGCATCTATAAAGGGCGGGTGCACGCCTACGCACCGAGCAAAACTTAAACACAAACACACTCATGATGTGTAGATTATACATGTGCACACACACACACACACAAACAGAGCACATCATCAGAGGAGCTCGACTTTAGCAGGTTGTCAAGCATTTGCAGAGAGAGGCACGTCAACTTCTGAGGACACCCCACCTGTGACAGGCATCTCCGTGGCACCTCTCAGATCGCTTTGGCGCCAGGGCGGCAGCTCCTTACATTTCAATCTGCTCTCTCTTCTTCCCCCACAAGCCTGAGCGTCGAGGTCTGGGAACAGGTTTCACATCAGAGCCAAGCTTTGCCCACACACATACGCAAACACCTGCACCATGCCTGCTTGCAAACTCAAAGAAAGGACGAACGTCGTCATCCTAGACGTGCGGTGCTAAAACGGCAGGGCTATGCAGGCCAAATCGATGTGAGCGGCGTCCTTTTCTTGATAGAGTGTGTTCTGCAAAACATCTTAATGCAACTTAAATATTAACTGTTTATCGTAGTTATTGTTTCTATTTCTGTGGGGCTAACTGATCAGTTCAAAGAGTTTCTACTGGGAAAGTGAGGAAAACTCTGGAATGTGACTGATGTTTTTCCAGGTCAGGTCAATGTGGAGAAAGGAAGCAGACAATAGAAAATAAGTAGAATGTTCAGATTTTATCTCCTATTAAATCCATCTATCCGTAACAGTTTTTGTTTTTATTCACAATATCAAATGTCCTACAAAGGAAAAAGATCTTTGAATTTCTGATTCTGGAAAAATATGCAATTTTCACAAAGATAATGCGTAGGAATATTATTAGAAAAAACATCCTTGCTTGATTCATCTGAAACTCCACTGACTCCGTAATGTTTTCCACTCACACCATCACCATCACAACCGTCACCCACATTTCCAATTGTTTATCGTATCTTTTTAAAGCCGATGGGCTGCCCTCCTCTAGGAGTGACGACTAAATTGGTCTCTTTAGGAATATGTTTTCAGTCTTTTCAAACTGCTTTTATTGAAGCATTAGAATTGATTGAGAGAGTTGGCAAAAAACAAACAAAACAAAACAAAACAAAAAAAGACAAGGATGTGTGAGTGGCACTGCCAGTTCCCCATGTGGTGGTTTGTCTTGATGAATAAAGCTGATTTTTGGAGGCACCGAAAATCTTCTGACCACATTCAGAGCTTTTTCATCCTTTAAGTTATTTTGTTCAAAACTAGTCTTGTTGAAAAGTACAGAGCCTGGCAAAAATACCTGCCTTTTTGATATTTGCAAAGGAGACAAAATAAAATGTATTCCAATGGGATTTTGTCTAATATTTGATCATGAATAGTTATTTTTCTTCTCAACGTGATCAGAGCTATTAGGTACTTTACCACCATAAACAGATGACTAACATGCTTGGCAAGATAAACTGATGCAATGGAGCAAAGGTGCCTCAAACTACGCATGATGGATTTTGTTGTGACTGCAGGCCAGTAAACATGCAGCACCACTGCCAATGGCTCTGTTGAGGCTTACAAGCATGTTATTGATTGGCCGCTTGC
Organism: Xiphophorus couchianus; assembly: GCF_001444195.1. Lineage (NCBI taxonomy): Eukaryota > Metazoa > Chordata > Actinopteri > Cyprinodontiformes > Poeciliidae > Xiphophorus > Xiphophorus couchianus. Next base: position 14,384,643 of record NC_040241.1, on the reverse strand, counting down.
TTCTGCTGCAGCATGCAGCATGGCACAGGGTAGATTTTTAAGGCACCGAGGAGTAAAGGCCATCATTTTGGCACCAAGTTCTGGTTGGAAATAAACCTAATGAGGAACCTCAACCTCATTCTGCAGAGCCCTGAGGAACATCAAAATGTTGCATACAATATTTTACGCTTAATGTGGAATAAAATTTTTATTCAGAAGACAGCAGTGCCTAGTAAAAGTGTTGAACATCTTTGAACTTTTTTTTTTCATGTAAATCTATAAACTGTGTATTTTTCTTAGGACTTTATATAATAGATCAAATCAAGAATGACAGAAATGCATAGTGGAAAGATAATGGCACTATGTTCAAAAATGTTTTCCAACTAAAAATGTGAAAAGTGTGTCTATAGTTGACCAGTGTCTTTTGGAGAATGGCCTTACCTCTGTCTTTTAGGAAATGATGTATTTTCGTTTCCTTTTTACACACCTCTGCAATAGTCACTATTAGTCACGGTGTGTAAGTTTAGCATTTTTTTAACTGTGTGTGTGTGTGTGTCATATATCCAGAATAAGCTTGAGATTGTACACAATATTACTAAGTAGCCCAGGTTCAGACCTGACCCCTGTATATACCCCATAGTCTTTTTGATTTCCAATGTTCTTTAACAAGTTGTTTTTTTTCATTCAGAAATCAACAGCCAGAGGTTAGGGTTTTAGATCGCACTACATGTGCCATTACAAAACAGTATTCAGGCAAGTCGGGCTGTCACTTTGCTCTCCTGTTTCCGTCACTGAACTGTACCAATGTGACGTTAAAGTCCTTCTGTGCCCTGACGTGACAACCTTGTGTCATGTCTGTGTTTCTGCAGTCAAATAACTTTGTCTTCTGAATTTGAAGGCTTATAAAGTACAGCTTTTATTTTAAAATGACCTCCCTTTTAGCAAATGTCTTCTACTTCAGAACTTCTTCACCAAGTAGGTATTTGTTTTTAATGTGTATTCAACATCAGTGCAAAGATGAGTCAGTTTTGATTTTAAGAAGTAGTTTTAAATTAGGTGCATTCAAAATGTATCACACCAAGTAGTGCTGTTTTTTTGTCAAGATTATCTTTACATGTGAAAAAATAAAGAGCCTGGCAAAACATGCTTCTAGCCACAGATTGATTTGTGTGCGGACAGACATCAGAATTGTCCCCAGAGCTCACAATGAGTCTGAAGCAGGCAAGGTTGCAAACACAAAGATTAATGTTGCTTCTGGTTCCTGCTGTCGTTTGACAATCCGTCTTAATACATGATAATATTTTGCTGTTGGCTTCTCCCCTGCGCATGGCTTCACACAGAAGCATGGAGTTTGTCTGTTACAGAGTGCCGGTGATAAAGACAAATTACTCTTCACAAGCGGCTCACTGTAGAGCCCGGTGGTCACAGAGGTGAAAATAAGCCCTAATATAATAAACACCACAAGCTAATCAGGTGTTTTGTTTGTTTCCTTGAATTCTGGTCAAAGTTTTTGCTTAAAAGATTCATTTATTGTCAAAACCAGGTATTTACATGCAACACGGAGTACATTCTCTGAATGAAGAAGAAATATGTGACCAAAAATGAACCAGATAGACACACAGCTACAGTTTATGTCACAGTGAGATTTGTTGTTTGTACACCAGATTTGTTGTTCTAATGCTGTTTTCTATCTACTGAGCCTTTTGTGCCATTTTAGGAAAAGAACATACAGTAAATACTATGTATTGTCACTGCAAGTACTTTACCTTGTTCTAACATATATTTAGTACTTGCCATCAGTAAGAGTTTAGAATTTTATATTGAAACAAAATCATTCGTTAAAGAGTTTCTGCTGTCTGCATTTGTTATTTTGTAATTAATTTGCAATATTTCTGTGGTTTTAGTCTTTTAAATATCAAAATTTACATATAAATTAATACACAACATCATTGTAAGACATTGAATCAGTAACTACTGGCAACATTTTTATCAAAAATGTTATTACTCAAATAATTTCATGGATGACTACTTTTATTTTTACTCCAGTAAAAATATGTTGCAGTACAATTACTCTTACTTGAGTACAATTTTTGGGTGTTCTACTTACTTCTGTCTGGTTCCCTTCACAAAATGAATGTGACATTACGAGGAAAGACAATGCTGGAACATACTAATGCTCAACATTATCCTAGAAATAAAATCTTGGACACATTTGGGTGACCAAAATGGACAATGACCCCAATACTGCCAAATTAGGTACAAAGAACCATAAGGAAAACCGGGTCATAAAAATGCATGAGCAGACCTGAAAAAGTGTGTGTGACCAAGGTGATTGACAGAACGGATTTTGTCACTGCAGTTCTGTCAGAAACAATGGGACAAAATGCCAGCAAACTATAGTAAGACGGTTGTAAAGGGTACCCAAAAAATCTGAGCCAAGTGAAAGAGTTTAAAAGGTAGCTCAAGCAAATCCTAAAGAATTGTATGTATACATTTCATAATTTAATAAAAGTTTAAAATAAGACACTCTGAGTCATTACTTTGGCAAACATAAATAATTTTGGTAACCCTGTCTGACCTGAACAGGGAACTATTTAGTTTCATTTAATGCTAACAGCATTGAGGGAAAAAAAGAAGAAAAATCAGGTTTCTCTTTATGCAGTGCATTTCAACTGGTTTCAACCATTTATAAAGGGATTTTGTTATTTTTTGCACATCTTCACCAGGAGTCCTAAAAATTGTTGAGAAGGATTGAGCTGTTTCTTGATCCATCGTTTTTCCTCCAGCACCATCCAGACGACACAACGCATGAGACAGGAATGAAAAGATGCGCGTATGGCATGTTAAACCTCTCTCACCTTCTCAACATGCCTCGAGACTCGTACATGGTGAAGCATTTCAATGTCTCCCTCCTTGATGGCAGATCAATACTTTGACACTTTCAGCTGAACATACTTTGACCACGTTTCCTCCTTATCAAATGTGATGCACAATCTGCTGAAACTGGGGTTGTGTTTCCTGTGCTGCTGACTCACTCAGCCACCAGGGATGTTGAAGGTCCATCTATGGACGAATCACACAGAATATCTCTGGGATTTGTATCAGGCTGTTTTCAAGGGCAATTGTTCTGGAAAATTATTGGTTCAAATTTGAACCAAAAGGGCAAATAAACTTAAAAAAAAATGTTTATGGCTCAGTCCTATTTGATATTTTCTCCAGATTCGTTTTGTAATAAACTTTCAAAACATTTGTTCTGCACTTTATGAATTAATCAGCTACATCAATTCTAAACATCTTTTACCCTAATCTGCCCTTTGGTATGATTTTGTGTGGGTGGCTGTAATAAAGAAAATGAAAGTTACTTTCTGTCGTTTTTTTTATGTAGTTAGCTCCTAAGTTGTGCAGATCCATTTATCTATAGTAATTACCTGGGTGTTCATCGAGGGTAACAGTGTCAGTGCAGCTCATTTGTGCTTTTTTTTTAATACAAATACAGTGGGAATTTTTTTTAAAAACACCAAGAATCTTATCAAATCAATCAATGTCTTATCTTTTTTTATTGAGAAATAAAGCTTAAGCAACATGTTTTGCTTTAATATAACACTTTTTTTAAATATGCAGCAGTCATAAAAATATGAACAGATTGTTTCATTAAGAGTTGCCCTTTCACCTGGGAGAAGAAAGAAGCAATTTATTTAAAAAAATCTTCAATTCAGATCAGTGCCATCTCAACGTATTTTACAAGACAAAAAGGTACATTTCATATAGAGTCCACCTTGACCCAAATTCAGTTCAAATCAATGCAATTGAGCTCAATGGGATGTAATCAAGTACTCTGATTCATGGCCAATTACACGAATTAAAGTTTAAAATAAAATTATTCAGTAATATTTTCAGATTCTGATGTTTATATAATGGCAATGGGTAAGAATTTATATATCTAAGGAGATATTCAATGCAAGTGATTGCTTTGAATCACGGACATTACTGCAACATCTGATGACAGTGGAGAAGAAACTCTTACTTTGGCAAACAGTAATATACAGTAGAACCCAGCATGTAAGAAAGGTCATCTGCTGCTCCCAGGTGGAGGTCGAGGGGACATGAAACTAATAACAATAAATAATAATAATAATAATAATAATAATAATAATAATAATTAACCAGAAGAGCTCAGGACCAGGAATACTTTCTTTAAAAGAGACAAAGAAAAACTATGCATAGTTAATGGCAGGAATCACTATGTTGGTAAATATCCGGAAAAGGAAGAGTTATCAAGAGACTTGTGTTTTCTTTATATGGATATGCGTAACATACCTATGACAGCGCATTTAAGTCAATTTTTTACAATGTAGCAATATTCTGTATTTCAAACACTTAGCTAAACGTAGTCTTACACCTTTTGTTGTGAAGTAGCTGGTTGTGCTGTTGATTTAAGTTATCTTCTTTCTTTGTTTTCCTAAAGCTGTCTTGCAAAACGTATCACATCAATGGAGGCTTTAAAGCCATAGACATATTATTAGCTTCTAATACACCCTGAAGTATAAAAGTATTATTATTGTCATGCAGTAAATTGAAAAAAAAAAAAAATATATATATATATATATATATATATATAAATTTTTCCTAAGACCAAAGTTTGCAAGACACAGATTATTGGTAAACATGTCTCATTAAACTGTTATTCATCATAAGCACTGTGAGCTTTAGATAATGTGCAGACAAGCTGTTATTAAAGCAACTTAAAAATAACAACAAATATTTTGGGCATTTTATGAGCACAACCGACAATCATGATCTTCTGCCTTTGTAGCTTCACCCTGAGTGTCTCATCTGAGTGACACGGTCATCCTCCCACCATCCTGATCTCATTTGTCTTTCACAATCTGCTCTCATACATGTCAGGTCATCAGTCCGTTTGTCCTCCCCTCCATTGTGGGGCTGAGATGAGCCTCGCAGCACGGTGCCGTGCCAGAGCAACGCTATCCAGTTTGGGATTTAGCACATGAGCCAGAGGATAAACAGAGATTGGGAGGGAGGCTGTTTCAGTAAACAGTAATCTGTTTAAGATGAAATTGATGTGTTTACTGGCCACTGGTCTTCCCACACTTGAAAAAGTTTTCATTCAAAAATACCATATTATCATTTTCAAAATGAGTACTTCACAGACAAGAAAGGATTCTAATTATTTAAGTGGAAGGTTAAGAAAACTGATATACTTTTTTTTTTTCACAAAAGATCTGCAACTTGACCTGCTTATATGTAACCTGTCTACCCATTAATTAAGAGTATGATAAAAGATTACTCACTCTCAAACAGCCTTTAGTTTCATATAATTAAATTTTCTGCTTGTCCTCAGTGTGAAAATAATGTCATCAAAAAGCCCAAATTTTGATGAATCCAAACTTTTTCCATAATATCTGATTACTGAATCACTCGCCTCCTGTCCCCTCACAAAGCACATTCCCCTTTATATGAAAAGGAAAGCGAGTCGCTGACCCCCAGGTGTAGTAGCTGAGTGCCAAGGTCAGCAGAAAGTTGTCAGAGCTACAAGGAAAAATCCATTACTGGGGTGAGGAAAAGGCGTTATATTTGTCATTCTCAAACGAACAGGAGTTACTCCCTCCCCTATTGGTTAGCTTTGCAGCCTTTGGGAGTTGAACTGGACCAATATAAGTGTAAAGGAAAAATACATACAGTGGTTCACTCTTGTATACTCTGCTCTCCACTGAATGTAAATGGTCAGTTAGAGGTTCTTACACATCTAGTTGCTCAAAATAATGAAATAGATTTACACTGTGATATTTTGATGGACACGGGGGGGGGACTTTCTAACGCATTTAAATGTGCATTATTAATTGAAGCTAAGTTGAAAAAATAACAATGCAATATTTCTTTTGCAAAGTTAATGACATCTACTCTTAAGGGAGCAAAAAAAAATAAAGGTTGAGAAGATATCAGAAGTTTGTTAGAGAAGCTTGGTTAATAACCAGCTTCACGAAGACCAAGGGAAATGGCAAAAAGGTCAGAAAATGTCAGAAAGGTCAGGGATAGTTGTAGGTTAGATTGGAGTAAAAGAAACTATTTCCAAAGCTCCAAACATCTCATGAAGCACAGTTCATTCAAATGTCTGAAAACAGGAGCATGGCACAGCTGCAGATCTATATGTCAACAGTGTCCACCTACATTCACAGGCATAGCAAGCAGTATTTACTTAGGAGATATGCATCCATGTCTACAAATCAATAATAGTATCATTGTTAAGTTTTGTAAGTGGAAAATCCAGAGTTGAAAGATAAAACTTCAGATGTCTGATGTATAATCTAAAGGGCAACATTGCTATTCTGGAGGAGATACATTTATCCACAGCTCCGGTGGGAGAATGTGTCAATTGGACAAGTTTTAGTTACTCCACAGTAAGGGCCTGTTCAGAACATCACCATGCTGACGAAGTAGTAACTACCATAAGGGAGAGAACTAAAACGTGCAGAATACCCGCCCTCGGGGACCAACTTCGGACAGCTCTGCTCTACAATCTGGCAAAAATGGCAAAAAGAAGAAGCAATTGTTGTAAGAAAGCCATTAAAGTCTTATTTTCAGTTTGTCACAAGTCATGTGGGAACACAGCACGCAAAATGAAAAAAGGTGATCTGACAAGAACAAACCAGAACTTTAAGGCCTACATGTAAAGCGCCATTTGGAGTGAAAACCTATGACTGCACATTACTCTAAACCAGGGGTCTCAAACTCCAGTCCTCGAGGGTCGCAGTCCTGCAACTTTTAGATGTGCCTCTGCTGCACCACAGCTGAACAGAATAATTAGGTCATTAAGGCTCTGGAGAACTGATCTACACAAGGAGGAGGTCATTAAGTCATTTCATTCCAGTGTTTTGTACCTGTGGCACATCTAAAAATTGCAGGACTGTGGCCCTCGAGGCCTGGAGTTTGAGACCCCTGCTCTAAACACATCCTCTTCACTGTTAAATACAGTGATGGGTGCATCATGATGTGGTGCGGTGATGCTTTTCTTCAGCTATGACAGGACAGCTGGTCAAAGTTGATGAGGAAAAGGAGGAGCTTAGGTGTGTCCCTACTCCAACAGGGAATCAACTTAATCTACAGAAGCCTGCAGAACTGGCATCTCTATTTTTGCCATTTTTGCAATTCTGTGGGAACTGGTTAATGACCAGTTCATGTCATTCATGTTTGTTCAAGCAGCGGAAAATCTACAACAAGCACCACTGGAACTGTTCAGCCCTATGTTACTTCGTCAACATGAATCATATTTAAATGATTTTGTGCTTCAGCTTGAAGACATGCAAAAATGGAAGAAAAGAAAATTTAACTAAGAAACACTCTGCCACTAATCTGCTATAATCAGATATGAAGGTCATGTATCTGTTAGTAATCTGTGAAATGAAGGATTATGTGCAAAAATGATCCAAGGTCAAATGAGTTCCCATTTTATTCACTTTGCAGAGCCTCATTATATAAGTGGCTATGTAATGAGACAAACTATTAAAACATCTTTTACTGTCTGTTTCCAGTAAATTGCAGTGTGCAGACATAAGTATGAAAGAGATATAATTTGTTTCAATGCCAAGAAGAACAGAACATCTGAATCCACATCTGTATTTGTAGAAATCGGTTTATTTCCATGAGCCCACTATGCTTTGGAAGATGTTGAGGATAAAAACGCTATACCTGCACTTACCATTCTTCACTATCCAGATGAAATCACTGAAAAAGCAATCCAATTCAATATTAATATTGTTATTATTAAACTTGTAGCCAAAAAATCTGAATTTGAAAGAAAAAACTACAGATTTCTGATGTGCAACCTTAAGACAGAATAACATAATGAAGGAGCAACAATGAGCATTTACTTCTTGACAGCAAATCCAGATAAAAAAACAAAAAAAAGTTTTTCAGGAAAAGCTTTTGCTTTGAACAGTTAGTTTTATGCTTAGGGCTTTAAATCAAAGCCTCAACATTTCTTTGTCTCTCTGTGGATGATGCTGAACATATGGAACGTCACAACACCATGACAAATGATGGAAATAGTCCACATTGTTTTTCTCTTCCTCTTGTTATTGCCTTCTTTCACAGACCCTGTTGTACTACTTGTAGTTAACGTTTCAAACATTTTATGCTCAAAGTGTATTTTGGATCAATTACAAATTATGAAGCCAAGAATATAATGAAACTCATTCAAATTAGGCACTTTGTAAAATGACACAATCTTCCCAATATGTCTAATGACACTGGGTCCAAATCATAAAATTTTTCATTGATCATATGTCAATTGCAGATTGGGGGGGTGCGCGCGCAGTACTCCGATGTTGTTTTGTTACTCATTCTGCTCAATTTTGACGCGCAAGACGTAACCGGTAAAATCCGGTTTATTATTTTCAAAATAAAAGATCCGGAAGTAGTTCATTATTTCTTGCTTGGCCCGGTACCAATTGGTTTGGGACCTATGCCTTAGAGTTCATTTCACCATTTATCCTCCAAAATCTAAAATATTTTTGTTTAGATGTTGGATATTTTTTCTGAACAAAGCATAACTAAAACCAGAGGTGAACTGACAGGTACCTCTCTGAGAACCTAACATTTTAAGTATGTTCTGAATGCATCTTTTAATAATAAAAAAGACAAATAAGATTTTTTTTTTTCTTTCTTAATGAATTAACAAACCAGTTGGCCAAGTTTACATCCAATCTAAATTAGTTTTTCTCTGTTGCTAGGCAGTTTAAGAACCTGAATGTAGTGTGAAGCACTTGGGGTCCTCTCAACTTGACAAAGGGCAATACAAGTACACTCCATTTACCATGAATAGCAGTGATATTAATTAAATACATATCTCAATAATCATTATAAAGTAAATAAAGGGTTTAACCATGGAGTCATTCAAGCAAGATCTACACTTGGTGATAAGGCAAATAATAATAATAATAATAATAATAATCCATCCATCCATCCATCCATCTTCTTCCGCTTATCCGAGGTCGGGTCGCGGGGGTAGCAGCTTCAGAAGGGAGGCCCAGACTTCCCTCTCCCCAGCCACTTCTTCTAGCTCCTCCGGGGGAATCCCGAGGCGTTCCCAGGCCAGCCGAGAGACATAGTCCCTCCAGCGTGTCCTGGGTCTTCCCCGGGGCCTCCTCCTGGTGGGACGTGCCCGGAACACCTCACCAGGGAGGCGTCCAGGAGGCATCCTGATCAGATGCCCAAGCCACCTCAACTGGCTCCTCTCGATGTGAAGGAGCAGCGGCTCTACTCTGAGTCCCTCCCGGATGACTGAGCTTCTCACCCTATCTCTAAGGGAGAGCCCAGCCACCCTACGGAGAAAACCCATTTCGGCCGCTTGTATCCGCGATCTCGTTCTTTCGGTCATGACCCAAAGCTCATGACCATAGATGAGGGTGGGAACGTAGATCGACCGGTAAATCGAGAGCTTCGCTTTTTTGGCTCAGCTCTCTCTTCACCACGACAGACCGGTACAGCGCCCGCTTGACAGCAGACGCTGCGCCAATCCGCCTGTCGATCTCCCGCTCCCTTCTTCCCCCATTCGTGAACAAGATCCCGAGATACTTAAACTCCTCCACTTGGGGCAGGACACCCCCCCTGACCCGGAGAAGGCACTCTACCCTTTTCCGGCTCAAGACCATGGCCTCGGATTTGGAGGCACTGATCCCCATCCCGGCCGCTTCACACTCGGCTGCGAACCGATCCAGCGAGAGCTGCAGATCACGATCTGATGAAGCCAAAAGGACCACATCGTCTGCGAAAAGCAGAGATGAGATCCTAAGGCCACCAAATCGGATCCCCTCAACACCTTGGCTGCGCCTAGAAATTCTGTCCATGAAAGTGATGAACAGAATCGGTGACAAAGGGCAGCCCTGGCGGAGTCCAACTCTCACCGGAAACGAGCCCGACTTACTGCCGGCAATGCGGACCAGACTCTGACACCGGTCATACAGGGACCTGACAGCCCGTATCAAAGGGCCCGGTACCCCATACTCCCGGAGAACCCCCCACAGGGCTCCCCGAGGGACACGGTCGAACGCCTTCTCCAAGTCCACAAAACACATGTAGACTGGTTGGGCGAACTCCCATGCACCCTCCAGGACCCTGCTGAGGGTGTAGAGCTGGTCCAGTGTTCCACGACCAGGACGAAAACCACACTGCTCTTCCTGAATCCGAGGTTCGACTATCCGACGGACCCTCCTCTCCAGGACCCCTGAATAGACCTTGCCAGGGAGGCTTAAGAGTGTGACCCCTCTATAATTGGAGCACACCCTCCGGTCCCCCTTTTTGAACAGGGGGACCACCACCCCAGTCTGCCAATCCAGGGGAACTGCCCCCGATGTCCATGCGATACTGCAGAGTCGCGTCAACCAACACAACCCTACAACATCCAGAGCCTTAAGGAACTCCGGGCGGATCTCATCCACCCCCGGGGCCTTGCCACCGAGGAGCTTTTTAACCACCTCGGTGACCTCGTCCCCAGAGATTGGAGAGCCCAACCCAGAGTCCCCAGGCTCCGCTTCCTCAGTGGAAGGCATGTTGGTGGGATTGAGGAGGTCTTCGAAGTACTCTGCCCACCGGCCCACAACGTCCCGAGTAGAGGTCAGCAGCACACCATCCCCACTATAAACAGTGTTGGTGCTGCACCGCTTCCCCCCCCTGAGACGCCGGATGGTGGACCACAATCGCCTCGAAGACGTGCGGAAGTCTTTCTCCATGGCCTCTCCAAACTCCTCCCACGCCCGAGTTTTTGCCTCAGCAACCGCCCGAGCCGCATGCCGCTTCGCCCGCCGGTACCCATCAGCTGCTTCCGGAGTCCCACAGGCCAAAAAGGCCCGATAGGACTCCTTCTTCAGCCTGACGGCATCCCTCACCGAAGGTGTCCACCAACGGGTTCGAGGGTTGCCGCCGCGACAGGCACCGACAACCTTGCGGCCACAGCTCCGATCGGCCGCCTCGACAATGGAGGCACGGAACACGGTCCACTCAGACTCCATGTCCCCCACCTCCCCCGGGACGTGTTCGAAGCTTTGCCGGAGATGGGAGTTAAAGCTCCGTCTCACAGGGGATTCCGCCAGACGTTCCCAGCAGACCCTCACAACACGTTTGGGCCTGCCAGGTCTGACCGGCTTTCGCCCCCACCACCGGAGCCAACTCACGACCAGGTAGTGGTCAGTGGACAGCTCCGCACCTCTCTTCACCCAAGTGTCCAAGACATACGGCCGCAGATCCGATGAAACGATGACAAAGTCGATCATCGAACTGCGGCCTAGGGTGTCCTGGTGCCAAGTGCACATATGGACACCCTTATGCTTGAACATGGTGTTCGTTATGGACAATCCATGGCGAGCACAGAAGTCCAGCAACAGAACACCGCTCGAGTTCAGGTCGGGCGGGCCGTTCCTCCCAACCACGCCCCTCCAGGTCTCACTGTCGTTGCCCACGTGAGCGTTGAAGTCCCCCAGCAGAACAAGGGAGTCCCCAGGAGGAGCACTCTCCAGTACCCCCTCTAAGGACTCCAAAAAGGGTGGGTAATCTGAACTGTCGTTCGGCCCGTAAGCACAAACGACAGTCAGAACCCGTCCCCCCACCCGTAGGCGGACCGATGCTACCCTCTCGTTCACCGGGGTAAACCCCAACGTACAGGCGCCGAGATGGGGAGCAACAAGTATGCCCACTCCTGCCCGACGTCTCTCTCCCTGGGCAACTCCAGAGTGGAAGTATGTCCAGCCCCTCTCAAGGAGACTGGTTCCAGAACCAGAGCCATGCGTCGAGGTGAGACCGACTATTTCTAGCCGGAACCTCTCGACCTCACGCACTAGCTCCGGCTCCTTCCCCACCAGAGAGGTGACATTCCACGTCCCAAGAGCCAGTTTCTGCAACCGAGGATCGGACCGCCAGGGTCCCCTCCCTTGGCCGCCACCCATCACACAGTGCACCCGACCCCTTTGGCCCCTCCCACGGGTGGTGGGCCCATGGGAGGGGGGGCCCATGTTTCCTCTTCGGGCTGAGCCCGGCCGGGCTCCATGGGTAAAAGCCCGGCCACCAGACGCTCGCCATCGTGCCCCCCCTCCAGGCCTGGCTCCAGAGTGGGGCCCCGGTGACCCGCGTCCGGGCGAGGGAACACCAAGTCCAAGGTTTTCCTTCATCATTGGGGTCTTCGGGCTGCACTTTGTCTGGTCCCTCACCTAGGACCTGTCTGCCTTGGGTGACCCTACCAGGGGCATGAAGCCCCAGACAGCATAGCTCCTAGGATCATTGGGGCACTCAAACCCCTCCACCACGATAAGGTGGCAGCCCATGGAGGAGAATAATAATAATAATAATAATAATAATAATAGAAAAAGCATTAAACAGGTAGCAGATTTATTTTCTTTTTGTTGCCTTTTTGGAGAGTTCAGTGACAATATGACAAACATTATTTTAAATCATGCTGATTAAATAACTTAACACATGTATGCCTTGTAAAAAAATATTTTTTGACAAGTGATTATTTTTATATTTAATAAACATACATAATTATAAGAGTCCTGCAATGGACTTGCAACCCGTCCAAAGTCTACCCAGCCTCTTGGATGGTGACCGCTGGAGATAGGCACCAAACCCCTTGCTATCCTGGAAGGATAAGCGTGTTAGACAACGGATGGATGGAATTTCAAAGGCAGACTTTTCAAAAAAATTTCCAGATGTTGTTATGCTACTAAAATATGAATTGTAAGATTTTTTTACACATCTTTTACAGAAGTTCAAATGACTCTGCACTTGATAAAAGATTCAGTCAAACATGGATCAATAACAATACATAGATTTAGTCAAGAGTCTGTGACCCTCTATACTGCAGCCCCATTGTGTAATGAGTCAAAAATGATTGCACAAGAGGCACATTGAAAACTGGGTTACACTGACACTTTCTTCTGAGAAGGGCTTTGACAAACACTCAAAATTTAATCTGTTTATATTTAGCTGCTCCCTGACTGAATAATGCATCCCTTTTACATGCAAAAACAACTGCAGGGTGTCAGCAATAATGAAAAATGGATACATTCACGTAATTCCACAAAAAAAAGTTAGGTTCTGCATTTCTTTTCCTGCAAACTCTGGCAACTAAATCCATCATTAATAGCATCAAAAACCAAAACACAAGACCCAAGCAGGCCTAGCAGGAACACAAGGGGGAAAAAGCGAGTGGAGAGCATTCCAATTAATACCATCGCAGAATAAAATGTATTTGTAAAGATTAATTAGCTTGTAATTAGCATAAACACAAAGGACATCAGTAACGACGACATTGTCTCTGCCCAAATAATCGGCTTATTTAAAGATCAAAATAAGACACAGTTAATCTTTTTTGAAAAGATGTATCATGTCTACAGTGTATTTAAAAATTAGGACACTTTCCTAACAAAGAATGACTCATGCTCTTGGATACTCTCAAAGTCACACAGACAGAACTCAGAAAGAATAGACAATGAAAACTGTTGACAGGATTTTCTTAGTAAAAAATGTGATAACAGGAAATACATAATGAAATGTAATGATGCATCCACTTCACTACATGAGAGAGACTACATAAAACATTGGGTTTAAGAATGAGGAGAAAAGATTTAAAAATATTTTAGGGAAAATTGCATTTTTTTAGACAATACATTATACACTTTTTGTTTTGCTTTCATTGTTATTTTGAGGTATTCTGGTCCTAATGCCAAAAAAAGCATTGAAATTTGTTGCATTTTCAACAATAAAATAAAAAGGTCCAAATAATCTCAGAAGGTTGTCTGTAAAACAGACCAGATCAAATTATAACAGTGCATTTATTTCACATTTTGAACTACAAATGATCAAATACCCTCCAGCTACTCCCTGAAAAACTGTAGAATAGCAGCGTAAGAAGCACCATTGGGAAGCTGCAAAGCAGACGCTAAATACGACATTTTGCATTGTTAGCCTTTAATGATCAGCTAGTTGCAGTATTCTATTACAAAGAATTTGTAAACTGAATTTGCACTGTTTCTTTTGTTTCTCCCAAGTACCGAGAATGCTGCCACGCAAACAATTCAAAAGTGCTGGAGGCTTTTTTCATGTTTTTTAACCAGCCTGCCAGCCAACAAAAACTTCTCGTTAGCGACCCAACTAGCACAACAAGGTAACGTAAGAACTTTCTTACTTCAAATATATTCTTAAATATAAATACGTGGTGTGAAGTCAATAATTTGTTCATCATACATTGGAAATTAATGGTGACACCATTAAAACCCAGTGAACCCAGTGGCATTGGTGTAGTTTGAAGAAAGCAACAGTGAACATGACTGGGGTTCTGTCAGTGATTTAAAAAAAAACACAATTTACAAAGCCTCATGAAAATTTTAATTTGCAGTCAGTTAAATGATGCTTGCACAAATAAACATGTCAGGTGTGCAAAATATCCCTATCATTCTGGACAAGACAGTTATTTTATCATTTTACCCCAGAAGCTTTCAAAGCATTCATAATACAAAGGCAAAAAGTTGGAATTTTAACTTGAGTGTCAGCGATCCCAGAACAGCCCAGTATGAGAGAAAGATGCAAAACACAACTTCTCATTTGCGCTTCTAGAAGTTACTACCTCATTAAATCTGCCACACACGTACCACTGTACAGCATAAATTCGTAAACATGTTATTTATTACATTGTTAGCCTGGGCAGTTCCCACAGCAATGCCAACATGTCCCTACTTCCATGGGAAAGTTCCTGTTTCAGGAAAGTTCCAGGACAAACAAGTCCTGTCCATGAAGAACATACCTTGCAACTTACAGCTAACATCTTGATGCAATAAGCCACACCCTGATCCTTCACCCTGATCACACCTGATCCTCAATCCACACATTGAGGATCAGGTGGATATTTACCAACATGTGGGGCAGGACTACTTATATATATATAGACATACATCCCCTCTCAGCAAGGAACACTCAAATCTGTATGCAGTTTTTAGACCTTTACTCCCCGAATACCTCTAAGACCTCAAATAAACAGGTATTTTGTGTCAATTTTATGATTTTCTATTTACTTGTATCTGTAGAGAACATTCTCAAAGCAAATCCTTCAAATAGATAACACAAATCTTATAAAAGAGCCTTTACTCTGTCACATTAAGATAGTGAGAAGTTTCTTTGCTTTCTTGTGGATGCTATCACTGTGACTGGGCTGCTGCAGAGAAAATAACTGATTGACAGCGTGTCATCTCTCTGTCAAGCACAGGAATGATGCTCAAGGGCTGGAATCCCTGACGGCTCACGTCCTGCAGAGAGGTGTCATGCAGCCAGCAGGCATAGATTTTTAAATTTTTCTAGGATCACGTCAAGAAAAAGAAAAAAAAAATGGCCTCATTCCCCATTAGTATGGTTTTTCAAAGCATTGAGCAACTTCCTCCCATCCTTAACCCTCTGCCACGCTGCTATCCAGCGCATCAGAGCTAATGCACCTGGTTTGTAGAAGAATTCCACTTTCACGCATTTATCCACCTTAAGGGATGACTTGGAAATGTTATGCATGAGCATCTGCCTGTATTTACATATCACAGTGAGCATGTGTGTATTTGAGTACACATAGGCGCCTTTTCCACCCGGACTACCAAAGTATCCGTGCTTGTAGACTGCTGATTAACAGACCAACCGTGCTTAGAAAATTACTCCTACTGTTCATTTAAAAGTCACTATAAATTATGGGGGACACGAGTGAGATAAATGACAGCTGTAGGTGCACATGACAAAGACTGAGTGAGTGAGTAAAGCAAGAGGATAGTGAAGAATGGTAAGTGCAGGTATAGCATTTTTATCCTCAAATGGGAACCACTCATTTTCTCCCTCCACATGATTATAACTGACTTCGTTATAAAATATACTGCATTTCAATTGAGCATGAATAAATTTTAACACATCAAAAGCTGTCAGTAGTACTTAATAAAAAAAGAAAAGCATCACTCCGGTAGTGAAATTGTCAGAGAGTTTATGTACCTGGAATAATGTTTTATTACAATTATTCTAATTTGCCAAGGTTGTTTGGATCTCAGTCACTCTAAAATGTTTTCAAATTAAATTCATGTAGTTACTAAATGATGGGTTGAACATTTTGGGATTTTCGTGGGCCTCCCCACCTGATTCTTAACTGGTTCTACAAACAAAAAAAAAGGTTTGGCCAGCGTTTGTGCTACTTTTTTAAAGCAGAGCAGACCTTAAATGGTGCGTTTTGCTCTGCTGTTTATAAATTTTCTTTCAAAGATTACACTGCATGGAGCCAGTTTAATTAAAAATCTCATTGTATTTATCTTAGTATCCTTACAACAATGCAATATCAGCATCTTCCTTTATAAATTAACTTTTGAACAACACTCAATGAGTGTGAATCCTCTTTACGGCATCAGTCTGGAGATGAATTTTACAAACCATCTCTAAATAGATCCAGCAGATCATTCATCAAGAAAGGCAAAACAAACACCCTGGCTAACTACAAGAAAGGAACTAGCTGCAAGAAAATTCCAGAAAATCCCTACCAAACCTCTCATCCAAAACAAAATATGATGAATTTAAAAAGTTCACAAAAGAGCTAGTTGCAGCATGGCTCTCAGTACCAATGATTAAGTTTAACAGTCAACACATGCCTTCTGGAGGACAGAAGCTTTTATGCAGTCCACTGATTAGGAAGAAGTGATTTCAGCTGTGCCTCAAGGTGTGAGACCAGGCCTGCAAACACACAAAGAAGAAGAAAGAAGCCGTTTTCTAAAATAAGAGACTCTAAAAGTCAGTGGACGTAAAATCTTATATGAAACATTTATAACTTTGGAATTTCATACGTGGAACATTACACATTTTAATTGTAGCCCACTTCCCGATCAAAGTATTTGTTTGACCCACAGATTTTGACCCAGACAACTTAAGAATTGCTGGAAAGTTAGCACCACAGCAACACAACCAATTTGATTGAAAAGGCCTCTGTAGTTTCATAATGCCTTTATTTAGTGGCAACAGCATTGATTTGTTGAACACATATTTTAACCTAAACACAAAAGTTTATTTGTCTTGTTTGATGACAATTTGCTGTGCAAAAATATCCATACCACTTGAAATTTTACACGTCATGTTACAACTACAAACATCGGTTTATGCAAATGGATCTCAGGCGACAAACGAACACAAACTGCTGAATGAACGGGAAATACAATAAAAGTAAAAGGTTACATGGTTTTGAAATTTTGCTGTGATGTTTATCATAATTTTTCGCAACAATATTATAAGATTCAGGTAAGAAAGATTTATGTCTCAGAAAGTGGCTGCTTACATGTTATAGTATAATGTAATCAGCCTTACAGTGCTATGACCTTGGCCAAATCCCATTATCTGAGCCCTTCTCCTAAACTTTAACACATAATTCAAATTCACAAAGTTTACCTGCTACAAAATAGAAATTTGACAATGACAGAACAAAATGCATCAGTAACATTACAATTGTTGTGACAATTAGAAATTATAATCATGTTGAATATCCTTATTTTCTGTTTTTCTGTGTGTTATATCGGTGGGTAATGCATTTAAACACTTGAAGTTTTTAACCAAACATATTTTCTAAAAGAAAAAATGCTTAATGTTTTTCAATCACCAGAAAATTGGCAAACCCTCAAATCTTAGCTGTGAATGCTCAGATGGGCTAATTGGGATTCAGTCTGTGTGTACTTTTATCTGTGGTAAATTACCTGCTCTACAGAAGCAGAAAAGATCTAGATACCTCCATAAAATCTCACAATGGTGCTGTTTGACAATCCCTGGTGTCGTTTTGAAGCATTTCTCAGTGAAAGCATCCACAAAAAAAATTCATAAAATAAATATTCCATCTCTCCTCCTGTTAGGGATCATTGTGAATGCAATGCAGAGGATGACTTACAGGAGGGCTGCGGTTGCTGGACATGACCCTAACTTTGTTTGCTGATTCTGTGTCAGAGATTGTCATACAGCTGCCATTAGACTGACGGCCATTTCAAACAATGCCTTACTTGGTTAGCAAAGGAAAAACCTAATATGGTTTGCTATTCCACAGGCCCTAATGATTAATAATGACAACAATACGTAATAACAAATACGCAAACGTCGCCATACTGATGTAATCATGCCTTTCTTATTTTCGGTAAAAGGATTTCAACAAACTGAGTTTCTTTAAAGAAGTTTAAAATTGATTTCTGCTTAGTCTCAGTCGACTCTCGGAGAGCCATCTTTCTATGTCTTGTTGAAAGTGAATCACATTATGTCAGGGTTGAGGTTAAGTTGCAGGCAGATTGCTTATCTGTCAGGATACTGGCAGATTCAAACAGGTTGCTGATGCTGCCTCTTAAACTTGTGTCATTCAGACCTCAATTATCAAATCTGCCCCGGGCACCGGAGATATATTGAGAGCGTCGCATGTGTCTCTCTTTTGCCCTTCCAAGCTGCATTTCTGACCAGTCCTCTGCCCCGTTATTACAGTATCATAAAGAATGTATGACAACACCTTGGAGCCGTGGGGAGTGGTTTCAATAGAGCCGGTAAGGATGGAGAATATGGAATAACATGAGTGTGGTGATGCATAGCAGGTTGACTTACTGCCTTAATTTCTCTACGAAAATGTCTGTAATATGGCAGAAAATGTGTTGTGAAAGTTGTTTTTCTTCTTGAAAATAAAACTCAAGAAATATGAACTATAACAACATAATATGTCAATTCCTCAGTGGAAGGGCCTAATTATGTGTCTTAATTAGAGTGTCAAATTTGTCAAAAGCAGTTAAGATTTGATTACCAGATATTTGATTTATAACAAGGGTTCCTAAAGATGTCTATTCTTTTAAGACATACCTTGCTAGTTTTATTTTGTCAGCTGAGGTTTTGCTGTGATCATAAGAGATACAAATAGAAGACAACTTACCCCACTGACCAGTGAACAAGAATTCCTGGAAAGGCTTGATTGGTCATGGTTGGAAACCCTTAAAACTGCAATTTCTCTTCACAAATTGTGATCTCCAGAGATAAACCTAAGGCCTAGATCAATACAGCTGGCAGGATAGTGACGTCAAATCTAATTAAGATTGCCTGCGTGGCACAATGGTACCAATCTGTGCTGGGTGGGCCCAGTGTCAGCATGGGATACGGCAAGGTTATTTTTTTTCCCATTGTCTGAGGCTTAGAGACAGCTCCAGAGGGATCGCTGCAGCCAAGACACCATTATCTGGCTAAGAAGTGGGACAATCACACTGTCCCTGTCTCATTTCTTGTAAAGGTCCCTCTTCAATTAATCTCAGAGCCAAATCTTTTTTATCTTCTCCTGTAAGGACACCATGAAAAGAGACTTTTTCAATAAGGCTTGTGAACAGGTTGGCTCCCATGTTGGAAGAGAACAAAAAGGTATTATGTCATACAGAGTAACCTGGGATAGATAGGATGTAGCTCAATGAGTATGATTATGTCTAGATAGTGTTTTGTTGTCATGTCTGACACAATTTCCTGCTGGGAAACTGAACATTCACAGGTTGAACTTTACATTTGGGCTTTGTCAAAACCAAAATGTCACAAATCAGTCCAATATAATTATAAGACAATGTGGGCTACCTGTTTATGGAAATGTCTTTGCAGGTCCGATTTATTAAATTCCTATCATAAGACTACAAATATCATTGCTATAACATATGGCAAACTTATTGATAATGTGCTCTACATTTGTGTAAGCACACTGACTCTGATATCAATGAAAATGTTTTAAGAATGCAGTGGTGAGAAAAAGTGCTTGCTCAACTACAGATTTTCTCTCTTTTGTTTCTTGTCACAAAATTTTTTCAGATCAAACTAACTTTAGATTTAACCCGAATAAATACAAAAAGCTGCATTTATGGTCTCTGACATCAAAAGTTTCAGTCTAAAAGGGGTTGAGAAACCATTGTTAAGCCTTTTAGGACACAAAAAACTAGCACAGCATCTAAAGCTCTGCAGACTCGTGACTCAACACTAGATACAGATGGTGCAAGACTGGCATCCATGGGAGACTTACACAACCAAAACCACTGCTGACCAAAAAGAACACAAAGGCCCATCTCATATTTCCCAAACAATATTTTGAGGAAATATTCTGTGGACTGGTGCACATTCTGTTGCATATGATCACATATAGGTATAAGACATAGTGGAGGACCTGTGGCAATCTGACCGGCAATGCCACACGGGCAACTTCCTGTAAATGATGGAACTGAGAAACAAAATAGAAGTAAAATAGTTTTGTTTTTTTATTTAGTCTAGGCAAAGTCTGAATGTAACTTATATAAAAAAATAAAATTTTGTTAAAATTATTATTTTTGTCAAGACCGAATAAGACAGATATGCAAAAAAATAAAAATAAATAAAAACTCAGTAAGAAACAACCAATCACAGCCAGGAGGAGGTTCTTAGCTCTCTCAAAAACCCTTGTGCATACGTCAATAGTAGCCCTGGGAAGACGTAGCCTGGCCATTTCCCTCCTGCACAACTCTGCTCAAAAAACATTCTTGCTTCCAGCACAGTTTGGGTTCTCAGTTTCTCTCTGGTCAGTCTTTGACCGGGTCAATCAGTGAACAGAAAGAGAAATGGTGAACGATGATGGTTTCTGTGCTGTTTTAATATCATTGTCTGCCTGTAGTTTTAGCAAAGGTAGAGGAGGAAGTGAACAAATCCGCCCAGTCCAAGTAAGTTACACTTCCAAATATTGAATGAACAGTAACAGCGTACTCGCTCGGACCGGCACTTCTCTCTTCGTAGTGGAGGATGGTTGTTCATAGTGCAGTCAATTGCTGCTAAATTTCTTAGTACCAAACTAGCACATTACATATTTCACAGGCAAACATTAGCAGTTGGGTAAAATTTAAAACCTCAGTCCATGTCTCCAGGAAGCAATCGTTTCTCAACAGCCGAGAGCAAAAAGCGTAGGACAAGGGGCTGGTTCTTACCAGACTGGGGAGAAGGTGGAGGAGTTAATGTTTTTTTAGATTTTAACTGTCTCATACCATACTGTCACAACATAAAGACAGTTTTAACAAATATGTAAACGATTATTTTTTTTTGTAAGAGTTACATCCTACAGCTTTAAGCAGGATATCCATACAAGAAAACTACAGTGTGTAAGACTATGTAAGATGAAGCTCACACTTCCAAAAGGTAGACAACAGCGCTGCTTAGACAGGAAGCACAAATAAAGATAAGTCATGTGTCAGTCTGGGCAAAGCACGCTTACTAATGTTAGCAATCTCTATAAATTTTTTTTTTCCTGACCCTCACCTTTGAGATCAATTTGGGAAGCACCTTTTATCATGGTTCAGATTTTATAGTGAGGGGCACTGAACTTGGTCTTGGATTAGGTGGTCTTGACTCCAACAGTAGATATTAATTTTTTAATTAATATCTACTGTTGAATAGATATTAAATAAGGAATTAATATCTATTCAAGTCATCATAATTTCAAGTAATTTCAGACTTGAAATGAAACTCTTTCCGAGTTGCTGCAATATAAACTTCACTTTTTTTGTTATGTCTAAAGCTAATCAATATGCAATACAGAAGATTTACAAATTTGCAGCCTGCAGTCCCTGTAGATAAGTCAAAATTACAATTCAAGAGACTTGAAATGAAAAAGTAAAACACCTTTCCTTGGTCAAGCCATTAAGTTAAAGAAATTCAACCAGAAATATTTGTAATATTCTGTCCTTAATCAGCCTCTCTTAGAAAAAAGTAACTCAATATATTTTCTTAAAAATTGAAAGAGGCCAGCAGCGTTGGTGTGATTAATTCAAATCTGAATTGCCCGTTTCTGGCTGCAAGAGGACTTCAGCACGATTCATTTTTGTAAAGTTAAATCTTCTTTTGCAAAAGTGAACGGAAAAACACAAAAAAAAACAGAAAGCAAACGTTAAATCAGTTTTAAAGCCACTGAGATATTCCATCACTTTCTGGCCCTAGCGGTTTACAGTGCTACAGAATCACATATGCAAACATTCGTAGTCAAAGTTGTTTTAAAGTCAAATGGATTGCAGGAGAAACCCAAGAAGCACTCTGTTTCTTACTCCGAGGATTAGGTAATGTGTAGAACAAAAGAGATATGAATAATTTATTGCCACTCAAATGCAGTGCAGTCATAGACATACAAGTGTTGGTTTCCGTTTCTGTGTGTGAGCCCTAAACACTTTCTACCGAGATAAAGCAGAGACCCTTTTAAGGTGAGTAATTTGTCTTCAAAACACATAAAAGCCTTACTTGTGTTTCATAAAGAAAATTCTATTTATTTCTTTTTTGGAAAATGGCTGCCTTCTGGTGCTGGGAAAAAAAAATCTTTAAACACTTACAGATTACTTCTATTTTTACTTACTTGCGGTCCACTTTTAATATCAGACAAAAATAACAAGTAAATATGAAATGGTGTTTTCAAATGATTTTATTTGTTAGAGTAGAAAATCAACTAAACAATATGAAACCTAATTACTTTGTCTACCATTTTTGGCAGCAGCAACTGTCCTCAGGTGTTTACAGTAATCAGTGGAGGAATTTTGACCAATCTTTCTTTGAAGTCTGTCAAAACTTTTCAGAGCATTAACAATGTGATAATAGTAACTTTGTAGGAGTTTTATTGGACTCATAGGTGGATTTACTGAATTAATGTAATTCTTTCACTAATTTCGGAAAATTTGAAACTTCATTGTGACACAATCATGTTTCATCATTTTTGACTGTCAGTAAGATTTTTTTGAAATCCTGTGTTTGTTTTATACCGGACGTTATGAAATCTACAACATCCAAAAGATTCTTAATTTCTCGGGTTCTTAGAAAATGTAGGGATCATCAAGACGATTTTTTGACAAATGTAAAATGGCCTTTGTATTCTTTTTGCTCTATAGTGGTTTGGATATCATATCTCTCCCACAACTCCCAATTTCTGCCCAACTGTTTCTATTGTTAATCACATAAGCTGACCTTAATTGAGGTAACTGAGGCCTTCGGTGCCTTATATGTTCTCAGTTTCTTGTGACCTCCTGGCTGAGTCGTTGATGTGCCCAATTATGGATAGTATCTCTCATATAAGGGAATACTTTATTCAACAGGTTTGGCAGTGAATCATTTTGAAGGTAGCTAGTGAAATCCAATTCATTTTCTGAGAAATGCTGATAACAGCATACTGATGATTTAATAAAGGTGTTACAATTAGTTTTTAACAACAGTAGTTTGATCTGGATAGATTTGTTTCTGCAGAAAAACAGTTAAGACAACATTTAAAAGCTGAATTTTGTACTCAGTCTGGTTGTATTTGTTTGAAAATAAATCTAATTTGATAACATGAAACATGGGGTTGCACAGTGGTGCAGATGGTAGTGCTGTTGACTTACAGCAAGAAGATCCTGGGGTCTTTCCGCATTGAGTTTACATATTCTCCCTATGCACACATGGGAGGGTACTTTGGCTTCCTTCCCTAGTCCCAAGACATGACTGTTAATCTGTCTGTCTCCAGGTTGTCCTAAGGTTTCAGTGTGTGTGTGTGTGTGTGTGTGTGTGTGTGTGTGTGTGTGTGTGTGTGTGTGTGTGTGTGTGCAGGCGTGTTTTCCTGTGTGTTGCCATCTGAAGGACTGGTGACCTGTCCAAGGCATTCCCCACCTCTCACCCAATGACCGCAGGCAGTAGCCACCAATAGACCCTGCAGTCATGTGTTGATTAAGACAATGGATGGATGGATACGAAACATTGAAATGTGACTTCTATAAAGTTATCCTCCTCTCTGTACTATGCATTCTCAAATAGCAATAACAAAAAGAAATTTTGACACTATTTTCACTTGAGCTTGCTCAGCTTTGTTGAATCCAAAAAAGAAAAAAAAAAAAATCAAGTTCCACATGATATAAATTGAGTAAATTTGAACAACAAAACAAAAAACACTTTAACTTGCAGTAAAACCCCCCAACTATATTAGGATTAAGATTGTAGTTGCACACTGAGCCACTTTGAGACTTCATGTTTTTTTTTTCTTGAAGCAGCATTGTAATGGGGACTTCATCTCTTTGCTTTTGGGGCTATTCTATAAAAAGGTGCCAGTGTCTGAGGTCCCAGTGGTACCTATTACGGCAACCTAGTAGTCATTAATCACAGGCGAGTAAGCATTTCAACGCAGTGTCCGCCTAGAGTTTCCAATAGTCATTCATTAACAGTTCCCACTGCCATCTCTTTTCTTAGCATCTGCCCCCTCCTTCTCAACACTCCCACCTGGACCCTACGGAGTTGGTCGTTTTCTTGCTGACATACCTGCTTTTCCTTTTGCCTGCGTTATGTATAAACTGTACAAGTAGATGTACCGGGAGATATCTTAAGATAACCTTTGCAGAACTTCTTTTTTGTTTATTCTTTTAAATGACACGTTTACGCCAATGTGCTTCATTGCCCCAAACGTCCCAGCTTTTTATAGCATTTATCTTTTATTAAGACTGTACAAATATGCAGGAGATACTGTGTCTCGCAAAAGAATCCATGCCCCCTTTCACATTTTGTCATGTTACAGCCACAAACTTATGTTTATTTTATTGTTTGTTTTATTTTCACGAAAGACCGAGTCAAAATAGAGTTTAACTGTGAAGAACAGAAAAATAATCCATTTTAATTCCTCTCTACTCTAACCACCCATAAAAAAAAAATCAATTACAAACCACCTGCATCAGACACTAAAAAAGTCTGCGAGGAGAATATTAACAGTTCTCATTTAAGAAGCATGTGGTCACTCTGTAGGACCTATAGAGAACCACACCTCGTGTAGGACTATCTGTTGGCAGGAAAACTTTGTATGTTGTTCTTCACAAATCTAGTTTGTAAAATAGAGGCAATGAAAAAAGTCACTATTTAAAGAAAGCATTAAAAATTACATTTTACCTTAAAGGGCCACTATATACATACTATAAAAGGTGCCATTTTATAGAACAACCAACTACGTTACCTTTAGTTCTCACAAAAATGCTGTAAATATTAGACATAACTTTCACTTCACAATTTGATGCTTTGAAATTGAGCCTCTGTTTGTTTTTAAGGAGCTAATGCTCTTCCCGACAACAACCTCATGACAACAACGTTCGTCCATTATCCCATTTACAGTCAATCATAGGAGTGCTTGAGTGAGAAGTAGTTCAGACTGAGCAGTTCCACCAAATGCTTGCTAACTGTTGTTGTTGCTGGTCTGATGGAGCCTCACTGAAGGGGTCCTCAGTGAAGCTGGAGCTCCAAGGAGGAGGTTTGTGACAAAAGACCAAGCTATGTAGGAGCAAACGTTCAGGTTCTAGCAGAGATTCATGCATTTCACATTTTTACTTGAAGTAAGGTTAAAAAAAATTTTTGATTTTACATAACACATCCCTTTGAGCAATGTAGAGGACACAGAAAATATGTTGAAAACACTGAATAAAAATCCAGCCAAAATTGTTTCTGAAAATCTGTGGCAAGACTCAAAAAACTGTTGCTCACAGAATTCCCTCATCCAATCTGAAAGAGTTTGAGCTATTTGACAAAAAAAAAGAAAAGAAAGTCCTATGCTTGTAGATATCCAAATTTATCCAAATTTATCTGGTAGTCACAAAAGATTAGGTGAGATCATTCCACATTCCCATTAATAAACTAATTGAATAATACATAATTAAAGCATAAAGGTTTTGTCACTCTGAGTAACTAAGTGGTGCAAGGCCAAAAATCTAAAGGCATAAAATTAACTGTATTCATTTCTCTCATACAGGAGTGGCAATTACGATTGGTATGACAAAGAGTAAGAAAGATCATGATTCATGTTTTCTTTTACAGTAATACATTTGCATCAATTCAAATGTGATTAAAACTGAAAAAGCAATGATTCTCGTGTCTATTAAATCTGTGATGATTGTAAATGCATATGCGTACTTATGAGAGGAAGGTTAATTATGTACCAGAAGTGAAACAAGTCAGTGAGAGAGTGGAAGAAAGACTTTGGAGAGCTAACAGGATGGATCTTGTCGACATGAGGTGCAGACACAGGATAAGCTGTCTCACCAAACGCACCAATCAAAAAAAAAAAAAAAATGCAGCAAGCATCAGTGGACAATAGAATGGCCAGAGGGCTGATCCTAGCTGCTCCATGGGGGAATAAAAAAAGAATGTAGTCAGAGCAGAAGTTGGAGAAATCCTCCAAGCAGACATCAAGGCCAAAGATCAGGACGATAGTCGGTCAAAGACGATGTTGCCTTGCGTATGAGATCCAACCCCAGAAATCCATGGTGTTCAAGACTTTTAGTCAAAGGTGCAGAAAAAGTTTGAGCTGAAGCTCCAGTTCCACCCAAGAATATTTACGAACCCTTCATTTCCAGAAGATCTGGTCTGACTGAGGCATGGAAAGACTGATCCATCTTCTAAAAGCCTCCACTTATAATTGGGGAAAAATAAGTTTGGTTAGATGCATTTATTTTTCTTATTTGAATATTCTATGCTACTAATTGAAGTCTAAGGCGTTCTAGTTAAAGAACCACACAATTGTACAGAAGTCTGGATATTCAATGATGTGTCACTGTAGTCTGAAGTTTTTGAATAGTAGTAAAATATAGTCTTAGTACAAGGTTCTTCTCCTTCACAGTAATGCGCAACTTTTTGTTGGCCTATCCCATCACATGAAATCCTAATGAAATGGTTTTAGTTTGTAGTTTTAACAAATGTGAACAAGTTCAAAGGCTGTGTCGACTTTTGTAATATACTGCAGCACAAAACTGGCAGGTTGTTACAAAAGCACCAGGAAGAAAGGAACAAGCCTGTTTCTGACCAGTTAACTTCTTTATTTCAGAACAAGGACAAAACAATGCTTCTTCCCATCCATTAAAACATTTGTGTTCATTTCGTGTGTGCTGATGTTTTATTCCATCACATGTGGGAAAATAATCTATCAAACGCCATGAAACAGAGTGGCCAGTAGGGAAATTATACCCATTATTAATGGTCTCCAAGATCTCCCAAAGGGCTTTCCATTATAATTATCGACTTCTCCCCTTCTTGTCCTGACCATTGTTTTAAATCAGAGCAAGGTCAGTTTTTGGTCCAAAAAAAATAAAATAGAAAACTAAATCTTAAAAAAGAAGGATGTCCTGCTTCCTCAGATACCTCACCATCAGGAATGTTTTGTTCCATCAAGCATATAGTAGCAACTATTTCCGGTTACGATTCAGGTTCAAACTTTGCCTTCTATTACAAATTAAGACTTAATTGAAATGATCTCTTCTTGACCAGGGAAGCCTAAGAAGATTAAAAAAAAATCACAAAACTCTTTTACTAACAAAACTAAAATGACAAAGAAGCTACATACACAATGAGCAAAACGTTAGGGACAAATAGCCAAGAGGCCAGCTGCTGTTGATTCAAAGCAGAGGATTTAAAATTATACAAAGGAAGTTTGAAATCTTAATTCCATAAACTACTGACTTGTTCTGACTTTATTATACAATTTTTGGGACTCATACTTCCCTCAGGCATCAAGGGGACAGGTAACTGCTTCCCCCAAATTTAGTTTCAGGCCTGTTGACATCCCAGAGTTGTGCTTTAGGGCACCTCCTCCTCAGAGCAACAACAAGGGAACAAGGCATAGGATGCTTGTCTAGTCTACCAGAGTCTTGAACTATTGAACTAGCAGGTAACATAGCATTCACTGACTTATTTTGTGTCTTCCTCCAGAAACATTTGACATTATGTAAGCTGCTTTTTTAGGTTGAATTGTTCAACTTAACGAACTGTCCAGAGTCTACCCCACTTCTCCAATGACCGGCGCCCTAAACAATAAACATGATAATGGATGGATGTTAAACTTAACCTATACTTCAGTCAAGCTGAATTTAGTCAAATGTTCACACCTTATTATGCAGATCATTTCCATCAGTTCTCAGCAGGAATTTATGTAATTTCCCAGCATAAAGCATTGAATAATTGCTGAATTTAAATAGTTCTACAGTTTTGCCACAGGTTCTTTATTTATTTTTGGTCTTATGGTGAATGAACTCTGAGCAGCATTCTGACCTACTGATTGTTGTTTTTTTTTCATTCATTTTCTCACCCACCATTTCACCTTTTTTAACTATCAGTCACCTATAGAGCTGATTAGTAGATAAGCCTGGAAATCCCACCTCCTCAGACCACATCATGTTGTGTACAAAAGGACATAAACCCACAGATTTGGATTTTTGCTCTGCAGAGGTCTAAACAAGACGACTGGTAATATTTTGTTGTCTGCTCCTGAGATACGTCTGAATCATTAAGTGACAGAAAAGAGAGAATAAGACAGAGCAGCTTCAGGTGCTTGACACAGATAGCTGTAATCAGCTAGCATACAGTGACCTGAACATGAAGCCCTTGAACAAACGACATTTCTTGTGAAGCAGGCCTTCAGTGAATACAAATTCCACTGAATTTCTGTTGTGACAGAATCAATTTCTGCCATTAAAACAGCCTAATTCCTAGGAAAGCTACACTTAACATGTACATATGCTGGCCCAAATTAACATTATTATCAAAATAGAAAAAAAAAAACAACAACCTCAAACTCTTTAAGATTGTTTTAACTTTCAAGCTTCTACATGGAGAGATCTAAAATAAATACCCTCGTGGGCACACAGAGAATGGCAGAGCCATTAGTCATATCATGTAAGAAAATGAATAGGCCAAAGTCTACCATAATGTGCTGCATGAGTAATGCAGGGTCTTGGCTGCTGGTATGTTTCAGAACAGAAGCTAGCATTGCTTGCCAATTCCACGATAAATATCAGATATTTTGGCAGCACACTTTAGAAAGTGAGCTTCGTGATGGAGAGGAAATTGCCATCGGCCTGCTGCATTGCTAGAAACATAGCAGGAACAGCTGGTGGCCTTTTCCAAGATAATCCAGCTCTTGATATTTCTGGGATTTCTTGCTGGTGGTAAAAGTCTGTGCCATCCATAGTTCTTCTTTCTTCAATTTGGGCAGATAGCTTCATTTTATGCAGAAAGTTTACTTATATAAACATGCATGCATACCACATTCAATACATGTAAGAATTGAGATACATAAGTACACGATGTATCTCAACCAATGTACCGTTACGGTGCATAATAATGAAGCCTGCCACACTGGTCTGTTGTTTGAAATGTCACTCTGCTGCATCTTGTCGGCCTCTCCATCTGGAAGGAATCTGAAGCTTACTGACTGAAGTTGCACTAAGGAAAACGGATTGTTTAGTCAGGGCTAACAGGAAAAAAATGTGAGAAGATCTAGTCTGTCTTTCTCTATTTAGTATTTTGAAGTGAATGTGTTTCCAGCCCCTTTGGAAGGTTCCCAAAGAAGCTTGATGACTGAAGACATGATCTCTTTGTGTGTGTTATACAGAGAAAGCTTTTATTTATTTATTTATTTATTTTTACCCCCAACTGTTGTTTTTGGAAAGAAGTGTCAAAACAGTGTTTCAATCTCTGCTGCAAATTTGATAAAAGTACTAGTATGAAAGGTGCACGCACTTGTTTTGCGATCATTCAGGTCTGCGTGAGAATTTCACATGAGTTATGCTACTCAGAAAAAACAACTTCCATTTTTCTGCTTGGAAAGTGTGAATGTGCAAAATGTCGGCAACACTCAACACAAGCAGATGGATTTCTCAGCTGAATACTGCTGTTATTAAATTATATCAGCTCAGTGAGTTGCGAGGTGCATGGCCTAATTACAATTCTTTTGAAAAATATTGCAGTTGTTCTCAGCTCATGCAAAATGGAAGATGGTGTTGGGAATAAATTTGTTCCCTGAACTATAAAGACATTGGAATAGAAAAAGCATGTCAGCAAAACTTTGAAATTTTTGGACTCTAGTGGATGTGTAGATTCAATTGTCTAGTGAAACTAATACCTCTAACCTGAAATGCAAAGAGCAACACCACTGATGCTATCTTGTGTTAAACGTGACTGTTTCATATATTTCCTATAGAGGTTGCTCTTAAAATGCAGGCTTACTGGAGGTTTTACACCTTCAACAAGCAGAATGGGTCCCTTTGAAACTAGCCTTAATACTTTCCTTTTTGATTAAGTTTATAGGTCTGGTGGCTAAAGTCATTCTTGTGGTTAGGCTAGGCTAAGAAGGGCCTAACAACCAATTTTCCTCACTAGCTCACATTCTTCATTTCTGCATCACTTGTATTTTTGATGCCATCGCCTTTGCTGAAATTAATTATGCTGCTACTTGTTTTTCCCTCCCGTAGAAAATCCCGGTCCTTCCATGTTTGGCTGTGTTTCTTTCCCAGAGCGAGTCATTCACGGGAGCTATTGTTGCTATCCACTTTTCAGTTTTTGATGGCATTGCTGGTGCATTGTTTCAGTGTTAGCTGTGTCACAGCCACTCACACAGATGGCATTGCTATTTTTGTGATCTTATCTTTCTCCTCAGAAAAATAAGACTAGCTGTATGTATCTTTTAGCTTTGTCTCTTTTCTTGATGGAGTTGACAAAAAGCTTTAGCCTCCATTAACTGCATGTGCCTTCATTGCCGTTTTATCTTTAGGAAGTAGTGTGTCTTTGGTTTTCCTGCTGGAGTTATTGGTTGACATATTACTGCTTTTAACTTTGCAATGATTGAATAACTACTTAATGTGGTGCATGTGTCGTTCCTGGATGGGTCTTTGATTGAGCTGTTGCTGCCATTTTTGTTTTAAGTTTTTTCTTTCTTACACAAGTACATGTGGCTCAGGGATGCAGTGTTTAACTGTTTTTCATACAATGATCCATTGTCACAACAATTTTTGTCATTTATTGAGAGGTATACTGGGTAAAGTGCTTTAATGTTTAATGTCTTGTACTTCTTAGAAAACGTTTTATCAACTGGGATTGAAAAAATTTCTAAACTTGACTGCATTGTATCGTAATTCAGATTAAATCAGATATGAATCCGACTATAAAATTGTATCAAAATTAACTTATTTTAAAAAATTAATTTGGTTGTGCATCTTTTGATATAATTTTAACCCGTTTGTATTGTGAGATGCCTTAAGATTATATTTGTTGTGCTATATAAAGTAACTGAATTGAACTGAAATGGAATGAATGCTAGTTACATCTCTGTGTTGCTAATGCTCTTAACCCTCACGTTCTACACGCTGAGAACCTCATCAGATATGGTCTCTATCCCTGATGGTTTTCTACATCAGCACCGAGGAAGTGTGCAGCAATTTGTACGTCCTCTATCTTTGCACGAAATGCTCCAAAACCCTGTTTTCTGTGTAAAGATAAGGCCAGGATAATATGTTTCTCTTGTCAGTTCCTGGAATTACTTGATTTTCTCTAGCTCCTTCTTTCCTCCCCAACTGTAGTTTGGGATTTTCTAGATGGAATTTGGTATCTGACTGTAATTAATGAGCCGTGGTGAGATGTCCTTTATCAACCTTGCTGGCTCCTATCTGGATGTTTGGCAAAAAACAGACATTATGATGCCATAAGACTACTTTCATGTAGACAATAGACCACAGATTATAAACTACAAGGTCTCAAAGACATTAAAAGAAGGAAATATTTACAGCAGGTTTCATAAACACGTTTATGAGTAGAATAGAAATGTACTTGTCCCACTGTAGGAAGATTCAAGTGTCACAGCAGCATTGGGGTATGTATCTTCACACAAAGATCAAAACGTCTTCTCAAAAATTCTAAAGAACAATAATAATATTAATCTGTAGAGTACGAACAAGATTATAACACAAATTCTGTACTGTTTCCAGAGCTACAATAGGATAATAGTGTAGGCAAACTTAAAAATAAATTACATAATGTGCACGTGCATCCGTGCATTGCGCATGTGTTTTATGGCCTTGTGATCACATTTCAATGACTGAAACATGAAATCAAATTGGGTTGGAAATCAGAGCAGACTCAGGTGGATTAACTTAATTTAGAAGTAACACTTCTAGCCAGTATAGAATAGAATAGAATAGAAGTACTTTATTCATCCCAGCAGGGAAATTACTTCGCAGTTACAGCATAGAGACAAGACACAATAACAACTACCACCGAGTAGTAAGTGATTAATGCAGAAGGATGCTCGTTTTTAAACTATTTTGGGGGCAAGATTTTCACCAGCAACGTAGATCTTCCCTCAAATGGGAAATGTTTTATGCAACACAATAATTTGTCTTTTATTGGCCACAGTTTATTTAGCTTTCACTTAATTTCAAATTTGACCACACATATTCAGTGACTTTCTCTCAAAAGTAGTTATGGGCACTAGTTCCTTTTATTTCGCAAAATAAAGCAAGAGTATTGGAAGAAAGAGTGACTTATACCCTGCTCTTGATGTTGAAAATACGCAAAAAAAAAAAAGCCTATATACTTTCTGGAAAGAAACTTACAATAATTTATTACAAAAATGTATATTCACAAACTTACATTCCTATTGGAACTTAATGATCTATTTGAAGGGTCAATAATTCTCTTAATGGTAACAACAGCTATGTACTGTATATGTTGATGAATAATTAAATGAAGAAATAATACAAACATGAGTTGATTTTTCCTGGGAAGGAATGCTCAAATTACCATTATGTGATTCAATATTTAACTTACTTAAATGTCACTCTCTTTGAAATGTAAAGTCGAGATTTCTACACTTAATCTGAAGTCTGAATAACCCAACTAAAAGCCTGATGGAAATTTTGAAAGAATGTAGAAATATGAACTCAAACAGAAGAAGGCCTTTGAGATCCAGTAGGTTCCGATGCCAAAAACCGGCCTCAGATTATGCATGGCTGCTTACCGTACTTTCTCTGTACCATCCTGGGTTTCTGCTCTTGTATGTTGTAGGCCTTTTCTTCTTCTCTCTCAGCTGGAGGGAGTGTCAGTCTTGGCTCCAAAAGCTACTCTGTCTGCCCAGGGAGGTCACTCTGAAGTTTAGGGGGTGTTTTTCTTTGATACAGTCTGGACATCTTGACGGTTCTTCTCTTTAAATAGCAATCTTGCACGATAGGTTTTGGCTTCTGCACTGAGGCAAAAAAAACAACAACAACAAAAGAAAAGGCTTGGTGAAAGATTTGGCAGGACAAAAAGTTAAGGTGACAGTTCAAGCACATAGTGGAAAGGTGATAGAAGACCATTTATAACTGTGATAACCAACTATTGCATTACGTTCATGTTGTGAAATACACTTATCCCTGACTTTATTAAGTAAGTCATGCCAGTAAGATTAAAGCGTTATACACAATTATTGTCTGTCAGTTGGTATTAAGGCCAGCTTTACTATAAAAAGTTGCTAGAGTTGTTTGTGAGGAAAGGGGAAAGGAATTATCTGGGAGGTGGAGTGAAGTTTTCTATTAACCACAGCGGCCATATTGGATTTTGACATCTAGGTGAGTAAGAAATGTTCTACTTTCCCGCTCAGAATTCCAACTTCAGGGGACTTCTCTTTAAATTTTCAACCTTTGAGAACTCATATTGACAAAATAATTAATCAGGGCAAAATAACTATTTTTATTTTATGACATAATAAAACCTACAGATGGAAACCCATGTCATACCGAAATATCTTCCAGCATGATGGCGCTTAAAAGACCCAATACTAGAGTGCAGAATCAGAGTATGTCCTTTATTGAATCACTTCCAAAGTCTTTCACTTTTGGGCTACATGTCAGATTGCTTCCAATGTGTTTTCCTTCGACGTCGTCATTATGACCCAGTCCCTCACGCTTCACTTTCTGAAACTTGTTTCTCCACCACTCTCACCTCTTCAATTGTCTTCTTTTTAATGAACTCTTCTCTGTCTCATTTTTCTTGTGTTTAGTTGTATTTTTTTTTTTATTTCCCATTTCCCTCTCTGTATAAATTTTAATGTCCTGCATTAAAATTTTTCTTTTCCGGATTATATTTTTATCAATAAATCTGGAAAATAAAATGCATCTCCAAGATAAGCCAAGATATTGTTCCTGACAAACAGAATGCTCTGCAACACAATTCCTCTTTTTGTTTAACTTTACCCAGTGCAGTTCAAGTTGATTTTAAGTTTGCCAAGTCTTTGCAAACTATTGCATCAATGAAGTTCCAATAATTTTATGATGCATTATTTGCACATAAATGTACAGTTACTGTATACAAAAAACACAGAATTAAAAAAAAAAGAAGACACCTTTAACAACAGCCATGTTAAACCTCAGGTAACAATTAGCATGCATTGTTGCCATCGCATTAGAGAAACACCCTGGAATCTGTCAAAGCGGCTTTCTAATGACTGCTCTCCCTGCCGTGTTTGATGAGTAACTTGTCACTCAGCCATCAACTGCACAGTCTCAGTTGAAAACGTCACGATGCAGAAAATAGACAGGGAAGTCAAACTGCTTTTTCTTCCCAAGCCACAGATCCCTTTCCTTAAAAACCTCCCAAGGTTTGGTACAGTAGCAAACTTCCCTAAAGTTCTGTGCCAAATGAGGGGGTACCACAAGGCAGAAGAGACGTTGCATCAGGGACCAATTTACATCATGACACCAAGAAGATGGAGCCTCGAAGGTGTTACATCTGGAGGTGACTAGCACCGAACACTCCAAAGTTATGTGTACATATATTTAGAATATTATCAAGTTCATTCTGAGCGGATATTAGAAAGCTTGGAAATCTTAGCAACATGCATGTCACCTGGCCAAAAACAGAACTATTTATTAAGATAAGAACGTTATTGAAAACAAAACTGGTGATGAAATGGAGTGATTTGCAAAAAATAAAAAAATAAATCACATCCCTTAAAACACAGGTGTCAAACTTCAGGCCTCAAGTGCCACTGTCCTGCAGTTTTTAGATGTGCCACAGGTACAAAACACTGGAATGAAATGGCTTAATTACCTCCTCCTTGTGTAGATAAGTTCTCCAGAGCCTTACTAATGACCTAATTATTCTATTCAGGTGTGGTGCAGCAGAGGCACATCTAAAAGTTGCAGCCCTCCAGGACTGGAGTTTGACAACCCTGCCTTAAAACAATTGGACTTAGATCTAGACTTTGACTATGCCATTTTTAAAGACAAAAAAATATTTTGATCCAAATCATTCCATTTTAGTTCCTGTTGCTGGAAGGTGAACATCCTCTTAAGCAGGACTATTGCTAGGCATTTGGGTGTCCTATGAACAAATGCACTGTGGTGCTCCCCCAACCACCATCGTTCCAGAGGAAGATTTATTAGGAGGAGATGGTGAAACCAAAAATCCTCAAAGTCTGCAGAATGTCTTCACATCAATTTGCATAAGCAGATCATACCTGAAGCAAGACAAATGTAAAAGGCTGACATTTTTTATGTGTTTGTTGACTTTGTATTTATCATTTATTCAAAGCAGAGAAGGAGGGGCTAAGAAAAGTATCATTTTTGTTAGGTGTAGTTCTTAATATTCTTATTACCTCTAAGATTCATAAACCTTTTAGTGAAAGCTACTTGTTTTTCTTGCCCTTTTTATGGCACCCTTTGGGCTGCTGACACTTATAGCATTTGCCCACTGCTTATGCCATGGCATCACCCCGAGGCTAAATACAAATGCAAGCCCCACTTAGATTTTATTTAATTGTGTTTTTTTGTATAATTTTCAATAAACTTCAAAATTTTGCTTGTCTCACAAAAATGACACTAATAAATTGCTGTAAAGTTTGTGGAAAATATGATTTTGAATACTTTGACAAAGCACTGTATCTTGTACTAATTCCACTTAAATTAAATTGTGATTTTTCTATGATAGAAAATCTTATTTTTACTCCCCTGGTTTGCCCTTTCGTTACGGAATAAGTCCACATAATTAAGGTATGCTTAAATAAGAAGAAAACGCTGATACAATGATACCTCTTTTCAGCAAATCAAGCCTCCTTTTGAGCCTCTAACACTTTGTTCTTGATTCAACAGCCGATTTAACATTCGACCCAGTTTCTGCGAGGCTCTCTACTGGGACGCAACCCAGAAGTGTCAAACAGAAGAACCAGAATAATAAGGCCCTCCACTCTAGAAATAAAGCCAACAATATCATGTTTATGGTTCTGAGATTAATTCACAAGAACATGACATTTATCATTTATGTTTATAGCCGTTTTTTAAGAAGCATACACAAATCAGCTTTCATATGTGCAGTCAATTAGGAGGAGAAAAAAAAAGAAAATGGTCAGCACAGTTTGATACAGTACACACACATCTCCTTTTCAAGGCTAGCTATGCATACCCTGCCCCTCGGATGTTAGTTTGGTATGGAAATGACAGCCAACAATTTTAGGCAACCCTTAGGACTATAATTAGTATTATAATATAATGTAATTAGTCTTCGCATGCAGTGTAATGGCACAAGGCTTGGAATATCAATAGTTAATGTGCAAACTGGATCACAAACAACCTGATTAAATATTCTAACTTACTTTCAAAGAGCAAGCAGCAGTCTGCCTGCAGGTCTCACAGGGAATTCAGTGTTTTTACTCGAGTTAGTGGAGTACATATTGTCTCGGAGGTGAACTACGACAAGCAAAAGCACCACTAGTGTAATTATCGGAGCTGCGATATTGACTATGGAATCTTCAGTATGTGTTTCAGTATGTGTTTAACCTATAGGGGATCAGGAAAACTGAATGCAGAGGAGACACATTCATGTTCTGGTGGAAAAGCCCAAGAAATATGCATAAGTTTTAACTGAAACTACAGTGCCAGGCGAATGTTTTCAGACGATCCTTAGTCCTTTATTTTTCATTTAAGGAACAAATTATGATATTTGCAACAATTTTTCCTAATTTTGCTTTTTCACTCAATTTTACCAGATGTGGAAATGTGCGTGGCGGGTTCAGCCTTATACTAGCGTTTCTTTTTACAAACTCCACTGTGTAAGATACTTTTGACATTCACACAAAGGTGCATGGATGTGATGCCATCCCTCGTTTACTTTACATCTTGCTTCTGAGATGTGGTCAGATTTTTATGTTTTTCTTTTATTAATAATTCAGCATGTTTTCTGTGGATGGGATTTCTTTGCACTTTGGCCTTTGGATGCTCCAGCAACTGC
Source organism: Xiphophorus couchianus (assembly GCF_001444195.1). Classification (NCBI taxonomy): domain Eukaryota; kingdom Metazoa; phylum Chordata; class Actinopteri; order Cyprinodontiformes; family Poeciliidae; genus Xiphophorus; species Xiphophorus couchianus. The sequence continues at coordinate 14,347,593 of NC_040241.1, read as the reverse complement.
CTGTAACACTTGTAAAGTCATCACTTACCGCACTCCTTCCTCATGTACATTCTAGACCTGTCTGCAAATTAAATTGTGTTCTTTACTGGAGTTCAATCTTGCCAAATTATCACCACAGATTCTTGATAGGCGAGTTCATTATTGATTGTTGCAATCAGTAATTTTAACTGACATTCAGAGGAAAAAAGAAAGCCTAAGTTGTTTGAGAAACCAAACCTGTTCTAATGTTCATTGTGTTTTGTTTTTTTTACATTTTTTTATTACGTTTATTGATATTTTTTGGATGGTTGGGCATTAAACGTTTTTCTTTTTTCCTTGTGGTCAAGATTAAAGAAGGAAACTCTTTGATATAGAGTAAAAAATAAACAATCAACCTAAAAAAAAAGCCTAGACTAAAGCAAGAAGTACAAATTAAGCGGTATGTTTGAGGCTTCATGCATGACTACAAACAAACTTCTGTGTTATCTAGGGCAACTCGCTGCAAATCACACCCCCTTAGTGGTTGTTTTGTGTATCTTTGAGAGAGCATTTGTGCTCTCCAATCATGTTTCTTCCATCCACTCTCCTAAGTGTTACAGCCGTAATTAGCCTAGATTAATGAGGAGGCCATGTGAATAATAAAGGTGTTGTTACACAAACACTGTTTCATCTTCTATTTCAAGCATACATGCTGTAGAGCAGTGGTTCTCAAACTTTTTTCAGTGATGTACCCCCTTAAAAATATATTTTTTTAATTGCATGATTTCATGATTTTGACAATTTGTAATAAAACAGACAGAGTTTGGGGAAGAAAACAGCGGTCGTTCTTCGTTCGCTAAAGCTGTTCTTGTTTACAGGCTTCCCACTCGGAAGAAAGGAGAAGAAGAGACAAAACAAAACAAACATCAATTGTTACAACTGTTTCAATACAGCTGAGACATGTAACATAGGTATAAAAAACATTTTTTCTGAGGTAACAGCCCGCGATGTCATCGATGACATCACGTCCGTCCCTGACTGTCACTGATGACATCAGACCGACAAAACGAACGTGATGTCATCGATGACATCGCAGGCTGTTCCTTCAGAAGTGTTTGAATAAGACGACCACGTGGTAATGTGAAGGCCTGTGAAGGCCCTCGCACCGAACGTGGACGCGAGGGCCTGTGAAGGCCTGGGATCCTTCAAGGACCTGGCCTGTGAAGGCCCTCGCACCGAACGTGGACGCGAGGGCCTGTGAAGGCCAGAATCCTTCATGGACCTGGCCTGTGAAGGCCCTCGCACCGAACGTGGACGCGAGGGCCTGTGAAGGCCAGGGATCCTTGAATGACCTGACCTGTGAAGGCCCTCGCACCGAACGTGGACGCGAGGGCCTGTGAAGGCCAGGGATCCTTGAATGACCTGACCTGTGAAGGCCCTCGCACCGAACGTGGACGCGAGGGCCTGTGAAGGCCAGGGATCCTTGAATGACCTGACCTGTGAAGGCCCTCGCACCGCCACGTGGACGCGAGGGGACTGTGAAGGCCAGGGATCCTTCATGGACCTGGCCTGTGAAGGCCCTCGCACCGAACGTGGACACGAGGGCCTGTGAAGGCCAGGGATCCTTGAATGACCTGACCTGTGAAGGCCCTCGCACTGAACGTGGACGCGAGGGCCTGTGAAGGCCATTGATCCTTGAATGACCTGACCTGTGAAGGCCCTCGCACCGCCACGTGGACGCGAGGGGACTGTGAAGGCCAGGGATCCTTCAAGGATCTGGCCTGTGAAGGCCCTCGCACCGCCACGTGGATGCGATGGCCTGTGAAGGCCCTGGCCTGTGAAAGCCCTCGCACCAGCACCTGTATGCGAGGGCCTGTGAAGTCGTGTAAAAGTAGTAGAAAAAGTTGAGTACCTTTCTACCGTTTCTACTCTCTGCTCCTTCCATGCGTTGCTCTAGACTATTAAAGCATCTTATCATATTAATTAAGGTCACAGTGGTTGCTTGTGTTTGTGAACAGGGGCGAAGGGGGAAATGCTTTACTCTGCTTTGTTTTCTCACATAAGAAGCTCAAAAGTGAAACATCAGAAGTGAAGCATCAGTCAACTAAATCTACCTCACATTGACTTAATTTAAGGTGCATTTGCTCCCATGTCTCACCATGAGGTATTGCTCCTTTATTTCCCTTTGACTGGCAGTCAGAATGAATTAAGATTTCACTCATTTCTCCCTATCTCAGCACTTTCGCATAATTAAACCCTTGGGACAGCCCATGGGAGATTTCAAGTCTACAGAGGGCCTGCAATAGTTAAAGAGAGTAAATGTGTGCAAGTCTGAAATAATCACACTGCAAACATTGACCTATCTTTACCTATGAAGCTAAGGTCTTTTTTAAACATTATGCATGTAAAATCCATACATTTAATGCACACAGTCATGTGTGAATGGACTGCATACTGATTACATTTTTTTAATTGATCAATAATAAATAAAACAAATTAGAGTTATAAGAATGATCTCAGAAGTTGTTCTATTGAGCTATTTAAATTTTCTCTTTGTACCGTTTTGTTTCGTGTATCTCATAAACATCTCTAAACACATAAATGAAAATATTTTAAGTGTTTTCTTTTGGATTATGTTGACCATTGCCAGAGTTGCTGCTAGCATGAAAAGTTAGACAAAGTAGGATGAATGAGTCACCTTAAAAGTTTCATACAGAAAATGTTATTGCCTTGTTTATTGTCTCAGTAAATTGGAAATTACTACTGAAAAATCAATAGCTTAACAATTTAAAAGGGATTTCTCTGATAGATAAAGGAGGGAAGAGGTATAGCAAAGGTCATCAGACTAAAGGGGTTCGTATACTGGGTACCCACTCTACAGCCACATGGCACATGGTCAAAAAATGCTGTACTAGCTTTTCTGCACCAGTAAGTGGCAATAACATCAGCACTAAGGAATTCTAAAGAAGATCTTAAGAATGGCTAAATATCTGAAGTATTCTTCAACAACACATAAATGACCTTTCACATTTCTAAAAAAATAAATAAATGAATAAATCATAAAGCTACCCAGTAAACGCTCAATTGTCATTGCATTATAATTTAATGGATAAAAAGAATAAGTAAAACAAAGGACATGAAACTTTTTTGCAGATGAAAACATAACCATCAGTGCCCTCTGAGTGGCTCACATCCAATTTTGAGACTTTAGGTCCTAACCTGAAAAGGGTGGATTGCATCTCCAAAATGGAGGATAGTTTTTGCGTTAAATTGGAGTTAAAATACCTTGCAGACTTTTTCATAACTGATGGGAGTAGGAGATGGATTGAAATATTGTGACCTCATCTGCAGTAATGCTGGTGCTTCCTGAGCCAACGTACAAATGGTAAATGATCTGTACTTGTTTAGCACTTTGTTTAGTCCAGAGGACTCTAAAGTGCTTTCTACTACCTTCAATCATTCGCCCATTCACGCTAGTAGTGGTACCCTCCTACATTGGAGCCACAGCTTCCCTGGGGCAACGACAATGACTGAGACCAATGGTGTGGTGCTTCGAACCAGCAACCCACCAGTTACAGAATTAACTCCTAAAACTGTTGACGGTTGCTCAGGAGGCTTGTCCTGTATCCAGTGGTTTGCCAGTTTGAACCCCCACCCTAACCAGTTTTGGGCAACCTTCAGTTTGAGTTTAGTCATCTCTCCAACAATACTGGAAAACAAATGTTCAAAACATGCCAGGGCCACATACCAGAGCTAAAACTGCCCTACAGGAACAGGTGCATAACCTTCTGAATACCTTTCTTATAAAGACAGGATATTTGAGCTTGCCATCTTCTTGAACTAGTCTGCCCATTCTTCTCTGTCCTCTGACATTAACGAGGCATTTTTCTGCTACTTAACGGATATTTTCTTATTTTCTAAACCATTTTCTCAGTTTTGAAACTATTCTCTGCAACTCAAAAACTGGTTAAAATCCCAGTACATCAGCAGCTTCTGTAATACTCAGATAAGCCCATCTGGCACCAACAAACATGCTACATTCAAAGTCTCTTTCATCCCTTTTCTTTTCCCATTCTGATACTTTTTAACTTTAGCTAGTTTTTTTCAGCACATGTTGATTCCTAAACATGGCAAGTATAAATTAGAGGGATCACTAGTGGTGGAATGTGGGCTTTAAAGTCCTTCGTTTTCATTTTTTTATGGCCATTTCATTTTTTTTTCTGTTGAAATATCTTGAAATGAGACACATCATTTCACTCTGCTTTAAAAAAAAATAAAAATAAACAAACAAAAAAGAAAAACTGCTGCTCTGCATGCGCCATGCTAAATTTAGCACAGCAGGATCAAAGGTAAATTTCACATTAAACAGTTATGCTGATCTGTGATTTCGGAGCAACAAACAGAAAGCACTCTGAGACCAGTGAGAAGTGGAGGGGGAAAAAAGTGAAAAACTTTTCATCAAAATCCAGGCCAATGTTTACCCCTTTGCCAACTGCTGTGCCAGTGCAGCTCTATGATTAGGTCTTTGTTTGAACCAAGACGAAGCCCACACACAAATACTAAACTCTTAATTGGGATGTCTCAGGGATGAGAGCGAGTAGGAAGACAATGGGGGTGGGCAGTGAAGTCTGATCTCCATCATAGGAGGGGGAAAATATCTTCCAAGCCCTTGTTTTTATGCCGGATATCAAGTTCAGTTTGGTTCTTATCTTGTGACTTCATCCAGCATGTCATACTTTCCAGAGTGGTGTGTCCTGGGAGAATAAGTAAATCCTCTTGAGGAGCTGCTGGCGGCTGACTAGCAGGGATTAACAAAGGCTCTCTGTGTGTCTGGCTGCACAGGTTCTAGTGGCCTTGGCAATTCACCACCAGGCTTGTTTGATCTATGGCGAACACACCAAGGATTTCAGTCCTGAGAATAGTTATATTTCCCAGGGGGCAGAGCCTATAGGGATAGAAGAATTCAAGAGGCTAAAAATGTATTTGTGATGGGCTATATGACTGGAGTTAAGTTTGATGTTAACTGTGGAATGACTTTGAAATGCTAAATTCTTGTCGTCCCTGCTCCCTGTACCAGTTCTTCATGAGTTTTATCTTAGAAAATGTGAATACACTGTGGAACAGTAAAGTATTACAAGTCAGTAAAGTCAGTAAAATCTCATTTCCTTGTATCTCCATTGGAAGCCAACTTAAAGTCACATAGTTGCAGTTAAAACTTTCTCCAAATGAGAAATTCCTTCAAAAACTGTTTCTGTCATCAGATGTCACCAATTTCTTGTATGAAAGTGGTTGCATGTTACCCATATTGCATATATACTTTCTGTGTAGCTCTCTCCTCAAAATCCTGTAGGTGCCACGCATTCTGCAACTGCATTTTTATTCACAGCTGAAGTGCAGACCATATAGATTTGGAGGAGTAATTTGCCATTTTAGTGAATCCTGATCTAGTGTTTACTCCCATTTATGGTATGGAAGTGGGGCTCTAGTTGTTGGGGTGAAAGTGATCTTCCATTATGCCATTCTGACAATTTTTGTGAGTCATTTTTCCCATGACAAGTCTGAGGGTTAAAATCAAGTAAAATTTTGGGTCTGAAATTATTGAAATGAACACTTTTATTTCAACAAACACATGGCATCTAGCCAAGACCTAATACTGTACTGCCGTAAGGTTAGAATTTAAATCATGTATGGCCTTATTAAACTTGCAAACATTTCAAAATTAAAACCAGCTTGATGGAAATTTTAAATATGCATTTGAGTTTAAAATAATAATTAAGACTAGCAGCTGGCAATTCAGAATTTCTGAATGAATCAAAGTGCTTCCAAGTTGCATATTAAATTTAAACATAATGAGTAACTTATAGTGTAGAGAGTTAATGAGAGAGAATACCTAGTTATTAAATGAACAGGCTGGGAAAGGGAGCTTTAGTTTTGGAAAGCATGAAGTATCTCTAATGACGCAGTAAGAGAATATGCTAGAAGAAAGTTAATATTAGAGGTTACTATGAACTAAATAAACCACATGGTCAGTGAACATCCTCAGCTAATAAATGAAGCTAATCTTTTCATGGTAAAAAAAAAATGTATCACTGGTATAACAGCCAAATCAAATGATTGGCTTATGACCATGCAGGCCTCTGGAAAACTTCAAGACATGTTGAGGAGGTAACATAAGCATTTAAATCAGCTGTGTTGACAAATCTAAAACCTGTAGGTCACTGTCTCTAGTGGATTGGAGTTCACAAGAGACTCCAGTCTCTTGTGACTGGAGTTACATGTATTTTATATTAAATACATACTGTGTTTGTAATGATGTAAAGCACTTTGAAATGCCTTGCTGCTGAAATGTGCTATACAAATAAAATTTGATTGATTGATTGATTGAAATACATGAACTTAACCTGTGCATGTTGGTTAATAACAAATATAGGTATACAATTTCCCCCTCCAAAAAAAAACAAAAAAACATATTGCACATAATTTTATTTAGTTACAATTATTTTCTGAAGAATTTGTTTTGGAATATTTTCCTTTTAAAAATTCTTATCTGATCCACTTTCTATTAAGCTTGATGAGTCTTTGAGCAAGTTCACGCTAATGAAGTAGAGGCAAGACCACGAACATAAATAACTGAATGATCTCCATATGTCAGACTACATGATTAGATTATAGAAACATGCTGTGAATTGCTGGTGGTTAAAATGGTTACCAAACACCAGAAAAAAGATGAGCCAGATCTAGTCAGTCATGGAACTGTCAGTTCTCTTCCAGTTCTCAAATGCCTTACTATGGCTTGTTTGATCAAATTTTCAAGCAATTTGACTTATGGCAAATGTTAATTTTCACCTCTCAAGAAGCCCTCGGAAGACAATGGGCAAGTCATACCTCAAGGGAGTGACGCACAAAAAAAGTTTCATCATTTTCTAAAGTGACAGTTTCTTCCTCTGGTGCAGCCAAAATCTTTAAAAAAAATCATTTGTATCCTTGGGTCCTGGAAACAAACACCCCACTCACATTCCTTCGATATCCCACCTCCTCTTGATTAAGGGTAGCCGCAGACAAAAAAACACCAAACACTGTTATCTGACAGGGATCAGGGGAGAAAAATAACCCTCGCAGTTAATGTACCTCTCCTCCCCCGTTTTCCCGATGTCTTCCTCAGCCTGCAGTGGGAGAGGACAAGCGTCTGGAGAGGACATAAGTGTGGTGATGAGGACAGACTTGTCAAGATGGTGGATGATAAACAGAACACTCCACGTGGGTGGAGAGTTTAAGTGATACTGCTGACCCTCTTGGGCGGCTTTTCTCACATCTGTGACGAATGAGACTCATGTACATCTTTCAGACCATTTCACTAGGTTTACACAAGATACGTGTGCACTAGATCATAGTTATCTGCCTGCTGCACCCTTATGCCTTTGTGAAACCAAACTGGGGGAACAGAGTGAGTCTGAAAAGCAAGAAACATTATTGTTCACAAGTCTTTTTTCAGTAAAGGGTGAGATGAGGTAAATGACACAAGCAGGATGCAGTGTGATTTCACAGATCTTAGAATAAACCAGACTGTTGTCTCACTGAGTTTGCAAGTAGACTTGTGTTTGATTTCTGCTAATTAACTGTGGAGAGGTGGATTTCATGCTTTATGTCTCTACATAACATCTATCCTTATTTTGTTTCCTCCTCTTTCCAATCCAGTTTGTTTGCAGCAATGCTACACATAAAATTATAATTATGTTCATCATGAAACAATCCTTCAGCAGACTGATTGTTTCTGTCTTTGCACTGAGCAATCTGTATTTGAAATTGCTTAGGCCTTCTTGTTTTTCAGTGTTAGCATTGATTAAAAATCAACACCAAGATTAATAAATACTTAAACTAAAAGGGGGAAATTGACAAGAGCTAAACACTAATACAATCAAAAGGTACATTTATTATTAATCATCCAATCTCTTCTTGGTAATGATTAAGCATGAGAAACATAAACAAATACAAAGACTTAAATATATTACACTAATTCTACTTCATCCGCTCATCAATTAAGGAGATTTTTTTTAGGATAACATCTTAATATATGGAGGGACTTATGGCCTGTTTTATATTAAATAAACATTTATGCCACAGTTCTACGTCTGCATATTAGCCAGTTTTTTCAATAGCATTTGAAAATGCACTATGGAAAAATGACGCATTGCCTTCCTTAGCATTTCAGACTGTAGCATTTTCAATTTAATTATCCACTTTGGATTTTTTTTTTTAGACCCATCACAAAATTCTCACACGCAACATAAACGGCAGCAATGATGCGACAGCAAACAAATATGACAACAGTAATAATAATCTGATATCACACTGTGCTATCTGCACTACTAAAGACTTACATCAGGAAACTCAAAATGAAACAGGTGAATTAACCTGCTACCTGATTAACTCAGCTAATCATCATCTGACCTCTTGGGGGTTTTCACTGAACCTTGAAGCTTAATTCCCTGAACATCACCTGATTCTCAAATATGAATCCTCTGCTTTTTCACATTTGGAGCTACATAACATGTATTTTTCAATTTGTCTTCATTAAGATGGAGCAAGAGAGAGTTTGCTTTAACTGAATCTAAAGCTTGGCAAAGCCTTTTTGAAGAAAACAAGAAAACAGGCCCCCTGTCGATGAAAGGTCAACTGCGAGGTGTGTGTCTGCACTAGAGTTTCATCATTGGCATTAAATAATTATGAGATAAAGATCCTTTCAATTACTCTCATGATCACACCAGTAATTTCATTGCTTTTGAATTTCAAGAGTCAGAAATGCATCTGGCCAAATTTAAAACGCACCAAATCAATTTAATTATAAACAAGTGCTATTGTGGACACTGAAGCACTTAGTGCATTAAAAAGACATTTAGACAATTGCTTACACAACTCAGACCCACATAATAAAGGATGAATGAACTATTTGCCAGGGTGATGCATATTAGGTCATGTTTAACAATCTATGAGGCAAGCTCTCGACAGCCACTTGGTCGGGTGATAGATTTCAAAGCGGGATGAGACATCAATCACATGGTGATTGGTTGTTTGTGTGTGCGGCAACGGCCTTCCATATCAGCCAGGCGAAGGCTGGCTGATTGCTCTCCCTCTGCCTTCCTGCGTTCATTGCAGCTACCTGACACCATGTTACACACCCAATGCAGAACATAGAAATGCTTATTTAAACTTGGCTGGACGAAACCTCCAAATCTGCAATATCATTTGAGTGTCCTGAAGCTGAATTGGTTGGTTTAAATATTGGCTCTCTGACTGTTTTTGTCCATTTAAACTGATGTGGCTGAAATGGTGGGTGACTGACAAGTGGCTAAGATGTCTCCCCTTGCTTATCAAAAAGTTAACACATAAAAAAGGAAAAGGCTTTGTTGTGCATCTGATGTGAAACTTGTAGAATGAAGGCTGGGAGTAGAAAATCCCCCTGAAAGAATATATTGCATTGTTTGAGGCAGAGTTTTTATGATGAAGGTCTCTAAAAACAATTTCTTGGTAATATTTGTTTCTACCACTTGCAGTTGCATTTTTAAGCAATATTCTGTTTCTTCAGAAACCTGTAAGAGAGTTGTTTGTTGCTGTTTTTTTTTTTTTTTGCTCTACTTCTTGTTTGATGATTTGTAAAAAAAAAAAAACAAATAAAAAAATAAAAATATTGCTGCTTGATAAAGATTTTAAATCTTTAATGATTGTATTATTTATTTTTTTCAGATTTCAGAAAGCATCTTTCTGGTCTGCTTTACCCCCAACTCCCAAAATAAAGTACAGAGCAATCACATATGTTCTAAAGATACTTAATTAGCACATACAGTTCACCTGGGCCTAAATTAAACTCACTATACATACAAATGTTCTGTGAAGGTCTCAGAGGTTCGCTAGAAAATGTTAAGGAGCAAACAGCATCATCAAGAACAAAGAACACAGCAGAAAAGGTCAAGGAGAAAGTTGTAGAGAATTTTATAGCAGTTAAGTTATGAAACAATATGCCTAGCTTCCTAACATCTTCCAAAGGACTGTTGAATCAGTCTATCTATGATGGTGGGAGCATAATACTGCAGGGCCGTCTTTCTTTGGAAGAGACACAAAAGCTGCTCAGAGTGGACAGGCCTAAATATAGGGCAATATGGTGAAGGATTTTTGTTGTGGAGCAAATTTATACACAGAGGCTAGCCTACACAAACGAGGAGGGACGGGGGAGGAGTCAAAGACAAGCAATGCCTAAACAACAACAACTAATTTAAACCAACAATTTTGGACTACAACACTAATGTAAAAACAAGAATAACCTAACACCAAAAATATTCAGCAATTGTGCTGTTAGTAGAGAGAGATAGAGTCTTCAGCACCAAGGGCCCTGCTTCCAACAGCCTGATGGTTTGCTCCACTTCCTGGTTTTGCCTTACAATCAGTGCTTTCCCTCAGCCACTCCTTTATAAGTCCTCAAAACAAAAATAATTTGTAATCCAAATATACATGAGAAAAAGTAAAATATTGGGCGGAAAACATTTAAATAAATACTAACAGTGGGGGAAAGCTGTAGGAATCTACACATGGTTCAACAAAAATATTCAGGGGGTTCGCACTTTTCAAATTTTTATTTGCAAATTTTAAAACTTTGGATTGTGCTACTTTCTGTTTACTTAACTCATAAAATCCATATAAAACATACAAGTGTGTGGCTGTAATATGAGAAAAATGTGAATGAAATTTAAGGAGTACTAATTATTTTGAGAGGCACTGTAAAATAGAAACCCTGTACAACAGATTCAGCTTCTTTACTAAATTAGAAAAATAATCTTCTAAAATTACTGCACTGTTTTAATCATTTGTCACAAATTCCGTATGTTACCAAAAATGCCGGTGTCAAATTACTTCTGTTCAGAAGAAGCAACCGTTAAGTGGTTTGTTAAATGACAACTGTTGGACGCACTTATTTGACTCTCCCATTGGAAGTTCCCCAAAAAACAGCTTGCAAAAGCGCCATTTAGCTCCACATTTCCATGTTTCTTACAGAAACAGAAGCTGGGAAGCCCGAAATTACCATAAACATGCAGAGTCAGCTTTTACTGGTCACTTTCACAAACCTGACAAGTCACCATTTCTTAGAAAGCCTGATGAATTCTTAGCGAAGGAGGAGAAAAACAATTTCAGGAACATGCGTCATTAAATGTCAGACTTCAATACTCATCTAATGCATTGTGAACCATGAAGTGGTTTTAAATGTTCTTCAAGAAACTAGTACTTGTAAAATACAGTCACAAATACTGAGAAAACTACTTACTTTTGTTATGGCTATAACAGTTACCAAGTGGTAAGCTGGCCTTCTACGGCCTAAGATACCCCATATATTTGGGAATATTACATTTAAATGTCTGCTGCAACAGAGTAAATTGAAAATCTCTAAACAGCATCTCAAATATGTAAAGTCATTATTTTAAAATATCAGATCTGTGTGATGAAAAGAAAATTAATCCATGCTTAGACAAACAAAAAAAAAGGAATAGTCACTGTTTGCAATGCTGTTATAACAAGTAGTTATACTGCAAACATTTATATACGCTAAAGTTGCAGCATTTAACATCACCAAGCAGTAATGCGTAGGCTAAACTGGTGAAAGATCAGGTTTTACATCCTTTGCCCATATAAGTCCCTCAAATAATGACTAAATGCACAATTTTTTCCCTTTGTGATAAATAGCCATCTCTGACATCTGTTTGTTACACATAAAAATACATTTGCCATGACCATTTGTTTTAGTAACAATATTCACATTGTGAATTAAAAGACCAAAACAAATTTAAGGCAAAAAAAAACAACTAGAATGCTCTGTTTGGTTCTCCTTCAGCCAGATTTTCCCTCCTACACAAACATATTTAGCTATTCTCAAAAGAGAACAGAAGCTCTCCGCTCTCCTCAACCTACCATCACATCTCTGTCATTGTTGAATGAATGTCATTGTTGAATGAGAACTCACACTCAAGTGTGAGTTCTCAGAGTTTTGGCAGCAATATAAATTTTGAGTGAGTTTCGGTGCCCTTCACAGAATTAGTTACACGGTGGGAGCATTTTCTAGACCTAAATTAGAAACCTGCTGTGTTTCAAGGCCCGTGGATGACTGAGGGGTTTTAAATTATTGCTTACAGACAACAAGGGGCGGTCAAGTTAAACACTGACTGGCACTGGTGAGCCCCGGCTGTATGTTGGGTACATATAAACCTTTATGTCAGTCATTTCTTTTTCTTCCCTGCCATCACACAGTCCTCATTTATTTTGATTGACTCTGATTATTCATTCCTCTAAAAGAGAAACATTTGCGAGAACATTAAGCCGTTACTATTTATTCAGATTTGACTGAAGTACATGAGAGTATTACATGGAAATTAATGACCTAACAAGCTCCCGCATGTTCATGGAGCCACTCGCTTGCGAGTGACAGCTTAATGATGTTTAGGAGTTAGAATGGATCACTTCCCAGTAAGCCGGCAGCTGAAAATGAAAAGCCAACATTTCTTCATCTGTGTGATGTCATAATGCATTTGGTGTAGCCAGTGACACTACCAGCTGGTTTTAGTTTTATTGTTAACAGAACTGATGAGCGGGAGCAATTGAATCCAAATCCAACTACCAGCTGGTTTTAGTTTTATTGTTAACAGAATTGATGAGCGAGAGCAATTAAATCCAAGTGTTTAAAAACAAGGATTAACAGACTCACCACATGATAGTCTCACAAATCAGAACCAGGAATCCATTCTTTTTTTTCTGTCATCTGCACTGGACAGATGTAAAATTTTAAAATTATGTAGCATAAAAATGATTTGCTTTTAGTAATATTAGATGTTTAACTTCAGAACTTAGGAGTATCTTTTAACTCGATGACGTCACACCCTTCCCAGGACTTCCGGCTTGCCAAGTCGGCGAGATAGACAACTTTTGTTTTCATCGGTCCATGGTGATTGTAGCCACTAGCATGGCAGTGATGCGATAAGGAACAGGCAAGGGAAAACACAACCTCGGATTTCATTGTAATAGTTCCTGGAAAGGGACGTAACGCTGGCGAAATGGGGTGACGGTTGTTGCTAGTGCAACGTGTGGAGGGAAAGCGCCATCTTTACAAAGAGGAAAAGGAACGGGCTCGAACGGCGGAATAATCAGGTGAGTTCTTGAGAAGCCCGGTGTTGTGATCAGGGGCGTGTCTGAAAGTGTGGCAGGACGGGAGGAGCCGAAGGAGAGCGGAAAGTAGTGCAAACAGCTTTGTGTAGGAAGAGGGTTGTCACAGTATTGCATACATGACGTGTGTCTTATAGTGACCAACTTTCAAGTGTTTCTTTCTGGAATTGAACAAATTTGTAACCAAACATTTTAGTTGAGTATTTTTTCCACACATTTATCCATATTGTTGTCAGATTTCGTCCTCTGATATTTGTATTTTACAACTTCTAGACAAACATAACAATCTCAAAGTTGTTAGTTGCTAACAAGTTCGTCTCACTCTCTTTTTAAAGACATTCATCTTTAAAAAGATTGGATAAACTGCCAATGACTGAACAGCTTGCCAACTATACCTTAACACTCGTTACACAGGAATTCTCCCACTGTTTTTGTAAAGTGAGAAAAATTATTCAAAATGGCAACTAGTAATGGGAGATAAAATCTTCTTTTAGAGGCATTAAAAGGTGGATCTTATCTTAATGGTAATTTGTGAAGTAATTTTGAGGAACCTAAAAATAGGACCCAGAACCACCTCACCAAAACAGTTCATATTGAGTATTTAAGGTTACGTTGCGCTCCCTCTGCATCAAAACGAAACTGGCTTGGCCAATAGCTCCAGCATAATAACTATAAGGACACATTTTACTGCTAATGTTACTGCAAAGGATCTGCAACAGCAGAAGTTGTTGGAAATCAGGATTTTGTACTTCGGAGTAGTACAAAATTCTGTGTTTCAGTGAAATACATCCCAGGTATTTCACTGAAACACCCATAGACTACTACAGCAACATCAAAGACAAGGTCATAAAATTACAAGTAGGTAAGATAGCTTGTGATGCATAGACAGCTATTCCCACAGAATCACAGTGACTACACTTATGTGATGTGTGACAAACGGAAGCAGTGAAAGAAAGTCATACAGATATAAATATGAATGGGTTTTATAAAATGTAGCAGACAAACTGAAAACTTCTAAAGATTTTGTTGTTACAAGTAAGATCTTGAACTCATTACTTAGTAAACAAGGTCAGCTGTTTGTTAGTTCGGAGTGTGCACCAGTCCGGAACATTTTTTATAGCTGGTTGTACTGGATTTTTAAATGTATTCTGTAACTGAACTTTTTTTTCTTGTCTGACTTATTACATCTCTGTTTGTTTTATTGAACTAAAACGTCTTGCCTGACAAATTATAATTTTGTGTGTAAGGTTTGTTTTGCGGGAAGAGTTGGCATGTCATATTGATAATCAGTTTAAATCACATCAGAACCGTCTGGATAAAAATCTAATTAAATCATGAAGTGACCAAAGATTTGATGCCTTAATGCCTCATCATTAAAATATGAATATCAATATAATTAAAACAAAATAGAACACACAGCGGATTATTTTCTTTCTCTTTCCAACACCTTTACAATGAAATATACCCTAGTTAGAGAAAAAGTCTAATGTTATCAAAAGGGGAGTACATTTAAGACTTTTAGAAATATCCAGAACTCCATTCAAGGACAGAGCAAAAACAAATAAATAAAAGACTTTACTTGCCTCAGTTGGCAGGTCAAATGTTAAACTTCCTGACTGCACCACCAGGAAGGAACAAGGAAAGCTTGTTTTCTAGGGTTGACCGGAAGAAACCTTTACTCATTGAAAAGAACAAGATCTAAAAAGACGGATTTAAGCACAATGTTGTCTGGAAAAACAAAACAAGTGGAAATGTTTGGCCATAATATGAGGTGACACATGTGACCAAAAACAAATCCAAGATAAAATTTTGACTAAACATATCTTTATCATTTTTCTGACATTCAACAATGAGAAATTATTTTGGTAATAAACTTAAAAGGAAAGGCTGAGCCTCATTTAATTCTAGGCAGTGAAAAAAGTCATTTTAATGCAGTGTAAACATGGGCTCTCAATTGTACAAAATTAACTTTTTTTAATTCAGGTATTGAAATATATTGACTTTTTAATAGTATTCAATTTTTTTGAAATGATAAAACTGAGATTGAGTTGAATTTCACTCTCTGTCAGTAAAAGTCTAAAGCACATATTTACTTTTTTCGATTTGGAGCAGTTGTTTGACTTCTTAAGGCAAACAACATCTTAAGACTTTTTTAAAGACGATTTAAGCTCTGACAAAAGATTCAAGTCTTGGCACATTGGGATAAAGATAATGACCCTTCACTCCTGGCTATAAAAACCTATCTGATGGCATGCATAGATTTTACTTAATGTAATGAATGTGAGCAGAGATCAAGTGCATATTATACTGTTAATAATACCTCTGCCACTATCAAAGTCAACTCGTGTGACTGTTATGCTTCAGAGTGCGGCACATCTCTTTACCATACCCAAACCAGCCCATATACTTTCATCTTCTGAACTATCACCTCTCAGGTTGCCTCATTATGAGCCTTGATCTTTTATGCAGTCAGTGTAAAAACAGAAGCCTTGCGATGCTTTGATCTGTGGCATAAAAGCTCCCCAAGAACTGTCAAGCATTTCAAGATGGAAAACAGCGCTGGATGTGTCACGTTACAGCAAAGCGTCGTTTGATATTTTGATGCATTTTTCACTGAGAAACAAAAAGAAAATATTGACCTCATCAAATATTGACTGGGATTCAGACAAGTGAGTAGCACGGCAGTGAAGCCATGCAACATGTTGTTCCTCCCTTTTGTGTGCCACGTGAAGGCTTTTAACAAAACTGAAGGCCACATGGAAAAACGCAAACTACTTCCACTGGACTATTATATTTAGAGCTTATCGGAGACCAGCAGTTACAGAATATATGTATAACTTGCTTAAAGACATAATTAGCAAGTGTGTTTGGACAACCTTTCCTCTTCCCCTCATCTCAGCTGTTCAAGCTGCTGTTTGAACTGTTAGCTATGGATTGAAACTGTCCTCAGATTGGGAGTTTTAAACTCTGAAGTGACTTCAAAAGCACAGCTTTCCTTTTTACCAACAAAGAACAGAATGCGATGATTCATTCCCTCTCTTTCTTCTTTCCCTTTTTGGACAGATTTGTGGCATAGCAGCGACACACACACACCCCTCTCTATGTACCCATATGGCCATCAAAACATGGTGTGGAACAGAACACTTAGAAAAACACACTTCTATTTAACAGGCAGTCTTTGACTTCATATCTGTACAAAGAACTTCTCTAAAGGGCTTCAAAAGGACTCTCAGTGAGTGTGATGAGGTTAACTATTAATTGACCTTCTCTTTCCCTCTGCTTGTGACCGATTTTTACTTGCTCTTGCCACAGAAAAATTCCAAATTACCCCTCATTTCTTTACAGTGCCTTGCAGTATTCATACCTCCTGTACCTCTTCCCATTTTGTCACACTACAACCACAAACTTAAACTTATTTGGGTTGGGTTTTTATGTGATAGATGAAACATAAATCAGAACAAAATTCTGAAGCGGAAATAAAATGGTACATGGCTTTCAAATGTTTGTTTTTTTTTCCACACTGAAGTCTAAAAATATGGATAGCATTTATTTTCTCGACTTAATTGGATATTCCTAAATAAAATTTAGCAACCAGCCACTTCCAGACGTCCCCTACTAGAGTCTATCGTGGGGCGCTGGTCTTGGTCTTGACTTGGTCTCGGACCCTAGAAGTCTTGGTCTTGTCTCGATACACTCTGGTCTTGGTCTTGGGTTAGGTGGTCTTGACTACAACACTGCAATGTCCTAAAGAAAATCGAAAACATGGATGTTTTGGAGGTTTTCACAACAAAATGGTCATGTGATTTACTTTGGAGAAAACATAAAAAATACATAATATCCACTGTGAAATGATATAGTAGTTATCTCTGGCACAATTCTGATCAAATACAATTTTGTAATATATAGACTATGTCCCAAAGGGATTAAAAACACTCACCATTCTTTAAGGACAAACATGTTCTCTTCTACACGTTTGCATAGTACACCAGAATATTCATGTAGCTCTACATTTACTCTAGCTCTTTCAACAGTGTGGCGCTCCAGATTTAGAGTTATTAACAGCATTTCTTTAATTGTTTACCCTCTTTCTTCTCTGTTCTGTTTGACTATTCATGCAATGGAAAAATGAGAACTTCAACTCCCAAGGATGCTGCGTGAACTTGGATAAAAACAGAACTGTCTGAAACTGGAGGAGTTTCATCGCCGGGTTAACCTTGTTTTCAGCCTTGATCTCAGTAGAACAGATTTAAAAGGCGGTAAAAATTTTAACAATTTTTTTTTTTACTCACCCTTTCACCTTTACTGATGTAACATTATTCCACTTGCAGTACATTTGATTACTGGAATTCACTGTCAGTTTGTACATATTTTAAAAACATTTACATAGCCATATATATTTTAGGAAAATAAGATATTTTGACCAAGCAAGGCAAGTTGTTGAATTATATCTGACTGAATCACTGAGGTTGTCTCCCTCCAAAACATGATGTGACTGTCATGAACTGCCTTTGTGGCTTTTCAGATCCCTCAAACGTTGATTTGCATTCCAGCCTTGGTGCAGTGTTTGAATAGTATGGTTATATAAGAGGCTGGTGGTTCACATGACGGCAGAAAAAGGTTTTTATACTTTCTTGTGCTGTGTGAACATGCTGCTGTGAGAAATTACAGACGGACTAAAGTAGCTCAGATTTTGCTGGTGTTCTATTGGCAGTGAATAAAAACCCCCCACAAAACAAAGGAATACCTTGTGTGGGGGAAAGTAGATCAATTATTCATCACATCATCTGGTTTTAGAAGTACCTTTTATGTAAAAGTATTTTTGTAAAAAAGAAAAAAATGCTACATATTAGATGTATTGGGACCTGCTTCTGTTGTGTTCATTGACTGAACAGCATGGGATCAGAGTAAACATTATTCTATAGGTATCAGTGAACTACTCTGAGGAGTTAATCCACTTTGCTTTTTTTTTTTCTTTTAAACACAAATCATGCATTCTATATAGATCTGGTAACTGCTGTCTCTTTGCTCACTTTGAATAGAGCATCACAGACCCAAGGTTTAAGATGACATTTAGCTCAGAGAACTTGCAGAGCCTAGACTGAGAACAGATTTGCATGAAGAAATACTGTAAGTGGATAGCAATGAAGTAAATAGGCAAAGATAGTTATACTCCTACAGCAGGGGCACAATTTGGAGATACAAGAAATACATGTGGACTGGGCAACCAAACCTCCATGAGTCTCTGATTACCACGTCGTGTTCTGTTGATGGTTCTGCCCCATTCTCAAGCTAATTATTAAAGGTGTAATGCAGTACCTCTAATGATACCACTACAAAAATTACCAGCCTTTGGCCTGGTAATTTGGCCCGGAGATAAATGCACTTATTTTCTTACCTCAATATGGTGTTAATTAGATATCGCATTTCTTTTATAGAAGTCCATTATCGAAATCCCCTCTTCGACAAAGTCATGTTCAACTAGCTGTTGCTGTTCAGGTATTTAACAGTGGAATGAGATTCTATGGTACCAATGAAAAAACTAAAAATCATAAAGGTTTTGTGTTTAAGAACTTTAAAAAAAATCATTATGTAATTGACTGTTTTCAGTTGATAAAGGCTAAGTCAGTACGGCCAGTTCTGGATACCCTGAATGGGGAAAATATTTACAGTGCTGCGTGTGTGGATTGAGTTTAAAAAATATCATAAAAAAGACTCACCTTCCTCTATTTTCTATCTCTGGTTTCTGAGGTCGCACAAGATAAGCAACCACTCATGCTCACAAGCACACCTAAGGTCAGTAGGTTATAGAATTACCAGCTAATGCTGTTTTTACACTGTCGCAGGAAACTGGATCACCCAAAGTTTATCACACGTGCACAAGAAGAACATGCAAACACTACACAGAAAGCCCCCCTGCAGAGATTGTGAGTTCTGGCCAACTGAACAGTGATACAGGTTTGCAATTACCAAGGTTGTGGTTGCCATACACTGATGATATAATTAGGTTACACAGAAAAACCTCTTTTATATCTTGTAGCTTTTATGCTGATATTTCTTTCTTGCTTCTAGCAATCCTGACACAATTTTAGCGATGAAGCCAATTAATAAATTATCAATCTTGTCCCACGGCTGAGTGAAATCTATTAACTAATGTTTCTCCTATCCAGTTACAAAATCAATTTAGCAAATGGAAGCACTGTTCTGTTCCGTCCTGTCTTTAAGAGCAACGTCTCTCTTGCTCACCTCTAACCATTTTTAATCCCGCCTGGTCTTTTGAAGATAACTGCACCTTAAAGGGACTGAATAAATCTATCAATTTGCATCAAAGGCCAATGTCCGAGACATTTTGAATACTTTGTCCGTCAATAACTGGTGGAAATTCAGACATTTCGGATCATAATTATCTCCCGTGTCTTTGTTCTGCTGGCAAATGTGCCTGGAATCCATCAAAGGCATGTTAATCATGCGGCGTGTGAAGATGCTGGGAGACCAATTACACTCCTGAGCTGCACTTCAGCTTTTTTTCATTTCCCTGAATCCCGCTGCTCAAACCTGGTTTTCACCCTGATTTCATCCCCATGAACTGGTTGACCTTGACAAATGCCAGAATTCAGACAGGAAGTGGCAACACAGATGCTCGGGGTAGGAGAACTCCTCTGCTGTTGCAACTCCATGTATGAGCCAGAATGAAATGTATTTTTCATAAACAGAGGACAGAGCAGCTTTGTTGCCGAAGGCTCATGTGAATGCGGCTGTAATTTGAATTTGCAAATCATTCTTGAAGTCGAATGGAAGCTCTTCGTCATGTATTCAATGATTTAACTTGGTCTTCATAATATTTATTAGTTCTGCTATAAGGTCAGGGCACACAATTTGGCCTCAGAATGTGAACGGCGTACATACTCCTTGGCTTTCACTTGGCTATTCATCCAGTGCCATAACTCTCAGCTAATAGAAAAGAGAGTCAAAAAGTTGTCTTTTATCTTGAGAACAGATGCTGGTTAAACAATGAGCGCTCCATCTTTCCAGCTGTTTCTAATTTTTGCTGTGGGGTGGACTGCGGAGTAGAAGAATCTGTCACAAGTCGAAGACGCGTCCCAGTCGGCCTTCCAGAAGCAGCAGTCTCATCCTAATCATCGTCCGTTCATCCATCTGCTATGAGATCGATGCGCTCCCAGATGTCGAGGAAGGAAAAAAAAGCCCTGCCGTGCCCCACGCACCCCACCAGTCAGCGAGGCCCCGACTTTCTTAGGCTGGCACGGCGTTCTGCTCACACCAGGACAAACTTGATTTGACCAGAAGGAGGCTCCAGTGATTGATGATTCCACCATGTATCTTCAGCTATAGCAATCTGGCCTGGCACCACCAGCACTGCGCCTGTTTTATGGGTGTGCATGTGACGGGTATTTGGATATATGAAGCTGAATATTTTTGAGACTGAAAGGTAGACATAAAACGTAACAAATGTGTGTCAGTATATGCAATTAAAAACTGAACTTTACATTCCTTCAAAGAGGGCATGACTCCGATATTAATTTCGGGCTTTTAATGATGTGTTTCAGCCGTTTCTTTTTGCAGCGAGGAATGATAATGCAAAAACTGAAAATCAGCACTCGGTATTCATATTACTTCACTTCTTAATATGAGAAAGTTGAACACATTTAGGCCAGATGCCATTCACACTGTTGAACAAATATGTATGTTTACAAACAGGCGAGAAAACAACCCAGAGAATCAGAAGCAGATCAGGCAATAAACCAAAAAAAGAAAACTGTGTAGAACACTAAAAATGGCATATAAAATTTCATTTTAGATTGATTGTCTCATCTGTAACAATTGGTAGATTTTTTTTTTCTGGCCTCAGCTGACAAAGGCATCTGCCCTACAAGTGGTCACCTTGTTTACACTAAAATTAGATGAAGGATTAATAGTGAGTGCTGGTTATCAAATTTACAATTCTCTCCTGAATTGTGCACCCATTGTTTTTGCTTGGACTCTGGAGATGTGCAGACTGACCATTCTCTTTAAAATGAAGATACAACATTTGACATGAATTATCTTTAGGAACAATAATTTTGAGTAAAAGTTGGAGTGGGTTTTTTTTCCAACTCATATGGGGTCCAGCTCAAATAGTTCCACTTCCATCCAATTTAGTAGCAAATTGTTTTTTAGTACAGGTTTATCTTCATTGGTTGGTATCAAGGCACAGACATAATAAGTGAATGCTTTCAGCTATTTTACAAAAAAGTAAAAGAAATACATTTAACTGAATGATAAATAAAAAAATTTAAACCCGTAAACTCCAATGATTAAATTTCAGTCGATTTATTAACCACTTAAGCGCTGCCAGTAGTCACCATTTCATTACAGATGAGAATTGTCTCCAGTTTCCTCCTAGTCCTTCATTCTTTCTTTTATCTGAACATGATGACAATTTGGGTCGGATAGCTAATAATCCCCAAAAGACATCATAACTGTGACATAAGTGTGACAATAAAACAACTGCAAACTATGCTTAAAAGCCTGATCTATGCCACAAAACCAGACAACTAAAGTAAAAAATAAGTTTACCCTTCTTTACAAGAAGGGTAAACTCAACAAAAACCAAAGTGGTTTTTGTTGAGGCAGCAGCCAAGTCAAGCTTAGGCACAATCTTGCACATGTCTAATTAAAATGAAAAAACTACCAATGTTGCCAACAGTTGTCAAATATTCAGCCAGAAGTATAAATAGATAGATATTCAGTCAGATGTGTCAATAGAGATAGATAGATCTGACTAGAATTGCATGCTGAAGGCATTGAATCAGAGTTGCAAGAGCTCAGATTCTTTGCTTGCTGTTTGTGGTCCAAGCAGCTCCAATCCCACTCTGTCAAGGCTTTGTTAAAGAAAGTTGTAAATGTCGGTGGGTTCCCCTCACACTCACAGCTTTCTTCAGTAGTGGCAGTAATCGGAGCTAAGACGTGTCTTCCGTGCCTCAACATCGGAGCCAAAAGCTCTCCACAAAGCTTTTACTTCTGCTTACTTCATCTTTTCTTTCCCTTCCTTTAAATGTCATCTCTCATCATATTCATGTCTCGTTGTGTTCCCAAGGCGACCAAACATCTATGCACCAGTGGACTGTCACTAATGTAATCCAGTGTGGGTCAGTTTCTACTCTTTAACGTGGTGTAGGATTAAAGTTTAGGAAAAGTGGAAGTTTTGTTTGTTGAATCTTAAATGCTAAAAAAAAACGGGGGGCAGATTTTGGTGAGGATTTTAACATAGGCTGCAAGTCTGGGGAGGGTCATGTGAGGGTTTTAAGGCAGGTCGAGGACAAATGCACCAATTTATTTCAGTAAGCAGTCAGAAAAATAAAAAAAGACAACAAATAGCCTAGAGGTAGACAGACTTCATGTTGAAAAAATGGATAGAAAGTTGATTCTGAAACTAACCTAAGGGGATTTGATGGCAAAATACAATATAAACTCAGTTTGACAAATCCAAGTTATTTGGTATACAACCTTTTCCTTTTTTGCATAATTTTTCATATTTTGCTTGGCTGTTTAGTACCAAACGCCTTTTACCTTGCGTTGCTTGGGTGCTGCTTTTTATCTCTCCATTCAGAGACTTCAAGTGGAACACAAACACACCAACCATAATGACATAAATGGCATGTAATGATGATGATATGGAGCTGGAGGGGAAAATAAATCACTGATGTAATGTTTCCGGTGTATGGGAAGACAATACAAGGAGCTCCATCTACTGTTAGGCTTTGAGAACTTCATGCTGTTCGACCTGATGAGAGCTCCGGCTGACGCACATCACCTCCTCCCATTGGACGAAGAGGGACAAGCAGAGGCTGTTGAGGCAGCGTAATATATGCCCATGAATTATGGACACGTGAAGCCAGTGAAGGCCAGCGCGTTTTATATCATCACAACTCCTTCTGTTTATTTTAGCCAGGGTTATGACTTAATAGTTTTTCAGTCCCATTGATGATGGACTTCCTGATTTATTGGCCTGGGAAAGGCAGGACAATCAATTAAGGCACTTTGTCAGGATGGACATGTCAAATGCAACCGTCACCTGTGATTAATGACTGACTGGATGTGCTCTCGCCACCTCGGCAGAAAAGACCGTTCTCCGTTCTGCTCCTCTGCGATTACTCCGAGGCATGAAGCTGTAAAACAGAAAGTGCGCCATCCAGTCACAATTTCCGCTCTATCTGGCCCTCAAGCTTCTTTATAGAAATTGACGGCTTCTTTTATCTGATAATCAGAATTACAATAACTGTAAAGTAGGACGAGTCCCTGAATGTCGCATTGTTTTATAACCCATTTTTATAACCTCATAGAAGGGAACATGTAATTTCTCACAGATAGACTGAGATGTATATACTATCTGTTCCCCTGGAAGCTATCGGTAGCGATTTAGCTCCTCTTTCATCATTCTAAATGTGCCTAAATGGTTTTGGAGGGAGGGGCTGAGCAGCAATAACCACTACTTTGACTTAGGAAAGGTGGAAGTGGAGCGGGGTGGGGGGAGACTGTAATCTTCACTGGCTGGAAATTTATTTACAAATACCTCAGTGGAAGTCAATAAAAGGTTTAATATTTAATTAGGCCTAAGGGCATCTCATAGTAACAGACACAGACAGGCCTGATCAATGCTGTGATACAGAATCCTTCCTTTCTTTTTGTCAGCCTGCATCAGTACAAAAGGTCTGAATCTTCTCTTTTTAATGTCACTATATGCAGATGTTTTACGAGTAGCTCAAAAATAATGTATTCAAATAAAAGACGGATTGGGAGATCTTGCTTTGGTAGAATAAAAAAAATACTTTGAAAATAATCTAATCCAATCAAAGTAAAAAGTAGGCAATTAAAATGTACTTAGACTCAAAGTCACTGAGTTAACTTTGCCAAAGCAGTGGGGACATTTCTCTCCAAGTGTAGTCAACAAAGGACTTGAATGCGATGGTGCGGCCATCACATTGGAGTTTAGTGTGTCCAAAAATAAAACAAAACCATTGTCCAATTGCCCAGATTTCTAATTAAACACATATTAGGACTGACATGTTTGTCTTAACCAGAAGCCTTGTAGGAAATGTCTTTTCTGACAATAACCATGGGTCCCTATTTCACTGTTGCCAGTTTCCAAATGCTTTGGGCTACATCTTCCTGTGGAAATTATTTTTTATATGCAGTTTATGACAGAGATGCAGCTTAGATAGCATGATACAGCTGCAGTCTTGTTTTGTTCTTCGAATCTGAGTGATGTGTGTTTATCTGAGGCAGAAAGTGGTCGACTTTCTGTACAAGCTGGGCTGGCACTCAGAGCCTCTCCGTCTCTCTGAGGTTTTAAACAAGGTTTGTCCAGCCAGTTGCCAGTGTTGTGCCAAGAACTGAAGACCCAGCAGTTTAAGTTTCAGTCCGAGCACTTCTGTTTTTACAGCTTGCTCACAGGCTGGGGGTAGAACATTTCTAAATGTCTGCTTTTCTGCCATTTCTTCTACTAAGTAAAATTGAATTCAATTCAAACACATAGTACAGAAACTGGTCTGTTTATGTTATTTGAAGTAACTTGTTTCTTCAAGTAACATGTTTTACCCATGTTTTTTTTTTGTTCATAGATTGTCTTGAAAGTGCTCATTTCTTCCTTTTTTTTTTACTAAATCAAATGGCAGTCACACATCCAATTGACCTATTCCTGTTAAAAAGATGTACAGCAATGGCATAATGGTGCTCACTTCCAGATTTTAAGAGAGCTGAGGCTGCAAATGTCTATTTATAACAAAACGTGTTCTTACTGAGCAGCTATCAAAAACAAAAAAAGTCCAATTATGATTTATTTTCTAAAGTTTAGAAATTGGATAGCTCTAAAATATGACTATCCGTTTAAGGTTCAGTTCAGCTAGCAGCAAGTTCTGAAGCTTGTCTACATTTAAGAATTAAAGGGGCACTGACTGCGGATGATATACACAATGATAATGAAAAATGTATTTAGGCCCTCTTTGTGCAAATGCTGATTAAAATTTCATAATCCCTGTGGGGGAGCCAGGGATGTCATAGCACTCACTGTGTAAGTGGATTTTATTATCAGCAGCCCTAACGGAGCCAAGGGGATGTTTCTGAAAGACCCCTCTTTTGTTCGCCAGTTTTTGAATGTCTGAAAAACAAATGCCACAGAGGTCTGACAGAGAGTTCACGTGTATACTCATAAATCTTGGCTCTAAATGTCATGCATTATATTGAAGATCTTTTGTTCCTTAGTTCTTTTTGTGGAGTTTTTATCTATGAGGTGAGACAATGGCAGAAAAAGTAAATATTCATTTTTGTTTTCTTAAGATCCTCTTGCTTTCAGTTAAAAAAAAAAAAAATCCCACTGTAAAATGAGGAATTAGCCAAAGAATAACAAATGATGTGCTATGGAGTAGGATTTTTTTTTACTTAACAATTTAATAAAAATGAATTAAATTGAATAAAACCAATTTTGACCAAAGCATTGTCTTCATCAGAAGCATTCAAAAAGTAATATATTCACTGAATATAGAGGTTTATTTATTAATGTCTGTCAAATCAGAAATTTACATATATATTTCCTCCATTTTTGGTAGCAATGCCTTGAACTTTCAAAATTCAAAATTTTCAAAAGTTCAAAATTTTTTTCATCATAAAAACACAAAAGTACAAAGTTCTAGAAAACAATAGTTGAGAAAACCAGTACCAAACATTACATTTTGATGAGTGCCATCACCAAAATCATTGATGCACATCAATAAGTTGGTCAGTGTTTCATTTTCATGGTTCTAAAGCAACTCTAAACTGGTGGGGTTTTAGCCTTGATTTAAAGGAAATCAGTGTTTCAGTTGTTTTGCAGTTTTCTGGAAGTTTGTTCCAGATTTGTGGTGCATAGAAGCTGAATGCTGCTACTCCATGTTTGGTCAGGGATGCAGAGCAGACCAGAACTTGAGTAGTCTGAATTGCTGATACAACAAAGCAAATCTTGATACTTCCACCTCTGTGGTTTTCAGGTGTTTTGAATTCTTTTTCTGCGAATGCCGTATTTATTTTATGCCAAACATGTCCTCCATTCCACATGAACAACTTTTCTTATACAGCAAAATTGACAATTTCAGATCCTTTTGAGACCTCTCTGGATCCCTCACCAAACTCACAAGCTTCTGCAATTTTTTTGTGAGGACCTCAGAGGGCTCTTTGTTTTCACTCTCATTTGAACACTCAGAAGGATACCAAATGCAATGTCTGGGGTACACACAGGGCAAACCTCCTTCAAAATGCTGAGTCGGGATGTTCTAATTCTAGAGACTTGATAAACCTTGTGTGTAATTTTAGCCGTTTAAAGGGGGAATAGATGTAGAGGTGTCCTAATTTATCCTTCAACAAAACGTGTTTTAAGATATTTAAAATGTATTGTCTGTGGTTTTACTTATCGTTTCTAATACTTAAATATTTCACTATTGCTATAACTGATATTAAGTAGCCATGTACATAAGTATGTTGGTGAATAAAAAAGGTTTCCATTAGGAGTGCTATTTTTTTTCATGATACATATTTCCTCCTAACTATCGCAACAGTTTTTCATTAATTCACTTCTCAATATCATAATAGCATCACTTTGCCCATGAAATCACCAAGGGATTCTACTTCAGGTCTCCCTGATAACAGTGTCATCCTTCTGGAGTTTTTTTTTTTCCTTCAAATGTTATTTTCTGAGGAATAGTTTGGAGACACATAGGCACATCTTTGATGGCAAAAGTATAAAATCACAGCAGGTAGCATCAGAAGGGATTGACTAGCTCAACCACAGCGTTGTGTAAATTAGCACACCTGCTCTATGGCTCCAAAGCCTCCAACGTAGTTCCCTGAAAATACACAGGGCTTAACAACAGCTGACAAACTTTGTGACAGCTGCCACAGAGTCAACAGACTTCAGTCAGCTAGATTTTTTTTTTCTTTTACCACTGAAACTTTCTGAACACTTTAGAAGAAGCAGAAATGTGTAATTTTTTTTAATTCCTTGTGACAGGGGATGGATGTCCTCTCCTCCCATTTAAGGATCTAGCTTGCACCTTTGAGCTCCATCGCACAGAAGCAAGCCAGTACACTGTACTTTGGAAACTTTTCCTCCTATGTAACCCAACTCACATTGACTCCACAGAAAACCAGAACATGCAAACCCTGAATGAAAGTTGCTTCAACGTGACGTGCGTTTTAAATTAAATACGGTCGCCGTTGCATAATTGATAATAGCTCTATGTAAGTGGCCCAAATGGGATAAAAAGACATGACTGTCTCTTTTAGAAATGGCAGAGGCTGTGCCTTTCTTGATTTGTGTTATGGTGTCCACTTCCATTATTTCACCATGTTTCCCTGCCCCTGAGTGTGTGGCCTTACATATGTGTGTTTTTTGTGAGATCGTGTCAGCTGAAAGGAACATGGAGACTGGGGACACTGTTGGCGGCAGCAAACAGACACTTCTTAGATATTCTAAGGTTTCCGTCATGGTACATTCACTCTGGCCCTCCCATAAGATGTTGACTTGCTCTGCTCTTTGTGCTTGTTGAATTAATTCAGTGTCTTTGCTCCTCTGTCTGATGTCTGTGTGGATTAGGAAGGGTGTTGTATGTCTCCTGCACTTTTTCAAAATTGAATTTTGTTCTGCTGCAGTTTATGCAGTCCAAAAACAGTGTTATGCTATATTGAATGAATACAGGTCAAGGACTAGAACCAAGCAGAAAGCAGCTGCTCAAACTGAAGCCTGTTTCCCTTTAGGCCACTGACAAGCTCATCAATTGGCTCTGCCATTTCTTGCTAACGTGTGATTGGCCATCCCCATGGTCACTCTATATTCTTTGGTGTTTTGGTAGGTGGCCAGGAATCCTTGTTCATCTGCCTGTAAATTGTTAACATGTTGGACATTTGTTCTGTCTGGTGATGTGTTTTTGGTAATTAGGCACAGCCAGGTGGCAGGATGTCTAAACAAAAGAAAAGTAGACATAAGAATATAAGAGACTGCTTCAGAGGTCAAAGTGCAGGTTAGCCAAAGGCCCTTTTGTGCTTCTTTCCCTCATCCAGCAAAGTATTTTGACAGATGGCATAAACAAATTGACCAGGTGAAGATGCTGGTAGAGAGGCAGGACACACATTGCTAAAGCATTGGCTTGTAAAATTTTGATAATAAATCTAGCTAATTATTTAGCACAGTTTGATATTAAGGCTGGTGTACCAAAGGTTATGTTCATGTGTCGATGTATTACAATTGTGGCCAAATGCATACCATTTTGTGACCATAATATGCAAAAGGAATAAGAAATTAAACTAGAAGAACAACTGGAAAACTAAAAGAGTTTGAGTTTTATTAAAAAGATCATTTTGGCAAACTTATATGTGAAATTTCTGTCTATGACAACTTTGTATTTAAAAGCCTACAGTCTGTATTTCAATACATATTTTGAACTTGATATTGTTTTTAGATGTACACATACCTATAGGCAAATGTATTGTCTGTGGTTTTACTTATTGTTTCTAATACTTAAATATTTAAGTATTAGGTTTGTGACTTTTATTCAAACCCAAAAGTCACAAACCCATAAAGACTATAAATCATTACGTCAATATGGCACTGAGAAACAGCTATGATGTAGTTCTATGATAGTGAAGACATCAGCAGAAGCAGTAGGAGTCTGTTGTGGACTAAATGTACGATCTTCTGGAGTCTGTCTGACCTGAGAAATACCTTGCTCATCAGAATCTGATGGAAATAAGAGCATGCTGAGGATGATGAAAAAAAAATGCATATTGCGTGTATTTAGAAAATAAAGGATTTGAAAAGCATGCATGAGCATGTGACATAAAGTTCAGTTTACCAAAAAAAAAAAAACATTCCATATTAATGTGTAGAAATAATTTGAACATGGTTGATGAGGTTTTACCATAAACAACCATAACTGCAGCTGAGAGAGATTGTGTTGTGAGGAGAGGTATACCTGTGAGTGTTTTTGGAAAGAGAACTGCAGGACCCCCTGCTGTTGAATGAGCAATGCTTTAACATGAACGCCATAAAAAGCAACTAGGTTTGTCAATAGTTGCATTTCTAAAAACAATAAGCTGATGGAGGGGTCTGAATACCTGCTAAATATTGCTTATATATATATAAGTTATTAAGGTGGCAATGCTGGTTTGAATTTTAAGTATGTTTTATTGCATCGACTTTTCCGTTGTTATTTTAATCTTCCAACTAAATATGACATCAGAACCAAAATGTCTGGATCGATCCTTAGAGCAAAAGCATCAGCCTAATATCTGATCTGAGAACAGTATCAGTTAGTACTCTGTCCAATACAGATACTGGATCTGTTTGGCACCAGTTCCAAAAAGAATGATTGAAAAAAAAAAAAAACCTGAATGTAGAGGGGTGATGAAATGAGTTGGTTAATTGCTCCTTGTTATGTTTCAACAATTTACTGTCTCCAGACAATTTGGTTTCAACAAAAAACATCCAAAGCCTAGCAGAATTTGAAATAATTTTGCACTGTATTAGCTGCATTGGAAACAGTGAAATGATCTAAAAACATATGGTTCCCTTCACTTGCAAAAACTCCTTTTCTGTAATTAAGTTTATGTCTGCATCAGAAGTCGTCAGTTCTCCAAGAGCAGCTCCAGAATGGAAATAAAGACAGATGGATGTGCTACGTAGGCCCTTAATTAGCACTCTATTTGAAGGGTACTTCCATTCACTGTCTTTATGTCAGACTATAGAAGTTATGCATTTTATTTTAGATCAATCCAACTTCTTAAAATTATTGCTTTCATACATCTTTTCAACGGTATATTTTACTTAATTTCTGTTCCCATTTTGTAATTTCATAACATCTTGTAATTTCAGAAGAGTTGTGCAGCGTGTGCTCATCTGTGTGCACCTGCTTTGACAAGAACATGCATTTCTAAGGAGTTGTGATCTGACCAAGTAATTCAAAAGAAACTTCAGACAGCTTGCATATGGTCCAAATCCATCCAGTGGCAGTGCTTAAGCTCCTGTCAGCCTGAAAAGGTAAGACAGCAGCTTGATCTTTTGACTGAGGATTACAAAATGGATGGAAGAGAAAAATAAAATCCAATAAATCTTGCTTTACTTGTTGGGGAATTTTCACCATAAAATGATTTTCTTTGGCAGTACAGATAAAAATAAATAAATGCAGAGCTATACAACTATAGGCCAGTTGAAATATAGCAAAATTATGTTTTAGGAGAGATGAAAGAAGTCCTGCCTCATTTTACAGTGATATATTTTAAGCAAATGCTTTTAAGAATCTAAGAAGATAAAAATCACACTCTTTGGTGTAATGTAGACTAAACCACCGCTTTTGTGATGAAAGGGCGTTGTTCTACGACATAAGCCTCAGTTGTGTGTGAACTGTATCTAAAATGTAAGATGAAAGTAGAACCTGAAGCTGAGAAATGAAGCAACACCAAAGTGCCTCAAGGTGAATGCCATGTTTTTTGTGTTCACATCAATGGCTCGGGTCAGCTCAGTTCTTTTCATGATTTAGGATAAAGTTGAGTACTGTAACAGAACCATCTCAACCTAAAACATGGAAATTTGCAGGGAGCACAGTTCAACCGTGAGTGAAACCTCATCACAAGCGATGATGCATATACCAAATGTAGGTGAATATTCCAGCGCTGAGTTTTATGGGTCCAAATGCTGTCTTCAAAGAAAGGAACATTCAAATCACTGGATTGGGCTAACGTAAAAACATTTACTGATATGAACAGGCCTGGAGTCAAATAAGAATGATCAATCTTATGTCAAACATCATCTTAAACCTTTGAAGATGTTCTTTAAGTAAAATGTATGCAAATGTACTCAATAAATATTTATTTATTGAATAATCAAGTTTTTAATAGCAGTACATTTTGAGCTGAGTAAGCTAGTAACGCATTGTGTCCTAGTCCCTCTAAATATGTAGTTATTCATGATACACCATTGGATTGGATAAAGTATACTTTTGGATATGTTTGGTCTGTAAAAGTTGATGAGTCCACAATTTTACGGTTGGTTGCAACTTCTGGATTGCGGTAAAAGAAAAAAATAAAATAAAATTTGCACCAGACACCTTATATTGGTTGATGAATACCTGTTTCCCAGAATGTGTGAACCTAACGGGAGAACAAAAGGTGGAAAACGAAGGCCCCTGTGGTGAAACATCTTTTTGTTTTGTAGAGCTGCTGTTTGAAATGATTCACTGCTGTGGTTCCAGAAGAGTACCCAGAGGAGCGAAGGAAGCACACCTGTCCTGAATCACTGAGTGTCACAGCTTGTTTTGGGTTTGTTATTTCAAGCTACAGCACCATATTA
The DNA here is from genome assembly GCF_001444195.1 of Xiphophorus couchianus. Classification (NCBI taxonomy): domain Eukaryota; kingdom Metazoa; phylum Chordata; class Actinopteri; order Cyprinodontiformes; family Poeciliidae; genus Xiphophorus; species Xiphophorus couchianus. The sequence continues at coordinate 14,316,074 of NC_040241.1, read as the reverse complement.
AATAATGTAGGTTTTAGTCGTGTTATAGTCTCTTAGTTATGCATGAGTCACCACAAAACTTGAAGAGTGTGCCGTATTGACTTGGATCTCTTGCAGTTTGGCTCTGTCTTGATGCTCTTTGTTTTTTGTTTGTTTTGTTTTTTTATCTCAGTGCTGGAAAGAAAGTGAGCTTGTCTTTCATTGTCCTTCCATCTGCCACTACTGTAAATTATCAAGCCACATACAGAAATAACATACCCTACCCAAGCCTTTAAGTCAGTAACTTAAAGGCTTCAGTTATCAACTGAAGCCTTTAAGGCCATCCATCCATCCATTTTCTTCAGCTTTATCTGGGGTTGGGTCGCAGGGGTAGCAGTTTCAGAAGGGAAGCCCAGACTTCCCTCTCCCCAGCCACTTGTTCCAGATCCTCTGGGGGAATCCCAAGGCATTCCCAGGCCAGCCGAGAGACATAGTCCCTCCAGCGTGTCCTGGGTCTTCCCCGTTTGTTCACCGGGCCTCCTCCCGGGCCTCCTCCCGGTGGGACGTGCCACCTCACCAGGGAGGTCCAGGAAGCATGCTGATCAGATGCCCAAGCCACCTCAACTGGCTGCTCTCGACATGAACGAACAGCAGCTCTACTCTGAGTCCCTCCCGGATGACTGAGCTTTTCACCCTATCTCTAAGGGAGAGCCCAGACACCCTACAGAGGAAACCCGTTTCAGTCGCTTGTATCCGCGATCTTGTTCTTTCGGTCATGACCCAAAGCTCATGACCTTGGATGAGGGTGGGAAACCTCATCTATAAATCGAGAGCTTTGCTTTTTGGCTCAGCTCTCTCTTCACCACGACAGACAGGTACAGCGCCCGCTTCACAGCAGACTCTGCGCCAATCCGCCTGTCGATCTCCCGCTCCCTTCTTCCCTCATTTGTGAACAAGATCCCGAGATACTTGAACTCCTCAACTTGGGGCAGGACACCCCCCTGACCCGGAGAAGGCACTCTACCCTTTTCCGGCTCAAGACCATGACCTCGGATTTATAGGCACTGATCCTCATCCCGGCTGCGAACCGCTCCAGCGAGAGCTGCAGATCACGGCCTGATGAAGCCAATAGGGCAACATGATCAGCAAAAAGCAGAGATGCGATCCTAAGGCCACCAGAACGGATCACCTCAATACCTTGGCTGCGCCTAGAAATTCTTTCCATGAAAGTAATGAACAGAATCAGTGACAAAGGGCAGCCCTGGCAGAGTCCAACTCTCACCGGAAACGAGAACATAGAAAATAATCCATATTTTCACTTTTTAAATTGGATAATTAAAATAAATTAATTTTTTCATAATATTCTAATTTATTAAGATGTGCCTGTGTGTTTGCTATCCAGACACAAATACAACTAAGCTAATCTCTCAAAGTTCCAATAGGGAAGCAACCACAAAACTCCCCTCTTCTCCAGAGACTGATGAAGATTCCAATTATGAAGAAATATGTGCAGAAGATAGTGCAACTGTCGTGGGTCCCATGGAAATTTCATTTTAATTAATAATCCTGGGCAGAAATTGGCAGCTCCGGCATCCCGGCGTTCATCGCGGCTCCCCCGAAGTAGATCCAATTTTCTGTCTCAATAGGCATTAAATTAGCAGGAACATTTCAACCTTTGTCACCCCTGCTTGCATAACAAATGAAATACACTGGGCTATGTGACATAATGGAGTGCTGAAAAATAACTCGCCACCTGAGTCAGGTTCAGAGACCGTAGCAGGACACTGAGTGTGAAAAGAGGGAGGAAGCCAGGATGTGAAATTTGCCCGATTATGATTTCCTGGAAATTTTTAAGGAGAAGGCAGAGCATCGGGGTTCAAAGGAGATAATAATAAACTAGCATGACTCATCCCACATTTCAGGTTATGTCTCACTCCGGCAAAGCCGTACAGGGTGAGGTTTAATTTTGCTTCGTCTCATTAAAACATCTTGACTCATCGCCATCACCTCTGCGCCTCTGCTCCAAAACTTAACTGGAGCTGCTCTCATAATAAATAGCCCACAACACTGCTACATCCTCAATGCAGAGGAGCCATGCTTCGTTTTGTCTTTGTAGTTTGGATTGTTATGGGAGTTTTTCCGTCAAACCAGCGAGAGATGCGCTGCAGAACCAGATCAATGGGCGTCTATATTGAGAGGTTCTGCTGAATTAATTTCCTTTAGGGAAAGTTGCACCTACTGATGAGAGGAAGTTTATTCACTGAGTTCAGACTAACATGTTGTCGGTTCACATTGAGCGAGTTTGAAGAAAGTTGGTGTCAGTCATAAAACTTTCAGAACCCCACGTGTGACATGGTACAAAGGGAATGTGACTTTTTTTTTACTGAGATGCACAGACCTCAGACTGTAATGAAAAGAAAGTGACTCAGGGAAATCATTTTATATTTATTACATTGTTCGCGCATGTCTCATGCTGACAAGTAATATGCCACATCAATGCCTAATTCTCATCTGCCTGCAGATAGGGTTGAATCACTCTATGCTCAGAAATGCAACACCTGCCATACATTACAACATAATGCATGTCTCACTTTTACCAAAGTCTGAAGAGCACTTTCAAAGAGCATTTTCCAAACTATGTGCACAAAGTCACTGACATTGATCTGTCCCTGGGACTTTTCAGATCCTTGTCCAAAGCCTAGATTTTCCACATTCTTCCAGTGTTTTTTTTTTTTTTTTGGTAATGGTAATGTAGGGTTTAGCCAGCTGCCTTGGGGAAGCATCAAGGTAAGAGCTACAGCCTTACAGAGGCTCCAACAAAACCATGTTTTCAAAGAAAATGGGACGGTGTAGTCATGGTCTTTCCAAGTTCTACACAAAAGTGCAGAAAAATGTGTTGCTAAAGAAAGTTTCTTCCCTGCAGGATGTTGCAGAGTAAGAAAATTACGTAACGACCAATCTATATATACCATATGATAAATGTATACAGTGTCAAATGGAAAATGAAAATGAGCCCTAATGTTGACTTTATGAAGTCAACATTAGGAACATTATGAAGGACTAAGTAGTGAAAATCTCACTTTTTGCATTCCAGGTTTTACTTGAGTAATATTTAATTTCTATGGGCCAAGTAATCTTAGCTTTGGTCTGACATCACATTGTTTTTAATCTGCTATTGTAACACTATTGTGTGCCACACAGTTTCCTATATTGCCACAAATAAAACACTTTATAATGACCAACCATTAAGCCCAAGGGCATCTGGGCTTAATCCCTCAGTGGAGCTGATTTTATTTTATTTTTTAGTAATAATTTCTGTCATTATAATATCAAAACCCACAATTTCACCATGAAATGATTTGTTTTTACAATAATATATATTGGATAATATATGTAAAAATCATTATTTTATGGATAAAAAGAAAAACTAATTGCTATTGGGGCCCCCTGGTGGTCGCGGTAGGTACCGCACGCTTCGTCGGTAACATGAGCTGCCGTGCAACGTGCAGTACCCATCCAGACGTTTGAAGCTCTGGTCAGAAGTTAAGTAAGCAAAAATAATGTCTCAAAAAGGACTTATCCTTCAAGGAGGGAGAAAAGAAAGAGGAAGAATAGAAAAAAGCCAAGATAAAGGTTTGTTTTAATATGTCTTCGTAATGTAATGTAAAAGATTTGTAAAGCTGCTACAAATCCTGGAACGGTTCAGTTGAACAGCCAAACATTTATGCTAGGGTCTTTGTGTTTGTGTGAAACTAAGTTTAAACTTTCAATGAGTTGATTCTCATGATTGGCTCTGTATATTTCTGAGGTATTTTTGGCTTCGAAATGCCGTGTTTGATAACGTTTGATAAGAAGAATTAAAACTTCTCAATGTTTGACATTGTCTAGCAAAATGTTTTTACGTCAGGCAATATGGCTGCTACATGGATGAGCTGCTCCATGCTGTAGTGGGGGATTTGTTGTTTGCTGCTGAGCATAAACATTTTGTGGCTAAAACAAACATTATTTTTACATCAACCTCTAAGTTATGTGAAACTTCTGTTAAAATCATTTGAAGGCACAGAATCAGCCCAGTACTGGTCCACATTCTCAGGGGAGAAAGACTCACTTGGTATAAATTAAAGTTTTAGCTATTGGAGTAACGCTTAAGAGAAATTAATTTAATCAAAGAATGTCATGAGTATGTGTGTATGTATTCCATCTTAAACACCGATTGCAGTTTGCTGGCCAATCCCTGGTAGCCGATTTTTAAAAAGCCTGATCTGCCCATTTTGATTTTAGTTGATATGAATTTATTTTGTCTGAAATGTCACTAAATATAGCAAGAAAGTCGCTGAGTTTGCAACAGTGGGGTGAATGTTGTTAACTGTAAACGTGCAGACTTGACCTGGTGGGCCGGTCTGTCAGTCAAACCTCTCACTGCAGAGCAGATGAGGACAGAAACTGATTTTTAAACCTTTGCTGACAAAGATCAGATCAGGGGATAAGATGGACTTCACATGTAAGTATCGACCGATCACGATTCCCCAAAATTAAGGAAATCGGCGCCCAGAAATCAACTGTTCGATAAATCAGTTGGCCAATAAATGTGTCCTATATTATACATATATATAATGTAAACAGCACTGCCAGAGATGCTTATGGATGATGTTTATAGCAGGTGTGTAAATGATCAAATGATTAGACTGCTGATTGCAGCCAGTCCACATTGTTAGCAGAACTAGAGGGCCCCAAAACCAAATTTCGCATAGGGCCCCATGGAGGCTTGGGCCGGCCCTGAATCCAAATGAATGGGAGAAAGCCTAGACAGAGCACAGGAAGGCAATGGCCAGGCTAGGTTGCTGGTAATGTAACGGTTTAGGGGGTTATTTGCAGTTAAGTTATAATAAACCAAAATCTGTGAGGAATGATTTTTTCACTTTGTTTAGCCTAACAAAACAATACACTTTTAAAGTGTCCCTATGATGGACAGACAGCCTGACCAGTGTGTACTGTATCGCTTTGCTAACCAGTGGAGATTTTTAACCAACCCCTGGGACTCTACATAGATAATCTACTATAGACAATGTGATCCAACATGCTAGTAGGAAGGTGAACATAAAGTGGCCAGTGAAGACCTCTAGAATTTGATGAAAATCTCAATAGCATTTTTTAAACGTGCCAGATGGTATTTATTTTATTAGACAGTTGAAAAACATTCTTTTTAAAAAGCTGTTTTTCGTCCTAAATGGATGAACTCTTAGCCTCTATCCTTGTCATTATCTACACCTATCTGCTAATTTAATTGGCTGAGGTTTGCTTAGCTCTCCAAATCCAGCTCTTTCCCTGTCACATCCCAGAGCAAGACTACAGTTTTCTTCACTAATTACTACTGCTGACTCCCCTGATCTGTGACACAGCCAGGCCCCGAATGAATTACCCTTACTACTCCTACTTACAGCGCATGTCAATATCCTTCCTCATTTTCATACCTCAGTAAGAAACTTGTGACGTGGAGCAAAGGTTTGACCCCCACCCCCCCAAAAAAAAGCTATGTGCTTTCAAGAGGCTTCAGCAAGACTAATGACTGTTAAAAAGCAATCAAGTCGTAACAGCAGTCTGGGCAGTAGATCTCTGTGTTTTATTGCTGGAGGCCCAGTCGCGGCACCTCAGCTGTTTAAATTATTGGTATGTAAATCACCTGAAGTGCTTCGGTGTTGGAGGGGAGGAAGCAGATTTAAGATGCTGGTGCGTGTGCTAAGTAGACAGCATCCCGATATTTGTGTAGGTCTCCATTTGAGAGACCAACTCCTGCCGTTTGTCAGCTCGTCGGTCCACCTTGAGCTGGCACCGTATTCTGAAAAGTTCTCTTCTAGAACAAATGAAGTTCAACTTGTGACTCCCAATTGAAATACCTCTGCGGGGTGCCATGGTGTTGCAATGATAATGCAGTTGGTATCTGCACGATAACCTGCTTTGGGGCTTAGCTGGAGAATTTTATGTGACACGCATGACTGGTCTGATACGTATTTGTCAATTTCTTTTACATTCTCTGTCAACCAGCTTATGGAGTAGAGATTTTTCCCAAATGTCAATCTTCTTTGACTGTGTGTAAAATAATACTGGTGTGCAGCTGATGGATGTAGTTCACCTCCAGCAAACTTGTAGTGGAAGCATTTTATCAGCAGAACAATTCTCAATTTCCCAATAAAAAAGATTATGCGTCGCCAGTGTAAACTTAAAGTTCTGGGGGGTTTCTGGGGGGGGGGGGGGGGGGGGGGGTTAACAATGATGAGTTATTGGTCTCTTGGAGTTTCAATAATGTGTTGAATGCCTTTAAAACTAAATAAATGCCACAATATAGACACCTCAATCTGTCTGAACTGTTCATCATAATTGCAGAAGATAAAAGCCCCACCCAGGTCAGCTAACGACTTGGCTCGTCTGGAAATCTTTCAGTGAAACGTGACTGCCCTCTACTGGTTACTGAGTGTATTGCGTCTACAGTGTGTAGATTGCTTTTGGACAAACTTTGATTTGTAGGGGGTTTTTTTCTTCTTTGTTTTATGTTGCATTTCAACAAATCACACACCGCATTTCAATTCACAAGCGAAACTTGAATTTGATGCAGACTTATATAGGATTCTGGATTTTTTGTTCTGTCTTTTGTTTTATAAATATTACTGGCCATGAAACACACACACACAAAAGATGTGGTTACTCACAAATGTAAAATATTACAGTCTAATATGAAGATATATATATAAAATATGTTGTGGCCATTTTGGGGCCTACACACTCAGGAGAAAGACTGGAGAAATGATAACCCTCAAAATTGCTACTGAAAGTAATGATGAAAGTTTATCCAACAATATAAATGGAAAGGTTGGTGAAAGGAAAAAATGTGATAGAAAAGGGTGCCCAAGCCACTTACCTGAACGCCATACAGAATCAATGGATTGTTGTAAAAAATAAGTACTTTGTGAACAGCCATGACCTTTTGTGACTTCCATTGTTACGAAGGATGTTGAAGTTTTACCAATAATATAAAATTTCTGTATTAGAAATCCATATTTTATTTGTTTTTTTAACAGAATTTTTGAGAAACTTTACTTTAATTTCTTCTAAGCCATCATTTTCAAAATTGGAAATAAATTTTTCGATCACTCTGTGTGTGACAAATCATTAACATAAGATTCACTTTTGACATTAGTAATTAGTGCAGGACTCTGCCTTGTTAATTTGCTTACTTCTGAGTTATTTATGTAATTGCTTAAAACGTCTTTGTGTTTCCCAGCACATAAGCATTTTCCAATAGAGATGTAGCCTCTTATTATCCTACTTATTAGTATTCCAGGAGCAGATGGTGCTAAGCAAATTTTTTTCCCTTCTATTCATAGAGACAAATTAATTTCTCCTCAGCACAACCACCTCGGTCATAACCACAAATGGAAAGAACATAGGAACAATCACCAATTTGAGTAAGAGATTGTAGTACTCTAATTCTGCAAAAAATGTCGAGGATTTTTTTTTTTATTACTTCTGGTTTTTAATCTAAGATTGCGCTCTGGAAAAATATAGATTTCCATTGATCATGGCCCACAGGGTTCTTGTCTGGTTACAGCTGTTGGCATAAACAATGAATATCTTTCATGCAGTGTAAGGAATAAAATATGTTGTCCTGGGAGCAAGTTTGCATGAACAGAGATAAGAGCCCTCCACATTCTCAGACGCACTCCTTCAACCTCGGCCTCTGGGGTTTTGGTCACGAGGTTTATTCAGTCTTTGCCACAGTGCAGGCTTCTGTTTGCTCCCTGCTCTCTTCAGTAGTGAACTGCATATCCAGTCCAAAACCTTTTTACAATTAGTTCTCATTCATTTATAAAGCATGATTACCTTTAGATGGTTTGGAAAAAGGTATTTTAATACGATGCCAATGTTTGTTAACTATTATTATTCCTCTGCACATTATGGTCACTTTAACTTAAATAAGGAAGTAATTTTCTTAATATATTGAATGAATGATTACTTCCTTTCAATGTGGTTGATGGAGCCCTAAATAAACTGTTTGGTTTTTTTTTAAATCAAACTGGCTGGTCTTACTTTCACTTGTGTTATTCAAACTGCCTTGCAAAAGTCTTCTGACATTCTTCAATTGTGTCATGTTACAAACACAGACATTTATTAGGATTTCATGTAATAGACCGAAAAAAAAAACTAGCAGGTGATTTTTTAAATTAATTTATTTTATTTTTATTACTGTAATTTGTATTGATTAAAATCCTAAACATGTGGTGTGCCTTTCTTTTCAGCACTCTGTATGCTAATACCTTTTGGTAAAATCCAGTCCAACCAAATGCCTTCAGAAATCCACCCAACTGATAGATTAGAGTCCATTCATGTGTATATCATTCTCAATATAAACCCAGCTGTTTTGTAAAGGTCTCAGAGGTTTGCTAGAGAACATTAGCAAACAAACATCGAGTGTTAGAGTTCAGATGTGAGATCAAATGCCTAGGTACTCAGAACTCTGACTGAGCCTTTCTATACAAAAAATAAATAAAAATATGAACAAAAACCTGGTGGAGACATACCCCCAAAGACTTGCATATGTAAATATTAAAAAGTGGGTCTAAAAAGTACCACAACTAAAAAAGGACTACAGCTAAAATTTTCAAATGCTTGAGACCCCCTGTAAAAATGTTTTAACCACCAAATATACCTAAATATACATTAATATGCAGAGTGAAAACCTTGTGACTCCAGCAGAAAGCAACATCTAGAGTCCTCCTTACTTCTGCACTTGGGGGTGACTGTATATGACATGACAGATTACTTCTTTAATTGTAAATACAGAAAATGGGCCTTGTAAGTAGCCGTAAATAGCAGAATAGTACACTACACATAGTGGAAAATACCTTATAAGATGTGAGAGAAAGGCATGTTAGTAGTAAAATAAATAGCAGTAGCAACATGAGCAGCTAGTTCTACCTAACACACAAGCGTGTGTGTTAGGTAGTGTCTCATTAAATTACATTAATTTGCGCATTGAACAAATCTTGCAGAGGTTACTTTCAGGTTCCCTTATACTCCAGATGAGAAGAAATCTAGGAATAGAGACTGCTATAAAACAAGCATCCTGAAGAAGCCTTTCATGAGGAAGTGAATGACAACCCCGTTGTACGAGGGAAGAGGAGAGGGAAGAAGCAAGGTAGTCATATGAACAGCTCATACATAGCTCCCTGCTAATGATTCCCACTGTGCCGTTTTTACTAAAGGCAAGGATTACCATTAAGCCCGAGTCACATCTTCTCACATGATCCCGTTCACTGCCCAAGGTTTGAGCTGCGAGTGCACACAGAATGGTTAGCTGGGAGAGAGAATGGGGACGAAACAGGCAGTCGGCTGAGGTGCAGTCATGGGACAACCAGAAGATAAACTTAAACGTATAACAGAATCAATGCAGCCTCTTTCTACACCCTGCAGGTCAAGACAAGTTGCCTTTTTTTTTAAAAAAGAATAAAAAACGTGGAAGTCTATAATTTTTATTTATTATTCATTCAATGTATTTTGTTTTGAAGGTTCAAAACTAATATATTGCATACAGGAAACTGAAAAGAGAGACGGGTGTGTGAAAACCATTATACATAGTAAATCAAAGAGAATCAGCAGCCAGTTTGCTCTTCCGGTCCTGACATGCGACCTTAAAACAGCAATCTCTTTCAATTTATTAAAACGTTGACCTATTAAGTGCATCCATGTTTCTTATTAAGAATAATCTTCAACAATCTATTTAACCCTCCTATTGTGTTCGTTTCTAGGGTACAGCAATAATGTTCGTGGGTCAATTTGATCCGGAGAGTGTTTAATCATGCAATAGTGTCAGAAGCTAAAAAATTCCTCCAAAACATTTTCGTATTTGATTATTAAGTCCAATACTAACATTTCAATCAATATTTGTGCAATGATGTTTTTCTATTTCTCACAAATAAAGGACCAATGACGACAACTTACTCGTTTACTCATTGAAAAAAACCTAGACACAGAAAAACAATAATTTCCTTGAAATTGATCTTTTGTAAAAAAAAAAAAATTATGACATTTTGATTTTTTTTTTTCAATGGGTGATCTTTATAATTGAACTTGAGACACACATACTGTTCAGGGTCAAATTGACCCGCTGATTAAAATCAAGATAAATCAGTCATGCAGAGTATTTATGCTTTCCCCCACTTCTGCTGAGTGTCCGCTCAGAGTGGGTGGAGTTTGTCCACGGGAACAGAAACGATTCCTGTCAAAAGTTGTTTGAACACCTGCTTTCTCGCAGTTTCCTAGTGAAGTAAAAAGAATAATGAGAAAGTGGGCTTGTGGGGGTGCACGTGTGCATGTATGCGTGTGGTGTGTTGTGGATGTGGTGAAATATGGTTCATAGCTGCAAGGAAACATAAAATTTGACATTTTTTTATCTTGTTTTGCACTTCATCTTGACTGCCGGGTCAAATGGACCCAAACAGTATCTATGTAAAAAGTAGACGCAGGGGTTGGTGCAAATGTGTAAAATGAATAAATGTTCAACTTATATGTAGAGTGCACCTATTAAGACAAAGAGAAAAAGTTTCATGCAAAAAAATACTTCCAATTATTTAAAAAAAAATTTAAACTTTAAAACAGGTCAATTTGACCCGCAACATAACAGGAGGCTTAAGCCTCAACTCAAAGATCAAAATAATTTATAAATATGCTCTCACGGTGCCCCTCCTGATGTTTAAACATGCAGTAGATGGAGACGTAAGAACATAAAGTTAAAATGCTCCTGACAGCCATGCCCAGAAGGCCTCCTACCATTTTTCAAATGCAACAGGGCTCATGCATAAGGAATGTGGTGGCATTTTTCTAATACATGAGAATGAGCTTAGCTGCCAGCTTTGTGTAATCCCGCCCGTCACGCCCTGATTATAAAACGATGCTACCCGACTGTAGTTTTGGTCGGCAACGTGAAGCACATGTGACCGGATTAAGGAACCATTTCACACTGGAGAAATCTTCCCCGTTCTTTTAGAAAGATGCTTCATTGTTTCAGGAGCCTCCAGATAACATTTAAATGATTTACTGCTTTGTGTGTGTGTGTGCGTCGGGGTGTTTTTTGCAACAAAATAAAAGGTGACAACTTTGTCCCGCAGAACCGTACAAATAACTTTTAAAACAAACCTGTGAATATTAGATTCTGAAGCAAAATCCTCCATAAAAAGGTGACATTCTTGTATTTTTGTGAAAACACTGTATAGTATCAATGAAAAATATTCTTGCAACATACAGTATGTGCTTTATTTGACTTTTAATTGCAGGATATTTTCATCAGCGATGATAAGGATGGGCTTTAACTGTTAACAGTTAACAGTGGTGGATTGCTACTACAATTTCGTTGTACAAAAGAAACAAATCACAAGCATAGCCTGGCACACTAATCTGAATCATAAACTGGCAGCTTTGGGTGGATTTTCTGAGGCATGAATTAAATTTGTTAAAATAATGGGAGCTGGATGTCATGAACCAACATTACCCACAGCTCAGTACACACAACAAAAGTCATCATCATCTTGGACTAGGAAATACTCAGTCTCTAAAGCCGCACTCTCGTCACCGTCTTTCCTCTTCAGCCAGTGATGTTGAAGGTATTTTTTAATTCACTTTTCATATGCTTTAATACAAATGTATTTAACCACGCGGATGTTTTAATTATTCACCATGTGTCACTGGAAAAGTTTCCCAGCATGCCCTTTTTCGCTAACAAGCCCATCGCTGTAGAGTTGTGCGTACTCCAGTCATCAAGCGTTTCCAGAGTCAACTCATTGTGGATTCGACTCAGCTCTTCCATGCAAAAAGGGTCAAAGTCACAGGATGTTATTGTGCAAAAGTACACAAGATCACCTGTTTATTTTGACATTAAAACCCCATAATTGACAGAAAGGGGACGGGGGAGCTTTCTATATTTTTTTTTATCACTGCTTCAAAAATGTGCATACAAACAATTGTGAAAACAAAATTGACTAGATTTTGTTTTGGTGGTTCGTTTGCAATAATAACACTGTGTTGAAGATCACGCTTCAACCCAGCGTAAAGGATAGTGTAGACGTTTACTGTTTCCGTGGCACTGGGAACAGTCGAAATGGTATATTTTAAACCAAATCTTTTTTTTATTATAACATAACAGGGATATTTTTAGCTGAACCTAAAAAACTTATTAATCTTTACTATTTTTATTTTTTAAAATACATGCCACACTTCTTTTATTTAATTTTTTTAAACCCATACCTCATTTTCTCTAGTTTCATTACTAAACTGTGTTTTGTTTTGGTCTACCACACAGAAACACACAAACACCAGTTTGGGTCTAAGATTATAAGCACTTAAAGAATAAAAAGAGTTTTGTATTAGGAGATTTTTTTTTTCTTTGTGAATGCCATTTGTGCTCTAATATCTCACATGCTCTAATGGGGAGGGGAAACAAAAAGAGGGGCTTTAGTGAGAGGTCAAGTGATCTCAAATATGACTTCTTTTTTTGTAAACACAAAGTTTTAAGATATTTTAGAGTTGCATTCTTGCATTTCTCATTAAATAAACGTATTTACTGTCGTATAAGTTCGTTTCATTTTAATTTTACTTTGTAAATATTTTCATCCGTGGCAGAGTTATAGCAGGTCAGGTATGCAGAAAGTAAAAACCTTTTCTCATTCACGCTGGTATTTCTTTTTGATTCTTTTCAGAAGCTGCTTTCACCCAATGACTTTTAGAAGAACAATACTCTGCATGACCGGATCACACTACCTTCCCTTTCCTCCCGTAGGAAATGTGATGTTATGCGAGGGAATCACGCGGGAGTCAGAAAATCCTGGTAGTCATGCGCTAATCTGGTATTTAAGGTCAACGCTCCAGTGTTTTGGGGGGAAAGACAAGAAAGAGGCCTGCATGGGCGAGCGAAGACGGGCAATTTTTTTTTAACATTCATATTGGCTGAAGCTCAGGTGTGCTGAAGTAATGAACTTTTATTTTTTGAGTAAAAAGTTAGGATTGTAATTTTCAGGTGTAAAAAGGGTCACAAACTGAGTTAAATCCAGAAGCACCCGTGCGTAAAAATCTGGTGACATCATGTTTTGGAGAATGTGGTCGTACTGTGTTTCTATGCTGGTGTGCGCGGTGGTGGTGAGCGCCCAGTTCCCCAGAGAGTGCACAACACCGGAGGGGCTCAGGAGCGGACAGTGTTGCCCGGCGCCCGCCGGATTCCCCGGGGACCCCTGCGGTTCTAGCGCGGGGCGCGGACAGTGCGTGTCCATCTCGACCGACGCGCGGCCGCACGGGCCGCAGTATCCCCACGACGGTCGGGACGACCGGGAACGGTGGCCGGTCCGATTTTTCAACCGCACCTGCCAATGCACCGGGAACTTCAGCGGGTACAACTGCGGTCGCTGCAGACACGGATGGACCGGAGCCAACTGTGATCAAAGGATTTCCGTCGGTGAGTTTCAATTAAAACAATATAATTTCTCTCTATTTTATTATTAAGTATTTAATCATTTTAGATCAAATTAAACAACATGAAAGGATTCGAGGCCCAAAAGTGCTACAATTGAGTAAATGGATCAAAGCATGATAAATATAGCACTACTATCAGACTCATAAAAGTGGTATTTTCAAGGAAATGAATAAAATAAACGAGTTATCTACAATTGTCTAAATGTTTCAGTGATTTATAAAAACATTTGCACGTGTAAATCACGCATTAAATGCAGCTCTTGCATGAATTTTATCCAGGTTGAGCCCCCTCCATCTGTGCAGCTGCAACCATACACAAACCCATGCGCCTCTAGTGTGAAGACAGTTGATGTTTTTATGCCCAAAACATCAAGAAAAAGTGACTTTTTTGCTTTTACCACATCCGTTTAAAACAAAAACAATGTGTTTGACTGATGTTGGGTCTTATTTTCACCACTGAAATAAAGATTTCAGAAATGGAAAAACTGTATTTTATAGAAATTGTAATAACTATAAAATAGTCAATTTTAAGTTGAATAAAACTACATACTGATGGTTTTGTACTTCTTTTGATAAGGTAGCCCTAATGTCTAAAAAACATCAATATTTTTTTCTTATGTGCTTGTTTACAAATAGATTAAAGGTTTCATCCTTATACTACCTAGAATAGCTCAGGTTGGGTTTGCTCAGTCTAATTATTTAGGGTTTTGAACTATGATTAAATTTTATCCAAATTCCTTTTTAAAAAGTGCAATAGCCCTTTAGTTTAGCACTTAATGTGAAAATACACTCAGGCATCAACTTCAGCATCATTTTCATACTCTGGCTACACTGTTAACCCAGGGGAGTCCACTATCCATTGACTAGACATGCAACTAAGGAATGTCAAACAAACAAACAGTTTGTGCACACAAATGGTTATGCCATGGGCACCAAAAACCACCACTCCATGCAGTTATATTAGTATTTATTTGAATATTTCATAGACATGTGAATTTATTTGTCTTACTCCCCTTCAAAGTTTGTCAGCAGCTGATATACCTAAAATGACTGTTTTGCTGTTAAATTGTGGACATTCTGTGCTGAAGCTGACAAGTAGTTTCAACTTATCACATGTACTGTTGCCTGTTTTCATAAATATTGTGGTCAGCTGTCAATTGCGTTTTCATCTCCCCACAATAATGAGAATGAGCATGCAGACTGGAACCAGTTTGAAAGACAGTTTAGACCACCTTTATTTGACTCTAATATGTGTATAAAATAACAATAACCACAAAAATTTGTTAAATAAAAGAGAGATTCCTGCTTTACATAATGGATGCATTGTGTTTGAGCAGACAGTATATTAGTTTCACAACTAACTTATTAACATGATGGAGTCTCTTTACAAAATGGCATCAACTCGCAACTAAAAACGATCTTTTTATTTCCCTACAGTGAGGAGAAACGTGATGCAGCTCAGCTCTGAAGAGAAGCGCGCCTTTGTGAACGCACTGAACCAGGCCAAGCGCACAGTGCACCCTGACCTGGTGATCGCAACGCGCCACTACTCGGACATCTTCGGCCCTGGCGAGAACGACACGCAGTTTGAAGACGTCACAGTGTACAACTACTTTGTTTGGTCTCATTACTACTCTGTCAGCAAGACGTTCCTGGGCGCTGGGCAGGCCAGCTTTGGCGGGGTGGACTTCTCTCACGAAGGCCCCGGGTTCCTCACCTGGCACAGGTTCCATTTGCTGCAGCTTGAGCGAGACATGCAGGTGAGGTGAAATTAATAAACCATATTAAATGATTATGCTCATACACTACTTTGCTTTCTTCCTCTGCTTGTTTATTTTTACTGAATGTATCTTCAGTCCTCTGTAGTTACCAGAAAACCCTAATTGACTTTCCAATGTCACGCCTTAATAAACAAGCAGCGTGCAAAATGCTACTATAAACAATCTTTGGTTTGGTTCCACTGAATTTACACTCTATCTTTTTCCCTGAAACGATAAAATCTTGAGTGAGAAGGGTTTTCTTTTTTTGAAAATACAGTACCAGACATTTTTAATAATCCCTTTCACAAGCGGGTTACAGCTGAGAGTGGAAAATGGGGCTTGGCATGTGGAGCTGAAACCTTGGCAGAGTACTGGACTCCTACAGAGAAACTCCATCCTTATATCCTGTGCAGGTTTGCTGCTTGAGCTCTTTAATTAGGGGCTTTTGTTCAAACCTGGCAAAACAGAGTTAGAGAAAAATCTAATTTGGGAAACACTGAAGCTTTCTATCCTACAAAAACACGAGAAAAACAAAAACCTACATTTGAACCATGGGGATGATTCTTATCTGTTTTAAGGAAAAATATGCTCTCTTTGATGTGCGTCAAGGTGGTTGTGTGCATATAAAAGATGAAATCAGGTCTACTTCAAGTATTATTTTTCCTTTTGAATCAGTAAAATCCTCATGGCACCACATTTCTGTTTTCCTAGGTATCAAGAGACGGGGTAGAGTACCTTAAAATCAGAATGTCGATGGCCTATTTCTAGTTTAATTAAAGCTGCAGTAGGTCACTTTCATAAAAATATGTTTTTTTTTTTTACATATTTGATAAAACTGTGTTAACGGTAGAATGAGGCAGATAATCTGTGAAAAAAAGAGCTCCTCTGCCTCCTGTCAGTGGTCCTACAGATATCTGCAGAACTACACCTCTTCTAGTCAGATACAACGAATTAGAACCAGGGGGAGAGTCTTATCACTGTCAATCATGCTTGTGTAGGCTCCTGCTGCTCTATAGGTCCTCCGCCTTAGCAGAGCCTCTGGTGAATGCACAGGCTAGTAAGCAAGACCACCGATCAGTCATTTCTGACTCTCTGTTTTTTAAGGCATCTCAATCTAAAAATGCTTTTCCAGATACTGTAAATTGCAAATTTAGAATGTAATAATCATCACCTTCATATGAAGTTACTGCCAGGTAAATGTTTTGTTTTGTCTTTTTCCTCCTAATCTGCCGGTTTGAGCATAATACAACAAAACCTATTGCAACTTTGGACTCTTGTTTCTGTCATGCAGGACATGCTGCAGGATCCCTCCTTCGCCCTGCCCTACTGGAACTTTGCCATCGGCGGGAACACATGCGACATCTGCACAGACGACCTGATGGGAGCCAGGAGCAGCTTTGACATAAATTCGCTAAGCCCCAACTCCATCTTCTCGGAGTGGAGGGTCGTTTGCGAGAGTGTTGAGGACTATGACACGCTGGGAACCATCTGTAACAGTAAGACAAGTGTTCATGACCACGCTAAATTCCCTTTATTCTTTCAGAAGAGAACAACAAGTGTGCGAATGACGACACCAGTGGTTAGTTTTTCTGTTCTCTGTCAGGCACAGAGACCTCTCCCATCAGGAGAAACCCAGCAGGAAACGTCAACAGGCCCATGGTCCAGCGTCTCCCAGAGCCCCAGGACGTGGCCGACTGCCTACAAGTTAGCACCTTCGACACACCACCTTTCTACTCCACCTCCTCTGAGAGCTTCAGGAACACAGTCGAAGGTGAATTAGAGCTCAGTGATGTCTTAGTCTTTACTACATGAACATAATATGTCACTAGAAGGCCTCCCATGTTGTTTTGTTAGGCTACAGCGCCCCCAAGGGGAACTACGACCCCATAGTGAGGAGCCTCCACAACCTGGCTCACTTGTTCCTGAATGGAACAGGAGGACAGACACACCTGTCACCCAATGACCCCATCTTCGTCTTGCTACACACCTTTACAGACGCTATATTCGATGAATGGCTCAGGAGACACGGTCCAGGTGCCATAGCAACTAATTCTGATATGCAGTCTATGCATGTTTAGTATTTTTTTTCTCTTACTTGAGTAATTTCCCAACAGATTTAGCTGTGTATCCTGAAGAAAACGCCCCTATTGGTCATAACAGGGGTTACAACATGGTACCCTTCTGGCCTCCCGTGACAAACGCAGAGATGTTTGTGACTGCCCCCGAAAATCTGGGTTACTCTTATGAAGCTGAATGGCCAGGTATGCCAAATTCTTTTTAATTTACTCTTGTAGTTCCTTGTAAAAGCAAGTCTACTTCTTAAACGTTTTCAGAATTTGCCGCTTTGCAACCACAAAATGTGTAATTTATTGGGATTTGTGTTAAATTAACAAAGTCAGATGGCATTTTGGTATACAAAAAACACTGTCTAATACAGAAAACAAAAGTTAAAGATTGATGGAATTTATTAACTCTGGAAGAAAACTTGTAAGAGCCTGCAAAGTATTTAAGATTGCTGTATTGGTTCACCTTCCAAGACTGTAACCCCCAAACATATGGGATTGTTCAGATCAAAGCATCTGGTAGATTGATCCAGGACATAAATCCAATTAAGAATCAGTAGCAAGACTTAAAAAAGTACTTCTATAGATGCTCTCCATCTAATTTTATTTAATTTAAGCTATTCCACAAAAGTGAATGAGCAAAAATGTTAGCCTCAAGATGTGCAAAGTTGGTGGGGACATAAGTATCAACTGGCAAATGGGAGTACTTGATTATATTAAATAGTATTAGAGTAAAGGGAGTTGAATACAAATGCAGATTTTTATTTGCCAAGAAGAAAATCCCAAAACATAGGTTATGTGTTCTTCTCTTTCCCTTCTGTTACACAATATCAAAATAAAAAAACATTGAAGTTTGTGGTTATAATATAAAGATTTTGGCTATGTTAAGCACATTGAAAGTAATAATCATCTGCTTTTGTTCCTCTAGGCACACCTTTCTCCCTGACTGAAATAATAACCATAGCCATAGTTGCCGCCCTCGTGTTGGTGGCACTCATCTTCGCAGCAACCACGTGTGCTGTGCGTGCCCGATCTCACAAGATGGAGGGCCACCAGCCTCTGCTCGGGGATCAGTACCAGCGCTACGACGACGACAAAGGCCAATCTGTAGTCTGAGATCACAGCCCCAACACGTGTCTTTTCTCCTGTTTTTTCCAACAACAAAGCAATGTTGTTCAGTTCTCCATAGAAAAAGGAAATCTTGCAGTGGGTATGCCCAACCCCCTAAAAAGTTAAAATTCCTAACTCTTTGTACTTATGTTGTTTTGCATTGTGCAATCACAGCAATTTTTACTGTGCATTGAAAAAACTGTTTTTTTTAATGAAAAACCAGTAAAATTCATACAAGATCATCCCCTGTCAAATAATGAGGTAAAGAATATTAAAGTAATTTACTTTCCAACCTATTACATGGTGTACAATGTAATTGTAATATACACTCAAAGGTTTGTCATAAACACAGCTTTTAACAATCTCTGCCAGTGATAAACTAGCATGTCCAAGTTAAGGGTGCAGAAATGCCCACAAGAGGGTGCTGTTGTTCCATTTCTAAGAATCTTGCTTGCGCAGAATTTACAAAAAGAGTTGCACGTTGTTTTTTACACCTTATTTAGCCAACTAATGTATTAAAGTTGCTAATAAAAAACAAGAGGTAATTAAAAGTAAATTAAGTCAAAAGTTTAATGTCTGTTCTTTTTTTTAACTTAAGAATGTTTTGACTTTCATCATTGATGATTCTGCTTTTGACTCTCACAAGCAGATTCAAAATGAGTTGTTTTTAAAAATCTGTTGAATGAGCCTTTTCACTTTTGATAAATCTATGCTTAGTGGTTTTCTAATATGCTTCTTATCTAATGTGGTCTAAATACAGAATGAAAAGAAAAGCAGAAATTATATTTTCATAAATTTTATTCTTGGTCATCTTTCATCAATATAGAATACTTCATTTCAGGTTTTACTTGTCAAGCAACTGCTGTTTTAAAGCAGGGCCCCTTGTAAGTTGGTCTGAATACCAAAAATCCTCATTAATAACACCCCATTTTGCATCTTATATCAGCACAATGCAGGTTTCAAAACCCCAGCTCTGTTTTAAAGAATATATTGTTTTACACACTTTATTAGTCCAGCAGATCCTGTATTTATCTTACTCCGTAGACTTCTACTTCTGTAGAGAAGTTAGCCTTCTGTTCTGAATTGTATTGCCTTTGACTGGTGTAAATTTAGACAATGCCACAGTGTGTCGCTGTTGGCTTTAACTAAAAAAAAAAAATAAAAAATAGTGAGGTAAGTCTTCATCATTTCCCATTTGAAAAAACAATAATGTGGGAGAGAGCTGAATACAACTTCCGAAGAGCCTACATCTGTGCCGTCAACATTTATCTCCAGAAGATTTTGAGTCATTTGTACAAGCAAAACTGATGAAGGCCCTAACACAGGGGTCTCAAACTCCAGTCCTCGAGGGCCGCTGTCCTACAGTTCTTAAATGTGCCACAGGTACAAAACACTGGAATGAAATGGTTTAATTACCTCCTCCTGGTGTAGATCAGTTCTCCAGAGCCTTGCTAACGACCTAATTATTCTTTTCAGGTGTGGTGCAGCAGAGGCACATCTAAAAGTTGCAGGACTGCGGAGTTTGAGACCCCTGCTAACAGGTGGTCGTTAGCCTCACAAGCTAAAACCAAGTACCATGCCAACTGTCTTCATCCACGAAGAACCTAAACCCCACTGCCAGCTAGTGAGCGAAAGCCAGGAAACGCTGGAAGCTCTTTTCAATGATAACGGAGCCAGTGCTTCGTGATGGTACACAATGTGAAACCAGGGCCCCAACACCTGACCGAAGATCAGACCCTAAACAGCTGTTACCTCATCGGACACAAAGCTACTTACATACCGGATCATACAGTCCGACCAGAGCTACGTGTCAGTCATCGTTTCATTTATGAAGCTAAAGGTGACAACAGCAGCACAAACACCAGCTTCACCCGTCAACTCTTTCCTCTTGGTCCTCCTCAACTTCATCACCTCTTGTGATTTCTTCATTCCCATCTATTTCAACGAGCTCCGGTTCAAACTGAAAAGGCTTAACAACCTTACTCATTGTTTATTTGACTGGACTGAGGTGACAGAATGGGACCAAGCACCAATGCATTGCAGTGTAAACAACATGGTGACATCCTTGCTACAATATATTATTAAAACTGATAAACTGTTTTTGGAGAATGCGAGCATTGCAACATAATTAAGCTACAAATTGAGTACAATTATTTAGGATTTTAAACTTTTTGACCAAAGGTAGATAGATCCATTAATATATAGAAATAGGCCTTTATTTAATGTCACAAGGAGGCCATGCACTATTTGCATATTTTTTTATTTATTTACTCATTCTGTTCCAAGGTAGAGAGAGAGGTACACGAAAACACGGACTCCTAAGTTCACATTGTTCATAAAGCGTGTTCTCTCCACCCAAGGGAGCGAGGTGTAAGCGGCAGCACTTACCTGGCGGGTGTCTGGTTTCAGAGACAGCCCTTCTTGTAATGGGAGTGTCCTCAGAGAGCATGCTGGTGTTAAACTGTCCTCCTACTGGTTACAGGCTTCAATGGGAGGTCTGCTGGTGTGGCTGCGGATCACATACGAGTTGTATTTGACTTCCTTAACAGCCATAGCGCCTCAGTTTAACTTGCCCTAGAGCCGCACCGTGAGAGCACTTACTGCGGCTTTTCTGGGAGAGTGACGATGGACGAGGAGCGCAGCGGCTCTCCGGACCTGACGGACATAGAGACCAAGTTGGGTCGAAAAGTTCCGGACGGTCTCGTTCGGTCTCTCGCGGGAGAGAGACGCAGCGACAGGCACGAGCATGACAAGTCAGCTGCGCCTCACGTAGCCAACTGCAAATTCTGCGCAAATTCAACGGACCTGAAGAGGCTGCAGGGTAAAATGCTGTTCTTGAGACAGGAGATGGTGAGCAGAGAACTTCTTCTCTTCATGTTTTTAAATCAAACTTCCGTCCTGCATTAAAATGAGTTTCCTTTTAATGAGTCGTAACACTGAAACCTATTTTTTTTTGTTTGTAACTTACTTAAAGTAACTTTTTTGTTTGAGAACAAAACAATCAGTTTTGGTTAGAGAACTCTTCAAAAAGTTTAATAAGAGAAAAGTAGCAAAAACAAAAAAGCTTAAACATTTGTTCCATTTGTTGCTAAATGTTAAGAGGAATGAAAATAATGAATCACATGTATGTTTACCTCAGGTTGACGATACACAATATATTAAAGATAATACAAATCTAGGCAACTATTCTTGGAATTTATAAATAGCTATATTTCTAAGTAAATATAAGGGCTTTCTTTCAGCCAGCTGATGGGAGTGCATAGCAACAGGTGGAGGAAGGGCTGTGATGTGGTTCAAACAGCAAGACAGGATAGTCTGCACTAAAACAAATACGGCATTCACCCTTTAAATGACACATAGTAAACTTCTGAAATAAAAATAACAAAAAAAATATTTGTGAAATCAGGATGTTGTGTGGGCGTATTAAATTTGTGGTATGCCAATAACAAATTAAAACAGCTGTTTTTGAGGAGGTAATTCAGCTTGTAGTGTAATCACAAATTAAGTTATTGGGACACAAACAGCAGTGGCAGACCTGCTGATAGAAAAGATGCAGTTACTGTATTCTTCCAGTCTTATTGTTCATAGAATTTGTTGAACCTGTCGATTTTGTTGTTATTAATCAGTTTTTTAATTTATTTTAATAACTTCATTTTTAACTTCCACGGATGATCAGATGGTTTAATTTCAGCTAAAATAATATGTTTTGAGCAACAACCTTTTTAAGATGTGTTACACACATGGACAGTCATTCTGTAAAAACTGAAAAAGTTAATTTTATCAGGTCTTTGTTCTGTGTTGTGGTTAGATCTTTGTATCAAAATCAAAATAGCAATAAAAATGTCACAGGTAACATAATTATAACTGTCATCTTAGCCACTGTAACAATACTTTCTGCCTGTTTTGTTTTTAATAAAGGTAGTTAGATGATGTCATACATTTTTTGTCTCTTATTTTTTTTTGTTTTAAGTACACCCAGAGATACTTATTCTCACATAATCTACACGGGAGCTTTCCCAGACAGCTGACTACTGTTTAGACTGACTAAGGTCACAAAAGTATTAGGGTTCCTGAGCAGATGGTCTGGTTGACCGGGTTTTTACTCTGTGAAGCAGCCCTCTAAGATGACCAGTGGACTGTTCTGGCACTACAGAGTTTGTGTTGTTAGGATTTGATTTATTATAATGTCAGGGATATTATTACACTTGCAATTATCTCAGTTGGCCGTCTCCACAGGACAAACCCTCAAAAATCCCAAATAGTCATTGCCATATAAGTAAACAAACCAATTAGTTTAGAAACGGCGTAAGTTCAGGATGCTACGGCCTAAAACAGATGTTGATGGAAAATTTTCCACCGGTTTCGCAGGACCAGAGAAGAGCTGTCGTGTCCTGGTGGCAGGATGTAACAGCTGCCCATTTGTTGTTTTTCATTCACGCTGATTGTCACCCACAGACGGGGGAATCCCTGTAAAACACTGCAAAAATGCAGTCCACTTCCACCCCCACACACACACCCAGTGGCACGGTTCGTCATGCCAAAGAGTTCAATCAATGGTCCCTCTGTGTTTGGCATATATCATTATCGTGCAAGGAAACTGCTAGTGGTCTGTGCCACGTAGTAAAGGCTGATCGTCTAAAGAAAACAGCACTGACTGTTCCAACCATGAGAACACTACCAGTTAAGAGGAAACAAAACAAAAACAAAAAATCAGCCAGCAACTGCATCTGCTCATTACAAGGTCTAAGCTGAGCTTTGCAACTTGATCCAGTGTTTGGTTAGTAAGTCGTGGTGATGGTTTTGTTCGTCCTGCTTCTTGTTTTTCCCTTCTAAATATAAGAAACCAATATATAGTACAGACCAAAAGTTTGGACACACCTTTCTAATTCAATGGGTTTTCTTTATTTTCATGACTATTTATAAGGCAAGAAATCCCACTTATTAACCTGACAGGGCAACACCTATGAAGTGAAAACCATTTCAGGTGACTACCTCTTGAAGCTCATCAAGAAAATGCAGAGTGTGTGCAAAGCAGTAATCATAGCAAAAGGTTGCTACTTTGAAGAAACTAGAATATAAGGGGTATTTTCAGTTGTTTTACACTTTTTTGTTTAGTGCATATTTCCACATGTGTTATTCATAGTTTTGATGCCTTCGGTGTGAATGTACAATGTCAATAGTCATGAAAATAAAGAAAACTCATTGAATTAGAAAGGTGTGTCCAAACTTTTGGTCTGTACTGTAGTTGTGGGGGGAGTTAAGTCACTGTAACTAGAGTGGAGTTGGAAGTCAAGATTTTGCACTGATTAGTATTTATTTTTTGCTTTTTGCCAATACATGTTATTCAAGTTGACATTTTTATTATTGTTACATCAGAATTTTGGCAATTTCTTTGGTTATGAATCATCTATCTCATAAGTGAGGCTCAAGGTCAGTCCACCGCTTTGCCAACAGGCATGAATATTTCTTACATACTCGTCCTTCTGTCCTTGTTTTCATTTCATTTCCATCAACCAACTATATATTATACTCATCCACTCAAATCATTACATATGAGATTCTGTTTATTTTATAGTTAAGCATATAACATACTCATTATTACTGAACAGTTTTTATTCTATTATTTTCTGAAAACCTTTTACTGCCCTCTGTTGACATTTATTTTTCTGTTCTGGTCCCTGTTTGGATCAACTCAGTCTTATGATTATTAAATAACCGTACTGACAGTGAGTGGAAGACAGATAATGACTTTAACTTCTGCTGGTAAATGAGCAAATGTGAATGCATTGTATCAAATGGAAACTACATTATTGATTAAGATTAACCCACATTTTCCTGACTAAGAAAAATGTCTTATTCAGGAAAATGACTAAGACAGTCATTTTCTTAGTCGAGTGTGACATTTGAGGGCAGTGGATTGGACATTCAACAAGCTATAAATATCTACATGCAGAATTTATTGGCGTAATAATACATTATTCACTGTGAGTACCAGAGAAGGGTCCTATGTTAACATTTCTACCTTTGGAGCCCAGAGACGGGTCGACTGACCTGAAGGATTTTAGCTATATTTGGTTATTTTAGCTATAACCAGTTTTGCATGATTTTCCACTCCTCCTTTCTGGCCTGACGGTCAATGGCCACGTTTACAATTGAAAAAGGGATGCTAATTTGAGCCATCAGAATCGTCAGTTTGGACTCAGGTCTTTTGACCCTCTTTTCGGGACTTCAGGGGAGAGGTCGAAACCCTGGTACTCCCAGTGTTAACCAAATCGTGCAAATCCTACTCAATTCTTTGTGAGTAAGATATGGCAGACTGGTACTCTGATGACTCCTGTGATTTAATATATATTGTGCAGCTCAGACTTGCCGATTTAGATGATGACCAGTTCCATTTTTTTCCCCTTGTAACACATTAAACATTGAGGTGTAACTTGGTATTTACGCCATGTTGAATTACAATGTTCTATTTCCATCACACAGGCAAACCTGCGAGCCATCGACGTGAAGCTCATGCAGCAGCTCATGTCGATCAACGACGGCATCGAGTCCATCCGCTGGATGATGGAGGACAAGGGGGACGCAACGAGCCAGGACGGCAGCCTGACGGGCAGCTTGTACAGCCTATCGGACAGCCAGGACGGTTCCTCCCTGCGGGGCAGCTTCAACAGCCTGAACAATGGAAACGGCGACGGCCTGGACGGGCTGTCCGTTGGCAGCTACCTGGACACTCTGGCAGAGGACCTACCTGGAGACTCGTCCTCACCGGACCTCAACCGTTTAATGGATAAAGCTGTAATCTCTGGCGAATCCTTCACCAAATCGCCTCTGAAACTCAGGGTGGAATCAGATGAATACTACTGCTTTAGATAATAGTGATAAGATAGACAAAGACTACTGAGATATACAGAAGAAAAAAACCCCTCCTTTGTCCTTTTTTTATTCACATTTTTTTCTCCCAGGTTTTTGAAGACGTGGGCACGTTTGGGAATGTTCCATTTTCCCTTGACACCATTTTCCTGAAGTGGATTAGCAAAACCTCAAGCATTTATTTATTTATTTTTTTAACAAATGTCACAAGATGCAAGAGAAATCCTCTCTGTAGCAATGACTGCTTAATATTTGTATTACTTAAAAAAAAAAAACTCAGAAGGTGCCGAGTTATGATTTATGATTATATTTATTGTTAAATGACCCTGTATGTCTGTGGTTTCCATCTGAAAACAGGTTGAACAAAAGTTGCACTTGAGCTGAGCAGCAGATTTTCCTCTCCTTCTAAGGAAAACGTCACTCTCTGAGAAAAACCAGCGGGTTAGGACTTTGCAGCCGATTGGAAAATTGGACATTTCATGCTGAGCGATTCGAGTAGTTTAACTCTTTCAGGTGGCAAAGTTATTAGTTTTGAACTTCAAAGCAAGTGCAATTTTCCCCCATGCCAAATGCTGAGCGCCACCTACAGCACATGTTCCCCAGTTTTATTGCTTTAACTGACTGGAGTTAATAAAGCTTTTGGCCTCCAGCGGGTATCAGTGGTAGCTTCAGCATGTAGTCTTATTCAAAGCTTGACTGAAAACCAAAGAAATTTCTCTCAGAGGTCATTAACACCTGAGGCTAAACTGCATTATAGCACCAGATGAGAGATTTGTTATCTGTAGGCGTGTGTGAAACGCATGCTCGCTTTGAGGGCACATTTTGGTTGTTTCGGCTTCTGATGAGGTTCTTTGTTTGTAAAATTGCTTTTGTTGATTCGTCTCGACATGTTTGTGTTTAATGATGTCTGCTTTTGAAGCCGGCAAAAACAAACATTTTATTCAACGTTGCTATCTTTGTTGAGAAAATAAAATAATATATTGTGTTTTTGTTGTTTTGCCCCTATATTTATTCCCAAAATAACTGATACTGTGATGAAGTATGTGCCTTCTTCCAGCTTTCTTTTACTTATTTCGTGTATTGTTTTTACATTTAAAATTTTCATATCGCAATTACGAATCTTAATATCAGGGAAAGATAAACCCAGCCTCTCCATGGTTCATGGATTCACCTATTGGCTGTTTGTCTTTTTTGTGGAACGTGACTTAAATTATTTATGGAAAATTTGTGTATGCTTTTTTTCCTACTACATATTTACAACATTTAGATGAAAATGCAGCATGAGAAGCTGAAATACCTAGACACAGTACTATCTGAGATGCTATTGGCTGGTGTTCACAAAGCAGCCAATCAACAAGGACCATTCATTTTCTTCGGTTCTGATTGGCTGTACCCCCAAGAGCAGAAATAAGGAAGACTGAAAATGTTAGTTTCGGTGGTAGTCCTAAAATGCTCTCTACTAAAATAGGCAGTCCTACATTTTTTTGGAGTAGGTTTCAAGTATTTTCAGACGTCATCTGGCTGTGGTTCCTAATTTCTACAAACACTATGATGATGGTAAAAGAGCTTAGTTTTGAAGTAATCACGTAAAATAGAATCTGTTTCACATGTTGCTCTGATCTAAAGAAGTACAAGAGCAGATCAAAAACCATCCCAAGGTCAGAAATACTGGTGGTCATGTGATAGTGAAGGGCTGCTTCAGGATCTAGACGACTTCATTTAACTGATGGAACCATCACCACCAAGTCCACCTCTACATATGTACAAAAATAAATAAATAAATAAAATGAAGGCCTTAAAGTGAACTAGTCAAAGTCCATGATTGTGATTAGACCTTAAACCTTCCATTCATGCTGAAAAAATCTTGTTCTTTGTCTTTCTATTCACTCTTTAATGCTTATAGTGAAAGCATTAAAGAACTCATCATGTTACACATAGTGTTTGTAAGCATACATGCTTGAAGTAAGATTAAAAAAAAATAAACATCTGAAAATTTGAGTGTGAAAAATATCAAGATGGAAACACTGTGGATTGCCTGAAATGAGTTGGAAATTTCATACCGTTCTTGCTGCTTAAAATCTTTACAGTTCAGGCTCTCTTGAATTTGTCAGCCTTTGCTGTGCCTCACTGCTGCATCTCATTAGTGATTTAACAATTCAAAAATAAGAAATGAGGCGAAATTGGACTTGAAATGCCAACCATGCAGAGCATTTTTTTTTTTTATCTCTAAAGGTATTCTCATCTCAAACTCTGTGTCATTTGCTTCTTATCTTTCTTGTGATAATTTCAGTTCCAGACACAGAACATAGGACAAGTCATTATA
This sequence comes from Xiphophorus couchianus, assembly GCF_001444195.1. Lineage (NCBI taxonomy): Eukaryota > Metazoa > Chordata > Actinopteri > Cyprinodontiformes > Poeciliidae > Xiphophorus > Xiphophorus couchianus. Next base: position 14,288,481 of record NC_040241.1, on the reverse strand, counting down.
TGAAATATGAGAACCTGGCCAGTGAATGTTGGGTTAGTTCTTAGACAGGGATGCCACATCCCTGTCTAAGCAAGGGCGGAGGAATAAGTTTCTTCCGCCCTTGCTTCATCAGAAAGAACTCTTCTAATTTGGAACAAAGCACTTGCGACAGATCACTAGTTTTTTGAGTTTCAGTCTTCTTGTGTTAAATAGAGTGTTGACAAAAACCAAACTACACATAAACACTCGGAGTGTTGCATTTGGTCCAGACGGGTATAATCACTTTATCCTAGAACACTAAGCATACTTGTAACTTTGTCTTCGTCCATGAGCAAAGCCGCTTTATTTGGTTTTTCTTTCCTTATCTCTGCCTCCCAGGGGCTCTGACAAGCTTAAGCTCTCAGTCAGGCTGACCCGGGCCAATAAACCAAAAAGAGCTCCGTGAACGGCGACCTCCTTGTCAGCACTTCAATTAAAAACACACACAAAAAAGCTGCTCCGAACTTGCCTGAATGTCATGTCCAAACAAATGCAGCTATGCGCTGGCTGACTAATATTCCTTTAGTAGAAAAGAAACATAAAGCCAAGAATACATGCAGCCAGTGGCCGTGAAATAATTGAGACAGTCAGAACAGGTTCTGTCAGTCAATGCTGTGATCGGTCTAAAGCAGAATTCCAGAGTCTTACACGGTACAATAAACACGAACAGTGAGTGACATTTTGGGCATTTTACCAGCACTTTAGGTGTACATTTGCTGCACTAACGACTAAAACAACAAGTTTTTGTTGCGGCACTAAGTGTCTCCTGAAGCGCCTAGACAGTCGTCAGAAATATACAATGCTGTGCTAAAATGTAGATGATCTCCTTCATTATTATACATCTTGGTTTCCAAGAACACCTTATCTTTCAAAGTAGTTCTGAGCAACAGCTCTCCAGGCTTTTTGAGGGTCAATCAGTTTTTCTTTGAACATTTAAGAAGAAAAACAACCTCTGGCTTATCTTTGTCCTTTATGCTTGAAGAAGTCATAGGTGAGTGTCAAGTGACTCAACCAACATCTAAACCCATTTCTTTGTCAGGTCAAATGTCTGGGAATGATGACGAAAGTCATAAATACACAACGGAAATCTTTGAAAGATCTCCAGAAAGGCTGAAAAATGATCACTAGGGTCTAAATCCTGTGAAGTAAAATGGGAAGAAATAGCTTAACCTTTATGTTTTCTAGGAATAAGGCTGAGTATTCTATGAACATTTGATCATGCTGCAGAAACCTATGCCTACTCCTCTTTGCAAAACACCTCACGCTTCGTCAAATTAAATGGAGAACACACAGACACTGTTTTGTGTGTATATTTCAGAGTAAAGTTCTACCGTCTTTGTTATCAGCAGCTATGCTCACCCCAATCTGAAGTTCAGTGACATCCTGGCTGTGTGGAGAGCAAACAATCACAAATCAACTCAAATTTCCTAAGTTCAGAAGCAAAAAATGCTACTGAAAAATGCTAAAAAAAAAAAAAAAAAGATTTATTATCCTCTCTGTTAACATGCATATTAACAAAGCAAATTTGCTTCAGCATCAGTAATTACACAGTTGTACAATCAAGCCATGACTCCTAGTGCAGATCCATTTGCCAAATTAGTCATGAAGGTTGGACCCATGCCACACGATGAAGGGAAACGGATACTGTTTGGTATCTGGGAAACTGTCACCATGCTACCAAATGAGGTTATGGGATATGGGTTATTGGATTGGGGTTTTATGTGGAACATCAAACGAGCCGAAGACAAAGCAGACCCCTCAGACAGGAAGCCACGGATTCAGAATATACTAACTATGAAATTGCTTCAGTCTGTTTTAATTTGTCTCACTCTCTGCAAGGCTGCGGCTCATTCCAGAGCTATGTTATATTTTTCAACAATAAATAAACTCCTGATTCCTGTGAACATATCTGCTGTGTTCTAGGTTTTGTCCCAAGTACTGTGAACTGAAGAATAAATGATTGTGAAGCCAGTGTGTTCACTGTTTTAAAGGACACAGCAAATAAGAATATATTTTTTTTACCTCCTTTATTGCATTTCCAGGCCAAAGAGCTGCATGTTGAGAATTTTTATGATGCAGTGGAAAAGGGCCTACCCGTAAGGAGAATATCTCGTTTCACCCAGGGAAAATACTTAGCTGTACACCAAGCCTTGCCTTACCCTGAAGTCCATTTTATTCAATATTTAGTGATGTTGAGAGCATTTCTTCTCAGGGCTAGCAAATAGCTTTCATTAAATTATCACATAAGAGGAAGTTCGACTTCTTCCCATCAGGAAAACATTCATTATGAGAAGACAGTCTTGAGGGAGCAGTTGTTGGCCATCTCCCAAGCTGTGAATCTGAGTGCCACTTCTAGAGAGGCTCATTAAACTCTGCTGCTCTTGGGAACCAATGCATTCAGAAGGAGCAGGGAGACGCTTGAAACTCTTCCTGCTAATAAAAAAAAAACTTCAGAGGTTAAGTCTGCTGTTTTAAAGGTCTCTGAGGTTTAGATTTAACCCATGGTTGAAGATTCTGTAAACACTACAAGAAGCATCTAGCAATGTTGAGGCAGCTTTTTTTTTTCTTTTTTTTTTTACACATACAGTATATATATATAATTATAATTTACATAATCAGAGCTCCATGTCAACTTCCACCTTCATCAACATTGCCGTCCCACATTTTGTACTCGTATGCCACCGGTGTTGTACTCAAATTAATGATCTCAGCAGATCTTGACCCCAGTCAAACTAAGCTAACCCTGAGCAATCTCATCTTGGAAGATAATATTCATATATTCACTGAACCACAATGCCTTACAGATCAGTAAATCACTGAGTGTCAAAGTGAGCAAGGCAGAATTCTTTCATGCATACTACAAAGAAAGTACAAAAACAGATTTGTATAGTTTTCCAAATTTGTCTCAAAAATATAATAGGCTTCTATATTTCCATGCATACTATTTATTGAGATTCATTTGTTTAAGTTGTAACTCACTGTAATGCTGTTTGGTGTTAATAAGGAAAGCATTTGTTTATAGTGAAAATCTTGCTGTTTTTTTTCTTTTCTTTTTTAATCAAACCGCGCTAGGTTAGATTTTATATTTTAAATTAGAAGCACAACCGAGTCCTTGTTACGCACAGATTAAATTGTGATTAATTAATTTTGCAGCCAGCTGTTGTAGCGAGCTGATTGCCACAGAGCTAACAGACAAAATGAACATTAGCTTGTTAGCATTTTAGCACAGATAACCAATTTTGATGTTAAGAGAGAGTGAGCATTTAGCTATCAATAAAATACTCCTTGACAAAATATAGTAGAAGACCCAGATGGAAGGGTGGAAGCTAAATGTATTCAAATTCTCAAATCTAAACAGATTTGAGAATTTGATAAACGTAAATACATCATTTTAAACTACATAATTACGTAACTACATAATTTTAAAAACAACATTTTTAAATTTTATTGCCTGTAAAGTCAAACACATTAGCTCCCTTAACCAAATTAATAAGCTTTTAAATAATTTTGGGTTAGAGACTGTAACCCTCTTGCTTTGAGTAAACGCTTTATAGACTTAGCTAAACAACTAACCTACTGTTAGTACACAGTCCAGCTAGCTAAGACGGGAAGTTAGAAATGTTTCAAGTAAAAACTCTGCAGGAGCCTCAAGGTCATGAGGATGTTCAAGATTTTGGCAATTACAAAATTATTGGTAAATTATTTTTATAAACTCGATCTGATTAATATTAATTTATGTTGCTGGTTAATGAAAAGTCACTCATGAGCTTTAATGCTCTTGAGTGCTTTTGGGAGTCAAAGAAGATGTTTTATATAAGTATCAGAAACAGTGGGATTATCTCTGCCTATGAAAATAAATCTGGCATTAAAGAATATATTCCAAACCAAATGTCTTTCAGGATTTGGAAGCACAAGGACACATCTATTAGTTTCATGATTGTGAGGTGCAAACAAAATCTAGTGCTAGCTGTGAAATACTCTTTTGTGAAGACATAAACCGGTGCAGCCAGTTTCACACCATGACCACAGGTAATGTCAACAAAAGACAAACATTATGAAGCTTTCCAAAGACTAAAATTCCTTTTAAGCTCTTGTGGTTGGAAAAACATACTCATCATTCGTCATAACACTAATCCTTAACCTTAAATCTACATTTCACCTGTATTTCACTTTCTGGAAGAGTAAAATTCGCACACCATAAACAAGGGCGTAAATCCCATCTCATTATTGGGGGGGATCATAAACAGGAAAATTTCTTAAGACCAATTTTGGGGGGGTCGGCAAAGTTACAGTGAAATGTAACGTAAAATGTGGTTTAAAAACTTTTTAAACCACATTCAAGCTGCAGGACCAAAAATGACCAGTAATGCACATCAAACATGTTTTTCTAAGTAAGCAACCTGTTGAGAAGTAAAACTAAAATTCAGATGTTGCTCAGATACGAGTTTTGTTCAGTCTGACTGATCTAATCTCTACTACACCGTTACAAAAATTTAAGGTTCTAAATAAAAAAAGGCTTTAATGAGTAACTGCTCGTAATAAAATTTCCTCATCAACATTGGTTTATTGAAATGACTCCCAATACAAGTTATGGACTGTTTAAATTATAACTTAAGTTGCTTTATCTTTAAGCCTTTTTCAGAAAGTTTAAAAGGTGTTACATGTCTTTTGTTTTAAGTTTTTACTTACTGGAGGGTTTTATGTTTGTGCTGCAGAGCCACAGCTAACAGCTAGCTCCTCACTTCGGCGGCTCTGAAGGAGCCTGTGCCATTCAGGGCTGTTCAGGGACTGTTCTCCCTCCACTCTCATTTTCTCATTGTGTAGATTTGAGCTGCAGTGGTGTACCTTTAAAGGCATTTTTGGACTGAGTGCCTGTTCCTGATCACAGCCAGAGCTGTGAGATTAAACAGTAAAACACTTCAGCCGGGAACCTTTCGGCAAAGATAAAGTAGGTAACAAAATAAACCTTTACTTCATTTGATAAACCCGTTTCAGTCCTCATGTCCTGGCGTCCTCCCCACGACTATAATAGGAATCAAAGGCAGCAGACACTGACTCTGGCAGAACTTCTGCTTTACTTGTTCATAACCAAATTTAGACCAGTGATAGAGGTAAAATAACTGTTTTTGTGTTAAGGTTAGGAGATTTTTATTTATTTATTTTTACCATTTCAATTGAGAAAATAATCTGCTTTGTGCTGCTGGTTCCTCAACTATCCCCACATTAATTATTTAGAACCCAGTATGACTGGTAAGCTCTCCTGACAATGGGCCTAAAGTTCAGCAGCCATATGAAGTGTTTCCTGGCAACAAGATGACCCTGCCATAAAAAGGAGACAATTGATCGTGTCATTGGCAAACACATTCGTTCCCTCTGAAAATAATTCCCTGTGGAAGAATGGTCCTTAATTACCAGAACTCCCCTTTAGGTCTTAAGAGTGCAACTTGCGGTCATGGAGGAAACCGCTATGCTTATTTGACTCAATGTTGTCAAAAAATACATAAATAAAAAAAAACATAAATTTTCGTGGTGAAGTAATTTAGATACTTGACTAATCTGCTGAATGTTAGCTCATGTTGCTGTTTTGATTGACTGCATTTTGAGGTTGTATCAATCCTCTTCCATGAATGTTGGTTTCAGTTTCAAAGCGATGTTTGCTGGCTCACCCCTCATAATTTTCCCCCAAATTTCCATTTCATAAGATATCCTGCCATATATTCAGTTCTGAATACTCATCATCAGCTATGTTCCATTTGATTCTCCTCCATAATTTTTGTGCTCATTATCCCCAAAACAGCCGATTTCCTGCAGATCCCATTTTCTCAACCTTTCTGTCTGCACTCCCTCATTAGCTGTCATCTCTAATGTGAAAGAGATCCGATCCTCTTGGGAAGAAGCAAACACTGTGCTCCCCTGTTACTGTCCTGCCTTCCCAGGGCACACCAGCAAGTCATCAGTATTTGAAATCCTGTAAGTACCATTTATCGCCAAAAATGTATTTTCAGCTATGGCTGACTTCAATTCTTGGAAAAAAAATTCAAAATCCCTGTAACAGCATTGTCAATATTTTTGCTCTGTGGTTTCAAGAAGCCATAATATCCGAATGAGTGATTAGGATGCAAAACTGGCAACGTTTCATTGACAGCCTCCCGATACTCCAATTATAGAAATTTGATTAAAAAACAGGATCATGTCTGTTTGAGTAGGATTTGGAGGATCTCTACTGCTGCTCTGACTCAGGGACGTTTAAAGAATGCCTTTGTGCAAAACAAAAGCGATCCTGTCTGCTTTTGAGTGATTTTTTAAATCTTTCCTGAGCTCTAACAAGTGGACTGAACTTACATGATATTTTGCTAAGCACACTGATCACTCACTATGCTTTAAGGTCACATATTGGTTGCAATTGCAAACATGGAAACATTAATATAAATATTGGTAGCCACTAATAGATCGACTATAGTATCACGTGGTACAAAGTGACCAAAAACAGTTTTGCTCTTTGCTCAGGAAGTAATGAGTGAGGGTGCGGCTGAAGCCAATTCTCCTCTTGTTGTTCTCTTGAACAAACTGGTGTTAGCGCTGCAGCTATCTGTTGTAGAAAAGTTAAAAACTCCCATAATCAATTGCTTTTAAAATCATCGTTTATCTGTTTACATTTTTTTGTATGATAATTACTTTGGCATATAAATATCAGTAATCTTTTTTAATACCATTTTTGCAGAAGACTTACTTGACCCACAATGTTGACTGATTCCATGACTCATGTCCCAGCAATAAGTCATAGTGTTTGCCTGCTGGTTATAATGTAGAAAACAAAGGTTGTTCACATCCTGGTAGTGACCTGGCATAATCCCCTCTGGTGTCACATGATGAAGCAGGCCAAAAATACGTTACAACATTTAAGTTTGTTGCCTAACTTTCAGCTGCTATGGAAATAGACACTGTTTATCAGTAAGGATCATTTGCTCAATCAAAACCAACATATTAGCTCCACCACCAAACAATTTGATTCAAATTTGAGAAAAGCCAATGCTGCTTCCTTCTACTTATTACAAGAAAAACCACACTGCTGAAATAACACCCGGGTTTTGTCTGGGCTTGTTTTTTGATGACTGCACTGCTCAGCCTCCCAGCCCCCACGTTCATACCCTGCGGGGATAGCCACCTGTCTCGGCTGACTCCTGCGATGCCTCCCCGTCCTAACAGACAACTCTTTGTGCCGGGGCGGGGTGGACTGGGAGGATAAAGCCTCTTAGCAGGCTGTTGCTGATAGGACTCAGGAGGACTTCAGCTGTCTGGGAGGGCTTACGGGAGGCTTTTATGGTAGCACGGACCTCCTACTGTCCTATTAGTAAGTTACTATTGGTGTGTATATTTTTTATTTTTGCGGCTGTGGTTAGGTTTTTTAAATTATTATTTATGAAAGCTCCCGAATCCATGTTTAGGTTTTAACCACATGGTCGACAAGCAGACCTGCTAAGATGACATCACCAGTTAAACACAGTAAAGTCAATGCAGTGATTTGGAGCTGACCCAACAATGTTCAGGCCAGCAGCAGTGTTAATAATTGCCTTTGACCAAATCGCTATTTGAATCCATGTTGCATGTGGTGTGTTCACTGACAGCTTGTCTCCTCATGCAGATAGACGGCTGTGCATTGTGACCTCCCGTTATCCAAAGTCTGCGTTGAAAAACATGAAGATGTTTTACTTTTATAGAAATAAAATAATGATGATAAATAACTAAAGTATTGGACGAGTCAGGCAGATTTTCTGGGCTTATAAGCCTCCACGCGAGTCAGTTGTAATGCTTCTGCTTATGGAAACATTTCCATGTCTCATTATGCTATTTTGCAATCTATTTTATACTTTGGCATTGCTGCATCAGATTGAGCCTCCAAAAAGCTCTATGGGAATGTGACCGACACGATAAACGAAACCTAGGCTTCTCACAGAAGAACAGTCTAAACAACCCTTTTACCATCTGTGTGACCTCTTTTATTTATGAGGTTTCCTCCAGTTGTCTGACACAAGGTCAGGTTATAATAATGGCCCCACAATCTCCAACCCTGAAGCAAAACCTCCTTGTTTTTGCTCATAACAGCGGACCTGCTCTCCTCTGTCAAAGGGATTCAACTGAGGTAGTTTGAGCTTCTGGTTAGGATACCTATAGTATCTCTTTGGAGGTTCATGTGGCCTGTCTTCTCGGTAGGAGACCCTGAAGAAGATCCCTATTCTTTTAGATTGTATTGGATTCCCAAAGAATGAGTTGGAAAGTGTCACTTGGCAAAGGGACCTCTCTGTTTCCATGAATATGTAACAACTACAACGGATATACTGAAGGAAAATAGACGGGTTGATGTATATAATTTCTTTGAGAATTATTATGACCTACTGAGTGAATTCACAGTTGTTTGCAGTTATTTTAAAGTTCTGTTAAACCAGTTTTAAAATCTTGTACCAGTTCTTTTATCGTTTTTTTAAATGGAATTTGTGTCAAACAAACATATTTAAAGTTATTCTCGCGGAACACTTGGTTTTAACCAGATAACTAATCGTCGTGGCGTACAGCTCTACGTATAATGACTCTTCAGGAATGTCACTACAGTCCATATGTAGAGTGTGCTGCAGTTATTATTATCTCCTTATTTTTATTGGACTGGAGGAAGAAACTCAAGAAACTCAAGAGGAATCTGGATCTTGGCAAGCAGAGCTACATTGCATAGATTCCACTACGTCCCACTTCAGAAAACAGCTGGGTGATAGATGTGCGGCTTCAAGCCTCTGTAGACTGCTTTCTCTGATGTACAGATTGTGGTGGAAGACATTTCATAGCACCACTTGACGTGCATTATTTGTATTTTCTTTTTCATATTTATGTATAGTATTTACCAGCTCAACCGACATTGCTAAGCTTAAAGCAGACAGACAACTAATTTTGATATTTATAGAAGCTACTTCATTGGTTCCTTGAGTCTCTGTCTCGGCTTGACGAATGTTAAGGAAAGTGTCTGCTATTATTTCAAAGGGATTCTTTTGAAAGCAACAGCAAAGACGTAAGTCATTAGAAAGGAATGCTATTTCCTTGAGACAGGTTTTAAAAAAGATGTTTGGTTCTCTGAGCGATCTGATTTACTCCCTTGCAAACTAAAGTATACTAATGCAACTGCCTAGAGAAATTTGGAAGGTGACTGGTAAATTACTATTTAAATGTCTATTACTTTGTAGAAGTCGGGTCTGGCCAAGACATAAGGAAGCCAATCAAGTCATGTGAAAGACTCCCTCATCAGTGTTTGTTTAGCCCTGCGGTCATGTCTGTTGGTTGTCAACAAGTGCAAATGTACTGATTTTATTACTTTCACACCGTTTGACCGGTTGGTATGTATGAGTCTTTAAAAACTTCAAAAAACAGTTCAGATTGGTCCAAAAATACAAGTCCACACAAGTCTGATGGAAATGTTTTCCTTCAACTCCCTAGAGCTTTAGCAAATTAAATTCCTTGTAGACACTTTCTCACCACCTATACACTAAAAACAACAAACTTGACTTATAAGTTGCTCAAAGAGAGTTGTTAAGAAAAATGCTGCTTAATTGAAGTTGTTCACATGCAGATTTGACTTCAAAATGTTGCTATGAAGAAATCCTTTATGGAGATATCCACTCATTCCAACTTTGTAAATGTATTTGTGACAGATTATCTGTTCCAGACATCCTTTGAGACGGCTTTAAATATTGTCAGTATGTGTTTATTTTTTTAAACTCAAATACCAAAAAGCATTGTTGTGGTGTTGCATGTCTCCCGACAGATACAAGCATCAGACCAAGTTATGTCAGGCAGCTACCGGTGCAGATAACACCGGTGCAGTCCAGGAATATTATCTCTGACATCTTTTCATTGGTAGCAATGCAGATGACAACAGGGTGTGTCTGTTCCTGCTTTGACTGTTTGATTACAGGACACCGATTGCCTCACAAGCAAAAGGTGTCTGGGTTTTATGAATGTCAGACTGAATTTTATTGCTTTTTGGTACTAGAGAAGATCCAATTAGCATAGCTCTGATAAGAAACTACATAGCACATGCTAGCTCTAGCGACATTAGCCTCTGATATTAGAAAGTTTCTGTGTTTTTACACTGTCACAGTCGCCACTTTTTTTCCTACCATATACCCACAATTCTGCCAAATAAACAATTTATCTTTAAAAGTGGTGAACGCTTATTCAACACTTGATTTATTATCAGCCCAACTAGCATCAAGAAGCCCATTGATTGTTAATTTGTTGACTGTCAAGACGAGTCATCTCAAGAAGTACTTACTGTACTTCAACATACTTTTAACTTTTAATTCATGCTGATTTATTTTATTATCCTGTAGACGACATCTGTTAAAACTACTATTATAAATTCTAGATACTATTTGTAGTAGTAGTTTTTCATTCTGTTTTCTATGCTTCTTTTATGGTTTGTTTGTTGCTGTTTTTTATACTACTCTTAAATTGCACTGACCTTAAGTATTAGGATAAACCCCAGGACAAGTTCTGGATTCTCTGGTTTCCTTGATGAAAGCCAGCTGAAGTGGATACTGTGTGGAATCTGTCCAAAGTGTCCCCCATCCGTCCCCTGGTGACCTTGTAGAGGAAAAAGCAGAAATGGAAAATGAGTAAAGAAAAGGGAAGGAACACGGACCTGCTAAAGACTTGGAGACACCGAAAGAAGTCAAGCACGCTGGACTATCCGCCATCTGTGATCTATAGTCGGGGGGGGGGGGGGGGGGGGGGGGGGGTTACAAGAAAGTAACTCAAAGTGTATTTCTACAGAAGTGTAGAGCTGCTACCTAGGCAAAAAAAAATTAATAATAATAGATCTATTTTATTTTATGACTTGAAAATGTTATTGTTTTATAACATATATATCTTGTCTGTACAATATACTATGTTATACATATACTTTTCACAGAACGGTACATTAAAATATTACAACATCCATATTTACCTCATTAAAACAAAAACTTCACATTATTATAATATAAATATTGTCACGTAGCAACATGATGATATATTGCACAAATATGAAAATTAAATTGTTCAAACAATAAGCTTTCATGATACAACACAGCAGCTTTTAATCTTAGAACATAATTTCATCTAACATAAAGAAGTCAATGACTCAGTAGATAAGCAGTTATACATTTCATGACTAGATTGAGCCATGGAGAGATTTTGCAGTAATTCAGCAGCTTAGGCGGTATTGTGGTAATCACGTGTCCACTGAAAAGAAACTTAAAACATGTGGTACTGTAGGACAAATGCGTCTGATCCTACTGAGGTGACAGGGTTTCTCATTGATTAACTTGAGGGGCACAGGAAGAAACACATGAACTGCAGTCAGGTTGGTTATGTTGTCCTGCAGCAAGATTTACAGAAATATCTGGACGCACACAGGATTCAGCAAAGATAAAATTGACCAAAAATTACAAAATTGTTTGTCGTAAGAATGTGATTCTTACGACAAACACAAGTCTCTTGAATATGCATAGATGTGGCTGTCATGATGTGTGGTGGTGAGGTAGACGCGGTTGACCCTGGCATGAAGAGTAAATTATGATTTTAATGGAGAAATACACTCAATAATCCAGGCAGCGCGGGTGAGTAATGGCAAAAACACTGGTAGCAACTGAACAGGATAACACAACTAAGGACAGACTAGACGAGGACCCGGCAAGGAAACAAGAGACACAGGTGGATTTGAATCCAAGGAGGGTAATCAGGGAATACGAGTCACAGCTGGGAGCAATCTAGGGTAGACAGTACAACACGGAGACTCAACAGAACACAGAAACCTAAATTAACACACAGAAAAACACCAAATCCTCACAGTGGCGACTGATTGTGTTTCTGAAAATGAAACGTGTCTTGTTCTAAAATGTATAGTCAGAATCTCTTTTGAATCTCTTTACCTCATTTGAACAAGGAATGATCAATGCAATATAATTACATCTTAAGAACGCAAAAGAGTTTTGCGTGAAAAAGGTGAAAAGTGTTTTAGTGAACACTAATGCTTTCACTTTATGACATGATACAGCTCTATTTTTCTTTTACCTGGGTTGCAGCTCTCCACCTCTGCACCAGTTCCACTTTCAGTAGAGTTAAGTTTTTTTTGTTTTGTTGCCCCCCCCCCCCCCCCAACAGTTCAGAGCAGTCTAATACAATGAATCTCTTCATCAAAATAGAGTTCAGTATTTAGATTTAGTTTTGTAGTGTAGCTACAAACATGAAACCTGTCTTTGCTCACTTAGTATATCCTCCATGTTGCTCCATGTTAGGCCTAAATAAATGACATAACCTAACATTAAAAACAGCTTTACAACAGTGAGCCTTCTTTACCATGGGTTTCAGATACTTTAGTGTCATTTTACTTTTCCATCATTTAAGCAATGAGCTATGTGCTAACTCCATAAAGAATAAGATTTTATTACTTTATCAAGCCTTTATTAAAGCATATCATTAAAGTCAGATAGCAGGTATGTGATGCAACTAATGACCCAGGGACATAAAAGATCAAAGCCCACAGAAACCTGTCATTGAACATGAAAGTTTTAAGATGGGCTCTACTGGTTTAAGGGTTTAAAAACAACTTTAGGCCAGTCTTTAAAGACTGGATAAACGCCAGGATTGTAACTCGGGGTCAGAAACACCAGCTATAAAAATGTCAACGTCAGGATGATATAAGGAGACCAGCATAACTCAAACTTTCAACAAGCGAGTCAAAGCCTGAACATGTCCCACTTTAGAAAAGGCAATCGACAGTCTGTCATTTCAGGAAATATTTGCTTCAGTGTGATTGGGGATGTGAGTGGGAGGGGGGTGTGCTTGCTGATAAAAGATTGAATATGACTCCACTAGCAAAGAAGGTCCAATGCATGACTGGTATTTTCATCATTGATCTTTATTTTCTATTATGTCCTAAAAATCAATAGATGTTCTATATTTTTAAAAGCAACAGAGCAGGGGGAGAGAGACATCAGTCAATAGCATGACCTACTTATAGATGTGGAACAAATATATTTGTGCAGCAATACACCGGCCTCTTATTGGAGCTGAATAGCTCCAGCTCTACTGGGAAGGCTTTCCAAAAGATTAGGAAAGGATTTTTTTAAAAACAATTTCTTCATTTGTTCGGTCAGACACTGATGTTGGATGAGAAGGAATGATTCACAGTCATAATGGGATAAAATATAAAACTACTGTAATTTCACTGGGTTAAGGTCCGGACTTTGTGTGGTGAAGTTCTTCTTAATCAAACTTGCTTACTCATGTCTTCACTTCCCAAAATTCACAAGCTTGAGAGCATAAAAATGTTGTAAATATCTTGCCTCACATGGTAATCTCCTTTGCACCACACTTTGACACAATGTAGTCGGGCAAATGCCCTTGTCCAAGCAACTCTCATGATTGTCACTCCATAAAGCATGTCTTTACGTCTCTAGAGTGCAGTTGTTCAGTTCTTTTTAGTGTGTTGCCCATGGAAACCCATTGCATGAAACACTATACATGGCCTTGAGATAATATGAAGTTTCAAGACTGTACCAATTGACTTTGTGAAAAATATTCGATCTCTGCGCACTATAAACCTCATCGGATTTGCATGTCTAACACTTCATGGCTGAAGTCAGGCATAGATTTGCTTTGTGCAGTGGAATGGAGTTGTGTTGGAACACAAAGGGGTTCTTCCCAAACTGTTCTCAAACGTTTCTGCACGCCTAGACGGTTGATTTGACCGGAATTCAATTATTTGAATGAGTGAATACGTGTGTGCATGCAGATACTTCATCCTGTCATTTAGTTTTTTTCTGCTCACGTCTAACATCCTTGTACTGCCATCAAAAAGTCAAACAAGAGCCCTTCTCACAGCCACCAATGGCTCTGCACACAGTTCAGAGTGGCTGTGTCACACCATTGCTTCACACGCAGCTCATAAAGCAATGATTACACAGCCAGCCTTATCAGGTCTTTGTCGCAATGATGTAATTTGGAGCTGTAACTCCAATGCAAACACATCAAGCGAGACACAGTAGGTGTGTTTGAGACGAGCAGCAGTGGAGCAGCTGATCAGACAGAAGCTGCAGCTCATTGTTGATATAGAAGAACCATTAAACTCTGTTGTCTGTTATCACGGTCTGAGCTGAGAGCACAGTTTGTCCTGCTGACATGTTAGAAGTGCATGCTGGTGAGGTGGGGGGGGGAATCGACAGCAAACATTTAATGCCAGTGTTTGGTGTTCCCTTGTTGAACATGTACTCTGTTGTCTGTTTAAACACTGACAACCACAGAGAAGGTGCAGAGGTAATACGACGCCCACATGATGTAATTTGGCGTTAACTCTGTAGGTTCAACTCGACAGAAGAGGAATGTGAGACTTTGTGCCTAGCCGCAGCTAACCGAGCAAAGAGGAAGACCTCGCTGTAAATCATGATAACAGCAGGCTTCCTGCTCGCAAAGTATGACTTTGGCATAATTCTGGCTCATGTGGAGGAAGTAAATATATGTGTTTGTTTGTATCTTCACAGTTTGCCCAGAAATATAATTGTGTCCATATGAATAAAAATAGAATAGTTAGATGTTTTTCTTTTCTTTGTTTGTTTGTCTTGAAAGCAATATGCCTAAGTGGCATAATTTGAAACTAGAAGCCAACAATTTTACTCAGTTTAAGTGACAGAACTTGCTCGGCCGCATCAGGTAATATTTGACCAAATTGGCAGTTGTTAATCATTACATTGATAAAGTTTAATCATGCCCTTCAATTGTAAGCCTCAAAGAACGCGGTGAGCCGCTTCCTTGCATTCCCGTCTGTACTTGTCGTATAATTATACATCCGTCCCAGATATTAATTTAGATAAATGTCCTCTGAATCTGCCATATTTGTGTCAGATGGATAGTGACAGCCTCCACTCTGGCATGCCTACAGTTAGGCCTTTGTTTTTTGAGAGAGGAAGGACTGTTAAAGAGTAGCTAATGTGTGATGACTCAGACAATGCATGCGTGTTCCTGTGATGAGTTAATCTTTTTGACAGCTACACCGAAAGGCCGCAGAGTCACCTTGCAGGCGGGTCAAACGATTTCCCCGGAGGTCGCTCTATCTAGCGGCTCCGCTCTTGGAAGCTGCTGGAGGGGAAGCCTCGTCTCCGCGTAAAGCGGCGCGTCCATCGAGAAGCAATTTAACACCACGAACCGCAGTGGAAATTTAATTATGTGTGGTAGCTTGCGTATGTGAGGTCAGGCTGCGGAAGAGAATCCACCACGAGAGACTAAAGGAAACTGAGATGTGCTCTGTAAAAAGAGTCATACCTCTTAAAAGTTTTCCACATTTCTGTCACAGTACAACCACAAATTTCACTGTATGTTACGTGACAGGCCAAGACAAAGTAACTAATAATTGCAAGATGGAAGGAAAATGATGGTTTCTTAATATTTTTTCTCGGCAAATAAAATCAGAAAGGTGTGGCATGCATTTGCTTCCTTGCCCTTTTTGCGGCAGTTACATCTACAAGTCTACTTACAAGTCTAGTTACATCTATATATCTACTTACAGAACATCAGCCAACAAGTCATGCCATGGCAACATTTATTTACCAATGGTGAGTGGAATCCGCCCTCATCCCTGCACCATCAGTAACGCTACATGCACTGACACAGTGGCTCTTCATGGCTAAGAGATCAATTTTCTAAAATCAGCTGTTTTGTGGCCAAATCCTCAAGTCATTGCAGAAATGACAAATTCATCATGTCAAAGACATCCACTGTTTTCAAGCCCTATCAAGCTCACCCGCAGCCCGTCACATTTAAAGCCAACAGCTCTCCCTTAATTGCTGTCGATCAAGCATGATGCTATCTCTTCAGACTGTTTGTTGGCTAATCATGGTATGATTCTGAGGTATGTAGGCACTCGTTTGATCGACCTTGGGATACACAGTGGCATCATGACAGCTTTGCTTTATTGTGCAATAGAAAATTAAATGTTTTGTTTTTACAACAAAAAGGTATTACAACAGATCATTCGACGTGATATTTTATATTTGAATATATCTCTGGTGTTGCTGTGAGAAGAAAAAACAGCACATATGTCACCTTCCTAAAATAATGGCCAAAGTCAGTTTTTGCCCAAAGTCTTTTTTTTTTTTTTTTTTTTTCCTAAATCATCTTTGGGCAAAAAATAACTTGGACTGTTACTTTAGGAAGGTGATGTTATTTTGGGTTTAACAAATCTCAATCAGCTGAAATTAATGAATTAACTAAAAATTAGTCATGAAATAAATGTGGTTTCTCAATAGTCGCAATTCACATACTGAACTGTTTGCATCATTTTATTGGTTCAATTTTAAGTTGTTAATATATTTTTTCAGATTTATCTTGGGTAGTTTTAATTTAATCATTCTAGCTTAGCGAGTTTGATCACTAAAGTGTTGCTAGGTTGAATTTGTGTAGACTTTGTGTAGCCGAGCTTTCCAGGATCTCCTACTGCAATAGTCCAGCTGTGCAACCTCTGAACCCTCTGAGACTTTTAAAACAACAACAGGTGCTTGAATGAAACTCCAGCTGTTAACTGCAGACAGGAAGCTTGCTAGTTCTTTGGCTAGCAACAGCTGCAGGTAAGAGTGCTGAGTTTCAGTCTGGGGGGAGGAAAAAACTGAACAAACCCACTTTTACAACAAAAGTCTGTCTACTACAACTCACAGACTCCGAACAAGCCCCAGAGCTCATTAAAGGGAGATCTTTTCTGTGCTACAGAAGTACAGAAGGGGGTGGAGGGGTGTCATGTTTTAATGGAGAGCTCTATACAGAGTCTTTAGCAACAACAGGCTCAGCTCAAGTAAAACCACATGAGATGTTTCCTGTATAAATCTTTGCTCATACATTTCATCTAATTGTAGCAGCTGACTTGGATCTATTTGGGTTCAATATAAACTGGACCTGGGTCAGCAGTGAAATGCTTTTATCTCCTAGGTAGGAAATTGATCTGGGGGATGTAAGGCAGTTGTGGTGTTTCCTATAACAGCTGCAGCTTTGGGAAGGTTAGTCTGAATTTCAAATTCCTCTTCATTCAGTTATATAGATTTATTTTACTGAATCTCTTCTAGTAAGTAACTGCAGCTAGCCAGCTTTCCAGAATTTTCTGTACTTTCGTTTCGTTATATTAAATTCTTGATAATTACTTTTGCAGTGGGTACAACACCTATTGATTCAGTCTGATGTAGTCTGCAAAATAAGAAACTGGAAAAAAGGAAGATCGAAGGAAGGAAAGAAAGGTCAGGGATCACACAGGATGGAAGACAGGAAACAAGGTAGGAAGGGAGGAAGGACACAAGAGTAGAATGCCATAAAAAAGGACACCAGGAAGGAAAGAAGGACAGATGAAAGAAATAAAAAAAAAAGAATAAAACCAAGCAAGAAATGACACAATGTTGAAAAGTATGAAGGGAAAGAAAGGAAATGCACAAGGGAAAAACATAAGAAGGAAGGAAAGAAGGAAAGAGCTGAAGACAAATTAAAGCCGAAGGTCACTTTTATTGTTTAATTTCAGTGTTCACATAAACAGTACTAAAAATACATTTAAAGTGATAAAACAGACATGTTATCTTTCCACCTAGACTCCAAAACACACACCAGTGACCTCCAGAATTACACACCGGATCACTTTATTTTGGGCAACCAAGAACCTTATAATCACAAGTGCAGACGACCCACTTTTTCCAGACGTGATTCTAAAAATAGTTCATGTATGTTTCTGTACATTTAATGACGTGTAGTACAAAAACAAATACAGAGTCATAAGACCTTACATACCAGCGCTAGCAGCACTATACTTCAACAAATAAATCCGAAACATGCTTAAACCAGGAAGTTTCTTCAGAGCAGCATTTACATACTTTGATCCAGTGTCAGGGAATGCTTCACATAATTAAAAATACTTATTGTTGTGATCTCTTCTCAGTCTGTCAGTAGGCTCCGATGAACCACAGTGTTCAGACCTACAGTAAACAAAAAGCTTCTTCATGATTATCTAAACTCTTCTAGGTGCACACGGTCACCTTAGTAACAAGATCACTGTGGATTCAGCCTCGTTTTCTGCAGGACAGCAAAACGTTGATTGTGGTTTGTCGTCTATGAAAGCACAGTGAGGGTTACGGTTCCTTTGGTCCTCTTCAGGATGCCGACGGCTTCTTCATGTGTGACTCCGTCCAGGCTCTGCCCGTTCACAGCGATGATCTGGTCTCCCCGCTTCAGACGGCCGTCCTCGGCTGCCGCTCCCTGAATCCAAAGAGAGCCAGAAATACACGCATTAATGCATAATTGTAAAAAGAAAATATATATATATTTTTTTTTTCATTACAATCTGAAAAGTCAGGAGTACATTTGTATGCACTTCCCTTTACTCAAATACCACTAAATAAAATATATTGCAACCAATTGTGTCACAGTCCTGGATGTTGGTTTTATTTTTTATTTATATCTGTTTAGGTCTTGCCATACTCATTTCATTCTTGTGTTTAGTATTGCTTTAAAGGTGTTGCTGTATTTAATTAATGCCCTTTCCTTTAATTTCTCAGTTTACTCTTGTGTTTTTCTCCTTGCATTTGTATATTTTTTCCTCACAAACTGTTGTCATTCTTGATAAATAGTTTCTGTAATTGCTGGTTCGGCTGCTTTGGTGTAATAAGTCTCCCTCCTTCTGTTTTCCCTGCTTGCGTTCTGTCTCAGCTGTTCCTCATTTCCTCTGATTAGTCCCTTCGCTTTCTTTGTCATTTCCACTCCTGCGTCAGTAATTAAATTCTACTTTAAAACTACTTTGTAGTGGTCTATCACGTCAAATCCCAATAAAGCAAATGGAATACGTTTTCAAAGTCTTCTATTTAGGCCTTTCAGAAAAGACAGGAAAAACAAGTTGATTCAGGGAAGAAAAATGGCTGCAGCTGGGCTCCAACTACCTTTCCAAACACTGTTTTGACGTAAATAGGTAAATCTCCATGGGGGCTGCCGTGCCCTCCGACTATACTGAAACCAAGTCCATCAGGTCCCCTTTCGAGAGTGATCGTCTTATACTGAGGTGGGCTGGAAGGAAAAACAAAACAGATATAAAAAGTGTTTACTCCTTCATTCTCCACATTAAGCCTCCTGTCCTTTGGCAACAACATAATGTTCTTTTTTTTCTGTTGAGAGGAAACAAATACCCAATATCATCCTGGAAGATGCAGCTGGGCGTCAGAGAACCCCCATCCTGCTTCAGAGTGGGCCCCGTCACGGTGGTGTCGCCACCTGCTACCACCTACAGGTGCGATAACACGTACGTACAAACAAAGTGACATTGTTATGTTCCAGTCTTGATTTACTGTAGAGATAAAGACTGAAAGTCTGCTGTTAGTGTCCTGTTATGGTCTAGGGTTTTATGGCGCGTCTGCTGGCGCTACTCCTGCTCGTCTCAAAGGCATTGTGTTGAGGATGCGGTAGAACATATGGAAGAGTGAACGAGTGTGCGATCGGGGAGACCTGCAGCTGTATTGCTCCCGTGGCGTTCTTGAGCAGAGTGACCGCCTGCGAGTGACTCATGCCTTCAGCAGATGTGCCGCATATGCTGACAATTCGGTCTCCCATCTGGGAAAAAAAAAAAAAGAAACAAAAAAAGGATCAAATTAAAGTTTTCATCCATGATGTCAAACAGGTTACAGTCATCTGTGATCTTTAGCTTCACGAGGGTCAAATTCAGCACTGA
This sequence comes from Xiphophorus couchianus, assembly GCF_001444195.1. Classification (NCBI taxonomy): domain Eukaryota; kingdom Metazoa; phylum Chordata; class Actinopteri; order Cyprinodontiformes; family Poeciliidae; genus Xiphophorus; species Xiphophorus couchianus. The sequence continues at coordinate 14,268,701 of NC_040241.1, read as the reverse complement.
TCCTGAACATCTAATTTTTCGGACCAAAAAGATAATTTCTGTCTTTTCTGTATTGAGCTGCGGTAAATTATGAGTCATCCATTTATGGACAAACTAATTTAGTCACTGTAATGGAGTGTATGTTGTATGTTTTTAAATAAAAGTGACCTGAGATAGGAGCTCTGATGAACTCCACGTGTAATTTTTGTTTGATCGGCTTTATTTTTGTTCAACAACATAAGAGTAGTCACTGAATGCTAAATATGATCTGAACACATTTAGCACAGATATAGGTAATCCACACAATTTTACAATCTAGGCTTTTATAGTGTTGTAAGAGTTGAAGAGATTGTGGTTTCTTTCTCGCTATCAAAAGTTAGTTTTCTTAGTGGTTATTGGCAAAAATAGGTGAAGACACCATACAGTATTATCCAGAATGTTCAGATAAATCTAGAAACTGAAGACACTGAAAATACTTACAATTTCTCAAAGAGAAGATCATTTTGAGATTTGAAATTATTGAATTTTGATATACCGCAAAAAACCTCACCAAAAGATCTAGCACCACTAAAGCTTGTGCAAAAACAACAATTTGGTCACACTATAGTGACTTTGTGTGAACCCATTATTATATGACGTGCAAATTCTCTTCTCAAGGCCACACAAAAGCAAATGAAAATTTAATGTTGGCTAAATAATTTCATTGTTTAGTCTTCTCATTTTTCACTTGTGCTGAAATGTTTCTCTCTTTTCCCTTCAATGAATCTTTGTGTTTTAAATGAAAGAGTGGGAGATTTATCATCTATGTTAGCTACAGCTATTGTCCTCCCCCGGTCTGTGTCGAACACAGAAACAATTGTCAGTGCTTCTCAGAGAGCGACTGCTTAAACGCTGACCTTTGAAAGTTTTAGGAATCGCAAACAAAGAGGCGAGGAGTAAAACTGTGGCACATATACTGAGATTGTTTGTATTGAAACAAAACCCATAATTTGAAGTCTGCACATTTCTTATTTTACTGAAGGTCAAAAACAAGCAGCAAAAACGTGGCAAATCTTCTACCTTGAGCTGCATCTGAGCAGCGAGGCCGTTGGGATTCATCATGGCGATAAAGATGGGTATGTCACCCAGAGGGCTGCCCACTCCACCGGCTATGCTGATTCCCAGAGAGTCACCAGGGCCTTTCGTGAACTCAACCGTTCTGGTGTCTTGGTGCTCTGCAACTGGAAGGTTGGTCACAATACACAACTTTATAATAGACCTCAATGCATTTTTTGGGTTTTGGTACACTTCTTTACAAAAGCATTCATAACTCTACACTGATAAACTTCCCAGTTTTTTATTAAGAATGTATGTGAAAGACCAACACAAATTAGAGTATAAAGACTTGAAGGATCTTCCTTACAAAGAAAGATAAAAAAAAAAAAGTGTAGCAAGCATTTGCAGTTGGCCCCTTTGACTGCCACTTCCCTCTGCTCTTCTCTGCTAAATAGTTGAAACTCAAGATTGGATGGAGAATGTCTGTACATCAATTTTCACGTCTTCCATAAATGTGCCATGATTTATCAACTGGATTTAGATTTGGACTTTTATTCTTCTAACTAAACCATTGCATTGTGGCTATGGCTGTATGTTTAAGGTCATGGTCCTCAGGTTCTAGTCTTATCGTATTGTATTGCATACAATAATGATTGCATATAGTTAATAATGTGCATACATTGCATCTTGCATTTAGACCAACCAATTTCATTTTGGTTTCAACTGACCAACTATCTTCTTCCACATATTTGATGTGTTCCTGGTTTGTGGCAATCTAACTTTCCTTCAACGGTTTTATTCTTTTCAACTTTTCCATGAAGGCCAGATTTCTAGAATGCATAACTAATTATAAATTTCAAAGACACCAGACTGTAATTAGTAAAATTTTATTAAAGGGGGAAAAAACATACAATGTGTGGTTTTAAAAAAACATGTATCATTTTCCCTTCACTTAACAATTATGCTCAAATTTGTGTTGTTCTTTCAGAAAAAAAAATCCCAAAAAGCTCAATGAAGTTTGAGCTTTTTGAAAGGTTTAAGGGTTACAAGTACTTATGAGTACTTTTCTGACCAAAATGACTGATCTGATTTGATAAGACTCTTATTTCAGTAGCTGAAGTCTTACAGTTTACTTACACTCTTGATTTTTGCTTGGTATGTCAGAATCACTTGGAGGGTTTTCTGATTCGGATCCAGACTGACTGGCCACCTTGGAGCTGCCGGTTTCACTCATCTAACAAGAGAAGGTGTTCAGAGTTCAGATTTTAGACAAACCACATAAAAATACAAGTTTGGTCGGAGTTGAACCACCTGACTACTTTGGGAAAGCCGTCTCTCGGAGTGAAATGGACCGGCCTTAAACCTCCCAACTTCCATCTTTATTGGCCCAACGCAGCACTGGAACACAGTACACCTCGTTATTTTTTGAATTTGAGTCTCATGTAGATGAGCAGCGTGAGTTCAGTCACCTTGAGCAGCGCAGCCACGGCCTCCTGAGTGGCTGACCGGACGTCCTCACTGTTAACCGACAGAATCTGGTCGCCCTGCATCAGTCGGCCGTCCACGTCCACCAGACCTCCTTTAACAATGTCGGATACAAACACTCCTGTGTCATTCCTGTCGGGAAAAAGGAAAAAAAAAAAAAAACGGGTATATATTTGTCAGAGAATGAAATAGTACCCTGTATCCTTTAACCGTCATTTATCTCTCAGGCTACTGTGTGTTTTAGTACAAGGACAGGAAAAAGAGAACTGGTGAAGGAAAAAAAAGAGGACACTGCTACTGCAGACCACACTTCGTAGGTGCCAATCTCCACGTGGATAAGGACAAACAGAAACGGAAGATATGAAGCAAAGCAGCTCAATTCAACTCAATATCCACGGCCAGAGACACTTGGCTGTCGCAGCTTCTACACCACTAACTGCTAGCTTGCACTTTCCCTTTTGGCCCACAAGGTTTCAGGTTATCTAAGCAATTTTCATTCTTTTCAGCATTTCTTTTTTTATATGCACATGTGCTGCAAAACCACTGGGGAAGAGACACCAATGTACAGGTATATTAAAAGCATAAAACTGCTGGGTGGTTCTTTCATCTCTGTAGTCTTGTTGGACAAAACGCAGCACACAGCAACACTGGGATAGGTTAAAAAAAAAGTATTTGGGGTTATAAAAGGAAATATTTGCACACATGCACACTGAAGGTTCCATCTACTTTTTTCTTCCAGTATTCCTGTGGCCTTAGAGAGTTTTCTAGACTCTTGTTTCCAGATTTGCTTTATTTTAAGAATAAATATATTGAAAAAATTACAAGATTTTAAAGAGCTCAAGGTGGAACATGGAAAAAAAAAATCAGACTCTAAAGAAAAGTGAAAGGAAGGACAAACATGAAGGGATCAATGACTAATGTATTAATTAATCCCTTATTGTAGCAACATATTTATTTATATTGTGGGGAAAAATATCCCACATGAAGAAATAACAGTTTTAACTAAATCACTGATTCACACATGTAACTTCACTATAAACCTCCTGAAAAATCCATGTGAAGCATTTTTGTAATTCACACTTACAAACATAATAGCATGATCAAGGAATGAAGAATGCTTAATAATAAATAATAATAAAAATTGCCTTTCTGTATGACATGACACACTGAGGACCATTAACTCTTCAAAATGGGAAAGACAAGGAAAGATGTTCTTGTTGAACCTTCCTAATATGTGCAATAAGAGCAATAAAGTCTAAAACAATTGAAACTGTTAGAAACAAGGCTGGACAATACGAAAATCTATAATAACAGTAATAATCACATTATTGTTATTTCACTCGTGTGTTTCCATCTGCAGTCCTGAAGCACCCAGTGAAGAAGCAAACTCGGTATGTTGTCATGTAGAGCTTTTTGGCTCAGATATAGGATTCAAACACCAGCAGGCATTGACATTTTAGGGCTTTTATCTGACAATCTAGACAGACGACACATAATTGCTGATTTCCTCATTCACTGAGGTCAGAACTGTTGTTGTTGTTCACATTAATGCCGTAAAAAGAAATCCTGTCTGGTGCTGAGGGTTTATTCTACTGTCTACTTAAACCCCCCAAAAATCTCACTGTAAAATTACTTAAAAGGAGGCAACTATTACAATTTCATGGCTCTAATGGCAGCTGAAGCCCAAAGATAACAGAAAACTGTTGTGCAAATTTAAACCTTATTTTAATGCTCTATTTGCATAACTGCTTCTGATAAACGAATTACCTGTGATCCCGCGATCTGCATTGGAAAAAAACAATGAAACAATGACCATTACTAATCATTTTTATATTTTCACATAAATTCCATTGTTCTACTCAATATTAGTATACATCTGTGTCAACATATTGCCAAACAAGCTAATTTGCTGGGCTGCCTTTGTGATTATTTAGACCACAATGCTGCTGAAGTGGAAATCCTGATCTTATTAATCTTATTCAATATGACGATCAACATTACAGAAATAAACACTTAAAATATATTACTGTGCATAATGAATCTGAATAAAATGCATGTTGTTAAGTCGCATGGCTTCAACAAATGCATGGAGATGCGCCTACGAGCTCTTCCTCGCTTTTCAGAGGATGTTATGCAGAAACACTGACACTAACAAATCTCTCCCACCTCCTCCCTACGATGCTCAGACCCAGACCCTGGCCCGGCTTCTTGTGCAGCTCCACAGTGAAGGAGTCCCACAGCTCTTCTTCCTTGTACTGGGCTTCATCCCTGTAGACCGTCAGCCGAACCCTCTGGGGCGTCTGCCGCAGCACGTTGATGGCTTCATCATGGCTGGCTGCTCGCAGGTCAATGCTGTTCACCTGAGAAGTGTGGGGGGAAAAAAAACAAAAAAAACAAACTTTTATTAATTCAAAACCTTGTCTGTAAGTTTACTCCCTATAGCTAAACGGCAAGAACAACACAACCTCATTCTCCTCATTATAGATAAAATGTAATTACAGCGAGGGACTATGAAAAGCACTAATAGCCTAATTTAATGCTGAAACAATTTTTTTTTTTTAACTGCTTCAAAAATGCTGAGATGTTTGGAAACTGGATGGCTGAAATAACAGGCTGGGCTGCTATTTGTCAGAGGGATAGAAAGTAGCCACAGGGAAGCCTTCCCACAGACCAGCGGTCACTTTAACAAGCGACGTCCAGGACTTGAGTTTATCACCACATTAAAGGGGGAAATACCACATTAGCTTTCCCCGTGGACATGCAAGGAATTTTCCCAGAGCAGCTAACTGGGAAACTTTTTTTTTTTTCTTACTTTTGACCTTATTTTCTAAACACAGCAGCTTGGCTCACGGGCAGAAGAGAATAGCAGGGGGCAATTAAGTCATAATGATGTGTGTGTGTGTGTGGGTGTGCCTGTGTGCGTGTGTCTTTCAGTTTAGGTCTACTGACTGCGCTACAATAACTGCAATCATGAGCTCCGCCCCTCTGTGACAAAGCAGGAGGTCAGAGGGAGGGCACGTCCACATCGAGTCTTATACTTAACTTGACATACACCACTCCTACTCCTTCTATTAAGTTTTACTTGGGTTTTGAATCTCACTAACAGCTACAGGCATTGTGGATCAAGCCCTAAGAAGCTACTTCTATTTCTCAGATGTGCCATATGAAACAAGTTGATCCTTAAATTAAGAAAGCCAAAGTCTCTGCTAACGTCTCCTTAAAATCTGTTTGGTCTTTTTATTATCTGGGTCAGAAAAGCTTATTATTTTTACAAAGAACCTCTAGGATTTGATCTCCTGCCCAAAGTCTGCCATCTTTGGAGGCTGCTCCTTCTTCATACACTTCGTGGATTATGATGGCTCCCTGAGAAGAGAAAGAGAGAGAAAAAAGGGAGGATGACCAAAAGACAGGAGAAAAGAGAAACATTTAAGAGTTTGTTTGTAACCATGCCTCACAAAATAATTCAAATTCTGTCATGTTATAACCACAAATGTCAATGCAATTTATTAAGTTATAGAGCAGCACGAAATGGAAGCAAGGTCAGAGTGTCAAGTCTTACACCACTCATTATTTTCCTGTCAACAGATTCCCTGGATTTTCTTTAGGGGTATTAAAGTAAAGAAGGTTAAATACATGCAGGCAACAATTCTTGTACTACCTACAAACAAAAAAACTCTTGTCTTTTCCAGATTCACATTTGCTCTACGTATATTCATCCAGACCTGGACAATTGTCCAAACTGATTAGTTACCATAAGTTCCCACTACTTGATCATATTCAAAAAGTCATAGAAAATTAAAATAAAATGCAACAAAGTTTGTGGCAAAATTCAAAAAAGAAATTTAAGCATCAATATATGTGCAAAGCCCTATATGACAATACATTAAAATAAAAAGTATTTTTTGGGGGGAACAACTTGTCAAGAGTTTTGGTGTTTTAGCGCACTTGTTCCTGTGGGGTCCAGAGGGGTTGTTACATTCCTGGGTTGAACATTGTCTGCTGCGGCCGAAGCCCAACAAAGAGCAAGCGGCTCCCCAAGCCTGACTGAGCAGACAGAATGGACGGACTGAGAGGACGACGGCAGGAGGAGGAGGAACGCCTGTGACAACATCATTTCCTACATTCCTCAGCCGCCACGGCTATTTCAGACCTGAGATATACTGCTGGCGCCATGGGTGGGAGCTGACCAAGTACATTTACAGTTTATTTTTCTTACAAGCTAGTGAAGCCTCGACTCCCCTTGTTGGTGTGGATGTGAAGCATGACAATAAGAGTCGTGTTAAGAGTAAAGGGCAAGCCTCATTTCACACACTGTTTCCTACCAGCAGGGTGTCGCAGCCCCCCACGATGCTCAGGCCCAGTCCGGTGCAGCCTTTGGAGATTTCAATGGTGGTCTCGCAACCGGGGATGATGGGGCAGGTTGCCGGGTCGCAGGCCAGCGTGGAAGGGGTGGAAGAGCGACTCAGACCTGAAACGGAGCAAGCAAAGGAAGTGAGATGCAGTAAAATATGGGATGTAAATCGGAGGTGTGGATATGTTAACTCACCAGTGTTTATCTCTGCTTCTGGCTGACTTAAAGTACTCGGCGTGGTGCTAAGCATGCTGGGTGAGCTGGTGTGTCCTCCATCTGAGCTAATGGTGTCCTGACAAGCCGACTGGGGAGTTGGGTAGGAGGACACGGTCTCATTTGTTACAAATGTGAGCTTCACTGGACCTTTGGCCTTTCTCAATAAAGAATTCACCTGAGAGCCATTTAAAAAATTAGACTGCTTATGTTACAGAGACACAAATTCGACCTTGTTTGCAACAACAGAGCAAACCTTTTCAACTGTGTATCCAAGAACTGATTCCCCGTTCACAGCCAACAGTTTGTCCCCTGGTTTCATGCAGCCGTCCTTGTAATAAAGTAGAAAATATGATTCGCAAAACCTTCACACAGTCGGTATTTTTTTTTTAGTTTATGTTGAAAGCTCCTAATACATTTCCTGTGTGTTCGGTTGCTTCAGATATGCTCTGAATCTCAAGGCCAGACTCTGTGTTCCCTTCTACAAACGCAATCCCGTCCTCCTGTCAGAGAACCAAAACGCACAATTAGTTCAGAGTTTAGAGAGATCCTCCTGTAAATAGAATATCTCTGAAGGTAAGAGTTGGAAAGACAGGGATAATCCACACACCAAACTTTAAAAGAAAGTAATTCATCAAACCACATGATGACACATCCACAGAAAAATGCAGCAGACAAAAAACATCGCAGCTACAATAAAATAAAATAAAAATGTTTCATAAAAAAGTTAGGACATCCCAATAAGTATTAATCTCTTCATTTAGAAATGTTTACATCTCAATGTCCATAAAAAGGTGATTTAATTACAGATAAGGTTGTGGAGACATGTGACTCAGAGGGAAGAGTAGTTATTTTGCAATGGCTAAGTTATGGGTGTGATTATTGCTTCCTCTCTGTCACATGACAATATGCCCATCGGCAAGGCATTTAACCCCATATTGCCTACTTGTCTGCATATTAATGAATGTATTTGAGAATACAGCGGGTGGATAGGACATGTAGTTCTTTGATTGGTCAATACAACTAGAAAGACGCTATATAAGTTCAGTCCATTTAACCTGTAGGATTTTGTGTGGAAGCTTCGCTTGGATAAACTCTTTATTTTGCTGCTATGTGGTCCTTTCCAGCAAATGCTTAAATATTAGTTTCTTTTCTGCTTTCCTTTGAAGCAACGATTTGCAAACGAAAACTGGTATGACTGACAAGTGCTACCTCAAGGGGTATAATTATCTCAAACTTCACCTCGGATCATTCTCACTTCCTCTACAGCTTTCATGTTCTTAAATAAATTATCTATAGGAGAGGTTGATTTTGTACTATTCTTCATTGTTTGTTTATGAGTGTAGGGGTCTCCTATAGATATCTGACATTTTAAAGCTGTGATGCTGAAAAGATCAAACAACGACTTTAAAAAGCTTTCCGTTAGGTCCCACTATAAGAGATAAAAAGCCGTTCCTTTCATCTTTGTATGAGCTAACCGAACCCTTGAATTCCTTCAACATGTCTTTTCTTCTGTTCACTACAGGATTTGTTTACTTCTCCCTTTTTATTTCACAATTTTTCTACTACTTGTCTCCGGTTTTTGCAGCTCATCAAGCTTGAATGCTTCTGTCTACCCTGGCTTCGTTTTGTCTTACCCTGTAGGCTTCCGCCCTTCTCGTTACATTCTGCCTTTTATTTGCGATGACTGAATTGAACAGTGAACAGCGTTTGCCTCACCTCCACCTTTATGATGTGATGAACATGCTTTGAAGTATCATCGTCGTCAGCGGGAGATGTTTTTGGCTGTGAGAGAAGATGGCACATTTTTAGGAAAAGACAGCAGCTGGAAATTCAGTGTTGCGTGAATGTAATCTAAAAACAGCAAGTGGTTTTTGATGTTAGGGTGCCTTAAGACTCGCTTGACGCTGGAAATTCCAGGACCACAGATAGGGATAAAAATTGAGTCATAATTGCTGTAAATGGTGAAGCAGCTCGAGCGTTGCTCTATAATAGCTGCATGATGTTTGTGTCAGGAGTGTTTTATGTGTGTTGCCATGAGCTGTCTCGTACCTCAGTTTGGGACTCTGCCGTGTCTCCCTCTTGCTCTCTCACAGGTCCCACAGCCATCTGGTTCAGCGCCTCTGTGTTCCTGTTTTCACAGAGTCATAACTCACATAAATCGCTGCTCTTCTGCCTCTGGACAGCTGAACGGTAATTTACTCAAGTTGATCACAGTGTGTCTGTCTGGAGGGGACCAGGACTGGGATGTGAGTTAAGTGGGAGGTTAAGTACTGCGATCCTGGTGAAGACTAAACATGGGTCAGGGGTCAAATGAATCTGTTGGAGATGTGGCAGCTGATACTCTACTGCTTCAAGACAGCAATCATTTGGAGGTAGTAAAATCAGGCATTTATGGACAAGCTGATGTCTGCAAACATGGATTTTTATATGGATATTTAACAGGGGTTTTGACATAGTTTGGAAAACATTTGGAACTTTGTTCATGTATTTTCCAGATCTGGATTAGACGGGGGGGGAAAAACCGAAGTCTGGAAATATATTGGTAATTCCTATACCACTCCATATCCAGCCAGCCATAAACGTACGAAATGAACAAGAAAGACTGCGATGTCAGAACATTTGAAATGAAGAAAGTAACATACTTGCTATGTGAAATAAAAACTGTGGGACTTGAGGACAAACTGCTTTTCAGTTCAAATGTAATGCAGCCAGTAGAGCAATACCATAATTTTTTTATAGATAAAGAAATAATAAACATAATACTAACATAATATTACATATTTTCAAACCAATGAACCTGTTAGATTTACTTAGAATGTCAAAAAGTAAAGCTTCACTTTAAATACAGAATGACAACAGCTCCCTCTAGTGACTCCTACAAACCATTACACTTAATGTATGACCAGTACTTCTAACGCTATATATCTTATAATATTGATAATAATGATAATAATCATCAAAATAATAATAAAGAAAGGTAATGGTTTTCTACCTGATGAAGATGATTTTAACTTTGGATGGAGAGCTCTTGATAATGGATGATGCGTTCTGATGACTTTGGCCATAAAGAACTTGTCCGTTGATCTAAAAGAACGTAAAGACAAGTGTGAAAGTGAACTTAAAATCTAGCCCAAGTAAAAAATAAATAAATAAATAAATTGAATCATGTTCAGAACGCCAAAGAAATGTTGATCACAAGTGCCTGACAAACATCCTAAGTAAATGTGGGTGTTGGAAAGAACATAAAATGTGTCATGATTTTCTGGTTAAACTTTGTCACATTCTGTTACATTTTAACCCAGAACTTCAGTATTTTTATTGCAACTAATGTTACAGATCAGCAGAAAACAGTGCATGATTGTGAAGTGAAAAGAAAATGGTCCATAGTTTATAAAATACTTTTCTAATAATCTGCAAAGTGGGTCACATATTTGTATTTAGCCTCCTTTATTCTTATTGAATACTTAAAGAGTCCATCTGTGTGCAAAACATTAAAGAACAAACAGCATCATGAAGACAACAGACAGACTTTAGAGATAAAGTTGTGGAGAAGTTCAAAGCAGAGATAGGTTATGAAACAATAAGTGCTTCGAACAACTCATTGAGCACAGTTTAATCCATCATCTGAAAATGGAAAAAGTATCACTGACAGGTCAGGGCAAGGAGAACTTTATTAAGAAAAAGCTCAGGAGAGAGAATCAGTCAGCAGGACAACTCCATAAATATGGCCTTAATAGAACAGTGGCAAAAAGAAAACCACTGTTGAAAGAGAGTCTTAAAAAGTACTGTTAGCAATTTGCCTAAAGAAATGTAGGATGGTGGTTATCCTCATGTTGTGGGAAGAGGGGGGAGGGGGGGTTCTTCAGCAGAGAAGGGGTGAAAGTCTGTAGGAAAATGGATTCAGTTGAAGTAAATACAGACCATCTCTGCCTGTCAACCTGACATTAGATTTGGATAGAAGAACATTGACCCTAAACATACAACCAGAGGTACAATGAAATGATTTAAAAGCATTGTGATATGTTAGAAAGTCCAGGGCTAAATCAAATTGAGAATCTGTAACCTCAATTTTCCAACTAATTCTGGAAAAGCTGTGTCTACAAAGTACTCACGGGCTCTAAATATAAAAGAATGCCAAAATTTTAGATTTTTAAATTTTCCATCATCTTCACGATTAAGGGCTGATTTTTGCTGGTTGATTTATATAAATTTCAATAACATATAAACATTGTGGTCGTGAAAATGTGTAAAACGTTACAGGGTTATGAACAGCTTTCAAGTCACAGCCCAAAAGACACTTGTGTGAGTTAAAACATCGACATCATTTTAAATAGTACAAAACTCTGACTTTCAAATAGCAAGAGATCTTACTTCCAGTAACTCATCCCCCACACCCATCCGTCCGTCCCTGCCAGCTGCTCCGTTGGGGTCTATTCCCACCACGAACACACTCATGCGGGAGCGGTCCCTGTTCCCTGCCAGGCTGAGACCCAGGCCCGTCTTGCCTTTCTCCAGCTCAATCATGTGTAGGACCCCTGGGAGGCTGCCATAGCGCTGGATTATGTTCTCTGTAAGAGGCAGAAGATGTTCTAAGCTGTCTGTGCTTCCTGCCACTGGCAGCTTTGTCCTGAACCTCATTAGCTCAAATAGAATTGCTCACAACTTTTCAAGATTTTGCCAACCAATGAGACTTTTGTTTCATCATCTATCTGTGCTCCCATCTTGGGTCTCTCCTCTTCTTCTCTTCTGTCTCCGGTGTGTTAGATAACCTCTCGGTTCAACGGGCTTCTGTTGTTCTGGGCTCCCTGCCACTGTTAAACCATCAGCCCCGTGCTAATCTCCACCACTCCCCTCCCCAGGCCCAACCTCATCAATCTTATTCCCGCAGGATGAGCCTCTGCCTATCTCCCACCAAACACACACACATGCATCGACACACAGATGCCGTCCACAGTCTCAGGTGTTTGTAAGTTGGAAGTCTGTCCCCAGTGCCAGCAGTTTTCTCTCTTAAGTGTTAAATTCACCCTAAAGCTGAGCATCTGTGGTGCATTTGGCAAACATGTTGCAAGGCTGACCTCTAATGGTACTTTGCCATTGTTGCACTGAACTGCGAGGTAATCATTTTAATGTGATTGAAATGTAAATCAATCACATTGCATTAATAAAAATAACCTGTAGTGTGACAAAATACTATATTTGATATCTGATTACGTGGGTGTGGACATCTTTTGCTGTCAATCGTTGTTGAAACCCCTTTAATTTAAATTTCAACATCAAGTCTTTCCTTATATTATTCTTTGTGAACCTGCAAATTTTCTGTTTTGGACTCTGGCAAGGTAATCCCAAACAATTGTCTCCCGGCGAAGTCATTCTTTGTTGATTCTGATGTGTTGTGCACAAATCTTCACCTTTCAAATAGGCATTTGAGCTACACCACTCAACTTTTCTAGTTGAGTGGTGTATGACATTACAACAAAGGTGGAAAACTTCTTAAACTATTAATTTCAGTCTCATTTTCATAAGAAAAAGCAATCATTTTATTATCAGCATGTATACTTTTAGGATTTAACATAGCACAAGCTGTGTTTTCTGAAAAGGACAAACTGAACTCACTCCAATTGTATCCAAACTCGTCCTCCTCTTCCTTCTCCTCCTCCTCCTCCTCCTTGCTCTGCTCAACCGTTTCTGCAGGTCTTCCAGGAATATCAGTGAGCTTGTCTGTATCGCTCTCTCCCACATGGGGCACCACTGGCAGGGGGAGGACGGAGCCGGTGGGAGATGCCTTTGGCGCTTCACGCTTCGCCGGCTGTCACGCCACAGGAGGGGGAGGCAGGGAGAGTTCATTAGTAATAGATAAAGAAGAGATTGGACGTTTTGTCTCTGTGTTTCAGTTTTTAATCAGTTGTTTTACAAAGACGCAAAGGCATATAAGAGCAATTGATGTCATCAACGACGGGTTATATGCCTGGCTTCGATTCAGGTTAGTTTCAGGCAGAAAATGAATGACATGTTTTCAAAGCGTTAGCAGGGTTCCTACACATTTTTAATTTCATAATTACACAGTTTTCAAGACTTACAGTTTTGATATTTTCAAAAGAAAATCTGAACATTTAAAGACAAAGCATTCGATCTGAACCTGGTTGAATTGTAGATGGTCTTTTATCTGCAGATTCAACAAATGTATAAATGACATGATGCGATTAGATAGAAACCTTTTTTTCAATTTAATTAAAAAACGAAACATGCCCTTGACGACATGTTTTGATAACTAGGATTGAACTGGAGGTTATGACAAGAACTTTGAATTGGTCTGTATGATTGGATTAAAATAATTATTTTTTTGTAAAGTATGCTTAGACAATATTTGTTGCGAAATGGTGGTATCTAAATAAACTAAACTCAATGCAAAAATTGACAAAAGTCAAGCAACAATGCTGAATGGTAAAACAAAAGTATTGTGGCTAAGGGCTACCCACTGGCCCTTTAACATGATGAGACAAGGACAGCTTTTATTTTGAGAATGCCATGGTAGGACTGAGTAAGTTTATACTTCTCCTATCTCATTATGGACATAAAATGAGCTGGAATGTTATGAGTAGAGTGAAATCTCTATTGAGTTTACACATTATAAACTGAACAAGATTTATTTTCCACTCTGGTTCAAAATACTGTAATTAACTACACTTTGGTGTCTCTCTTTATTGAGTTCTGAAGATCAAGAAATCCAGTTCAAACTGAATTTACAGTTTTGGAGATAAAACATCAAGTAAAATAGCCAGTTCTTTCATTCTTTAATGAGTATGAATTATGTCAATATTAGAAAAATCTAAATACTGATGGGTATAAATTTTAAATTCATGTGTGATGAGACAAATTGAAGAAAACATAAGCAAACGTAAAACCACTGCATTTACTGAGAATTAATGGACTTTGGTGCAAAAAAGAAAATATAATTTTTTTCTTTTTCCATATTTATCCAGACATGGAAATCTAAACAGACTTTTTTTTAGACTTTTCAAGAGTGCATAGGAACCCTGGCATTTGGTTATGAATCAGCATTAGACTATTTAGCTCATTCAAGCCAACCTTGATTACACCTCTTCAACCAAAACGTGCACATTGTTTTGACTTAGAGACAAATTTTTCCATAAATTTGTGCAGAAACTTAAATAGATATTTCTACTTACCTTATAAAAAACCCCATTAGCAATTAATATTCCCAAGTAAATTACATTGAAGCTGTAATTTTTGTAATTTCGTAATAAAGTACTGACTGATTAAAATAAGCAACTAAACGCAAAATGCAAAAACTAAATAGAAGGACAAATGTTGATTTTACAAAATGTAAAAGAGCTCAGAAAGAGAGAGGAGGAGTTAGACAGTGTGAATGCATGAACAGATTGTTGCATGGAAATACACGCAACTCACTGCGGCAGGTGAACGCATCTGTCCAAGCATTCACAGAGGTGAGAGGTGGAAGGCACAACACAAAGACGCACAAACCTTAAACGGGGTAGGAGTGAAAGGGTTAGTTGGGGAGAGGCGGAGAAAAAGTCTACTGTGACTGTCACCCTCCTACAGAGAAGAAAACAAGGGCAACAACTTTAGAGGGCAACACGCACGGGACAATAACAAACATGTATGAACAGACATGTACTGGTGCTGGTTCGCTCTTTGCCGTCGGAGACGACATATCACTGCGCAGCGGCTGGAATACCAACCTTGTCCTTGCTGTAATTCGGCACGGCTCTCTCCTCGACGGAGTCTGTTATCGATGGCGGTTGCTTTAAAGACAGACGAGAAGGTAAATCACTCTGCTCTGCAGCAGATAGCGTGTGAAGAGACTTTAAAGGGAGAGCAAATTCATGATATCAACTGAAATGTCAGTAGTGCGTTAAGGAGAGTATATCATAGAGCAGCTGTGAGGAAAGACACTATGGTAAAATCTGGAGTTTAGCTCAAAATCATATGTAGGAAAGGACCAGTGTGAGATGCTTTTGACATTTTGAACAAAAATAGTGGTTGAAGGTGTGATATTTTTGCATTTACTGGAGTTATCTTTTCATTATGTTAACATTTGCTTTACAATCTGAACATAACCACCGTGACAAAAAAAGAGAAGAATCCTGAAGGAGATAAATATGTTTTTCATAGTACTGTAATAAAAATTTAAATACTTTTTTTTTTTGGCTTGTTTTTCTACAATTTTTTTGATCAGCAATCAGGCTTAAAAAGGCTTTGTCCAGAATTTGACAACCCAAAGCGTAGTTACTTTAAGGTCCGTACAAATCTTTATCGGCCATCTCTCAAAGCAAGTTGTCTTTCTCATACAGACTCCAGGCCTGTTATAATAATGTTTGAGGTGTGATAATAAACCAAACTCCCTATCAAACATGGGAATCAGGAGGAAAAGAAAAAGCTCTCAGAGTAAAAGCCTCAAATATTATTTGTCCTTTTGTTTGATGAAACCAGGAAGGGAAAATGGTTAACTTGCAAATGAAAATGAGAAAAGAATTTGTTTAAATATGTTCTCTTCTGACTGGAGGAGTCAAGCTACAAAATGTCCAAAATTAAGAAAAAGGAAAATATTTGTCTTTCTGATATTTTCCTCAATAAAAGTGCCCCGCTGTGGTAAACCTCAACACACTCATGTATATTTTTTCTTCTTTGCCACACTTTTTTACTCCGAATGTGCAGCTTGTTAACATTGATTTCCCAAGTCAGAACAGAACAGAAGGTCAAGTGGAAAGTGGACACAGACACAGGGTGGCTTTCTAACCTGAGGGAGGGCAGGCGCTAAGGAGCTTTGATTAGTGCTGCAAAGGCTGGAGTCACGGTGGCTATTTAGCTGCAGAAAGGGCAGGGGCGGCTTCTAAAAAGCAACACAAGACGGACAAGCTGACAACATGATACTATAATGGGATGGCTTTGACTTAATGACAGAATCCAATCAAAAGCTGGAAGGGAGAAGAACAAAGAGGACGTACATGAGCACAAAAGGCTTAATTTGAATTAGTAACCATTAAAATGAACGGTTTGCTTGAGAAAAGTAATTTCCTTAACATAAAAAAAAAAAACTGGAGAGGGGCCACTTTCTCTGAAACGCTTTAGCAGAATGTTTAAAGATACCTGCAGGATACCTTGAGATTATTTATTGCTCACAAAAGAAATATCAGGATCTTATGGGGAAAGAGCTCAAGGTTGAACAGATAGGCTGCATTTTACACGACACAACTGGTCCCTGAATGATCTGCATTTACTTTACAGCCAAGGGTAATAAATTACAGTTCTTTAGTGGAACTCATTCACTTTCAGTAAGTGACTGGACAGATTTTTTTATTTTTTTCCCCACGAAAAGCGGCACAAATTATTGCTTGTATTTTGGCCATCGAGGTCACGAATGCCATTAATTTTAGCCTTTTAATGATGCACTTAAACAGCTTCTTTTCCGGGCTGAAATTATATTCCACTCATAATTTAAAGAGCTAAATCATGTCAAAATTCTACCTGGGAATTTGACCAATTGTACTGGTACAATTAATTTAAAATATGTTTGATCACCATTTTACATGTTTAAGGTTGCCAAATCAATAAAAAAAAAAAAGATGCATGTAGCACCCCACAGAACGCTGGAGGTTAACTCGAGTATAGACAGCGGATGAATATAACATTTTCATATTTGTGTTTTCCTGCAGAGATATTTCTTTTATTAACAATAAATAGTTTCTCTACCATTACCTTTTTTAATGCTTTTTTTTCTCTATTATTGGCTGGCCTTTTATAAAAAAAAAAACGCATTGTTTCATCTTGCAGAAGAAATTTCATCTTGCATTTGAATTCAACACAAACAGCTGATTGAAGGCTTGTTTAGCAGCTAAAAAAAACAGTATTTTTTTGTCAAGTTAGAACACAGTGCTTTGTGTAGAAATACCTTTCAAAAATACAGGCACGACAAGATAACAATCACTTTCAGTAAAAGCCTTAAACATTACATCCCCTTTTTGTTTGATGCAACCAAATAAAAATTAGATGCAGTACAAAATAAAAAAAGACAAACTTGAAAACACAAAGAGGATAAGCAAAACATGTTTAGATATCAATTTTGATGTCTGACAGCAGAGGTTTTCCACGAGCAATTGGACCATTTCAGACATTTTTAGCAATTAAATGCTTTTTTCATAAAAGTGCCGCTGATGAAACATGGAGGATTCTTGATTTGTCTTTTTAACAATCATAGAAAACTTTGGATGATTTCGTGGACCACAACTTTGCCTCATTTTGTGAAAAATAAAACAGAAACAGAAAATAAAACACTGTTAAGAAACAGCGCCATTGTTTGTTTCATCTGAAGGCAAAAGGAATCAGAAAATGCATTCCCTCACTTTTCAATGGGTAAAACACTTAAAACAATCACGGCGTTTGGAAAATACTGGCTTAATTTTATTTAGCTTTTATTTGTGAAATTAAATAATTAATACACTTTTGTTAAATTTATGACCAAAAATGTCTTTGAAGTGGCACGACTTTTTTGGAAGGTCTTTCTTTTGTTTCCCACTTACACAACTATTAAGTTGTGCTACATTACTTGGTGAAGCAAAGGACATCCACCCAATCGCTAACTGCTTCTTATTCTAAAGGTGCAGAGTTACTAAGTATCTTTTCTATTGTTCTTCTTTCCAAAATAAGGTGCATCTTCTCCAGTACATCTCATGCTAAGCCTTGTTCTGCTGAAAGTTTCTTCCTGTAAAAAAGGAGTTTCTCTCCACTGTCACCACATCATTGCTCAGGATGTCCAAAGGCAGTGACTCTATGCAATTATCTGCACATTTTATGATAGCCAACATTTTATCCGATGGCATTTTATGATCAACTGAATTTGACTGTAATGTGTGTTAAGTAGGTTTGAATTTGACAATGCATCTAACTATTTGGCTGTCTAGCATTGAAACAATTATATTGATTTGAATTACATTTGGACACAGTTGAATTCTAAACAACTGGATGTATATATTTTTGATGTAAAGTGCTTTGACTCTACATTGGTACAATATAAATTATATATTTAATATAAATAAGCCCCGACACTCGTTGTTTTATGTTAACAATTAGTTGTTGGTTTTTTTAAACCCTCCAGGGGGCCTTTTGTGGGCTCAAGTGTCCCTTATATGACAGTAGGCTGACAGGAAACGGGGAAGGGGAGGGGGGAAGACATGCGGCAAATATCGTCGGGTCCGGGAGTCGAACCCGCGACGGCCGCGTCGAGGACTCAAGGCCTCCAAATATGGGTCGCGGTAACCCCTACGCCACCACGGCACGCCAACAATTAGTATTTTTGCTGATAACCTGAACGTCATATAAAAAAGCAACCCACAGCTTTTGGTGAATACTATTTTACCTGACATGTAAAGCACCCTACACCTCCCAAAAGATTTATTGTGTTTAAGACTCGCTTCTTGACTCATATTTGAGAAATCTCTTGCGAGAAAGTTGGCAACCCTGAAACTGTAGAGCTGAGTGTCGATAAATAATGTAACAATGGCATTTCATCATCATTGTGCCTGAACTCTCAGTTACCGCCACATTATTCTGCAACAGAACAGAGCTGCATGACGCCAGATGAAAACACACCTTCCCTTTTTTGTTTCTCTCCAGCGAAAACTTCCAAGTCTACTTCATGTACATAAGAGCAAACATTATTTGTACGTCAAACGCAGAACTAAAGAGGCGGGACTTGGCTAAGCAGTGTGAGACACAAAAAGAAAGAGGAGACAGGAGAGATAATACGACCAAGATTATATGTGATGGATGGGTGATGCAACAGAGATGGAGGAGGCAAAAGGAGAGAGATGGATTACCTGGCGTGCGCGATTTGGCATGCATGTGAAAGCTGCAGTGCGTTTCTCCACAGCAGGAGATGGAGCTGGGCTATGTATCGACTCAGGCTGAGAGAGTCGAGTAGAGGAGGAGAGATGCAGGAATGAGGCAACTCATAATATAGTTTACATAATAGTATTTATAAAGCCTTTTCATTTCAGGTATGAATGAGAATCTGTCCCTAAACTTACTGGAATCCTTTCACAAACCAGATTTTCCATATTATATTTGGTATTTGAATCCCCTGAAACACATGTGCCTTAAGTTGATCCAATGGTTACCCAAGCAAAAATGATCAACAGCACTGTGACACTGTGACAGGAAAGTCTAACATTTAAATAAACTGTAGGAGACAATGATAGCTATCACTGCAGTATTTTTTTTGTTTATTTTTCAAAATAGAAGCTAACTTTTTACATTATGCTCCTAAAACAAAAGTGTGAACTTGCAAATGCAATGTAAACAATTACTTTATTTCTCGAAAATATATTAGAAGTAACACAACTCATCTCTGTGTAATAAAATAGAAACTACAGCAAACAAGTGGGTCTTAGAACCTCATTTATAGATATCAGTTTTTGGACTTGAATAAATGTACTCCCTAAAAGAATCACCTATCTTAAGGTTTTAACACATTCTAACAGGGATGCTAATTGCTGTACAAGCTGGAATGTAGTCTTCTCTGTGTTAGATTATGAGTCGCAACATGCCTAATGAGAAAATAAATTGTTAGCAAAAGCAGAAGGGAATATGTGAAAATTAAGAGGCATCTGACTGAGAGTGAGAAGCCAGGCCAGCGGCAGCCCCAGCAGGAAGGTACTTACTCATGGTTTGAAGGCCTGAGGGCACTTTCAAACAACAAACGGTGTTGTTGATGTGGTGATTTTTAAATGGGGGGCTCTTTAAAAAGGTTAAACCTTTGTACTATAGTTAATATTCCAAGCAGGATATGTTGCTCTTAGAAACAAAATGTTTGAAAATTACTTTCAGCCTGCTAAGAACCACTGTAGTACAGTGGTGGCACATAAATAGCCCTTTTTAGCTTTGAAAATGCCCTAAATAGCTTGAAAAAACAGAATAAATTGTCCCATGAGATAAAGAAAAAGAGGCAACACAGGGCAGCAGTGACCTTTATATTACAAGGAAGCTAAATAGCACTTAGTTTGGCTCTATTTTACAGACTCACCCTGGCTCGGTGAATAATACTCTGGACCAAGAAGGAAACAGGGTTGCCTGCCTTCCGTATGGCTTCCACAGCTTCCTCATGACTTGCGTCTCGTAAATCGACGCCATCCACCTGAAACAAAAACATCATAAAAATACAAATAACAGCATAAACTGTAACCGAAAATAACCTCTAGCTGAACTGAGATGCTTCATTACCTCCACTATCCGGTCCCCAGTCTTTAGTGTCCCGTTTTGTCCAGCAGGGCTGTCCTCCAGGATGTGCTTGATGAAAATGCCCCTCATCACCTCCCCATTGCTCAGACGGCTGCCCATCCCTCTGCCGCCGACAATGCTGATCCCTAGGGACTTACCGGGCTCTCTGAAAAGCTCCACTCTGAGAAAAGGCAGCATTCCCATTTTTCATAATTATTATTTAAAAGCTGGGCCATTTGTGCTGATGAAATGTGTTCAGACAATTACAGTTGAGACTTTAAGAGTATACTTACTTCCTTGGCTGATTCCAGTTGCTGTATGAGGCACTCTCCTCTCCCTCTCCATCTTCACGCTCTGGGAGGTTGGGAATATCTCTAAAAACGTAATGAGGTAGGAAAGAATATTATATTCAAGCTAGAGAAATTAAATGATGTGCTTACATTTTGAAAATTATTAAAGCTGCAGACATATAAAACAAACTTTATCCGTCAAGATTGTGTCTTTAGGGAAACAGCAAATTAAATTCAGTTTGTTCATATAGCGCCACTTCACAACAAATGTCATTTCAAGGCATCCTAAAGTTGTTCAAGTAAACAAAGTCAGATAAGAAATCTAGGTAAATCCAAGATGATAAATGAATGTTGCTTTCTAGACAAAACTTCAACATAAGAGTCTAAAGGTAATTTGTCCTATCTATCTATAACAACACTGACCATCTCCCGTGAGAGATTTATTGTAAACATATGTACTTATCCTATTAAAAGGGGCTATAAGATGACAGAGAGCCCTGGACATTTCAGTCTGGAAAGGTGCATGATTTTGATATAAAAGATATGCGGCAACCTAATCTATTATTAAATTTCAGATGAAAGGTGCACTAATCAATTGGCTTTAGATCAAGACTAGCTGAGATTCTCTTGATCGCCTTTAATCAGTAATCTTTGGATTTTGGCACCAAAATCAAGAATTCAAACTATTTTTGTTCTGCAAATACAACAAGCAACACCATGTCCTGGGATTTATTATTATTACTTTTAGTTTAATTAGAATCTAATAAAGGTTAGAGATGCATATTCTGATGCAAAGACTATATTTTAATTCCTTCATTGTCTTTTAGAATCAAAACTACCAACGCTATCAAAGAACCTGCAAAATATGTTATAGTCCTTAGAGAAACCTTGGCTGTATCTCTAGGTACAATAATAAGGACTTAAATAAAATGAAATTTAAATAGATAACAGCTTCCACAACTTATGCTTCAAAAGATGGAAGGAAACTAATTCCAGCCTGCAACAATGTGACGGGTATCAAAGATTTTTTTTTTTGGTTGAAATGGAAATTATTTAACTCCCCACCATAAATTAGGTTAATCAGCACAACAGAAAAACTGGCAGTGTTCTGCAATAAGTAAGAATCAAAAATATATAATTCAACACATAACTTGGAAAAAACGCTTCCTGTATTAACTCGGGTCATCTTTGTCTGCTATTGAAATTTGCTGATCCGAAACAAATAAAACAAACAAAAAAATGTTTTATAGCATTATACATTTTATCTTGAGGACAGGCATTGGTTACAGACCTTGTGTGTGGGATGGGAACTTACTCTTGAGCCGTCTCAGTGAAGATATCATCCGTAGCTTGCTCGAGGCTGGCTTTGTACTCCTCCAGGTACTCAGCAGGGACGTATGTAACACTAAACCCAAATGCACACACAAAGATATGTTCACAAATGTTTGTTTTTTTTTTATCAACAAACCTGCATTCATACTTAAAAACTAATTTTCCCACCATAGTGAAAATTAGTAACTCTACTCATGACTGAAATGTGCACCGTTTACTATAAATAGAGAATAACATTACAGCTGTTCTCATTTACAGTCTGAGGCATACTTTTCAAAACCAAACCCACTTTGCCTTCCAGTAAACACATTCTCCTCGTATCAAGCTCAAGGTGAATCGTCCATGAATTATATATGCAGGACTTTGACACCTGACTGCTGAAAACAGCTGTTTACCTTCATAAAAGTCTAAGCAAATCAAGTCTTCAGTCACCCATTGTGGGACAAACGTGACAAATCTGAAGGATTCTTTTAATCTATTATTAATTGAAAGAGAGCAGACGGCTCATACGTCGAACGAGCCGAGCTGAGAGATGGGTGACAAACTGCCATCTACTCGCAAATCCATCTGAAAACAATTCAGAGAAGCTGATTCTCAAGGGCACATTAACACATCAGAGAAAGGCTGACAGATCTTCAGCAGATGGGTGCAATTGTTTTTTTTTTTCTTCGCTTTTTTTTTTTTACTTGATGGCATGCAGACAGGGGAAGAAAATTAATCCTACAAAAAAAAAAAAAGGGGAAAGATGAGCTGCTTCATTAAAATCATCAAAACATGCAGTGAGCAAAATGTCAGTGATGCACATGAAAAAGTGAGTTAGAAAAAGGTATTAATGGTTTTAGAAAGAAAATAACTTTAGGCAGCACATTTAGTAGGATGAATAGGCGGCACAGCCTGTCAAGATTTATCCAGGTGGATGTTTTAAGATTCAATCGTCCACATTCTGTTTCCTCAGACATTTTTTCACTCTTAAGTTGAAAACGGATGACCACTCGAGTGACCTAATCCTTCTGGATAAACCTCTCACCAGACAAAGAAAAAAAACAAAGCGTCAGCGTCTTTTTGAGAATCCGTCGGTGTGGAAGTTAGCCATACTCACACATAAAACGGGCACAGATCGTCCTCAGGTGCACAAGCAGATCTAGAATGTGAAGAGTTGGCTTTTTATGCACCGAAGCTAACAAACTGCCAAGTTTAGTTCAGCAAGCAGAATTTATGAAAACATCATAATTACACATCTAATTCATTTGCAGGTCCAACAAGGATTCAAAGTGATTGTGGGAATACAGTTCAGCAGCACAGAAACTGAAGATATTTTGTCTGTCTAAAAAGTGTGCAGACCCATGTTACAATGCACGTTTGTCGGCTGTAAAACAAGACCACATTGAGTCATTCGAAAACTTTTCCCACCTGCAGTCAGGAGAAGGATGTAAAAACAAAAAAAAACTCATTGGATAAATGAGTGCACATCCTTACATAAATACAGTGATCTTTGGGAGAAGACTACCTGCACGCCACACTGCCACTTAGTAACAAAATAAACCCTTACAGTTTTGAAAATGTGCCATCATATTTATGTAATGCTGCATAATTCTGTCAAGTTTCATGCACACTAATGCACTGAGCCACTCCGCCTCTTACCCGAGGTCTGGTCCAATGAGAGAGTGCCTCCTGAGCATGGCACGAGCTTGGACGTTAGACAGGTTGGTGGTGGGCTCTCCGTTGATGGCCAGGATCAGATCGCCCACTCCCAGACGACCGTCGCGGCTAATGGACCCCCCATGGATGATACTGCGGATCACCATCCCCAGCCCGTCTTTCATGGCGCTCACTGTCATCCCTTTAGAGCAGATGGTAAAACAAAGCGTCATTAACATTTGTATTAGATAAACACACACACAAGCAGTGGTTATGAAATATTTGTACCATAAGAAAACATCTTAGAAACTGGAGTAATGTGTAAAAGCTTATCTAAAAAACTGACCACACATATTATCTTTTAATGTTTATTTATAAAGTTGAAAGAAATAATAATGTTGTGTAAATTTTTGACCATGACATAATAAAAATGTGCACAGGAAAAAAGAAACAGAAAACAGGAAAAAAGCCAGATATATTAATTATTTACCCTAAACAGGCCTTTAAAGAGTACAACAAAGCTAAAAAAGAGACCATTTTAAATACGCATTTGTTCTTAAAGTTCAAACTTTAGTTTCTTTTTGCTAGGAAGAGCCCCTCTGGCATTTTTTTAAATGCTAATGTTTTGAATAGCAGCAGACTCATCGTCACTAAGTATAAAAACTACGAGATATTACTGCTATCATTTCTGCCTGAAAAATTACATTTTATAAAGCCAAAGACAAAACTAAAGGCCAGCTCCTGCTTTCAGGCCTGACACTTCATTAACCCCCTGTGGGGCAGGAGAGGAAAACAAAAACTAAGAAAAAACAAATAATTTAAAGAATGTGAAGAACTAAACACGCACCGAGGCTGCAGTTGCCCTTGACAACTGTGATGGTCCTCTCAAAATTGCTCTTAGAGGTCAGAGCTGCTTTGTTGTCGTCTTCAGCAGATTCTTTCACACCAGCCTTCTCCTTATCCTAAAAGTGATAATTCAACACATTTGTTCATGACAAATTAAAAAATACTAAAGCAGATTCCAAACACAGCTACCACTTGAGAGAAGAATGAAGCAATTTGAATGTCAAAATTAATTTTGAGCAATTCATGTCTTACTTTTGTGTATCTAAAATCTGAGAGGATGCTTTAACTAAGAGAAGTTTACTGAGACAAAGTGCACAACATTAAGTAAGTTACAAAAATGAACAGAGATAAAGTAAGTTTAATGGCTTAGTTAAACCCCCGAAAGCTGATTCTAAAAGAATTTAAGTTACCGTTGTGTCTTCCGTATCGCTAAAAGAGATGACTGGTTCGATCAGACAGAGAGGGTTCTCCACAGGTGCCTCCTGGTCAATGTGTTTGGCCTCTATCTCTGCAAACAGGCTGTAGGAGTCTGAGCACCCGACTGGTTCTTGTTCTTCACTCGGGTGCTTTGCCAAGTATTGATCTGAGCTGCTTAGAATGGTATTAATCGCCGGGATGTGACCTGTCAAAGTCGCTGGAGTGTAAGAGGCCGACTTCTCTGTGGAGAACGCCAGAGCGTCGTCTGCGAAGCCGGGGTGTTCATCCAACACGTTCAGACGGGCTGTCAGCTACAGTGAAACAAAGCATGGCAGATGAATGAACATCCACTCAGGGAGGATAAATCACACTCAGGCTCCATCCAGCTTGCTCTTCTTTTAACAAGCCACAGAAAAGCCTTCAATGGCTATAGAAAAAGGTTGATCTAAAGGGTAAAATGAACTTCATTTCTACATTTTTGTTATAAAAGCAGTCCAGCTTTATTGAAAATAAAGGTTAGTGTGGCTCAGAAAAATGTTTGCAGAGAGTAAATTGATTGTTCTAAGAGTTATGAGAGAAAGAGATTGATTATTCTAAGAGTAACAATCAATCAGAAGACAGCATTTTCATTTGGAAGCAATTGAGGTAAAATTTTCAGCATTTGTTTCAAATAAATATTTGATACAAATAAAAATTTGTAAAGGTTTCTTTTTTTACTTTAGGCCTTTGAGGTCTTTTAAAGAACTTTAGTGAACAAACAGCATCATGAAGGCCAAGGAACACAGCAGGGATAAAGTTGTGGACAAGCTTAAACCACAGTTAGGTTATAAAATAGTATCCAAATCTCTCTGTTCAATCCATCATCTGAATATGGAAAGACTATAGCACAGCTGCAAACATACCAAGATGGGGAGGCTACTTAAACTGACAGTTCGGCCAAGGGGAGAATTCAACGGGGAAGCAGCCAAGAGCCCATTGTTACTGTGTAAGGCTCACCTCCTAGCAAGATTTCAACCTTAAATATAAAGCCAGAGCTACAATAGAAATCAAGATCAGGGATCTGCAACCTTCACAATCCAAGGAGATATATATTTTTTCCTCTCAGTTCAGCAAAAACTAATTTAGAGCCAAAATTGTTACATCATGTAACACATGTGTTTCTAACCTATTGACAAGAAAAATGGCCTGTAACATTCCACCAGTATGAAGTATCTTTCTAAAGGCTAATACTGTGTCTTGAGCACAGTATTGGCTCAATACACACAACATTATTAGTTAAAAACTTTGCACTATTAATGTATCATTTCCTCTCTACTTTACAATGACACGTCACCTTAGACTGAGGCTTGTAATATGAACAAATTGGAAGAAACTCAAGGGTTTTAAATACTTTTGCAAGCCATCGTGAACTCCATTTTTCCCCAACTAGAATTGCACATAGCACAGTCAGATTCACAATAAAATTTGTCTGCAAACATTAAACTCAAGCCAATTTGCTTGCATTTGCTTGTGTTACTCAAGGAGCCAATTTTGTGATTTGAAACAAGAACTCTCCAAGACCGTTTACCCGTTTAAAACTAGAATTGTTAATGTAACGGAGAAGAATGTGACCCTAGATAAATTTCAGGAAGCCGACACAACTGACCTTGGCTGTAAGAATGATCAGCAGGCGTGTTGTCTGTCTTTTAAAGAAAAGCACATCTTGAAGGCTGAACTGTCTGACCCGAAACAAAGGCTATAATCTGTTTGCAGACATCAAGGAACATATCTGTCCCTTCAGACTGCCCTGTAACATCATAAATTAATCAGGATGTTCCGGTAAACACGGTCAGCGCTGACAGCTGAGAAAACTGAAAATCTGTCTGATTCAGATGTCTCCACTCAGAAGAGTTGTGTGGCTTGCTTAACTTATTAACTTGTCAAATTCAGTGAACAAGAGATATGTAGTTAAGGATGTTACAATTACAACTTCCTTTGGCCTTGCAGCAAACAGCTGAGGTCGTGAGCAATTTGAAGGTGTGTTCTCTCCTCCCCAGGAGTGAGTGCTGGGCAATTTTAATGTGCAAGTGCCCATCCTGCTCTGCACAGAACTAACATTTGCCAACACTTCATGACATAGAGTCAAAACTCCCCTATAAACATTTTGGGCATGTTAGAAAGTCAGAATATACACCTCGACAGGCCTTCTTGGAGTTTCCCGAAAGACCTCTACATCCCTGGACGTTTTCTCAACTTTTCAACAACGTAGCGCTGAAATTGGAGCCACTGACGTTAATGGATTCTTTTAGTGCTAAGAAACTACAAAACCATCCTATTAAAGCCTGATAAAATTACCACGGTTTCTTGGAAAATATATATTTTTTTAAAACTACAGGGATTGCACAAAAAGGTAGTAAAAACAGTAAAAAAAAAAAAAAAAAGTTTCAGCACTCTGAAGGCATTAAACACAGAGTATTTCCATTATTCCAGGAGTTGTGATTTGAGAAATGTTTTTCTTTACCTTGGGTGTGGATGACTGCAGGCAATCCAAGTCAGCACTGCAGCTGCTGCCATGGAGAGCGATCATTGATGTCTGGAATGTATCGTCCTCCATCCCAGAGTAAGTATGATCTAACACCTTATCATCAGATAGGTCTCCTTCACTTGTGTCAATCTGGGACAACGGATTGAAATCTAAGTGAGACTCTAAAATAATGTTAGTTATTGAACATGATTTGCAGTTACAAAATGGTACGTTATGAATATGTAACAGCAAAATTATCTAAAACACATTGTAACATTCATAAAAAAAATTTCTGTCAAAATACCCTGAGCTGTTACATAATTTCAACTAAGCAGACCATGTTTTGTAATAATTATACAAAAACAAATATCACAGTGAAGCACAAACTGCTTCTCTTTTCAAGTGTTCTCATTTTTTGCAGTTGTTTTTGTCTCCAAAAGCTAACTAACCAATGCAGGTTCTGCTCGGTAAAGGATGCCCTCAGTTAGTCCTCCTTCCTCTCCTTCTTCAACCAAAATACTGCTGAAGTCAAATGAATGGATGATGGGTGATGAAGGTATTTCCTGCTCACCAAAAGGGTGTGGAGAATGGGAATATCCACATATTCCCTAGGAAAGTGGAGAAATTCTTTCAGTGTCTCCAGCTTTATGGAATGAGATTTTTCTGTTACCAAATCTAGTGATGAAGGTATTAGTATGGGATGAAGATGAAAAGAAGTGGTTAGGATTGATTGAGGTTAAAAAACTAAATGAGAATATTTTGAAACAGAAAAGCTCCGAAAGGAATCTCAGTTAAAAGCTCCTTATCTTGATTGGTTCAGCTCATAAAAATACAGTGCCTTGACAAAATATTCAATCCCTTTGAACCTGTTCATATTTTCTCACTTTACAACCTCAAACTTGTGAGCTATATTTACATTATATTGCATATTAACTAACAAATATTAATCTGTATATATCTTAACACTGCTCCTACCCTTTTATTTCCAAGTATACCTCAGATAAATCTGTCAACAACCGCTGGACAGCAATTTCTTGTCGATCATTCCCCACTCCACAAATTATTCCCCTCATAAATGAAGTATTGAGAGGTAGGAATAAGCAACAAGGACTTAATTAGGTTTCATAATGGAGTGCTTCACAATTAAGTTCTACTTTGCGTTAGGTCATGAAATAAAATCCCAATAAAACAATTAAAAGTTTGCAGTTGTAACATGATAAAATGTGGAAAAAGTTCCAGGGCTGTAACCTTTGCAAGGATCTGTATATGAAAAGGATCAAGGCAAACAGGGAAGATAACACACATCAGAGTCAAGGCAATATGACAAAAAATCCCCCTCAGAAAGCACATTCCATATCCTGCAGGAGAGCTCCCTACAGCTCAGTAATCCAGCTAACCCCAGCAGCCCAGAGGTCTTGCTGAGTAATCCAACAGCACATTCAATGCAGGAAAATGCATCTCTACAGTAGAAAAAGAAAAAAAACGAAAGCTGTTTTTTTTTTTTGATATAGCAAAAAGATCTCGGGAGCCTGGAGCAACAAACATGCCGTCCGATGGACCCGCTGTTATAACAGGTGCTTTCATGTGTTTAAGTGTTCAAGAGAGTGGGTGCTCTCCTTCCCTAATTCCCTAATATAATGGAACTAACCGTGCAAAGTGTTCCGGGCTGACCACCCTTTGAGACAGAGGGTTGGGTGGAACGCTACACCATGCAGCCTACCTCCACAACATTTTCCTGCATAAAAAATTCAAGCTGTCTGTAAGTTGAGCCCTCGTAACTGGGCCCAACGTTGTGTGACATGAAAAGGTCTGCCTCCTTAAGTCTCACAGTGGCTGGAAAATTAAATAACTAATTCCAAAACATTTGCACCCTCTTTAAACTATAAGCCACGATCTGCAGTACATTTGAGTATTTCACACAGCTCTAAAATAAAATCAAAAGCAAGAATTGAGATAACGTTGCTTACAGGCAGAGGTTTGGCAACTCCAATCTGGACTTTTCCAACCTTGGCCCCCTTAAGGGCCTGGACGGCATCCTCAAGGGTGGCATTCTCCAGGTTTGTGCTGTTCACATACATGAGTCGGTCGCCGGGCAGAAGTCTGCCATCCATCTCCGCAACACCGTTCGGAACAAGTGAGCGTATCACGATCACTGTCTTGGAGGGATCCAGCGGGTCCTGGCGGTAAAAACGGTAACATCACCCGGTGATCTCCATTGTGTTAGAAGTTAGAAAACACAGAAACAAAAGATTTATTCTAAATGAGACAAAAACCTGCTTCCTCTCACAGATTTTTAAAGGAAGTAGTCCCACCTGGTAGTCCAAAATACTGAATCCCAATCCCCCTTCTCCCCTTTCCAGCTCGATATTCTGGATCTCCATCTCCCACATGGCCAAAGGAGATCCAATTGCCTCTTCGGTAACTGTATCCTGTGGATCTTCTATGTCATTCGTCTCTGAAACTTCAGAAACCAGTGCACTGCTGATGTTATTCTGCAGGGAGAGGAAAAACCCAAAACCACAATGAGACAGCACGCCGTCCTTCCTTTCCCTCCCAGCCCACAGGCTCCTACCCTCTAAGTCTGTTTGTGGATCAGGTTTCTGGCAGTAGTTAAAAAGGGGAAACATCTCTGGGATGCTCAGCTTTCAGAACATTATCACAGATAAAGCTACAGAGATGAAAAACCCCTCTACCCAAAGGAAAGCTGTATTTGATGTCTCATATCTCCGTAATGCTGGCAACTGCTGAGGTATTGCTGCTGAGACTGTTTCTAATAAACTTTAAGCCTCCTGTTCTTATCAGTAAGTCTTAATCCATCATGGCTATCAAGGAGGAAAGCCAAAGGAGCCACTGACAGTCAGGTTGGACTAGTTTTCTTTAAATTTGTTTCTCCAGGTTTTAAATGTATGAATATGTTACATAACGTGCTACTAAAACCTTATAGTTTGTTAGTGTTTTAGTCTTTTTCTTTAAACATAAAATGTTTTGTAGAAAAAGACAAATATATGACTGTACCTTCAGTTTATATTCTGTAGGAAACACATCTGATTCTGGTTGGACTGTATCCATATCTATCTGGATATCTGGAGCAGGTCTGCAGCATGTCATGTACACACAGATTGGAAGTTCCTTCAAGATTCTCACAACCTCTTTATGGGTCTCTCCGATCAGAGAAATCCCATTCACCTAAACAGGAAGATGTCAGTGTTAACTTTATAACACATGGAGACTCCTTTTTTTTTTAATCAGACCTGACATTCAGGCCTGACTTTCAAGCAACCACTTCACTTCTCAGCACAACATTATGATTCAGATGTACTGTGACTAAAAATGCCCTGCTAAAATAACAAAATATCAAACCAATAACTTGATTTGGATTGTCAAGAAATTTTAACTTTAAAATATTGGATCAAAAACTGCCCACAACTGTCACCACTTTATCTTTGAATCTCAGCTGTTTTACATGTGTACTTACAGATTTCAGAATCATCAGCAAAACCATCTGCATAACCATACCAGAAGTGGGAAATGAATCTTGTGCAATTACTATGACAGTTGTTAAAGGTCAGATTATTGGATGAGTTCAATTACCACAAACATATTTATTAATAAAGATTTTTAGTAGAAGTTAGACCTTTTTAGGACTCATTGCAAGTGATCAATGACTTCCAACATGACATGCTGACTGAATTTTTTTTATTTTCCTGTATTATAGGAATTAAAGCTTAACTGTCTTTAAGCTTTAACTCCTGAGAACAACAGTCTGTTCTCTACAAACAAAGCTCCAATACTTTTGACTTTAGTAAATAAACACTTCAGAGTCAGGTTGCGTTGTATTAGGAAATTAGATTGTGGTACTAATGCTTTCAACACTCTAACACCTGGTGTTAGGTGAGAAAATCCACTCTAGTGAGACTCAACAGCTGGAAAACATTTTCTGCTGAACATCACAGGCTTCTCCGGGACTATTAAAGAACTATAGACTTGGCCCTGAGGAAGTAATATGCCCAAGTTCAAACACAATGGTTTATTTATTTTATGAAGACAAGTAAATTAGTCCCTGTCCACTCTTAGATGCTGTGCAAAACTACTGTGTTTTTGTTTTCTTAAAAAAGCTTTCCACATTACAGATTTCTAAAAATGATTTAAGTTGCTGGTGAGACTGTGTAGACTTGGAAATTACATATTTGTTTTAGAGATTAAAATTTAGACTAGCTTAGAGCTGTGGTGAAACTCCTGGATTAAAGACTGAACATCAAAAATACAATAGTAGATATGATGCTGTTCCTGTATTGCACTTATGTTGAACACATTTACTTTTGGAATCATTTCAGTTTTAACCAGTAATATTTTCTTATTGACCCAATAATTAGTTTTTTAACTTCTCTAAAGAAAAGAAAAGTTAACATTTATTTATTGTTACAGCAGCTATTTGTACAAAAAAAGCCCATTATGAAATGATACTAGTGCTATATCACATGGAAGCATGAACAAATCCCCTAAAATCAATGTTTAGATCAAGACAAAAATAAGGTTTTATTTCTTTGAGCAAAGGTTTACCTCCAGCAGTTCATCCCCACTAAACAACTTTGTACAGCGGCCGACTGGTCCCTCAGGAAGGACTGAACGGATGTAATGATGACCACCGCTAGCTTCCAGACTGATGCCCAGGCCGCTGTTCTCAGTAAACTTCTCCACCTGAGCCACCTGCAGAGGAAACAAGGAATTATAACACCCAGACAACATCATGATAACTCGTGAGGTGCTCAATATCTTTTGTTTTTCAAATATGGTAACTCTTACACACACACACACACACACACCCCTACACACACACATATATATATATATATATATATATATATATATATATATAATCATTCCTTACCACAACTTCATTATTTGGACCAAGAATCTCTTGCCATTTCTTCATCAGTTCGTCTTCTTCAGTAGGGGTTAACTTCGGCCCTAATGTAAAGAAAAAAAGTATGCATCACAACATCCTAATTGTAAATATATTTTAAGTACTTAAAATAAGTTTTCTATAAAAACAAACATCAATTCTCTTTTATATGCGGCAGCCTAAAAATCTAACTTTAGCGCTTTGCTCCCATCTCAGTATTTCTTCCCATTGTGTGTCTGTGTGGTCCTGTAAACAATAGCCCTTATCTGTTAAATGTGGGAACAGTAGCTCTGTGGCAGAATGACTTGAATAATCCCAGCCTCCTACCATGTTTGTCTTTTGTTAGATGATCCACAGCAGAGCTGACATCAGATCCCTCTCCTGTTGTCTGGAACTGCTTCTGAGCAACGACGGCTGCTGAAACACAGAGAAACCGTGACAGGTGCACAAAAACGCAATTGTCTTCATGAACATCAGCACATCAGAGTCTACGATTAGATTTCTTTGTTCTCAGTACTGATCTCATTGCCCCAGTGTGGCAAGAAGGCTTTACAAATCTAACCAGATCGGGACTTTGTAAACAGCATGCTGAATGCACTTTGCGCTTTTTTATTTCTGTAGTTTAACTTAACTATTGTCTTGTTTCCACTGAGTGGTACGGCATGGGTCAGTGAAGTTCAGTGGTGTGGAAAATTAAGGAGATTGTTTCCATTGATGGCTGGACTCTCACCAGGCAGACGGGCATAAACCCAAACATGTCATACTTGTGCGACAACAAATGTGACACAATCAATCGACTGTGTTGTGTGGCACCAGTAGCTCCTCCCTTGCCATACCTTCAGTTTTAGTGAATTTCAGTAACAATTTCTATTGACTCAACAGAAGGGGCCCCAGGGATGGTGTGGTACAGATCAGTTATAGTTTCTTTTACAATTTAAAAAGACAAATAGCATCCCAAAGTGGATCAATCCGTTCCATACCACTCAGTGGAAACAAAGGATAAAATAGCAATGAAAGATTTCTTATGAAACCCGGCAGAGAGTTGGTAAGGTCTCAGCATTTTTCCCTTTGTTGGAGGACCTAAGCTGTGGAGGAGATTCTGGGCCCAGCTGTTTTCGCCACCAGCCTCTTCAGCAATATAATATGCATAGATCTTATTTATTTAATTTTTATGTGTTTTTGTATTTGTCATTTTCTTACTTGTATCATAGCACTCATAAAAATAAAAGTTTTTATCAAGTCTGTGTCCAGACTTTTGGGCTACTATCACTCCATGCCAAATCTAATTACTTCCCATTTCTATCAATCCTTGTTGACACTAAGCCACTTATGCAACTTGGCTTCTTGCTTCTGTAAAACCCTGGAGGCTCCGTCAGTGCAGCTGGAGACAAAAACCTTTCACTTTCCTGTCTCTAACTTGATTAATGTTAAACGTCTAAAACAAACATGGCACAAATTAATACTGTCCTGTACACAAAGTTAAGTAAAAAAAATGTAGTTAAGGGGGTTTAATCTAAAAATAAGAACCCATTTCAAATGTGACACTAAAAAGAAATGGTTTTAGAGGCTATGCAAAAAAAAAAAAAAAAAAAGTCCATTTATTAGAATCCGGTGTTTCTAATATAATTTAAACACTTTTAGAAATGTGATTCATCCTTATTCATTAAAGTTGTTAGACCCATTAAAGGAGAACAAGAAAGCTAGGTTAAACAAACACAAGCATTTTTAATGGATCACCTAGTTTCAAAGTTGATTAGAGTGTTAATAAGCTTCTTAACTGAAATCCATAACTTCCTGTTTCCCTTGTCTAAAAATATGTGAAATTCTTCCAAATGCCAAAGACAAGAGAACAAGCCATTCAAGTAAGGCAGATTTGTGTTGATCTTCAAAAGTCAGGAAATGGCTACAAAAAATTAGGAACTAGCATAAGCTTAGCCCTAATTTTCAGTCAGAGCAAAATATAAAAAGTTTAGAATGACTGTTTACTTTAAGCAATGTGGAATAAAAACTTTGAATTATGACACAAAGTAGGGAGGACAACGCAATGAAGAAAAACTAACTGTATGCTGCAACAAGGAGTGCTATCTTAGGTTAACCAAACCATAGAATAACCCTTTACTGTAAACATTTGGAATCCATTTGTACTGGGACAATCCAGATGGGTGTGTGGTGAAACAAAAGCACCTTGTGTGTCATAAATTTTACATTAAATTAAGGTCAATTTATTATACAAAGAAATATAAGTTTTCACAATAAAATATCTAACTGTAGCAAGATAGCATGTTTAATCTGAGATCCCATAAAAAAGAAAAAAAAAGGTTTCGAAGCCATATTTACACATAAAATAAAACCTCTCTAGACACATTGAGATAAGCAGATTAATAGATCATTTTTTTCTATGTATTTTTTAGAAAATACATTTTTTCCTACCTTGAGTGGGCTGCTGAGCCGTGCTCCTGTCCAACTCCAGCTCCTTCATGATGGTGGCTGTGGTCGGGATGGTGGCAGAAGGGGACAAGATAGAGACGATAGGGGTCACGGTGGGGGGTTCCTTCTCGTCGTCGGGCCTGTAGCCTCGCCGGATCAGCTTAAGGTGGACCGTCTGGCCAGTGTGTCTGAGAACTTCCACTGCCTGTTGATTGGTGCATCCCTGGATGTTTACGCCATCCACCTACAGGGGGCGACCATTGGGGTCAACCCAGATATGAAAATGTCAGAAAAATTTCTTGGGAAGTAATGCTGTCAAATGCACTCTAGCTCCAAGAAAATGAAATTAAAGTAATTTAAGAGTTTGTAAACGCCAGGGGCTATGTAGAAAACATTGAGAGAGCTGGGAGTATGTGCTGGGAGTATTTAATTAGATAGTTCTCAGATGGGTAATAAATTAAAGGAATTTAAGTAATTATAAGATTCTCACAGAGCAGAATAAAACTAGAGGAATCAGTCTGAACATTATGAAAACAATGCACCATAAAAATCCTCAGCAAGAATATTAAAAACATATTTTCTCAGTATGCTAATTAAACACTCCATTATATTCATGGTTGCAAAAAAGAGCTGCTGCTATCTGTAAACTGTGAATTATTCAAAATTATGCATCTCATAACGTCCCTCTGCCGAGTGCGTAAATGCGATAAATGTAACACAAAACGCAACCTGAACCTTTCACTGCATATTTTAGTCCAGACCAAATGAAGACAGTAAAAACAGTCTTTCCTCCGAGGGGAATAATCAAGGTACTCACGGCGATTATCTGGTCTCCAACATGAATCCGGCCATCCTGATCCACTGCACTGTCTTTTGTTATGCTCTTTACAAAGATGCCAGAGGGCTCTGAGGAGTCAGTATAAGTTGTAAAGTTAAGAGTTAAACTTAAGCAACTTGCAATTTACACTTTACACTGTGCTTTATCTTCTTTTTGAAGACTAGAAAACACTCACACAAATCATGTGTGTAGGTCAAACATGATATTTAGAGAAGTACAGGTGTACAGTAGTAAAACATCTAGCACTTTTTAAAAAATAATATCTAATATTTACACATCTTTAAACTGATTTTGTCATGTAAATAATTTCACTGTAATTATTCAGCAGAAATTGTATCTTAATTACTTTTAAACTTTAGAAAAACATGAAGAGAAATTAGATATAGATATTGGTTGTACATCATTTCACCTTTAGGTTTTCCATATTTACATCATGTCCCAAAGGAGTTTTGCTTTAGTGTTCAAAAGGGTTTCCAATCATTTGTTTTTCACACCTTTTCGCTTATGTTTGTTTTATTTAGTCATGCCCTTTAGCTAGTTCCCTCAGTTGTGTCAACATATTTCTCCATCTCAACTGTTATCTTCTTCTTTTCGATTTTTATTGCCAGTTGACAAAAACCCCATCATATAATCATTACCGCTACCTACTGGTACAGAGTGTGGTTCAAACTCCATTCTGGTAACCCACCTGATGTGTTTTTATCCCCTCGTGTTTCCATCAGTGGTTTTCACACTATTTCCACTATATTTGAATATTTGTGTTTCTTATTATTGCTTAACAGGTCTTGCTCCATACAGTTTCATAAGTACTGCTTTTCAGGTCTTTCCATATATTAATTCCTTTCTATTGAGTTTTCTAGTTTATTCCTCTGTTCTGTTTCTTGTATTTTTGCATTTGATTCTCTTATATTATTTGTTAGTGTTTTCCCTTTGGTTCTAGATCATTTTAGTCCCTGTTTAGTTTGTGGATTCATTACTTTTATTTTCCTTATTTTACTCTTTATCTTCTCTCACGTCTGCACCCTGTTTGTAATCAACCACCTCCATCTTGTCAGCAATCACACTCTCTTGTATTTAAGCCTCTCTGTTTCTATTACTCCCTTCTGTTAGTCTGCCTGCCTTCATTGACCTGTTTTCCTTTGCATTTATTCCTGTTGGTTTTTATTAAACACTCTATATTGTCAATGTAGATACTGCCGTGCGTATGTTGTCAAGGCAAGAGTGAGACTAAACTCCTTGGAATTAAAACTATAGTTATTTTCTCTGAGTTGAAATATGCTCAACTTTGGGAGTTACATAAGCTCACAATAAACAAGCAAATATAAATATATTGTTGAGCAACTTTTATCAAGAAAAAAAATGTAGATATTTTTTAACCAACATTCCTTTAGGATGGTAAAATCTCCACCAAATGAATATATATCCTTTATAACGATGTTTATTAAAACATGACTGGCACCATACAGAGCTGCTCCTCATTTAGTCTTTTTGATCATATTTTCCATGGAGCTTTTCAAACTCTCTTCCAGCTGACAACGATAATCACGGCAATATTAAAAACATTTAATGTGTGCATAGATGAATCAGCATCTCGGAGGGACTGTTTGATTGTGAGTCCACAATCTGGCACAGAAATACCCCTATAAAATTATACAACTCCATTAATTATTCAGCAGTTTTTCTTTTTGCTTGTGACTTCCACAAAAACCCGTGTTTATATAAATACATGCATATAATTTGATATCCTGTCATATGATAATAACTGAACTCAAC
This sequence comes from Xiphophorus couchianus, assembly GCF_001444195.1. Lineage (NCBI taxonomy): Eukaryota > Metazoa > Chordata > Actinopteri > Cyprinodontiformes > Poeciliidae > Xiphophorus > Xiphophorus couchianus. The sequence continues at coordinate 14,231,414 of NC_040241.1, read as the reverse complement.
CTCCACTTTATTCTCACCTGAATTCTTATCGCCAACATAGCCAGCAATAGTGATGCCCAGTCCCTGTGTGTTCTTGCTTAGGCTCACATCAAATGCTTCAATCTCCTCTTCTTCACTTCCCTGTTAAAGTAAATGTCAACAAAAGCAAGATTAGCAAAAACCTTTTCTTTTAACCTTGCATTGAATGGAGAAAAACTAAAACAATTCTATTATTGTGGGTAAATAAAAGTTACTCATCTTTGCATCATGATTATGGTACAGAATGGATATAGAAGTGCAGCTTGAAACATTTCAACAGAAATAAATTGACACCTCCGTGCTTCTTCACAGCTTATGCAACTTCCTGGTGTATTTAATTATTTTCAACTGTTAATACTAAAAATGTATGAAGGTTTAAAACTGTTCATATCAGCCCAAAATGTTATGTTTGAAGTGTATGGCTAAGAGCTTTGTATTTTCTTTTTCCCCAGCATAATGCGGAGATGTTCTGAGAAACAGGCTGGTGACCATAAATGGTTTATTGCTTGATTGACCCTGACTAATGGCCACCAGTAGGGAATCAGAAAATTTTGATTTTTTTCCAATTAGTGAAGGTATCTGGTTATGTTGACGATTTGTTTAGTCTTTGAGTCATTCTCATGTTGGGTCGTGTTCCGTTGGGCACAATCTTCTGGTTTCTGTGTTTATTTCTGTGATTGTCTCAGTTCCCATGAAATCTCCAAGATTTCACTATTTGCAGATTCACCCATTCAGATTTTTCTTTGGACTGTATCTCTAACTTATTTGCCAAATATGTGCTTATTTGTGGATTTTTTTGTTTTAAAATGATTAAAATAAATGTAGGAACTGCTCTCTCTTTCACACTCTCTGTTTCTATTGTTGCTTTATTATTTATAAAAACTTGAAATTGGCCACAAAATTCCCATTGGTGCATTACAAATGATACACTAACTCTAAGCTAGTGAGTGATGCAACAGACAGCAGGAGGTGAAAATAACAGACCAAGCATTTTATTTGTAAAAATAAAAAATATCTAAGTATTGATACAGGGAACCAGTTTAGTTTTTTTTTTTCACCTCAACCCAACACATGATGAATAGCACAAATCCAACTAGTCAGATCATTTCAACATATTGGACAACTAAATGCAGTCTTCCAACTTTACTTGAAGTGAAAGATGTTCAGCAGTATTTTTACACAGTCTGGCAGTGAGGTTCTGTCTAAATTAACGCCTTAAACAAACAAACCACAGATTGGAAGAGAGAACTGCATATTAGTGAGAAGCAACTCACCTGAAGCTGACGACTGTCTGTGATGCACGTCAGCCAGTGGAATTACAAGGACTTACACTGTATAATTACTGAAAAATAATGAGTATAATCTGTGTATACGGTGCAGTAAACCACTTGTTATGGAGGAGCTATTATGTGCATTCAATAGATGGGCACTGATGGCTGTACTCACATAGATACTGGGGAGTACAAGAATTGCATGTATATTATTTAATAAAAAACATAGTTTAAATAAAATTATTCTTAATAAATTAACATATTGGGTTAATAAAACATGTGCAGTACTGAAAATGTAATGCATAACTGACATTTTACAGCAGTAATTTGAGGATGCAGCACAGATGTAGCTAAAAATGAGAACCTGTTGTATTGCATTTTATACTGTCATTTCTATATTTTAGTGAAAGTCTCATTTACCTGCTGCTCAGCGACAGTGGGGAGCACCACAGACATGACGGCAGACGGCGTCTCCTCCACAGGCCCCCTGGTAACAACCAGTTTCACCCTGTTGCCACACAGCCTGAGGACCTGGGCCACCTGATCGCTGCCCATGCCAAACAGGTCGGTGTCTCCGATTCGCAGGATGTGATCCCCACTTCGTAAGCGTCCATCCTATGATTAAAAAATGTGTTTTCATGATTTCAAAAGTTAGGAACTTAGACGATCCTAAACCCAACTGAAATACACCAGTGCAATCACCTGATCTGCGACGCCTCCAGGAATTATGGTTTTGACAATAACCCCCGTAGTTTTTCCTCCAACAATCCCAAAGCCGAGACCAGTGCCGTCATTTACTAACTCAATCGTCTCCACGTGCTGCCACTGGGAAAAAATAAAATAAAATAAAAACACTGATTTGGATGTGTTATCCATAAAACGGGAACATTTCAAAGGTGTTGGCGAAATTTGTAAAATTCAGTGAAATCCAAACTAATGTCCTGTATGTGTATATTTTCTTTTTGTACCTTGCTGGAGTGGGCTGATAACGTGCTAGCAGCAGAGGGTGTGCGTGACACAACTGGACTGGTCAGCTGAGGTATCGGCCCTCTGGCCACGGTAAGCTGCACCTTCTCTGAAGCTCTCTGCAGGATGCTGATGGCTTGTTGGTGGGTGACCGTGTGGTCCAGAGGTTGACCGCTTATCGCCAGAATTTGGTCCGCTTCCTTTAGCTTCCCGTCACTTTCAGAGACAAAAACGATATAACGCACAAAATTGGTGAGTAGTTTCCTGCTGTTTTCCACAAAATTGGGTCCCTACATATGTTTCAAGTCATTTTCTAGACACAAATTTCCAGTTTTCAAAACTGGATGGATTACACTAATCCTGGAAAATTAAATGGGATCAATAATGTCTAATCCAAAGGTATTATGGTAACTAGGTAATTAAGGCAAAATTTGACTAAGCATCCATAATTTCGGAATATGTACCTAAAGTGTTTCAACACTGCCATGTTTACAGTTTTTTACATACCAGTAGGCAACACTTCCTGGTTGAATTTCTTGAATAAAGATTCCCAGCTCTCCACGGTTCTCACTCTTTAGCCCCACCACGCTGAAGCCGAGACCCCCTGACGCTGGTTTCTGCAGCTCCACATTTGTCACATAGCGACCCTTTGTCATCCAAACACAAATACATGAATTTAAAATTAAAACTCAGAGATATTTGGGGGCTGATTCTCTTTTTGCACAAACTTACACCCTTCATGTGATTTTACCTGGGCCATAGAGTGGATAATGCCTTCAAATTCTTCCAAAGAGGTTTTCCCGTTGATATGTGAAGTTGCGGAGTCGTCCGAATAGGAAGCATGGCTGCCATTGGCTTTGATGCTGTGATCATTGAGGTCACTTCCTCTGGATGATGTGATACTACCCTGAATAAAAAGAATATATAGATTCTCTGTCACATTTTGCCTTGTTATAGCCACTTACTTCAATGAAAAACAATACAAACTGGTAAAATGGAATAAAAATGATACAAACATGCCCTTTAGTTTGACACCCAAAGAGAAAATCCAGAGCAAACAATTGCCTATAAAGCCAGTCTAATTGGTAAACTGACTCCATCTTTCTAATTTCATCTTAGCATACTTCCAGTTGTTCTGTGAAGGCCTCAATGGTTTGCTAGATGCCATTAAAGAAGGAACCACATCATGAAGACCAAGGAGCACAGCAGGCAAGTTAGGGATGGGAATGTGGATACAGAGTCCAATCTGACAGTTTGAGCTATTTAGCATCAGTCTTTATATTTGCAAAGCTAGTAGAGACATGCCACAAAGGACTACCAGCTCTAGTTGCAGAGAAAGGTGATTCTGCAATGTATTGACTTTAAGGAAAAATATAAATGCAAACCACACACTGCAGATTTATCTTTGTGAGTTTTCTTCCCACTTCATCCCTAATTTATTGCTTTGTGTTTGTCTATCATACGCAATTCATAGAAAATGCACTGAAATCTGTGGTTGCAGTGTAAGAAAGTGTAAAACGGGTGTGAGATCTTTTGTGAAGCGCTATATTGAGAAAAGTAGAATCCATAAAATAACACAAAACACATCAAGTTAAAAAGAAAAACCAAATTCATAAATGCAGCAATGTTTTACGCTCTTTTTTAAATACCTAAAACTAAGTCAAATGTTAACTGTATGGAATTAATGCAATAAAAATATAAATTTTACAGAAAAACCTCTCGTGAGCTACGTGCCACTATATTCTTCTAAACAGATCCTTAAACAAAAGCTCCTGCTAGCAATTAAAACCAAGAATTTTAGTTTTGTGTAGTGGTTTGACTGAAAGTTGGAATAAAAAAATTTAAAAAAGAGGAAAAAAGGTTGTTGTGTAATATTTACCTAGTTCCATTTTTGTAGAACTAGGTACTTTAAACGTACCTAGTTCTACATTTAAAGTACAGCAACGTAAACTTTAAATGTTTGCATTGCTGTGAACGTAAACATTTAAAGAGTTTAATTTTAGAGAATAAGCTTCTGACTGTGGGCAGCCTAAAACCACTGGGACAGTGGATAGCTTGTTATCCCACCACGATTAGCTGGATCTGTGGCCATCTAATCCCTGAGGAGATAATGGCTCTTAGCCGACGTTCCAACAACGACTCTGCTCCAAATACAATATTTCTATCATGGCAGGGAGGGGAGGGAGGCCATCTGGATTCCGTAATATGCTCGAGTTTTAATTAGTGCGCCGACTTTTAGCTGTGCGGCAGATGAATAGCACAAATGAGACAACTGTACAAAACAATGCTTTCCTGATTTTATTAGCCGAAAGGATTTAAATTGGCTTCAAGAGGATGTACATAAACTAAAGCTATCCCTTTTGAGTTCCTAAATTTGCATCTGGAACTTGTTTATAATGTCTCAGATAAATAAAGTCCCAGATTAGTCCTAAGCAACAAAAATCCACTTAACAGGACGCATCAGTGCTGCAAAGCAAACCCTGCGGGCTGGTATAAGTTAGTGTAGCACGCGGCTAAGTTGCTGTCCTCATGTGCGAGCTTTGTTAGCCGAGGCCTGGCTAAGAGGATTAAAGTTCCAGTTTGGTTCTTGCACATTTAAGAAATTGTTTCTGCCCCACTTCACATAGCAGTAGCAGCAGTGGCAGTGCAGGCCTCTTTCTCATTGAGGAGCTGGGGCCCTGTTACCGTGGCAACATGGATCGAGCAAGGCCTAACTAACAGAAGCCAGAAGACAAACTGAATGCCTTTGTGTCTGGCTCTCTTCTCTGAACAAAACACAACATGCCTCTCTAAATTGTTTCTGCTTTAGGGAGCCAAACAAGCACAGTTGGGTTTGAATCTAATATAAAGATGTAAGACACACTCGCAGATTTGCGTCTTTTATTAAAATATGTCCCTTTAGCTCGAAAAAAAGTGGTTCAGCCTTAGATCTGGAAGGAATCTATGATGAAGAGCGAAACTTCAATCGCGAAAGCAATTTTTTATTATTTTTTTAAAGGACTGTTACAAGACACTTTATGATCAAAATTCTGTAGGAGGGAGGTAGCTCTCTCATCCCAGTGCCTCCCACTGCATAGCTCGCATATTTTCTCCTGCTTCTCAAATACTTACCCTGTTCCTTTCCGCTTTGACTTAAGAGCTCTTTACTTCCACCTAAATCCACTCTCAGCGGGAAAAATCATCTCAAAAGGAACAAAAATGACTTTCCCACTTGTACCATGATCTCTGCTGATGTAGGATGTGGTTTGTGTGAACCCTGATAGCAAATCAGCCACAGAAAACACAACTGGGGATAAGTAAGGACTGGAAGCAGAGGAGGAACACAGCGTCTTGATGTGAGGCAGAAACTAAATAAGAGAGGTTGCTGTGAAGACAGCAAAGACATAGGAAGAAGAAATCAGGAATTTGATAGGCTACATATAATCTTCCTGATGTCCTGTACTGAGTTTGTCCATTTTCTTTTTTAACAGGTCAAGAATATTTGTTCCGATTACACTCGAAAACAAAACTTCTTAGATAAAAGGAGACGATTGGACAGAAGATACATTTCAACTAGGACACAAGAATGTGTATCATTGTCCTGTAGGAGGATAAATAAAAAGCCCAGTCTTTGGATATGACACTTCTCTCCTACCATCCAAAACAAGACAATCATCAGCACGATTCTGCTTTCACCGTACTTTAATGTACAAAAAGTGTGAAGTGGGTTATCAGACTGGTCGAGTGTATGAGACACAACATAAAAACAAGAAGCCAGTCAGTGTAATATTAATTTAAAATCATTTTCTAACACTCTAGAAAGTCCTGAGAGACATTTTTTTTCTTTTTGCAAATCTCAATTGGACATTTTTCTGGCTTTCACTAAAGAACGATTTCCATTTGGCAACTGGGACGTAAATCTTGGTGCGACTGCTTGTTGAAGTGATGACTATACTTCTGGGAATGTCTCTGAGATCTCTGAAACTCCCCCAGAGTGACCATCAGGTCCAGGGTCCACACCTCCAACATGGACCAAACGGAGGTCACTTGTGAAAATATGATAGTCATTCAGCAGCCATTTCCACGTTTTTGCAAGCAGTTCCTCTTTTAGCATCAGATCTTTGTTTTTGCCATGATGAGCAATTTTACTGATATGAAGAAGTTAGAAATGTGAGGAATCTGAGCATTATTTGTATAAAGCCATATAAATTATGCTAGTTAATTAAACATAGAGGCCCACACTCAGTGTTGGCAAAAGCAATTAAATGTTAAATAACTTTTCTAATACTCCACTCTGAGAAAATGAGCGGAAATAGCAGCAAAGGATTAATCTCCCTTTCATTTTCACATTTTGCCATATTAAATCACAACTTTCGATATGATTTATTCATTTCAGGTCCCTTTGATGCCTTTAAATCAAATAATGTGCAATCAATGAGCTTCAGACTCACCTGGATTAGATTTGATCAACCCCAACCCAGATAAATTAGGGTTAATACGGTGAAGATGTTTAAACCAGGATCAGATTATAAAACAATATCTGGAGTTTTGAAAAGCTTATAGAGAACGGTTTAATCTAATTGTCCTAAATGCAAAGAGTATGGTACCACTGTGAACTTATGAATACATAGGAATGGCTTATTGTAACTCTGGAGGAACTACAGAGTTACGGTGGGACAATCTAATGACAGGACATGTTCAGCCTTCAAAAGAACTGAAGTTAATAAATATCATCCACCTGTGTGTATTTCTAATTTAATTAATTATTGTAGAACAAAGCCATCATTGAAAGAAAGCTATAAGAAGTCCTGCTTGCAGTTCTCCACCAACCATGTATGGAGAAAAGTAAACATTACTAAAATAACTATAAAATATGTTTCTGACTGTGAAAAAGCAAATGTTTCAAGACTGTGGGTGCTGAGAAAGTAATAATTACTCTTATGCTGCCGTAAAGTAATGGTGAGTAAGCTGCAGTACCAACTCAAGCGGTAAAAAGAGAGAAAAATAAGGTCAGAGGAGGTATTGCAGGGGTTATATCAAACCTGATCTTTGAGATGCTGGACAGACTTTTGCAAGGCCAGGATCTGGTGGAAGAGTGGGCTTTGAAGCACCGATCTGAGCAGGCTGAGCTTCTCCTCGGTGGGCACCTCCCCCCGCTCCTTCAGTTTGGCCTGGAGACGCTCCACCGCCTGCAAGGCACGCTGGGTATCTGCAAGCCGTCGCATATTTCAGTGACAGAGCCGGCCGAAGCGCAGGCGTGGAGGTAGAGAGAAGCAGGCGTGGGAGAGACAGTTCTTTATTAGAAAAGACTGAACGCTGGAAGGGAAGTTAAGACATGTACATTGTTTTTTTTCTTTTTCTTATATAGGGTATTATGCTTTAAAAGAGTTTCTTTTTTTCACTTTTACTCGTGCAGTTCTGACATCCATTTATGCATGAAACCCACAAGAAAGAAGGGATAGAGCTGTACATCCACAAACGAGGCTTAGCTAAGGCTGATTGATGCTTAACAGACCTTACTGTATCAAAATCGTGTCGCCACAGGTTTTGCACAAAAGTAAAAACTCCATTTTTAACGCTCTGCTTGTTGACAGAAAAGCTCTGCTTCCTTTTCTTGCTGTTAGGGTCAATAGTGGGTATGCCTGGGAGCAGAGAATGGCTATCAGGACGAAGAGATAAGAGAAGCAGGCTGGACCCCACATAAGCTTCACAAATCAAGCGACTCCAGAGCGGCTTGTTAGCGAGAAAAAGCCAGCCAGGAGTCTTCTGAGCAAAAATAAAGCAATTTCTGTAGCTGACCAACTGTGACTAACACCAAGCAGGACACGCACAATGGGCTGGAGCTCTTTTTGAACTGAGAAGCTTTATTGTTGCAACAAAGATTGCAAATAGGGCAATAACACTTGAGCTTGAACAGATTTAGTTCTTGTTCGCTTCTGGTTCTAAGCACGTAGCTCTGTTGTTTTCATCATCTTTGCCTCAACATAGATAATGAAGAGTCCTACCAGCCCATGACATGTAGCCGTTCTAGTTTTATTTGCTTTTGACCAATAAAACAGAGAAGTCCGGAGGCATGTTAAAAATAGTAGGAAAGCACAGATTGCTGTTTTGCAGGCAAACTTTGAATCTAGAGTGAAATATACCAACAAAGAACCTTACTAAACTTTGTGAATAAGATAAATTCCAGGAACAAGAAAATAATTTATTTGCTTCAACTCTGAAGCAGTTAAAGCAAATAACTGCTTCAGAGTTAACCATTGAACCAGCCTTTTCAATGGTTCATATTACAGTCAATTACAGTAAAGACACAATTTGTTTTGAGAGAGTTTTTGCCTGGGTTCGGTCAGAGGAACCAAAGCATTAAGTGATCTGGCGTTGAATTTGTTGGCCAAGCCACTTAAAGGGAAAGGTATCTGATTCTGTTAAGACACCTAAACAATGATTAAACCCCTCTAAATAAATAATGGCAACGTTTACCTTTATTATGAATATTAGTTCATTTAAATGAGGTGAAGTGTGAGTTTCCAAAGCTGTAAATAAAACCTGGGCTGCATGTTGGCAGCTTTTACCGAAAGAAGTTGGCAGCAAGAATTTGCCTCCGTGCGTGACAAATAAATCTTTCAAAGGACAAACAAATAAATAACATTTTCCGCAACAGTATACGAGACGGCAACGCAGTCAGTTTTATCCACATGTCTTGAACTGCAGCCAGAGCATCTTGGCTTCAGGAAGCTCGGCAGGAGTCAAATGTGAAAAGCAGAGCTAGGACAAAACATGAAACGTAACTCACTGAGCAAAAGTTGCAGATTTGAAAAATGAAGAATCACATGTAGACTCAGATTTCTGCTTTTATAGCAATACTTGAAACATTTAACGGGTATGAGATGAACTTGAGACTAAAAAAAGAACATGCATGTGTAAAGTAACAGCTTACGGACCTAATTCAAGTCAGAATTAAGAAAAAGGAGAAACTTACCAATTGTTTCTATCATCTTTCAGCCGCCAGGTGATAATGAAGTTTTCTCCCTTTTTCAAGGCCTGAAAATGATCAACATGCTACGTTAGATCATCTGAGGACAAGTTCACACATTTCTGTTACTTTAACTATAGGAGCGCAGATGCTAATTTGGATTAAATGGATGAACATTATTTATAGATGAAATAGGGCATTGATTTAACCTCACCTCCACTGTCATGTTTTCTGAAATTGTAGTTAAACAGAAAAACAGAAAAAGCTTTTACAATAAAGATTAGTCTGAATGAAAGCATTTCTGCTGTAGCAAACTGTTGTTTTTGTTTGATTAATCTTAGATTAATTAAAGCCAGGTAATTTACATTTCTTACACCTCAGTCAGTCAAAGGGTTTAAAATGTGGAATAAACACATTTGATCTTATCAGACGTTTGGATGTTCACATTTGCAGAACAGATTATCATGAGTCCTACGAAGGCTAATGGTTTTATCAGTTATTTTGAAACCAAGGTAACACCTGTCTCATGTGATCAATCCAGCCTCCCGCTCAAGCTTTTCTCCCACAGTTTTTGGGAAAATAACCACAGCTTGACATTTCTTCAGGCTCAGAGATGGTTCTGTTTGTCACGTATGTTGTCTCATAGGACGTATAATGAAGATGAGGAACTGAAATTACTCATTCTTATCATGACTCATCACACTAAACATAGAAGATTTGCAAACCAGGAACATATTTAAATCCCACAAAATTGAGCAATTTGCTATCAGGTCAGGAAAACAAAGTAAAGCAAGAGCACATAATAAAAAGCTGTAGTGAACAAATGAGGTACTTTATTGTGTCTTAATGATCATAATCCTTAATCTGAGAGGTAATATTTATTTGGACCTTTTGCTTTAATGTGAAATAATATATATTTTTTAAAAACCTAGAAAAATAAAGTCTAAGCATGCTTTTGCTTTACCTGAAAAGCAACCTTAAAAGCCAGATTATAGTTTGCCTCATTCTAACTGATTTGGTTTGGTAAGCTACTTTATCTGTTTTCCTTTAAGACGCCGATACAACTGCACTACACCACAACATTCCCAGGGTCAGACAGTTAGGGTGGCGCTACTGTGGTCACACAATACAGTCAGTTGACAAGGGAACAGACAAATGTCGCTGCTTACAACAAGCATGAGACGTAATCACTTTTGTCGTCTCACGAGTATGACACCACATCAGGCATTCGGGTTTAACCCCGCCTTCCCAATGAGAGTCCAGGTGGTGGTGGAGAAGTTCTCCTGAATACGCTGAATCGTGAAATAGCGTACCAAATCACATCGACCTATGACGTACTGCTCAGTGGAAATGCGGCATTAGAGAAGAGACGTCTTCGTATGTCTTGTGAACTGGCTTTAGATGAAATGCTTTATAGAAGTATTAGTACCCCTAAGAGCCTCAAAAGGTCAAAAGATTTTGACATTTGGTCAAATTACCAGTAGAAACTAAAATGTATTTTATTATTTTCTATGCAACGCCATTACAGTGCTAGAGCTCTCCTTTGAATTGGAAGAAAAATGAAACATAACCTCCACGGAGTCACTACTTCATAAAATCACGGTTTTTTTCTCCCGTAACAGCAACTGTTTTGAAGAATAACTTTACCAAATAATTTTTTTTTTTTTTTTGCAAATTCTTTCTTGCTTGGTAAGAATAGAAAGTGATAATGAACAGCAATTTTCAATTCTTGTCAAATATCAATTTGGCTCATGTCTGGACTTTGACTAGGCCACTCAATCACATTAGTAAGCTTTGATCTAAACACTTTAATTGTAGTGCTGGTTGTATGTTGGGGATTAGTGCTTCTAACAATTTTTCTTCCAGGATTGTAGTGTATTTAGTCCAATCTCTTCATTTGGAAAAAATTATTAAATTATGTAGTTTGTCCTTTTTTTTACTTCACAGTGATGCAATATGGACTCTTGATTATTCATTGTGTAGTTAATGCAGATTCAGATATATTTTTCTGTGCAATGTGACTCCTAATTATTCGTGTAGAGTAAAATATCCTGAATGAAATACAGCTTGGGAAACTAAAATACCTTGGCGCAATGCTATTTGACACATTGTAGACTGGCATTTGCAAAGCAGCCAATCCAGGAGTGCCATTTATTTTCCTTGGGACTGACTGGCTGTACTAACAAAAACAGAAGACTGTAGATGTTAGCTTCTGACACAGTTTCCATTGTGCATATTAACGCATATTTAAACTACGTATATTTAGTGTTACACTATTAAATTAAGCGATTGTAAACATTTTCTTCTTGCTGATTTTAGCTATTCGTGAACAGCATTGCTCCTTAACTCCCACCAATGCCGGAGTTCAAATGTTGCATTGATGTCTGTGCTTGAATTGTGACAAATTGTAAGAAAGTTTAAAGAATGAAAATTCCTTGGACAATAAGACGTGATGACTCTCCACTCCCCCGCACTGTAACTTGTAATAGACTTAACAAAAGGACTTTGTTAAGGCATGACTCAGAGACGCATCACAAGTTAAAGGCGACTGGCCAAATAACTAAAGCTCTAAAGCAGGTGATGTGAACCATATAGGGCTGTAGATTGTTAAAGTTCTCCACAATATATTTCTTTTACGTTTTTTTTTTCTATCTTTTTGCACTCTGACCTCCCAGACATGTGTTTACAGCAATAATGAAACAAAAACATTTTTTTTCACTAGCATGTGAAATAATGTTGACATTTACTGCAAGCAGAGCTGCCGTGTTTCTCCAATAAAGCAGGAAATGCTTTACCCTTGAGGTGGCTTGTAATGATTCACTCAACGTCTGACAAAGCTTTTAACTTTAAAACGCCTGAGACTTAAACCACAAACACGTCAGGGAGTTTTGGGGGGAGGCGATAAATGTCTCTAAATGTAACATCTATGGTCTAGTGGGAGCTGTGCTGCGCTGTGGCTAAAAGACTATTATTTTGGTTAGTAGTGCTTGTAAATCTAGTCGATGTTTGCTAGTATTTTGAATACAGACTAGTCTGGGTCAATCCGCTTTTCTTCAACTCCTCCTCCTGCTCCTTCCTCCCCATCTCTCCATGGAGTGAAAAAGCAACAGGCTTTCCGAGCAGAAGTTTGATAGTACAGGAGATTTGTTGACAGAACAGCGGCTGCGGTCGCTGTTTTACGCCGCAGTGGCACGCTTTACGTTTGAAACAAAAGTATAAATCCGGTTTTAACTTGTTTAAAACAGACATTTCCCGACAGCAGCAGCAACAGGCGCCTCAGTATTTCCTTCTAATTAGCCAACACTGCAACGAACAAAGGCGCTGCGTGTATTTAGCTACAAATGTCATTCACCAAACATTTGTGGACGTTTTCTGAAGCGAAAAATGTCCTCAACGAGTTACTTACATGAGGGTAGAGCTGTTTCTTTCCCAGACAGCCAGTCTTCCTCCCCGTTTGGTTTCCTCTGTTGTCCTGCAGCTAACGGCGCAATGACCGGGGCTTAAAGATGGGGCGTAGAGTAACTCGATCCTCTCTGTGGACATTTTCACCACCGGTTCAGCTGGAGCTGAAAAGCGCCCCTTGCTGGCGGCCCTCACACCCATTGGGGCCAAACGCACCAACCTGGCCTGCCTCCCGGTGCCATAGCAACCACGAATCTGATACGACAATAAACTAATTTACTACATATTTGTAGATGCAACAATTTGTTTGGATGAGTAAGGAATAAAGCAGGCATATGTCGAAAAGGTTTAGGTAAGGTATTACACATAACCAACATATAAACTGTCCATTTTTAAAAAAATATTTAAGATCCCATCTTGACCCAAGTCTTCACTTTCAAGGTTACGCTCTGGAAAATAGATCAATTTGTTTTTATGCTGATGTAGACCAGGTAGATTTTAAAATATGAGTACATGGGAAATACTTTAAGACCGAGACAAATGTGAATTCTGCTCCGTCCATAGCTTTAACTAATTTGTTTTAAAAAAATTTGAAATGTATAAATTATTTTACTTCTGTAATATTTTTAATTTGATTATTTATATGTTTACCTATTTATCAAGTTAAATACTGGACTATAGACTTATAAATATTTTCCACAGATATGATCTGACCACTTGACACTAGGAGTACTAGGTTTTCGATTTCTCCCCAGACTTACTGAAACAGTGCCAAAAGAACCTGAGTCCAAACTGACGACTTGATGGCTCAAATTAGCATCCATTCTTCAAATGTAAATGTGGTTGTTGACCGTCAGGCCAGAAGGTAGGAGTGTGAATAGTCCATGTTGGGGGTGGGTATCTATGATACCAACAGGAGATCAGATCTCCTGTAGGTAGTGCTCTTCAGTCTAGTTTTGAAGCATACATGAAGTGTTTTTGGAGAGATGTGACCTTTTGCAGCTGATGTTGTGCTGCATTATCCAATCTAAGTCTAAGTCGAAGTCTAAGGAACAATTGTGCAACTGTGAGATGCGTTGAGGCCATTACCAGGGTACTTATAAGGTAATGGCCTTATTTACAGAACAAAAGCAATCCTTCAGGTCATTTGGCCTATCTCTAGACTGCATAGGTAAATGTCAAAGTGGACTAACTCCAGCACTTCTTGTGTTGAACTGTTTGCTGTAGTTTAAAAGGTAACCCATTTATTCATGCCAATGCAAGAAATTTGGTTATCTTTATTTAAAATATTAAAAAATTGGGAATTACAACATGAAAAATGTAGCTATACTATGGATTTCTCTCTCTCTCTCTTTTCTCTCACTCTCTTTTTGTGGTTATATTTTATTGTTATCTTTTCAAAAGTTAACAACTGAAATTTCCAAATATTATTTGGTAATTTCTGCGCAATTTTATTATTCACATATTGTTAAAAAGTCTGTTTTTAATGCAGAAGTACACATGCAAGTTGTTGTTTTTTTTGTTGTTGTTAATTATCCTGTTCATTTGGGAAATTCCTTGGATCAGAGTTTCTGGTATAACTGCACAGTACTTTTATATTATAAGCCTGTTTATGTACAGTACATTATTCCTCATTTTGTTTTATATATTTTTCATATCTTTATCTGTGTGAACCAACATGGCTCATTGCTGGTGTTACACCTGAATTTATTCAATTTTTTTTCTCCAGCTGGAGAAGAAAATTAGTTGATGGGATGATATGGGAAGCAAATGGAGAACAATTAATGAGGCTGTGGGAGGGTGCAGAAAACTTGAAACTGGGGCAGAGGCTTACCTTCCAGTAGGAAATCAGTCCCAAGTATACAACCAAAGCGACAAATAAATGGCATAATCACGTATTAGAAAATCCCAGTAAAAACCTGGAATCAATTTGACAATATTTCGCAATAGGTCAGACAATCTCCATAGAAGTTTTATCCATCGCTTTATTGTGTATATTCTGTAGCTATAACCTCTAAACGCGAATGTGCAATATGGCTTCAGAAACTGTGCATCAGAAAGACCAAATGTTAGACATTATATGTATCTTGGGCATTCCAGAGGCAAGTCTTTTAAAACTCTACAGAAAAGAAGTAATAAAAAAAACCTCCAGATAAACCAGGGCCAAGAACACAAGTTACCATCAGAGAGCCAATACTGACCAATTGCTTTCATGATCTATATCTTTTTTTTTTTGCTTCTCTCTTATCCACCCTGTAGTTTCTCTGTTACTCTGACAGTCAGCCACTTTGCTAAGACTCAGGCAAACGTTACGAATCAACTTAAATAAGAATGGAAAACTGGTTATGTCTTCAGCAAGTACCATGCAAATTCAACATTTGGTGTTTTTTCTTCTTTTTTGTTTTGTTATTCCAGCCTGCCTAACTTTTTCCTTTCTTTTGTCCCTTCTCAGAAATAAAAACGCAGTTTTTTAAAAAAACCACTAAATTCAAGTTTAATAATGGGTGTTCCTTTTTATTATGAAAATTGTGACTAAAAAAGACATACATTGTGCTGCAGTCAAATTTTTTGACTTCTAATTCTTCACAAAACGTTTGTCTAGACTTGTTGAAAAGCTTTTCATCAAAACTCTCATTAAAAAACTTATATATGCACCAATACTGGACTGCAGTACAGTATAATGTAGGCTGCTGTAAACTGAGCTTGTGCTGTATGTATTCTTGAAGCTGTTGTGACCTTCAAGGGTTGTCCTGTATTTGCGCTGTACATCTCCCTATCAGCTCTGATGCCATTTCTCACCTTGGAGATTATTGGTTCAGGGAGCTGTGTGGAGGGTTAATTTTCCAGTTAATCTTTCGCAATTATGTTACATACAATTCATTAAAAAAATACAATTGTAAGACTTGGATTGTAGCAATGTGAAAATATTAAAAAGGCATCACAGTCAGGTTTTTTCATAACATTCCTTGATGCATTAAAAGGGTCTTTGTATCAAGTGTTACTGAAGAGGAAGGGTGCAAGATGATAGTCAAATCTGCTAGCACAACAGCTAGAGCAAACATAATAACAAACATGCATTATTAGTTCATATTTGTATGTTCTAGCTTGACAACTATATTATAATCAAGAGTTGCAGTGTGAGGAAATGTGATTGGACTTGTGTTGAGTCTATAAGAGTTGGCAGCTGTACCAGGCTTTTCTACAGGTTGCTGATTGCTAATCTGGCATGGGGGGATCATTACTGACAATTTATTGCCACCATCTTCATTTCATGTCTTTGTAACATTACCAGCCGCTTCACTTGAAAGAACTATGAGAGCTATTAACCGACCCATGACTCTGCAATATCTGACCTCGGTACGTCCAAGAGCTGAAATTAGGACTTTAAAGCTAATATTCCACACCATCTCAGGCTCTTGGTTTCCTTATAGTAAGTGTAGTCCAGACATTTCGAAAGCACAGCGAGTTACGGCAGGCGAGGTGAGGATATATATTCTTGAAAAAATGTTGAATGATTTCATCAAACATCTCTTTAACTGGGTCTCTCTCTCTAAAGGTAAATATTAGTCTTGTTTAGAAAGAAATATCCTCTTTTGTTGCCTTAGATATGACAGCTTGTGATTCTTATACTGTTTAATATTGTATTTGCACACAGTACATCTCGTACATGACTACAGGGCAATTTACTTATGACTAATTTCCGCTTTTACTGAATAAGCAAAAGAGTCTCTCTTCCATTTCCAACAAAGTTGCAGAGAGAAGTATTTGCCTCCCTCTCCTGCAGATTTCTTTCTTCTTTTTTTGTCACTTATTTGTTTCAGATAATGAAGCAAATTTTGACATCAAAGATAGTTCAAGTAAATAAAAAAAAGCAGTTTTCAAATTATGATTTCATTTGTCATGGGAAAGAAGCTATCCAAACCCGTCTGGTACTGTTTGAAAACATAATGGCTCCTGTTGGTAAATTATGAATACACAGTGATTAACCACATTTTTTGTTAGGTTTCATTAGCTACTCTCTCTCTCTTGATTACTTCCAGAACTGTAGAATTCAAGAATATCCTTATCAGTACCCTGACAACATGACGTTGACTAGAAGATCTCAAAAAAGCAAAAGATTACGATCCAATCTAAAGGAATTCAAGAACAGATATGAAACAAATGCAGGTTTTATGCTAGAAAGGTTTTTGTTGTTTTTTTAACCAGGTTTGTGTATACCAAAACACACAACAGATTCCAACTTTTTAATACTAGTGAGAAAAAATAAGAATATACCACATAATACATTTGATTTGGAAGCACTTTTGGTAAAAAAAAATAACTCGGTCATCTGGAATATGGTTTTAACGATCTTTTACATTGTTGTGAGGAGGGTTTTGCTTCACTGTTCGAATCAAACTTGAATCAGTTCTTCGAGGTTTGCAGGCATTTCTTTATGCACATGTCTGTTAAGCTTCCATAACACCATTCCCATCAGGTTGATTGACGGAATGTCTTTCCTTTTCTTTTGCTTTCTGTTGTGATTAGTTGTCCTGTTTATGACCCAGGGCAATTCAACAGATGGCCATTCTACAGATGGCCTTACATTTGACGGATATGTAGGTAAATGGTAAATGACCTGCATTTGTATTATTCACAGAACAGGGCTTTGGTGTGGCAATGCACTGGTTAACAAGACAAACTCGTGCCTCCTGAGCTGCTGACGTTACATAAAGGTTTAGGAGGTCAAATTAATGACGTCACCCCATCCACCACCAAACTGAAAAGTTAGAATAATATTTTTTCTTACAGAAAAAAAATTGTGCTGTGCATTGTGGCCAAATGTTTTCTATTTTCTTCTGATCTCATCATCAAATGACATGTAAACTCAATGGTAAGTGGGAGATAGACTGCATTTATTCAGAATGTAAAATCCAAATCCTAATCAGACCAAAACTCCATTCTGAACCAGGATTCCTTGAACGATTAATAAAAAGTGTAATTTTGCTCTATCATTTTTTGTTTTGTTTTGTGGGGGTTTTTTGTTATTTCTTTTTAGGGCAAGAAAAGGGCTGGTCCACAGTTTAATTTGTTTTAACTCTTCCAAACTAAGAAGGCTCTCACTTTTTTAAAAAAGAGCAGCGCCTCACAACTCCTTTCTTTTCTACATCCGTAATAAACAGCAGGGGTGTAATTGGTTTTTTCCATGACCTTTTTTCATTTATTCTATAACTATAAACTGTTAATTTTGGAATCAGTGGTTTGTACTTTTGACAACTTGAGACCAGCCTTAAATTATTTTAAAATGCTAATTCATAAAACACTTTTTTTATATATATAACCTTCAAATGTGAATCTTTTTTTTTCCTTTGGGGCAGGAGTTTTCTTCTTTTTTTTTGTACTCCTGTATCTTCTGTATTTAAAACCACAAAGAGATATTCTGCTTTATGCAGCTGAAAAGCTACATAAATTGATATTTTAAGAAAAAGCACTTGACAATGTATACTCCAAGTTGTCAAGCCTCGCCACACACTGGGAGAGAAAAATAAAATAAAAATATTCTGAATGAAAGCACAGCAAGTCAAGCTGCCACAGCCTGTTGCCTCTGAGATAGGCCAAGACCAGGGTGGTGATGTGAATAACAACGTTAGACAGAAAGAGAAAAGTCTTTAGTGTCTTAAGTACACAAAGAGAGACACTTTTGTTTTACAGAAGCTGTCCCTGACTTTGTCATGTTGAACTAGACTTCCCACATGCAGCAGATGAAAGATGAACTGTCCAGTTTTGACTGATTCAGTTCATTTTAACAGACTCAATTTACAAGAAATAGTGTTTGAAGGTACTTAAAAAAATGAAATAAAATTGAATTCTGTCATGCAGACAGATTCAAAGTCGACTACACAACAGTGCATCCGGAAAGTAATTTCAAGGGTTCATTTTTTCACACAGCTTTATTCCAAATTCTATTAAATAAATATCTTTGCTCAAAATTCCACACACAAATATCTCATTATAAGAATTTGGAATGGATAAACTGTACATAATATATACGCTGAAAAGAGTGCAATATTAAACAGCCTGTGGATACAGATTTTCAAATATTTATCTTGATTATTCATCAGCTTCTTTCACAACTTCAGTCTATATTTTGTCTTTTTATTTTTTCCACTTACATAGAAAACTATGGACTAAAACACTCACATTCTTGCCTAAATAATCTTTAAACATCAATCAAGGAGCTTTTATTTAATTGTACAAATAATTAAACTCATTTACCTTTGGTGTGCTGTGTTCAGAGTTTTAGTCCCAGAGTGAAGTGTAACTAGTTTCAGGGGGTTTCATCTTAGCTATTTGCAGAGTATGTGGTGGAGCAGTTTGTAACTGAATGCGAGAGTCATCTACTCAAAGTCTAAGGCCTGACTAATTTTAAAGGAAAACAGATGAAATGCTTCCTGCAGGGCCCTTCTCTACATCAAGAAAGAAAATCAAGTGTCTTGGTGTTGTGTTGTGTTTAGGAGTCACAGCCGAATAGGGAAACAGATGGATTGGGACGTATTGGACCCTCATCTGTATTAATGTGAGCACTCACCTGTGGTCATGGCATATGGATCATGATTGAAAGGATGTGATGCTGAATAGAAAACCCTTTATTGGGTCACTGAGCTCAGCCTCAGAGGTAAAGATTAGGAGTTAAACCATCTGGGAGGAACTTGAAGTAGAGCCTCTGCTCCTGCACATCAAAAACAATGATTGATCTGGTTTGGGAATCCGATCAAGATGTCTCCTAGGCCCCATGCATGGGAAGAGTCCCTGGGTCAGACCCACAGCCTGTTGGGGGGATGATTTACCTCTTCTAGCCTGTAAAGGATCCCCCACTTTCTACCGGATAAGCAGAAAATGGAGAGACAAACAGAAAGAGGGATGGATCGGATACAAATTTTGAGACTTACCACAAATACTTTTAATACTCATTTCGATTTCAATGTGACTTTAAAAGCTTAGGCATTCTGTAAAGACAGCCTCAATTATTTCTGTCTAGGTCCCCGTTTTCAAAGATTCCGTCTGTCCTCCTTTGCAGAGAGCCATTTATTCTTTGTTTAAAGTGTGATAAACTAGCAGACAGGTAGGTTTTATGCTAATGCATTTAATAATGATGTAGTCCAGTACAGAAAGAATAGTGTAGAAACCATGGCCTGTCAGGCAACTCAAGAATTTGCATTTCCCTCTGAAGATGACAACTCTAGTTGTGGTCTTTGTGCTTTTTCTCTTTGTGAACCTTTCATTTAAACATCCATGCAACACAAAAAAGTCAGACTTAGTAACCACATACTTAATATGATGAGTTTTAAGAACTATTTGTCTTTAAGCGTTCATGCAAACATACACTTAATTGCTTGGTGATGCGAAAGAACCTTCTTTTAATTTATTTTGTCATTTTTAATTTGTTGCAATAATCTAAGCTGGTTTGTGTGTCTCTGAATCAACTTTTTAAGCTCCTTATTAAGATACCTTTTAACATTTTATTCTGTCAGCATTTTCACATTGTCTTTACTAAGGGAGTGTTGCAGAAAATTGTCAAAGCAAGACATAATGATGAATTATGTAGTGTTCTTGTGGATGTGCTGTTAATTACTGGGGAAGTAACTGCCATGTTACTTGTGTGACAGTAAGGAAAAAACACAACTTGTCATCACTATGAAAACTTGTTTGCTTGTAGGCGGATTTTTCATGTAGTGATACATCTGACTGCTTTTATATTTTTATCAATCCCTTTTCTTTTTAGAAAGCGCATAGTCTTCTGTAATATTTTAGTGAGAGGAATTCTTTACCTCTTGCAACTTCCAGGGTCCTGACTAAAGGATTGATGTTTGAGGGTTTGGTTGGCCATGGAAGAAGGTTGACTTTGTGTCTGGGGATCCCTTTTTGTGTCAATTTGATCTTAAGCTTAAAATTGCAGTTTCTAAAGATCCAACGACGTTTTGTGGCAGACAGCAGCAGGTCTTTAAAAAGAATACCCTGCTATTTGAAAGAGTTCATGATGTCAAGAACAACAACAAGCTCCCCAGTGCTTTTGAAAAACACACCCATAACATCGCTGATTCTCCACCATATTTACAATTGAGCATTACTTGTTCTTTTATTCATCCTGTTTTTCATGCAAGGCCAGCAGGAGTGCAGGACAGTAAAAATGTTCACTTTTACCCTCTTCTGATCAGAGCCCATAATTCCAGTTAAAATTTCAATAGTGTTTTGCAAGGGCGACATATTTACACTTGTGATGCTAGAAACATGCCTCTCAGGCATATCCAATGGTACGTAGATTGTGCTTTATATTTGTATTAAAGACTTTACAACACTTTGCTGCATTCAATTGGAGCTGTTAACATACTTTGGATGGGTTGTGCTGAGGTGTGTTGCGATAGAACAGATTCTTGGACTTTAATCAAACCCAAGCAGCCGTGTGAGAGCTTTATTAGACGTTAAGGTTGGCTTGAGAATTGTATGATGCAAACTGTGTTGCAGTTAACAGCATATTTTTTTCTTTATCTAAATATTTTCTGCACACTGAATAGTGCCAAGAAAACCTTTGGTCCTCATCCAGTTTAATGGCTGAGAACTTAAACAAATGAAACTCCATCCATCCATCCATTTTCTGTTCACCCTTGTCCCTAATGGGGTCGGGAGGGTTGCTGGTGCCCATCTCCAGCTACGTTCCGGGCGAGAGGCGGGGTACACCCCGGACAGGTCGCCAGTCTGTCGCAGGGCAACACAGAGACATACAGGACAAACAACCATGCACACACACACTCACACCTAGGGAGAATTTAGAGAAACCAATTGACCTGACAGTCATGTTTTTGGACTGTGGGAGGAAGCCGGAGAACCCGGAGAGAACCCACGCATGCACAGGGAGAACATGCAAACTCCATGCAGAAAGACCCCGGCCGGGAATCGAACCCAGGACCTTCTTGCTGCAAGGCAACAGTGCTACCAACTGCGCCACTGTGCAGCCCTAACAAATGAAACTGCTACAGCATATTATTTTCAAAATCTGTTTGATTGTATAACCGCTGTTGCTAATTATATACAGTACAGACCATAAGTTTGGACACACCTTCTAATTCAATGGGTTTTTTTTATTTTCATGACTATTTATAAGGCAAGAAATCCCACTTATTAACCTGACAGGGCAACACCTATGAAGTGAAAACCATTTCAGGTGACTACCTCTTGAAGCTCATCAAGAAAATGCAGAGTGTGTGCAAAGCAGCAATCACAGCGAAAGGTTGCTACTTTGAAGAAACTAGAATATAAGGGGTATTTTCAGTTGTTTTACACTTTTTTGTTTAGTGCATAATTCCACATGTGTTATTCATAGTTTTGATGTCTTCAGTGTGAATCTACAACGTCAATAGTCATGAAAATAAAGGAAACTCATTGAATTAAAAGGTGTGTCCAAACTTTTGGTCTGTACTGTATGTCTGCATATATGTACTCATTATTGTTGTGGTGGTGTACAAAGACGCACTGCCAGATAAACACTTCAGCATTTCCATCCTACTCTTTTGACAAGTAGCTTGAGTACCAGATAAGACAGAATACCCCAAGTTTAACATCAAAAACTGATGCCTTTTCAGCACTGCAGCCATCCCACATCAAGTACACATGCAAGAACCGCCCCGACCGCAACCTAATTATTAAGAAACCAATAATAGCATTACTTAATGTCATACATCACTCACCTCAGGATACTGGATGCTTGAGATAAAAATGAGACTGATGACTTGACAGTGTACATGCCAGGATAGAAGAAAAATGTTAAAGCAGATTAAAGTTCTTAATAAAGTAAAAATTCAGCTTTAACAATGATGGCTTCTGTGTTTTAGAAGTGTTTGGATATAGTATTGTATTTTAAATTTATTTTATATAAATTGACGTACAAAAAATTACGTATGTTGACAGTTCAGAAAAGGAGTTTATTTTTATTCTTTTTTTTCCTTTTAATTTTCATATTAGACTGCAACAGTTGATCCAATACCTAAGGTAGTTCTCTAGAGATAAGGACTGTGTTTAAGTAATTTCCAAAAATACATAATGTGTTCTAGTATTTATCGTGCATCAAGTCAGAAGCAGAGAAGAAGTCTTTGCACCATTCCTTTAGCTTTCCAGTGGTGCAGCTAGCAAGCAAAACAGATTGGACCCAAGCCAACCAATGAGAATTCCAAAAAAAGGTCAAGCATGAGTTCTATTTTTGTACTTGCTTAAATCTTTTGCAAATTTGATATCTTCCCTTCCTATTTTTAAATAACTTGAAATGCAATGACAATGCCTTAAACCAAACTTTTTGTAAATAAACATTTTAATAAGTGTGTATGCTTTTGCAATTTATGCAAAAACTATGTGCAGTTAGTAGAGAGCTTTCTGAAACGCAGAGTTGTTCAGGAGGCTCTGTTTTAGCACAAAGCTGCAGGTTTTCTCCTTTCTTCTATTTGTGTATCTATGCAGAGCTTCTGCTGTGTGCCACAGTAAGTTTTTCAGTCTTGTGGTTATTAAAAGATCATGTATTCTTGCACACATGTGGATGGAAGACTACAATACATTGTCAGAACTAACCCACTAATACTGCTGATGTACCAAATGATTTTACTGACTCTTTTTAAACCCTAGAGCAAAAACACTTTGTACTTTTACTTGCTGGCTTATACTTTCATTTTTTCACCTTGTGCCTCAATCTTTTTACATATAATCACTAGGACAAATTAAGCTGGTGAGGATGGCAATTGATATTCTGGCAGAAGAATTTCTCTTCACTGTTAAATTAGTCAGATGTTCCAATTTATACTGATATAATGTGAATAATGTGAGGTAAAAGAAACCATAATCTTGTTTAAACTAAAAAAGAAACAACAGGCAGAGACACTCCCACAAGCTGACATACAAACAGTCACGACCACTGTGTTGGAGGTGGTGACTCATTATGGGCTTCTTCACCAACTTTTGCAGCCGTCTTTATAACATGAGGTAATTACAAGTTTTTTGTTTTTTTTTAAATTTGCCATATGCCCTTGCATTTAGGTCACAGTGGGTGAGAAATTGTAGGTGTTGCTTTGCTGTACTTTGCTGTCGCTGATGTAATCTGAGATGTAGGCTGCTGTGGTACAAGCCCACTGACTGTGGGTGGCCATGAGTGCATCTAGTTAAAAACAAAAACTTTTAGGCACAATAATCTGTATTATCCAAACAGGTTTAGAAAGTTTGGGCTCCCAGATTTTGAACTGAACTTAAAAATGCTTTTGTTGTAGCTATAATCACTATTGCTTGTTTGTGCCTTTATGTAAAATATTACACTGCATCTCACTGTGAGTCTCCAAAGTTCAAAAACAGACATTATAGGAGACATAATGGTGTTAGATTAAATCCATTCAATATAGAGCTTGTTTTAAATAATCCTGTCATCAATATGAAGATAATTAACTTTGTGTAATGAATCATATCCACCTCAATAGTTTACTGAAAACATGTTGTCATAATGGCATAGAAAATAAAAAGTGTATTTCCAGCATCAAATATTTTCTAATAATTGAAAATATTTAAAAAATGAGTTTATGATTACTATCAATTGAATATTGGTAAATCTCACCTTATTGTTTGATTCTACATGTTTTGAGGGGGATCCAAGTCATTACTGGATTCCTTCAAAAGGTTGGGAATATTTTTATTTCCATTTTTTTCATTTATTTCTACATTAGAACAAAAATTCTTAAAGTTGAAGTCTATGTATATTTGAAATATTTATCATCTGTCCTTTGAATTTTGAATCAACTTCTGGAATTGCCTTGCTGTTGTCTTTTTTTCTCCTTTTCTTAAATTTTGAATTAGAAGCTGTTTTATATTTTTGGTGGCCTTTTTGACCAGAACTTCCTGGAACAAAAAATCCTGTATCTCACCAATAACAAAACTTTTTTGGCCCCACAGAGCTCAGTGGTATGGCAGGCGCATCATATGCAGAGGAGCTGTCCACGGTTCAATTCCCAGACCCGACTCATTTACTGCATGTCTTTCCCTTGTCTCTGAGCTCTTCTTCCTTTGCAACTACAAATGAATAAAGACCATTAGTGCCAAAAAAAACAAAACATTTTTTCTATGTTGCCAAGTCTGTCACACAGTCTGTCTACATATGGTTGCTCAGGGTTAATTTCACGGCCACAGGCCATTTGTTGTAGGTTTTCTCCTTTAACCCACCTGTTTTACTGTCAAATTGCTGTTGAATAAAGGCCAATGAGGGCAAAAATATCAAACAAATAAGCAAATACAAATGTGGTAATACATACGAAGGCATCTTGAATTGGCTATGAATTACTGTCAAAGTTCTCTGTGTAATAGTAGACAGTAGCAAATATTTCTCATGCAATTATATTAAATCCTAGTCGTGACATAAATTTGATTTTTTCTTTTTTATTGGTACACATCCAGCTCAGAAATGGTTGAGGATGTTGAGTTGTCTAGGCACTCTAAGCACCCCTGCATGTGTAAGTGTCAGCTCAGTGGAGATGATAATTCCTCTGCTTGCTAGCATAAATAAACATGGGAAATGGCTCCTACATTATTGGATTCACTGTGCACAACAACTGTCCCCGTAAGCCTTAATTTTCCTGAACAGCTTTATTTTTTGGCAGGCGCTTCTTACAACAGCATGGCGAGTAGCTGTGCAAAGGTTTTATGGTGCCATGCATCATGTTGCAGTGTTCAATTATCACAGTTTCTCAGGTGCTTAGCTCTCTGTATTTAGCAAATGTGTCGGCAGCTGGACGCTTAGCATTAGCATGTTGCATGCAATTATGGCTTTTTGTCAAAGAACAGGAAATAATGTTAGTGAAAGACACCAAAATCTGCAAGTGGAGGAACGAACAGCTCCTATTCCCTGTTTGTTTTGCCTTGAATTGTTTAATAATGTTGACATTTTCATATGCATGTCTGGAACATTAAACACAAAAGACAATATGTTAAAGTTTTTGTGCATACATATTTATAATTATTAGGGTAAATGAGAGTTGTAATTTTACTTGGATTCTTTGATTTTTTGTCATTGCTGTTTGGTGTATGGGAAATAAGACAATATAACAATATAATATTGCTGGCCTGGCCTAGGCTCTCTTTGGCTCTCTGAAAAGTCTGGCTCAACCTGAGGTAAACCAGACTTCATCTTTGCGTACAATCTCCACATGCCTTTACAACCTGAAGGTTTTATATTGATCTGCTCAAACACTTATTTGCTGTTTTTAAAACAAGGGAATTTCTGTTCATCTTCTCGAAGTTAAGACCTAGATGCTGACTGCACATAAAATCTTGGTTTGGAGTAGATCTGACAACCATAGACAGGAAGCCAACCAATATAACTGAACTCCTATTTCTGCCAACAAAAGGGACAAAGCTTAGTGAAGATATATGCTGTATTTATAGTGCACTGACTAAGACCGCTGAACTGTTTTTTTTCTCAAAGTCAGAATTAATTCGATTTTAATATCAAGGATGAGAGTGTCCAAGTTTCTATTTCGAACAAGTTTTTATTGTTCTACAAAACCTATAGCAGTTTCAATTAACTTTTGGAGCACCCTGCTGTGCTCATAAGTATCACATTTCTCCCATATACAGACAGAATCAATAAGAGGCTGAATTTGTGATATCAACAATTTCATCAGTAATGGGGGACAAATTGATCATGGTTCCAGCATGTTATTTACAATCCGGGATTGAAGAGTTACCTGGATCAATATTGGAAAATCTTTAGGTTCACCGTGGAGGAATGTTGATGCACTGGAAGATGGTTGGGTAACCTAGCAACAATACGGACTTTGAAGAACAGCTCTGAAAATAGACAGGGGTCACGGGTTGCTTGGTTCCAGACATTAGAATCAGCCCACTCCATGGTGTAGATTGGCTGGCAGTCCTGTCTGATATCTGACAGCTAAAAAAAACTGCCTGTTGATACTGAACATAATTACATAAAGAAAGAAATAAGTTATCTCAAATTGATCATCCTACAGGCACATTTTTTCACCCTCCCTTACTTTGGCTGATCACCATTTACTATTTTTAACCTGACTGCAGGTGTACCTTTAGTACATTTGAAGGGATAATGCCAAAGTGGTTTAAATCTTCCTTTGCTAATTATTTCTTTGAGAAATGAGCAAACCATTTGTTGTTATCTCCTCATGCGGCAATCAAATGTATAACTTCACTATTTGTTAAGACATCAAGCCGTTATATTGATGTAATTTTTTAAAAATGTATATACTGTTGTTTATTTCCTGTAAATGGTTCCATGTTTATTAGTAGAATGCACTTATGGATTGAGCAAGAGAGTTGAGTATCTGGAGTGTGCCGTTGGAAAAAAACTTACAAAAATCATTTCTGTCAGTACCAAATAGCTTTTGGTGAAGGAAGTGTGATGATGTGGGGCTGTATTTGCATTTCAAGAAGAACATTGAGATAAAAACCATCTCAGCGCAGAGATATGAAGATGAACAGATCTTCATCTCTCTCATCAGAGACCACCTCCAAAATCTGACGCTCTTGAGGGTGAATTTGACTGCTTGCCGACCAGACTCGTATCGGCGTTGCAATAACAAAAGAAAATGTGGGTTGCCAGGGTGTTTAATTAATAGAAAACCAAAGCCTAAATCAGTTTGTCTTCATAATTGAAATGTTCTCTGTAACTATAATTTATTAATACTTCTAATCTCAAGTCACATAAAACACAGGTGTTATTAATTCTTATGCTGTTCCACCTTTCACATTTTTACTCGTTATGTTCTCACAGTTCAGGAATTTTCCCTCTAACTTGCATGATTTAGTTTCTCTGCAATAACGTCACATATATCAAAGGGCTCAGACTCTCCTTCATTTCCATGTTGTTTAAAATGCTGCTTCATTTAAGCACAGAGGGAAAGCTGTTTATACTTTAATCATGAGGATTTTGCTATTCAGATGCTGAAAAGGAGCTAATCTGAAACAGAATTCTGTTCCTGTAGTCTGTATGCAGTGCTCTCTTAATGAGGGAGTACTGAAGTATGTTCTGACTGTTGATTTGTAGCTCCTGTTTAAACTGTGGAGATAGCAGCTGTGTATTGCATTTATCTTTGAAGGTAACAGACAGAGGCAGCCCAAGGTATGAACTGGACACATCTGGCTGCTTAAGGCCATTTACTGACCTGGTGAAACAGTAACGTTTTTCCAGTATTGCTCGATACCACAATAACAGTAACCCAAATATTATTATGGTTAGCATTTGGGCGGTGATAATATTCTTAATCAAATACTAAAATCTACAAGCAAATATATTCAATTGACAGTTGAATATCAATCAAGTCACCTGTCAATCTTTCTAGTGGGTTTGTCAGCAACTGAAGAATCCGCGATTGCAATCTGTTCCAAAGTACACGCCCATACAACAAAGAATTTAATGAATGTAAAGTAGTATCACTAAACATTCATGTACATTAGGGGGCGGTATGCACCTGAAAGTTGCTTGCGAGCCGCCATAATAGAAAACAAGAAGAAGAAGGATCCAAAAGCTGTCAGTGGAGAACACGCAATCCCGACAGCTGTTGCCCAGAGCGAGTACAGGACGGACTGCAAATTGTTGCATTTCCAAAATCCAAATGGAGTCTGGATTAATGGAAACCAAGAAATGGATCAAAGCCTGCAGCCAACCTCATGTCCAGTGGAGTGAAACTGTGCTAGACAGCAACTACCACATGTTCATCGGCAAAAAGGTAGCTGGTACATTATCCACCCCCCCATAATTGATAGTTAAATCAAAGATCAACAAGGGAGGGCATGCTTGATGTGTTAATTCCAATGGTAGCTCTATGGCAGCATGAAAACACGTGCTGCGGTAAGTGCAGTATTTATGCTAATGTTCCCAATTTCCAGATTTTCATAAACTAGTGTTTTTTGTCGTTACTCACCTGTCTTGTACATGCAAAATGCGTTACACACAGCTGTCACTCTCACATCCAATGACACGTCGTGCAGCTCATCATTCTCATTCTTCCTCTGGCTGCGATCGGCTTTAAGGTTGAGTTCTCTGTTGTTTCCCGCAATTAACCTTACAGAGTTGACGTGCGACTCGTTTGAGATTTTTCTTGCCTGTTGTCTTTGCCTCGGTGTTAGCTCTGCCATTTGCTCTACTTCCGCATGGGGGCGGAGCTGGCGTTCTGTCAATTGGAAATCCTGTTATTTCCCTCTACTGCCCCATTTGTAAGGAAAATATGTTGCCTTTCAGCATAGAGCAGCAGAGTTCAGTATGTGAACAACTTGCCTACTGCTTTGTCACGTCAACTGACCAGCTGTGGCAAGAACAGTAGGTCAATCTTGTTTCACATTCACCACTTGATAGGGACATTGCTTGCTCAATAACAGCAGGGCTTTGTAGTAAGTGCACTGATATGGAGTCAGCTTTACATAGAAAGTCTCTACATAATGTCAGAATGCTGACTTTGTGGATTGGATCTCCATGTGCCTGGGATGTCTCTGCTGGATCCAACAATGCTATGACAGTGTAAATTATTATTGGTTTGTTGATCCAAGAAACATGAGAAATAGGATTGTTGCCTAGAGTTTTGTTGTTTGCATTGTTCAGAAACTGTTTCCGGACAATGTGAATTTGGTTTGGTCCCCTAATTCGCAATGTTGGCAGACAAAACTTCGTATTATGTAAAATAAATTCTTTTAGACAGAAACAAACTAATCTGAATAATATATTAATGCACTATTTGATAACTGGGATTAAAATGACTTTTTTTGTAAAGTGCCTCGAGATGACGGTTGTTGTGAATTAGCGCTAAACTGAATTGAAATAGTATTCTCATAAACCATTATGTTTTGGGGACTCTAGAGCCTAGATGCTAAAAGTTTTGTTTTTTTTTCCCAAGAGCAGATTTGATTTTTCCTAGGCTTCACTTTTTAGAAAATCTAAACTTTTTATGCATAATAATAATAATGCTTCTGTACTTCAGGTAAATATCAGTTGCTCGTGGTGCAACATAACCCCTTTTAAAATTCATGAACAATCCCTTCATGAAACTCGTCATAAACAAGCTGTGGCAAATGCAAAAATGATCGATTCTGGGTAATATTGACAAGGCGTTGGTAGAGATGTCCATGCTGGTGGACGGTGCTGAGCTTAATTGCAAGCGGCCCCCTACTTCAAAACTCTGCCGAGGGCAAGCTAGTTGTCTGGACTTCATGAGCTGGAATTTCCTTTGACTATGTGAGACTGCATTTATAACAATGCCAGGAACAGAAAGCTGTTGCTGAAAGTGAATACTTTTTACTGGCATATGGAAAACGCTTCTGTTTTTTTTTTTTCTTTCCTTTAGGATAGGACAAGACCAAATAAACATGGGTTTCAATCTATGTGCTTTGGGCTCATTAGTAGAGCACACAGGATGAGTGATTGGATGTGATTATGTATTGTTTGATTCTAATTAGGATTATTGAAGTGATTATTAGGACACAGGGATGATTGAGGGGATGAATGCTGGTTGGCTCCAGCTGGAGATGCTGTGCAGCTGGTGGTCATCAGATGAGTTTGTAGATTGTGGCCGAGTCCTGCCACAAGTCTACTGAGGTCAACTTCAGCCCACTGTAACACATTCCCAGCTTTAAGCAAGTTTCAGATGTAGTAGCAGTGGCAGGATAAGACAAATGTGCAAAAAGATATGTAAAATGATCTGTTTTTGCTAATGCCAAATGTCTCTCAGAAGAAATGGATTAATCTGTGTTGCAAAACAATTCATATTGCTTTACTTTTTGTCACATTTAATCCCATTGCACAAATTTGAAGGTATCTTGTTGAGACTTCTACTTGCAGACCAACACAAATTTGAACACAATTGTAAATTGGAAGAAAAGTGATAGCTTTCAAAGATCTAAACCAATATCGAAGCATGAACATTATGTAAAAAAATATTCCAGACAAATAATAAATTACACATCACTCCAAACTAATATGTAGTTCCAAAGTCTCACACTGGCCGTAGCAAAACTGCAGCTCCAACAGAACGTGACAAGAGCTGCACAGTTCTTCTCTTCTTTATTTTGTGTCCATACTTCACAGAGACGTGCCACTTGCAAAGCTTCAAAATCAGTCATTCTGCTCCAAACGTT
The DNA here is from genome assembly GCF_001444195.1 of Xiphophorus couchianus. Classification (NCBI taxonomy): domain Eukaryota; kingdom Metazoa; phylum Chordata; class Actinopteri; order Cyprinodontiformes; family Poeciliidae; genus Xiphophorus; species Xiphophorus couchianus. The sequence continues at coordinate 14,200,655 of NC_040241.1, read as the reverse complement.
GATGTTCTCCTGGCACTGCTCAAGATTAAACCCATAATTATGTTCCTCCACACTGCGAAGCTCTCTGATAGCGGGTGGCATGTCCGTCAGTCCACTTTGGTGGCTGAAATGTTGTTGTTTTGGAGTTTGCAGTGCCGTAAATCATGGGCCAATCAAGGAATGCAGTCTGTTGTCAGTTAATTCACAATACACTGCTTGGTGTGGCTCGTTGCAAAAAACTAGGAAGAGGCGCGTAAAGCCGTGTAGGATCTACTAATGGAGATGAACTGGTTCTTCTGGGGCAGAACCAGTTAAAGCTGCTCCAGTCGAGTAGAGAAGAAGCTTACCTGAGCTCTGTTCCATCCAAACTGTTGCCAGGACAATTTGCCCATGAATTTGGTCTTTATGGAGGAGTAGCAAGAAGAGAGTCACAGCTGAAAGAAGTCCTGTGTGCTATTTCAATTTGCTACGTAGGAGAAACAGAAAACACGTAAAGCAAGGTCCTCTTGTTAGACGAGACCATCATTCAATTATATGGTCTACATGCAATGAAAACCAACCCTTTGCACACCTACCCCACTGTGAAACATGGCTGTGGCAGCATCATGCTGTTGGGATGCCTTCAATTAAGTTAAATACAGGTCGATCCTTTAGGAGAAACCTGTTTTTGGAGGTTGCAAAAGATTGAGACTGGGGTAAAGTTTCACCTTCCATTAGGACAAGCATAAAAATCGAAGCACATTAATGCATTGAAGAGACTGTCAAAATTTAGACCCGAATCCCACTGAAAATCTGCAATGAGACTTGAACAAATGTTTTTAAGCAGGATGTGAAACTTTATTTATGACACTGTAAATGTTTTTGCATGGACAATCCTGTATTATTTCTTCAGACATGTCTGAGATCAGTTCCCTATATTTCCTTGACTTAACTGGACATTTCTGAGCCTGTTTACCTTAAAAAAAAGCAGCATGGAACCTTCATAATGGAAAAGAGGACTTTCTCTTAAATATTGCAGTCAAAGGCTCACACGGAATGTAATATAACACAGGTCTGCTCACCAGCCCCGGGCAGAAAATACACAATATGAATATACTGTTAGTGGAGCCTTTGCAGCCGCATGTTATCTAGGGTTTGCTGCTAGGTGGAGCCCGAGTATACGGTGAGAGCGGCAGTGCACATCCGAGCTCTCTCCTCACCTTTTCACTGGCGCTCCAAAACCGCCTTTGCTTTTCATACAGATTTACTCCCAGCCAGTGTGCACAATTGGTTTTGTCATAGCCGAGAGCGCAGTTTTCCTTGGACCCTAATCACCAGACTTGGAGACTTGAAAGAAAATAAGCCTCTCTTTTTCCCCTTGTGCTCGCGAGAGTCTTCTGGATACTCTTTTTGTTGTTTTTATCTTTTTTTATGACCGGTGAGGTGCCGCTCTTCCAGGCTTCACGGGACGTGATGTAGCCCCTGCACAGGAGGGTCGATTTGTGGCGGTGTACAGGGATGTAAGAAAGAGAGAAGTGGGGGACAGTATCTGTGGATGCAACGCCAAGGAGAAGAGCTTGTGTGTTTTGTTTTTTGTTCTTTTTTTTTTCTTTTATTCTTCCCCCCTCGGATAGTGGAGCCACAACCAGACTAATTCATAGGATACTAAACCGAGCGGCTGGATTTGCTGCGCTGTCTCCTCAACCCCCATCAAAGTCTTCACGCACGGTGCGCAACGCCTGATGAGGACACCTTTTTCTTCTTCTTCTTCTTTTTTTTAACCCCCCCGGCGAGAAATTAATGCACGCTTTGAATCAGCCCGTGTGCGCCCTTCACGTTCACCGGTGATCTCCAAACACAGCGCGGTAAGTGTGGCGTTCCTCTGCATTTTGCTGGTGCGCGCATCTACTATTATCCTGCAGATTCAGCTCAGGGCGATAATAATGTCCACGAATGAAAGCCTGCAGCGGCGTTAGAGGCGCTCTGTAATGTTAAATTCGACTGTTAATTACTTCAAATCGGCATATCTGTCCGTTTTATGTCTTTCTTTTGTATGTGTGTGGATACAATCAGAGTAGAGAGCAGCGCGCAGGTTGGCTATTGGTCATAACTATTCAAGACATTTCAGTTTCCATCTCGGACTAATTCATCCGACCTCTCTTTGAGCGCTTGATTAATATTCAATCAATCAGAATTGCTACTGTTCACTCTTAGCTATGCTCTAAGAAGTTTGAAAGCTGAATGAATACAAAATAAGTTTTTTTCCCCCTCTTCTTGCCTTCAGTTGTGTGAGATGCACCTGACTCTGAAAGGCTTTGTGTCTTTGCAAAAAAAAAAAAAGGTGCTCGAAAAAAAAAAAGCAGGCCTGAGCAGTGCAGCAGCTTCTGAATTTTTTATTAAAGGCTACGAGTGTGACTTAAGTGTAAAAACAGGGCTGCAGTGCTTTTCGGCATGCAGAATCGACACATTTCCACCAAATGCACGACTCGCCGTCACCGTTGACTTGTTTACATCTGCTGGCTTTTTTTTTTTTTTTTTTTTTTTGGCAGAAAATATCCGCCGCGGCCAAAGAGGCATGAATACTGCACAACACGCATCATTATTTAATGCACAAACAAACAGAAATGGTTGCAAATGGCTCCATATTTAGTGACATGCTGCTGGAGAGAAGGGGAAACTTCAACTTTGAGAGGCCCCACTGTGCCCGAGCCTTTAAAGTGAAGAGAGGGATGTCGTTCAGTGTCAAAGAAAGAACGGTGAAGATGATCACTTGGAACTGGATCTGATTTCCTCCATCCCCATTTTTTTCTCTCAGAACATTAGGGATGTAGTTTTTTTGTTGCATCCTTATCTGACAATTATGAACATGATATCCAGGACTGCAGCACCATCTGTCATATATTGCATATAGATGGAATTTCCCTCAAGAACATCAGGCATTGCACAATCTGCACACACATGCACATGCAGCTTGTCTCTCCACCAGCAGTGAAAAACCTTGACTTCTCCCCCACCCTCTAGGGGGAAACTCAAGGGGACATTTGATGCTTTCTGACTAAACTGTTAAGCCAACCTGCACTTTGTTTTGTCTCATCCGTTTTGACTCAGCTTTAAGTGCTGCTCCTTCAGGGATGTAATCTGGGTTGTATTTAATCTAGCGGCGGCTGAACCCAGCATCTGGTGTGATACCTGATGGGACGATGCTGGGAGGAAATAAAATAATTGTTTCCTTGCCCTTTTTTTTTCTCTCGTTAAGGTTAGTTTGCAAAATAAGAGCTGCGCTGTATTGGGCATTCATAGGGGAAAAAAGAAAGATGATGCTTGTTTCATGGCACATATGCAGTAGGAGAAGCTGAAAAAGTTTAAATAAACCAGCTACAATAAGGATGGAAGAGCTGGACAAAAAAATTATTTTCCGTGGTTTGTGGCGTTGTAAAAATGATAAAAGTGATACTTGAAAGTTAAAGTTAAAACAACAACAATAACAAAAACAGAGATAGTACTTTGAAAAGTATAGGTTACCCATTGTCAAAGATGTTGCAATAACTGCATTTAATCACTTTTTTAAATATATTGATATATTTCCATGCCCTGCGACAGACTGGCGACCTGTCCAGGGTGTACCCCGCCTCTCGCCCGGAACGTAGCTGGAGATGGGCACCAGCAACCCTCCCGACCCCATTAGGGACAAGGGTGAACAGAAAATGGATGGTTGGATGGATATATTTCCACTATATTTAGTGAAAATATAGTTTTCACTAAATATATTTTAAGGGTTTTGTGTGTGAAAACATCAATTAATTTATTCTTCCTAGTACAAATCAAGATTCTTATATATTTTTGCCCCAAAATGATACAATATTGACTCAGATCTGCTGATTGGCCATAATTACCGGTACCGTGGCTCATCAGCAGAGGATCTGTATACTGTTTGCTTAGACATGTTTAGGCCTTTAAAGCACTCTGTAGCTTTTGTCCCATTAGATTGACAGGACAGAAATTGTCAAGCGCAAGTAACATAAAGATGCACAGATGGAGGCAAAAAATTCAATTACGATCTAAATTTGAAAATCAGTTCAGCTTAATCACAAATCTCCACATTGTGTACTGTATTAGAGATGCACCAAGAAATCAAATAGAGATTTTTAAGCAAAACTAAGGTCAGACTGATGGCAACGCTCTTTGTTGCGGAGGTTATTACTGAAGGAGGAAAACGCATCAGCGACGTCTCTAAAAATGAAGCCAGAAGTAGCTTTCAAAAAGGAATCGCCATTTTTCTGTTGAGACAACTTGTAGCTGAAGCTACAAGTTAAAACTGTGAACTTTGGAGTAAAAACAAACACAGTGCTTCTACCCCGTTTCTTCAGGAGTTGTCTTAATTTATTCTCAAAGCTGTCTCTGTTTTTATCTAAAAAATGATCTGATCTCTTAACCTGAAAAATAAGAAAGAGGCTTTCTCCTTTTAAGTCACGGTTTAGTAAAATTAATTAGTGTCTTTTGATTGTTCATTGATTAGTATATTTCTGCTGAATTGTGCATTACAGTAATGCGGGTTAATTTTGTGGCCCTCTGAAAAATGATTTTTTTTCTATCCCTTCTTGGGTTGGAGAGATGGTCTCTCTCCCCCTCCTCTGTAAATTTCTTTCCATTGATTTGATTTTTTGCCATTTTAGACAAGAAAGGAGCACTCCAATTTGTGGTCGCTACGTGAAAAGAAACGGGGGGCTCTCACGCAGTCTTTATTAGGTTAGGATTGGGCTTGAGCTTTATGGTTTATACGACATAGCTTTACATATAAATTTGCATAATTGCTTTTTTACTGAGTCTCTCAGGATGCTTTCAGTGTACTGTGGACATCTTTTAAAACGCTTCGTTCAAACTCAGATGGTAATACAGTGACAAGGGCTTCTGCCGTAGCTTTAATGTTGTGTTGATTTGGCTCTGGAGTGGCCATTAGGATCTAGGAATTACGTCACACCGTAGTCGAGATTAGAAAAATCAGTGGGAGTTACTCATTGTGGCGCCAAGTACAAATATGTAATAGGCAATAATGACATGCCTATTAATTTTACTGGTCTTTCTATATAATTTTATATAATTTAGCATAAATATTATATTAATAGGTACTTTATTAAAAACCTGAAATAGTTTTTGTTTGACAATTGAACTGTTATGTTGGTCGATGGAATTTGTGTTTGTTTATTTATTTTTTATTACAGAAGGGTTTTGTTGTAGCCTGTACAATAGGGGAAGACTTATGACCTGACAAGAATACAGTAGATGGTCATGGAAAGCCATAAAAGGTCATTGCTGAGTTCAAATAGCTGTATTCAACAATTTGAATGGAACGTTGAGTGGAAGGTAAATGTGTGGACTTGAGATGTTTACCGAAAGAAAATGGACAACCATTTGGGCTTAGGATGTTGTTTCTGATCCTCTTTTTTAAGGTGCCAAAGTCTTTTTTTAACTCTTCATGATTACAAGCTTTTTGGAGATGCTGATTTCATATTCTTTCGTGATTTGACACCTGCTCATACGCTCCAAAGCACCAAAACCTGCATTAATGATCGCGGTAGTACTCTGCTTGACCAGAGCCCTATAATCTTATATAAACCCCTTACTGTAAAGAGGAAAATTAGAGCCACCAGAGTCAACAATGCAGATGAGCTGAAGGTTGCAGTTAAAGAAACTTACTACTTCCTGAACACCTCAGTGTCTTATTCAAAATTAGAAAAATTATAGAATTATTTTTAGGTTTCATTAGCTGTATGTTATAATTATGTAAGTCAGTAGAATTAAACCATTGAAATATATCACACAATGTGTGATCAGTTTTAATTTCTGGCCTGAATTACTAAAAATGAAAACTTTTCCATGATATTCAATTTTACTGTGATGCATGGTTATACATTCAAACACTAAACATGTTTACAAATGGCGGTTGTACAGAACTCTGTATCCTGCGGGTTTAATGAAGTGCAAACCACGAAGAAGTGCTGCTTATATCTGCAACATCCATTATGGTTTACATGGACAGCAGCCATATTAGATATTTGGTCTTCTCTGACATCTCCAACTTTGTGGAATTCCTACTTAAAGGGGCATTCTTGTTTTTTCTGGCCTTTGTTACGCCCCCCTCCATATCTGCATGATCAATAAATGACTAGGAAAATCTTGTCAACCTCTTATAAGCATTAAAAAAGCAGACTATCATTTAACATTTGTAAAAATTAAAACAGCGTGACTGCATTACAATTGTCATCAATGGCATTTATACCAACAGAAGTTCAGATGAGAATAAAATACCATCCTCTAGTTAACCAAAAAATGGTTTCTCAAACACTTTAGCAATTTTTTAAAATTACCCCCTGCTTCAAACATCACATTTGTCTTAAAGAAAAATGTCTAACATGTTAGGTAGAAAATTACATTTAAAAAAAGAGAGATTCTACTGGAGAGTTGGCATAAATCAGTTAAAGAAAAAGATGAATGTGGCTGTTTGGAAATATTTCTGTTTTTGAAAAAGACACATCAACACATAAAAGTTACTAAAAATACAGTTGCTGTCCGCACCTTAGGTCAGCAGGCAATTAATAGTCTAATTAATTGACTAATATAGAATAAGCTTATTTTTCTTATTTTTTATGAAGAGCAGAACTGTCCTTGCAACATGTGCTGAAAACTGCTGAATTTAAAGAGTTCATGCAAAATATTTTGCTTAGAGCTTTTATAAGAAACATAAACAATTGGATAATTTTTATTTTTGCTCAAGGTTATTATACAGCAAGAATCTTATACTGTCTACTAAAGACTACAAATTCTGTAAAAAAAAATAAATCAAAAAAATACACATGAACATGTACTTTATGTCTTTATCCCACTCTTTTTTTCTTGTATATTCATATATGGGCAAACATTGAATGATTATTTAAGGACAGGTGCGGCAAATACATCCAATATTCTGTTTATGGAACTTAAAAACAAAGTTTAATTTGAGTTGGACATGACAAAAGACAACATTCAAACTCCCCATCCTTTTTCGCCCATCTTTTTTTATTGGCAGCTGGCAATTACTGCAAAATGAGATGAAGTGCAGCAATTCTTGTAAAAATTGTTGGTCTCTATGGCTACCATTCAGCAGGCACTTTCTTACATGTGGAAATGGCAGCATTGCCTGCTTTCATACAATAGAGTTCATACAATAACAGGCAGTCAATACTTGCTGCACTGGTCTGCTTTGTACAAACTGGAATTTATTTCAGTCGCAGTCGTGGATTTAAATACAAACAGTGGACAGAATACGTGTGGATGACACATAAAGCTACCTATTTATTTAATGTACGCTTTCTTTGTTATTGCAAGCTCAAACCTTTGGAATTTGCAGAATGGAGAATTTTCCTGTTGTCCCTTTATTTCTGTCCATTTATACACTGAAGCTTTTTTTTCCCTCCCCCTGCAGCCAGCTGTCTCTTTCAGTACATAAAAACCTTGAAATCTCGCAGAACAGTACATTACTGTTCTTAGGAGGAAAAAGTCCTCTCTTCTCTCCCTCTTATTTATTTATTTTTACACTTATCACAAGTGGCACAGTCTGAGATGCTTGACAAATTAGAAAATGCGTCCAGTACAGAAGAGAATGGCTCTGGATTCAGACGCACTGTCTAAATGATGGATTTTTAAAACTTGTTTGGCAGCTGAATGGTTGTTTATCCCTGCGGCTGGATGCTGACATGCTAAGCATCATACAAACATCTTCAGAGAGGGGGGAGATGACAGATTATACTGTTGACTGAGTTTTCCCCGTGAGCTTTAAGATGACAGGAGACAGAACGACCGAAATATTCCAGTTTACGTGGTTCCATACATAACTTACGAACTTGAAATGTTTGTCCCTTAAAAAACCTTAATACAGGCAGGTTGCTTGGGATGGTGTATTCCCATTCCTGTTAGGTAAATGTCACCCACTGCTAACCTGAGGCCCTTGGTCTTTCTGTGACTGCAGCTGTCACGCTGTTAGGCATAAGGCAGGTCACTCAGCTGGGGCCCTCAATCTGGCAGGAATGTCACACAAAAAGAGAAGCAAGAGCTCAAGAATGGAAAGAAAAAGAGAGGCTCGTGGCCAAGAAAAGGTCGTCAAGGTGCAAGCCTCTCAACACTTTTCCTGCCCCGTCTCATAAAGAGCTTGGACACAAAGGTTTTGACAGAAGCTCTCGCAACCCTCTGAGTATTAAATTGTAGGAAATGGGGTTGGAGATTTGATGGGAACAACAGACAAAGTTTTTTTTTTTTTTTTTTTATGTGGCAGGCGACTGACCTCGATGTTTGGGAGCCATTGGTGTGTAATAACCTTGGAAAAGCAGAAGAAACTACAAAAGTTGCTGTAAGAAGAGAAAGTAATTAATGTGCTGTTAAAGCGGCATGGATTGAGTAGAGCTTCTTTCATAAGAAGGTTTAAGTGATTGACATATGTGTTTTGTGTTTGTCACAGGCTTGGATTGTAAAAAAAAAAAAAAAAAAAAAAGGAGCGGTTTTGAAAAATGTAAGAAATGGGCTGTAAAAATGCAGCATGACATGAGCGGAGAGCATTTTGTGCAGATGCATTAATGTCAGAGGTTGTAAAAACCTGTGTGTGAGGCAGTTCCAGCGTTCTGTAAAATAGTGAGAGAAGTCAATGCTGTCCATCTGCCATTGAGTAAACGCAAGATTTTGTGCCAGGAATATACCCTTAATGATTCCTAGAGGTTTATGAAAAAATAAAATAAAATGCAGCACAACTGGACCTTTCTCAAGGTTCAACTTAAATTCTCTATGGTAGTGGCAGCTCTTGCATAAATACTTCTTCAACCTCCCAATGAACACAACCAAACACAAAACCACACTGTAGAGAAGCCTATTCTGCAAAAAATATATAGAAATTAAACTGGAGATGGTTAGTTGAAAGCGATATACTGTATATTGTGCTCCTCACTCTTAGCTTAGAAGTTAGCCTTTTTGCTAATCTTGTTAGCAAAAATCTAGCTAACATAGGTTTTATTAGCTTTTTGAAAATATGTAGCTTCGACTTTTGTTACCCACATAAATGGTGTTGAAAAATAATGCTATCCAGTGTTTCTGTATCTGACCATCTCTGCTGATAAAAAAAGAGAAAGTCACAAAAGTTTCAATGATCTTTTTAGCATAAACAAATTAGCTGTTTTCATAGATAGTTGGAACAATTTAGAATGTAAGGACAACTGGTTTGTGTTATTGCTAAAAGGCAGATGCCACAGTAGAAAATAAATCCTTTTCATCATCTCTTTCACAAAAGACATTCCCAGACGTTCACAGAGTAGGGCTGCAATCAAAAGCCATTGCAGTGCCTCTTCAGCAAGGAAGGACATGAAAAAGATTACAGGAACTATTTTAAAAAATATAGCCATTTGTTCGAGTTTTTTCAGCATATTTGGCTAGATTGTAATTATACTCTCTGTGTAGCTGGAAGATGGATTAAATATTCATTTCTAGTTGTTTGTAAAGCACTTTTTGAGTATAATTTCTATTGGTGATTTGTTGCTGTTCCTTCATGACTGAATTAGCAGGCAAACTGCATGGTGGGAAAAAAAAGATTTGGTCGGATAAGGGTTAGGGTTTCTAAAATTTCTTTTAGGCCTAGCTTGTACTGTTCATCTAGTTAAAAGCATACATATTTCTCATCCTATACAAGTTAACTTGTGCTTTAGTTTTTTTTTGCTTATTTTTGATGAAAAGCTGGTAAAGCAAGTGCAGTTTGGTTTTGACACCTGCTAAAGCTAGTTAACGTTAAAACAAGATATCGCAATTGAGGATAAATCTGGTTCATTATTTCACACACAAGAGTGAATGCAATCATAAACCATTGCAAATTGTCCTTACTGTAGTAAGGATATGGGAAACAAAAGTTCTTAAATCTATATGCAATCATTAGCATAACAATATTTATAATACAGATTTCCAATGTGTCCCTGCACATGGATATCATTTTTGACTATGATTTAATATTTGGGGATTCGTGAGGAAAGTTGGAAGGTTTGGAAAGAAAATGTAAATGGTTATTTTAAATTGTGCAATTGCCATTGATTTCTGGTCGGTGTTTGTTGCCATTCTTTTGCAACTATTGTCAGGCCAGCTGTGCTTTGGAACTGTAGTGGCATGTCGGATTCATTTATGCTTTTAATTTCAACAAGGGCCTTCAAGGCTAGTTTATTGTCAAACTCAAGTCAAGACTGCTGCCAGTGCTTTAAGAAATTGTTCCGTTTTAGACTGCACTCTTAATTAACTGTGAGGCACCCTTACACCCTTGATTTGCCACTTTAGCTGTCCTTTTGGGAAAGGGAGGTGAGGGGGTCAAATTATTTAGCAGCTAAGACTTTAATGCAACCTCTTCAGGCAGTGATATAAAGTCTGCATGAGTGCAAAGCCTTAACAAGCATCTGCAGATGTAAATGCATAGTTCAGAAGCGATGATGATTGCAGATAATGACAAGCATACAGTAAAGCCACGCAGTCGGTTGCCCCGAAATCAGTACGGCCATTCTTAAAGATTATATCTGTATGCCAAAGAAGCATTTTGTACAATATTGTTAACGCTGCTTTTACAACTGGCTTGGGGAATTGCATGTCTAAGAGTGGGGGGAAAAAAACGACGTCTCGCCTGTAGTGCAGATATGGACCCAAAAATGTCAACTTAGCATTTAGAGCAAGCCCAGCCGCTCTTACAACCCCATTGATGGTGTTAAAAGCTGACCAAAAGCTATCAAACTGACACTGCCTGACAGAGCAGCAGTGCATCAACCTCTTTACAACACTGTAAAATCGGTTACATTTGTCTATCTGCAACTTACAATATAATGCCAATTTTTATTTCTCTTTCTTGCTTTTATTCATGGCTTTGTTTTAAAAGCCTTTTTTCTTCTGCTTAGTCGTGAACTTTAGTCCAGTGAAGAGGACTCAAACAAAGATGCAGTGCTTCTCTGAGACACAGCTCTAAAAGAAGTTAATTTATGGCCTGTTTGGGAGGCAGGTTTTGGCTTGAATACTTAATAAGGAGGTGCACCTGCAGCCGCATACAAATGAATGGAAATGACGGTTAGTATTTACGCCTCCCTAAGCCACAGGGACCTCCTGATCTGACCACTAATTTTCCAGCAAAGAGAAATAAAGATAACTTTCTTGTTTTTCTAACTGCAGATTTCAGGTGCATAGCATTTTTTGGTCTTCATGATTTTCTTTTGTCGTTTTTCTTTGTGATATTTAATTTTTCTGTCACTGGGATTTGTTGGTCTAATATTAACCACATCTCTTTTGAGCAGAGGCAGATTTGGAGACTTAAAATGACTTCAAGCTATTTTTCTACTGCACTTTTCATTCTAATTTAATATCCATGCATAGGCATTTTTCAGCCTTTCATCAAGAAAGTTTTGAGTTGGGCACCAACTAATCCACCCCAGGGACTTAAGGATTATTGACTGTTTAGTTTTCCATCCTTGCTTTATCATTGGAAACCTTCATAAGAAGTCCAAACTGTGAAAAAACCCAAAACAAACAACCTTAAATGCCTTGCAGAAAAGATGATGGCAGTATCCCCCGGCTTCCTCCCACAGTCCAAAAACATGACTGTTAGGTTAATTGGTCTCTCTAAATTCTCCCGAGGTGTGTGTGTGTGTGTGTGTGTGTGCATGGTTGTTTGTCTCCGTGTTACCCTGCGACAGACTGGTGACCTGTCCAAGGTGTACCCCGCCTCTCGCCTGAAATGTCTCTCTTTAGATAGGCACCAGCACCTGTCCCGACCCGACTAGGGTGTACAGAAAATGGATGGATGGATACACTAACCAATTATGAAACGAGCAATAAATATTACATTTTGTCAAATACCATAATCGAAATGATAAAGGAAATGTAAATAAAACGATCAATGGTCCAGTTATCATATTAAGTTGCCTTTGATTATATTTGGGGTGTAAATGCCACTTCATTCTAAGAAATAAAAGGAACAAAAGAGAAACGATAAAGAAAATATGGAACAACAAAAAGACTAGGAAGACCGTTAGTGTTGGGAGCCACCAGGATAATTCATCAGCTGTTTGGCAGCAGATTCTCTGATATTCAGGAGCTTCACACTTTGCACTTAAAACCAGATGGTGTGCTGAGAAAAAAGTTACGGAAGCCTGAAACACATGCCTGAGACAAGCAAAACATAAACTGACTCTTGCAGCGTTTCATCCAAAGAGATAACTATGCAGAGATGCAAAAAACACATACTGCATTTGAGTTCAACTGCAGTATAAACAAGGTGATCAGATCCGGTTCTGAGTGGGTATGGATAAGGCTTCGTCTGTTGCTGAAGTTTCTTGGGACTTAAGCTCTGTCTGTGTCTTCAAACAAAGCACATCCTCCATCCCTGGTGGGACTAAAACTTCCAGGAGAGGAGTTGTCACATTTGACTGACCCACCAATAAGAAGTTGATTTTGCTGAACTTAGAATTGATAGTAGAAAAATGGGCAGATAAGGACCGTTGTATTATCAGATTTCTTCTGGTTGCGGAGCTCCACAATAATGGTGTTCTTTTTTTATTCATTTATTTTTTTAAGCAAAACAGTACAACAGTTTGGAAGGTCAAATAAAGATAAATTGTTTTAAGGAACCTGCTCTAATTTCTAAATTATGTGGTAAGTTTGACTAAATGAACATTTTGCTGACCAGTTGAAGTAGGCATAAAGACAGAGTCTCTGTAAGAGCGAGGTCTACATTCAGAGTTGTGTTACCACATACAGTCAGTAAGATTTAAGTACTTCATTATGGAAATGCCAATTTATCATTTTATTATAAAAACTGGTGTTAATCTCTCATGCGTTTTCTTTTTGGTTGTTTGGTACTGTAGCAAGAGCATATTCGTTTGGCATTAAGCTCCTTGGATCTCCAAAATGCATTGCAGCAATTAAGTCTCTCCGCTTGTTCTTTTGTCTTAAACCAAATGGATTTCCCTTATCAATACTATAGGATTATGTGGGATAGGATCTCTCAGGGCCGCCTGCCTTAGCCAGCAGCCTCCTAAAGATTCTGTTGTCGTCACCTTCAGAGGGACGGTGCAATTCAGATGCGTTCACCTACGATTGCACTTCACTGCATGCTGGTATGGCGTTGGCAGATCTATGCTTCCAGTAGCGTATATAAGCCTTTTCTACCAGGCCTTTGTTGCCTCTGAAGTGGAGATGACTGAACTGATGCAGTGTCCCGGTGGAGTAAACGTGTTTAAATGACAACCCATTTTTGTCTCACCTTGAACCTAATTGACTCCCTTAAAACTGGGGTTTGGAAAGTGCTGACACAATCCACTGCAAACGCTGGCTCTGCATTGAGCTGTATTTGGACTTTGTATCACATTCACATTCTTATGAGCATATTTCTTTATAAAGGATTTTTCAAAAGGCTTTTGCTGTTCAGATATTTCATTCTAGTCTGATAAACTGGCAGTCTATTCATATGAAAAATTGCTACTAAATAAATTGATTTACACTTTTTAAGTTGAAAAAACAATGTGTTAATATATATATATATATATATATATATATATATATATATATTATGTCTTTATAAAATCACTTTACATACCTGCACTTAATGCTTTTTTCAACCAGCTTGTGCATTTATGAAAGCATTTAATATTTACTATAAAATTTCACAAAGCTGAATAATACAGAGTAAAAGATCTTTTATTGTTTTTTTATTTTATTTTTTTGCATACTATCTTTAGATCATCCAGGGTCCTGGGTCCATTCCTATTCTCTCTTCTCTTTAGCTCATTCTACAAGTTATCTACAGCAGTGGTTCTCAAACTTTTTTCAGTGATGTACCCCCTTAAAAATATATTTTTAGTCAAGTACCCCCTGACACGGGCAAAACATTTTTGGAATTAAAAAGGGGTACAGTGCTGTAAAATCACTGTCTGATTTATTAAAGCCAAACAACTTATATCAGTGAACCTGACAAATACATCCATATTGCAAACATTGCATGGTTAAACAAAAAAGAAAAACAGAAGACGGTGACCACCAGGAAGGTATAAAACCAGTCAAACCGTTTTATTTTAAAGGATATTGAAACTAAATACTGAATATAAAATTCAGTGCATGAACACACATTTATATTTTATCGAACTTTTCACAAAATAATTTTTCCCAAGACTTATTATGAGGAGCCTACTGATTTTTTAAAGATATTTTGAAAAGCTTCACGTACCCCCTGCAGTACCTCCATGTACCCCCATTTGAGAACCACTGCTCTAGGGTGTCCCTACGCTCTTTCAGGTCTCATACTGATGTTTCCAGTTTTGTTAGAGCCAAATTATAGACAGCGTTTCACCAGGACACCTAGAGTGAGGAGCCCCGCCCCTTTCCCCCTTGCGCCTCAGACAGAGTTTGGGGAAAAAGATGGCGGTCGTTCTTCGTTCGCTAAAGCTGTTCTTGTTTACAGGTTAGTAGTGTGAAGCTGGTGGAAACTGTCCCCGCTAAAATGTAAATTTACAAGTTCATTCGGTGCTGATTTCGTAATTACTTGCTAGACGTAGGGAAAAAGAGTGATTTTGTTTCATAATTACGGTTTGTAGCTATAACGGTCGTAAAACAGCCGTTATAGAAGTTTGCTACATGTATCTAAACTTCGATACACTCTCCAACCCAACCTTATTAAGATTTCGGTGGTATCCTGACGGGTTGTGTTATCTTTTGATAGGAAGTGTTAAAGTTACTCTGTTACATGTACCGGAAATCAGTTCTCATCAGTTTCAAACATTTATTATAGACGTTACCACTTTTCCCCTACTACCCTGTAATTGATTCTACTGTACTAGCTTAAGCTAGATCTAGTCCTCTAAATATGCCCATATTAAATTATAGAACTAATAATATGATTACATTTTTCAGAGTTATTACAATTCACAGAAATTAGTAGCCTTACAATTTCACTGAACTTGAGGAATAGTTTTCTTTTTATGTAAATCTGTAAGATTTAAATCGATTGTTGAATTGTTTTGATTTGGCCCATGGATGCTGTCACAGCTGGTGTGGGCTGATGTTGTTTATTGAAGTAGATGGAATATGGTTGTTTTGGAGCAACGGAAGGACACATGGACATGAATGCACAAAGGAATGTTCAATGTATGATTGCATGATTTCATGATTTTGACAATTTGTAATAAAACAGACAGAGTTTGGGGAAGAAAACGGCGGTCGTTCTTCGTTCGCTAAAGCTGTTCTTGTTTACAGGCTTCCCACTCGGAAGAAAGGAGAAGAAGAGACAAAACAAACATCAATTGTTGCAACTGTTTCAATACAGCTGAGACATGTAACATAGGTATAAAAAACATTTTTTCTGAGGTAACAGCCTGCGATGTCATCGATGACATCACGTCCGTCCCTGACTGTCACTGATGACATCAGACCGACAAAACGAACGTGATGTCATCGATGACATCGCAGGCTGTTCCTTCAGAAGTGCTTGAATAAGACGACCACGTGGTAATGTGAAGGCCTGTGAAGGCCCTCGCACCGAATGTGGACGCGAGGGCCTGTGAAGGCCTGGGATCCTTCAAGGACCTGGCCTGTGAAGACCCTCGCACCGAACGTGGACGCGAGGGCCTGTGAAGGCCAGGGATCCTTCATGGACCTGGCCTGTGAAGGCCCTCGCACCGAACGTGGAAGCGAGGGCCTGTGAAGGCCAGGGATCCTTGAATGACCTGACCTGTGAAGGCCCTCGCACCGAACGTGGACGCGAGGGCCTGTGAAGGCCAGGGATCCTTGAATGACCTGACCTGTGAAGGCCTTTGCATCGCCACGTGGACGCGAGGGGACTGTGAAGGCCAGGGATCCTTCATGGACCTGGCCTGTGAAGGCCCTTGCACCGCCACATGGACGCGAGGGCCTGTGAAGGCCAGGGATCCTTCAAGGACCTGGCCTGTGAAGGCCCTCGCACCGCCACCTGGATGCGAAGGCATGTGAAGGCCCTGGCCTGTGAAAGCCCTCGCACCAGCACCTGTATGCGAGGGCCTGTGAAGTCGTGTAAAAGTAGTAGAAAAAGTTGAGTACCTTTCTACCGTTTCTACTCTCTGCTCCTTCCATGCGTTGCTCTACAGGATTGGGGTCTGGAACCAAGATGATCATGTAAGGTTTTTTTTTTTCAGGAAAGGAATTCTGTGTTTGGTCATATTTTGCATGGTTATCTGCCGTAAAGACCAGATAACACATCGGTTTAAAACTTCTGCTACAGCCCACCAGATGTTTAATTTACATGTCCTGGTATTAATGTTATGCAAATTTTAATTGAGTGTTAAGACCTACATAGAGAGCAAAGCCTTCATCCAATCTGAACACAGTTCTAGTTTTAAGCTTTGTTGATGTTTTGTAATCACTAAAGGGTTTTGCTCTTGATAGACTGATAGGTAAGGCTCCATGTTATGTTATAACCTCAGGGAAACAGAAACTCATGGAATCCAATGGTAATTTGGCTCCCACTTATAGCTTACAAGAAACTCTGACATCTGGCACTGACATGTATTTCACTGTTTGTCCTGTGTGTCTCTGTGTTGCCCTGTGATTGACTAGCAACCAGTCCAGGGTGAACTCCACCAGTGATTGCTAAGATGGGCACCAACCCCACAGGGATAAGCGGGTAAAGACAATGGATGGACGGAGTTCTTCCACTGTGAGCTATATAAAGATTTTCCATTTAGGTATTGCTTGTTACCAAACTACATGACAAACAGGTTCATGACCCAGGTGCCCATGAGGGTCTCTGTCAGCTGTCGTGACAGCTTGAGAACTGGGTAGTAGTTACGCTGTCACTTGAAATGACCACATACTCTTCCCCCGCTTTCCGTCCTACTGCCATTCTCCACAGTCACTCTTTTACAGAAATCTGGCTTGTGACGCTGAGCCGCGGTGATGCAGTGGTGGCGACTGGGGATTTTTTTTCGATGGGAGCTGCAAAACTGTAATCAGTCATTATGTCAGAGACGAGCCCGTGAGCTCCGCTCCAGCTCATTCAGCCAAATAATAAGCAGCAGATAACGGCACTAGCATGCAGGCTGCAACGGAGCCCCGCGGGTGAGGAGCTAGAAACCAAGGGTTGGCGAGGGGGGGGCTTTATTTTTCATCTCGTGTGCCTACTCAGGGATGCTTGGTAGGGGCTAGATTGTCTTATGTGATGAATTTACAGACACAGTTTTCAGGACTTTTGTGCATGGAGTGCAAAATCTATTTAAATGAGAGTATATGTGGAAGAGAAGCTCAAGGGAGTAAATTAGGTGCTGGTTTTATGTTTTATTAAGTATTTGTTAGATGTGTCTTCTGAAAACCACAAAATTTCATGATTAGATCCATAAAGGTAAAAAGGGATACTCCTGCCTCTTTAGCATTTGGCAACTTGAAGAACTGCAGAACTGGTATAACTAAGCCATGTTTTCCCACACAATGTCCACAAATTTTCTTTTGGTCTGAGATCAGAAGTTTTTGAATGCCACACCAACATAGTGACATTTGTTGTTGTTAAGACAACAAAGGTAACTGGCTTGGTAGCAGAATTAGAGTCAGTAGATGCGTTTCCATTGACCACACAATTGCACAATTTGATTTTATTTTTAAAATATGAAAAATGACAACCTCTTACAAGCTTCAGCCATCATCTTCACAGACGGCTGGACTTTTTAAAAATTGTTAGAATAGATGGATATGACGCCTTAAGGCAGTGGTTCCCAAAGTGTGGGGCGTGCCCCCAAGGGGAGGCGCAGTGCCATTGCAGGGTGGGGGGCACGGGAAGCGGTATGGATGAATGAAAGAAAAAAACATACAGTTACACAAAAGTGTTTCACTTTCTCTTTCATTTAACATTAGACAGCGAGGGGGAAAAATGTTTTGTGACTTTTTAATCAGTGAATACAGCTTGGACTGCATGAGATGAGAAGAACATGCAATACTGGAGAATGTTGACAGTGATATGACTTGCAATAAATAAATAAAAAATTAAAATATGTTAATGTCTTTCTGCTTCGGGTTGAGAGCAAACACAAACCTCAGAAAATTAGTAGAGAGCTTGAGTGCATGCATTATGTGGTGCACAGTGATATTGTGACGTCGATAAAATTGCGATGTATTGCGCAGCCCTATGTGTAACCGTTGGGCACTAATAATGTTAAAGTTCATACCTGATTTAGTCTTGGCTTAAACTAAGGAGCTATTTAACAGATTTTAAATGCGTCTGGTTAGCATTTGATAAACTCTAGTGCAAGTCTAAACTATTTAATTTATGTAATTTATTTTACTGATCTATGTAATTTTGCACTGAACAGAGACTTTTTAAAACACAACCTACATCTTGACCTTTATTCTGTTTCTGAAACAAGAAAGAAGCTGTTGGCCCACCTTTAAAAATTAAGCATAAAACCCCTAAATGTATAGATGAGTCAAACCTGGACTTAATTATCCCACATTCATTACAGATTATTTAAGTCCAGAGTAATGGAAGATTCTTCATCCTCCCTAACATATTACCAAAATCCTACCTCATTCTTGCTATTGCGTTACTACTTTTCATCATCTCTTATGATCTGGGTGTGTCATTTCAGCTTTGGTAATATACTTATAAAAGAAACAGACCCCCTGTTTTTTCTTAGCTCTGTGCCTGCCCCAACCTCCCTCACAGAGGTTTGTCATTCCATAACAAGGGTCAGAGCCTCCTATTGTCTCTCCTCGGCATTCCTCAGCATGGTGGTATTGACTGACTCTGCTGGGTGAGTGGTGCCATACAACGTCCATACATCATCTGGAAGACAGAGTGACAGACAGTGGGAGCTGAGATGTCAGATCTCTCTCTTCAGGCTACTGACATCCACTCCCTTCCTGTTCCCCACAGTGACACTCCATCTTCTGACTGAGGCTGCATTGATATTTGGGGCCTGCCCACTCCCAGACCCCACCAGCAGCAGCAGCAACAAATGACACCGTCGTGTTATAAATTACCCTATGGAGGACGGCACGGGCATAACTTTGCTTCCAGTTAATGCTTTTGGAGCAAACAGCCATAGAGATATAAATGGTATTTAATCATTTACAGACTTATTATAATTGGTTCACTACTCTATGCATGCAGAGATTGATAGCTAGATTAATCTCATCAAAATGTTAAGCTTTTATAATCTTCTCATGAACCCCTTTTAACCCCCTCATACATAATAAATGCAGCTAAAAAGTCAGGTTCACATAGAGCAAATAGCTCAACAGCGTAGCATGCTTGTTGTAGTCGAAACATATGAAAGTGCAGCATGACACTAGACTATGAGCTCATGCAGGTCAGCGTAGGTCGACACTTTATGGAATTCCTGCCCATAATGGTTAATAAGGTTGGTGTAGTCACTGCCTTGCAACATATCAGTGGAATGCAGGAGTGAGGCATTTGTCTGTAAACCAGTTTTATTACACCTGCTCCAGCAGTTTTGTCTTGTCTTCATGTTACACTCCGGTGTTCCACTTTCCCGGCTCCTAGCGTGTGACAGCAGGAGTCCTGTTGTCACCCGTGAACTCCGTGACGCACTATGCCTCTGTTTTCTTATTTATGTTTTTTGGTCGTTCCTGAGCCTCCCCCTTAAGCCCATGCTGCTTTAAAACACAGCTGGAGAGTCCCTTGCACTCGCAGCAGAGCAGAAATAATGGGTTCAGCAGCTCGGATGCAGCCGTGACTCACAGGTAATTTGCTAATTTCTGTCTTCTCAGCTGGTGTTAGTGGTTGTTGGATGGCACAGCTTTCAGGTGTGTAAAAGTGATTTGCACCCTTCATCTCGCTGGGTTAGGACACACAGGGGTGTCTTAATGAATTGGAATAACTCTAAAGGTTGATTTATTTCAGAGATTTAATCCTGTAAGTACAAATAAAGTTATTATATAGTTTCAGCACACAGAGTGATACATTTCAAATATTTATTTCTGCTGGTGAGGGTGGTTACTTTACCACATGCGTTCAATAAATCGGGGCTGCCTCAATACACTGTTGCATGGTGATCATCAGCCACAGTGTAGAGGTTAGGGAGGAAGAGGTTGGTGAGGAAACCCAGTTTGCTTTATTAGCAGCCTTCAGCATATTTGCATTGTTGGAGCTGGTATTTATCTTCCTTTTTCACAATGCTACGTGGAACCTCTATCGGGTTTTATACAGACCAGTTTATTGGCCAATCCAGCACAGTGATATCTTAGTCATTAAATCAGAGATTGAAACTTCTGGTACTGTGGCTATGTGCCAAGTACAGCTGAAAAATTAAATCAGTAAATCCAGAAGGGTTGTCGGTAGAAGGAAGCGTTCTCCAATATTTATTGGTTGTCTGTTGTGCTGACTGTGGAGTTCAGAAAAATTGTATTTTGTGCCCCTTGTTTCAGAAACCTATCAGGGTTTTGGTTATCTGACTTGCTTCTTCACCTTTTTTTTCCTTCCACTAAACTTTTGGTTGCTGTCATTTGTTGCAAAGACCTTTTCCGGTTTTCCCTACTAGGTCTCTGTCTGCTGGACAGCTGACATGTTACAAGTCTTATCCATAATTATAATTACATAACATTTCTGCTTTGGAACAATTTTTTATGGATCTTAAGTCATCCTAGGCATATTTCCTGGAAAACAGAACAGTTGGTTTTACACTTTTTAAAAATGAACTACTAAAATAAATTACCCTTTAGATGTTTACTTACATTCACCTAATGGCAAGAAAAAGCAGATTGTGCTTTACTTTCTGTTCCCTTTGGCAAATCAAGTTGGGATTTTACAACAATTAAAATCTTACCTCTAGAAACCCCTATATTTGTGTTTGGTTTTTTCTGCAGCTGCATTGCATTCATTCACAGCAAACATTTTTCTTACATAACTGTATAGTTGTGGGTAAATCAACCTTCTGTTTAGACAGCCTGAGCCCTGCTTATGGAATTCCATAACAATCCCAAGAGAAGCCCTTTTCCTCAAGCTGACGGGGAAAATTGGGATTGGAAAGTCCGTTGAAGCCACTTTTAATTACAGTGGAAGCGAAGGCTGAAACTTAGCAGGAATGAAGTGCTTTTCGTGCATTGATTTTTCGTTGCATCTACAAATGCCTGGAAAAGAGGAAGAGACAGAAGTGAACTTTTTTTTTTGCTGCATTGCAGGCTAAAAGAGGCTATTTTGTTTATTTATTTTTTACATTTTTATTTTTGTGTTTCTGTTTTCCCTCTAATACAATGAGAACATCCATATTAAACCATGCTTCTCATCTAATTAGGAAATGCCACTAAAAATGAAAATGGAGCAGAGCCAGGTCTGGAAAGGAGCCATGCAAGCACTTTGTTTTGATGGAGTTTTGATGGTTTTTGTTATTCATTGTGACGACTCAGTAACTTTGGCCGGTCATCCTTGCGGCATCTTGCGATGCGAGTGAGGAGGTGTGACAAAGCGCGGTGGTACAGATCATCCTGTGCTTGTCCTGCAGGTCTGAGCTGTGGATTCATACCAATTCCTGTTTTGCCACGATCTTGAGCCTCTATTCTGGCAAAATGTCACCCTCACCTGGTTATTAGAGACTGGCTGTCACCTCGAATGCCTGCAGGAGATCCCTCTACCTCTGCTCGTGCGTATGAGTCCAGACTACAAAAAAAAAAAGATCAGTTGCTTAAAAATAAAAAGACGGCAGCTCTGCTTTTGTTTCTCCGTTTTCAAGATTACGGTTCCTCCTGGTTTCCTGACGAGATGAACTGACCCCAAGCTTTGCACAATCACACCAGCAGATGCAACAATTCATCATGCACAAGAAACCACTCTCTTCCAACCATCTGTTTCTGTGCGTCTGCCACTGTACTGTAACAGTTTGAGATCTTTCATCCATACACAGCAATGCTTTTTCAAATATCCTCACTTGATAAAAAAAAAAGCCTCTTAAAACCTTTTCACATTTTGTTGTGTTATAAACAAAATCTTCAATGTGTTTTATTTGAGTTTTAGTAAACACTACTGTCTACTAATTGTGAACTAAACAGAAAAAATAATACAAGGACTGTGGTGCGGCTCCTTTACTTTAAAGCAGTGTTTCTCAGTTATTTTCTGTCATGCCCCCCTAGGGATCATACATTTCTTCACACCACCCCAGTGCCCTTGCCTCCTCCAAATCTGATGATATTAAATAATTTGTCTGTAGAAACCAGCATTCTCCAGCATTCTACGAACTGATTATCAAAACACTTGCTATATTGTTCTTTGTCTCAAAACAATTTCCAAATTCAGTATATTAACTCAGTCAGTAACATTTCATCAAGACTGCTCAGTCTGAAAGAGAAAAAGTGTAAATGATTCACTGGGATGTGTGTGACTTTGCAGTTTTAAAAAGTTGTACTTTAACATTAGTTATATGTCAGATTCTTCAGCGTATTGTACAAAATATGCCACAATATTTTTTATATTCAGTTGGTAATAATTTTACAGTTAAATAACTTATTCTAAGTTAATCTTTTAAAACATCAGAATCAGATAATCAGCCAATGTTTTTTTTTTTTAAACGATTGTTTGAAAAAAAAAAAAACGATTGTTTTTATTTCAAAGAAAGAATCAGACTTACATAGTGGTCACATTACAGATTGCTCTATAGAAGCTATTTTTCTGATTAAAATGACTTTTTACTCATAAAGTAACATCTTTCTTCCAGAAATATTGTCTTTTTTATGCTAGTAGTTTAACTATTCTTCAAATATGACTTTGTACTTTATTCTTGTATTTGAAAAAAAAAAATCAAAAGATCTTAGTCTGATCATAAAGCTCTGTCATACTTGCTTTACTAACCTCTGCTGCCATTTTTCACTTCACTGTCACCAACTTCTCCTTCTCTCCTCCATAAATTATATTTCAAAACCTCCTCGCTGATCCTGCACACCTCAGAGTTATGGGTGTGTAAAAACTTCTCAGCATTCATTTGAGTTCTGCTGAGCCATGGCAACAATCAAATTAATTGATTGTTGAAGCACAGTCACATAGGAAATTTCCAGGAGACTGCCCTTGAGGTCAGAAGTTTGAGAACCCAGTTAGAGTCGGCAAAAGACTTGAGGCTGGGATGGAGGTTCCCCTTCCAACAAGACAATGACTCTAAAAATACAGCCAGAACAGCAATGGAGTGGTTTGGATCAAAGCTTTCTGTGATGTAATAGACTCCTGTTTTAGTGGTCCAGTCAGTGAGTCCAACTGAGACTTAAACCTATGCTCACTCACTGTACAATCTGGATGAGCGTGAGTCATTTTAAATGAAGAATTTAAAACCATGTACCGTTTTCTTTCCATGTAACAATTATGCACTCAGTGAAAGAGCTCAAAAGATGTGCCTACTTTTCAGGCCAATATACGCGCTTGAAATCTTAGCCCCGACTTGTAGATGACCTGTGAAACAAAATGTGCAGTGCAGACTATCAATATATTTTGTAGGAGTTAGTGAAAGGTTTACTATTGAGAGTCCTGATATTGTGTTACCTCAACTGGATAGCCAGAATGAATTATTATGCTTAGTTAAATGCACTGGACCCCCAAGTTGGTAAAAGGCAAGAATGTTACAGGGATCAAATTTCCTGCTTTGGGGGCCGATAAAAAAATTAGGAACCTTTTCTTCATTTCTCAGCATCAGCAGAAAAACAAAATTAGGAATTGATATGAAAGAGCTTGTAATATGATCACAAGAGGAGAGCCTATTTTCTCCCTGATTAATATCTGTAAAGAGCCTTAACATAAATTCTGCTTTTTTTTGCAGTATTATTAACTGAAACTGGGAAATGTGAAATTAAAATATAATTGCATTTATTCAGCAATTCAACATAACCATCGGTGACACAATTATTGATAACCCCACAGGCAGTACTTTTTTACAATTTGTTCAATCCTTATTTTCTAATAGAGCCAGACTTAAGTTTTTTATTACTTTATTTTTTTCTATTATTTTAAAGACTGGAGAATGCAGAGAGAAACCTTTGACCATTCCTATTTTTTACAATCTCTCAAGAATCCTCTTGAGTTCTGCTCTCTTCCCTGCAGTATTGTTTAGTATTTACCAGATGTGTTTGGGTCAAAATTAAAGTAAAAGCATAAAGGTCGTGAGTCCTAAGTTTTCAATTTTGAGTTTTAAACAAGTGATTTTACCACAATGTAATCTATTCAGAGTAATATGTTTTAAATGGGTTTGAAAGGTGCTACTGTGTTGATTAGTACAAATAACAACTAAGTCACACAAACAAAAAGAAATTCAGTAAATTTAAGATGTAATGAGCAAATTGATCCATAGTAACAATTATTTGGACCTGGGTAAAATAATAATAAAAAAAATTCATGCTGACCAACTGTAACAGTATAGACCTGCTTTTACAACATAATGAGTAGCATCAGATGATAAAAATAACTCAAACTTTTCATACAACTGTATCAAAACTAGTTTGTAATCACATTTACTTTCTGCCAGATTGGATGCACTTTCTATATTGTGGTTCAGGCTCAAACAATGTAAAACTTGCACCTACACTTTGGAGCTTGTGACGTTCAAGTCTCGATGATTAAATTAACAGGCACACAAAAAACATTGTTCACGTTAAGCATATGTTAGTTCCATTATTAGCTTTCCTTTATCATTCTTTGTGTAAGTTTGAATGTCAAAACAAAGTTGGTTGCTGATCCTATTTTTTCTTTTCTTCCATTTCTCAACTGTATTTTTAGACCACCTTGTAGTTTGTGCAAGCAAATGAAATTATATATATATATTTTTACTCTGTGTTAGACAAAAGGATTGAGAATTTACTCAAGGCTGCTGTAAATCCAGGCATGTAACTTTAATTGATTCAAGAATGTATAAGCAATAATGAAATTTAGTGGATAAAATCTATTTAATTTAAACCATAATTTGGAGACTAAACCTTCATGTAGATAAATTATTAATTACATTTTTTTTCAATAAACTTATCTATAACGCCAAGTTGCAGCTAGTGTTGCATTTGTGACCTAGCAAGAAAACTGGGTGACCCACCTGCTTGAAAAAAAGGGGAGCGTGGAATACTAAAATATATTTATGTAATTCATTATTTATTTCAGACAAACCTTATGTCTTCAGATAGGACACCACAGTTGCTTTCTATCTCACAGTATTTTGCACTGGGTCCTTCAGCCAACACAATGGCCAAACCTTTATGGCAGCTCTGGCAACCCGTACTTGATGTTGATAGAACTGCTGGCCGCACTTCATCTTCTAGAGGCTCAAAGTTGAGAATTGGTCTGAGACGTGGCGTTATATCTAACTGGAAGCAGCTTAACATTATGGTACAGATACAGTATATGGTATATAGTACCCCCTCCTGCTGTTTAGGTGCTGCTGTTTTTTTTTTCTCCCTAACTTTTGCACACTTTCCAAATAGAGTTAAAGGACAAGCTTTCTCTACCACCATTAGAGTATTTGCTGCTGTCATTGGATGCAGAAGAAAAGCAAGTAGGCAGCACAAAAGATGCAGCATGCTTGGTGCAGCAATATTGGCAAATGATGGGTGAGTGCAGCAGGCTGGATCCCGTGACTGGCGTGGTTCCATTGTTGCATGTTAAGTTGTTGTTTTTTTCCAAACTAAATGAAGTCATAAGTAATTGGTGTGAAAGTCCAACTCAAGTCCAAAGTTTTTGTTTTGATGTTTGTCAAGTATAAAGTCATAAAATTTACGGGTGTGACTCGATGGTAAGTCGCATGAATTCCATCCCTGTGGATATTTAATTAGGCACTTAGATGTACATAGAAACACGTTGATTTTGTGTCTTGTGAATCATTTCTATCTTGATTTGACCATATGTTTTGGATCCCTATGCTACTGACAACCCATTTGTATTTCAGTGTTTAACAGACTGACAGGTTTTCCAGATGACAGTATCTAAATAATTAACACACACCTAAACAAATAAATATAACTTAAATTAAATTTCAAAATTTTGTACTCTGTTTCTGTAGTTTTGTATTTGTCACTGGTTTGAAATGGACTCTAGGCTATTCCTTCAAAATGCTGAATGATGAAACAATAGCTCCTTCAAAAATGACCCTCGATTGACTTAGGACCGACTAAAAACATAATAATGAAGAAGTAAAACATTTAAACAAGATCAAACATAAGCTCTTAAGTATATACTTCTTCCATCAAGGAACTTCATCACACTATCACACTGTTTTTACAGTTTTATTTAATGCTCCAACTGTCAACGTATCTAAGCTTAGCAAAATTATGCAGCTTCAATAAAATATGTATTTATTTCAAGGCTTTAAGGCATCTCTGCAAAGATGAGAGGGTACAACTGATGTCACCAGTTCGAAAGCAAGTGCTACACCTTGCTGCTAACCATTATCCCCCAACGTAGCAGTCTCATCTCTGCTGGACTGCAAGATGTTAGAAGTGGGATTTGGTTTGGCTTTAGAGGTGAATATCTGTGTGCAGCTTCACGTTTCTAGACATCTTGTTCTATGCACAGCCCTTTGCTCTCATTCAAGCTTTTCTTGGATCCTTTTCTGATTCTGCCATTTTTTTCCATCCCTGTTCAGTTCAGTCACGTTTGCTCATTGCAGGTAACCTGATGAGAACATTGTCCTTATCTCCTGCTGAGCTGAAAAATTGAACTTGTTTCCAAAGCCCGTAAGAATGCAGTTGATTGTCACATGCTCCCACTGAAGCCACTGAAATGGCAATTCTTTCCAAAGACGAAAAGATGCCTATCATCCTTTTCTGAGTTTTCTTTTTCTTCCGCTTGGTGCTATGTGTTTAAATATTCTTCTACAAATGTGATTTAGTAGGCAGAGAGCTTTGGGACTTTGAGGTCGCAGCAGACGAGACCTCGGTGTGTAGTAAGCGGCAACAGCATATGTAGGTTAAGGTTATCACAAGACGTAAGGGACATCCTGCAGGAACGGTGTGGATTCAAGGGTATAGTCTTCAAAACGGCAAGATATATAAAAAAAAACATTAAACATTTTCTCATTATTTCACAAAATTCTTTCCCTTAGATGCAGCTGAGCAGATTTTGTGCATCCCTATTGCGTTATAGCATCTAATTTATAGTAGTTGTTTTCCGTCGGCTCTTATTTCCACCAAGACAATGTTCATCGTGGATTCAATTATCTCTTCTGATTCAGAGGAGACTCGTTCAGAGCCATGTTGCTCTCAGATGGTGCGTTATCGTACCCCGTAGATTTATGTCAGAGCTGAATGAATGATGGCGTTGCAATTTTCTGCATGAAAAGCAGAGCTGTGGGGACTGTGTGTGTTTTCTAAGCTCTTATCAGCTGTGTGGTAAAGATGTATGGGCCATACTGTGTGTTCTTTTTCCATTTACTGACCAATGTTGAGGCCTGTCACTAGCTTTTCTGTTGCTTGGGTTTGCCATGAGAATTTTGTTGGTATTTCCTCTTTATGGATCTATTTTTGAGGTGATGATTCAGTGACGTTCTGCAAGCATTTTCTCAGTAGGTACATCACAGAAACTTGTCAGATTAAAGGCTGTTAATTTAACTGGTGGATGAATTGGAGATTCATTTAAATGATCACTTTGTTATCCCCAAGAGTTAGGCCTGAGAAATTTGTCAAATCAATTTAATTTGCCACTGATTTGGGAAACTGGATGGATTTGGAAAAAAACTGAAATGACAACACATGACTTAATTTTAGCTGTCAGAAGGGAATTTGATTTCAGATTTTCTATAAATAGAAGAAAATTCAAAATGGGGAAAAAATGCTATTTATAAAATTTATTCTCCATCCGTGCGTCTATTTTGACATTTCCACTTTTGTTTTCAAATAATAATAAAAAAAGTCTAATACTGATTACTCCGGAAGCAGGAGCCTGGAAAACTATGGCATTTTAACATAAATGTTTTGGGTCCATATGCCAAAGTGTTACATATTTTGTCCTACATAATCTCAGTTTTTGACTACCCAACTATGAAGACCTGCAGGTCCGCAGTAAACTATTTGGCCAAAGTTATCTCGGCTGAATCTTTCTGCAGTAGAAGCTGTTGACAACCTCAATCCATGCTTGTAGACGGCTACCTAGCGTGAGGTTGCACAGCCCATTACTGTTGCAGCAGTTATGGTTATGTCTTTCTTTGTAGTCCCAGTGAAAGGTTGATGTGCCCTGAGATGACCGGCCCCTCCTCACAGGGGTCCTGTGATATCTCGGTTGTCTCTTTCCAGGCCTGAATAGGCACATTGTGCCGCTGTCTGCCTGCTGCTGTTCTGTAGACTGCTGCACACACCTGTCAAGCTATGTCCACAGCGCCTTGGGTGTTGAGATACACCAGAGCCCTTTCACACACACACACACACACCTAAAAGCAGTCCGATATGAACAAATAAACGCTCGGTTACATGAACCATATGCAAAGACACGGATGTATATACATGAGAAGTGCACAACTGAATCTTATGTAAACGCATGTAGATACTCTCACACAAAGACTGAAATTCATTGAAAACACATCTCTGCGTTTGCTCATGCCAAAGTTATATTCAGCATGCAGGCTGGACCCCAGAACTTGGAGAGAGTCAAGTTCCATACTTGACGGGGGGGATGGGGGGGGGGGAGGCAAGGGCACCAAAGGTTGGCTGGGGTGCACACGCTAGCACATGGGAACACATTTCAGGAGTAAACTACCGGTAACTTGATATACGTTCTCAATCAGTTACAGATTTTTGGAGCAGAGGAAGCCTGTTGAATGGCATAGTTAGTCTCACACAATTAGACCCAGCGAAGAGGACATTTTTCAACAACTGTTTTCGTGATTCATCAGCTCAGTGGAGCTCAGACAGAATTAGAGGTGTCACTTTTGACTTAGAACAATTTATCATAATTTTTTCTTTTTTTCTAGACCAATAAGTTAAAAATAATGACTTACTGATTGGGCATTGCAAAAATGAATAAATAAATATCTGCAGCCCTACATCATTTAAATAGGAAAACAAAAATATTCGTCTCGGTAATATCTTTTTCTTGTTATACATTTTACCTAGTACTTGCTTTTGGCATTGTATTACCAATTCTAATCTGTGATCCTTGACCTTTTGATTTAGCTTGAAGAAAAAAAGTAGTTTGTAATCACATTATTCAAATGTATTTTGTATGAAGTCTTACAATTGTTTCTTTAGACTCTGAAAACAGGAGGCATTGTCCTTGATTTCTTGCTTCACTTGAGTACATCCTCTCATTGCCTTTGAGTGTTCTCCTGTGGCCTTGTGCTGGGAGCCCTTAACATAATGAGCCTCTACATCACACTTTATCATCAAAGTAACATGCTAAATGACCATTTGCACATACACGTGTTAAGCATGCTACTGATGGACCTATGACTCGGTGTCAGCAATACAATGTCCGTGCTGACTCTTGTGCCCTCTTCCAAGGGTGATCATTGTATTTTGGATGAGGATGACTCAAATAACGATGCCTATTATCTAGATGGTGGTCCTCTTGAAAGAAAATATCTCTTTTTAATCATATATACAATAAATATTATTAGAAGCACTTGACAGACAACTGGCTGCGCATAATATGTTTGCCTGAGACTTGGTGGCTTTGTGCTTACAAGGCAACCTCTATGTCTAGTTACCTTCTCTCATTGTTGTGACCAGGTAGGAAGTACCAGCTCTTTTAGGCCAGGATTGAGGTTGTATGGCTAATTTTGACTGTTGGTTTCTCCAGCTACTGCCTGTAATAATGCTGTCCATTTTGTGCTGGCAAGGCTTACACCCTCTTGTTCCCGTTATGGAGATACCAGCTCCTTATAAACTAAATAATTTACAAACCCTTTAGCTAGGTTTTATGCGTTTTGAATAGAATCAAAATCAGACCATTTTGCTTGACTCCTTTACTGTTTTTGTCAGTGAGGATAGTGTTGTTCTTTGTAACCATAAAGACTTTAAAACTTTGGCTCTCTTTGGCTTAGAATTATACAAATGCACAATGTAAGCAAGTCCTTTAGCTTATGTCTGCGAATGCATCAATGCAAATGTTTTCTACCTCTTTTGTCTGTATAGCAATATTTTGTAATCCCAATTCAAATCTGCAATAGAAAAAAAAAAAACTAAAGATCCCTATCCAACATGTGTATACCTTTCTAATTCAGGCATAGTTTTAAGCATAGTTGCGTAAAATGTCTTGTAGTGGTCTTCATATACAATAATATTTTTAGGATATTAACTATGTGGGGTAAAACAAAAAAGTAGAGAAATAATTTGTAATGGAATAAACAGACTGAGACTAGCTTATAAGGAAGATGCAGAACCTACATCATCTTTCAGCTGTTGTCACCAAGCTCAGTCAATTGTATTTCCTTCAAATAATTTAATGTGACCCTTGGGTATAGGGATGCTGTCTGTGCATTATAATTGCTGCCCCTTGACTTTAGTCTACAGAGCTCTCTGATTACTTGAGTGGTCATTGCAGTGTGGACTCATGTTGGAAATTCACCCTTCATGACCAAGGGCCTTATTTGTTCCCCACAGAGATACAGATTTTTTTCACTTGTGACATTGAAAAAGAAAATAGTAACATCTATACAATATCATGGCACTGATATTGTCAAACATATTGAGGCACTTGCCTATATTGACTTTGTATTCCTAATACTTAGACATCACAATAGATTTGATCCATGCAGACAGACTGTCTTCAAAGTTTAGGAATGTGTTTGTTGAACTAAGTGGCTCACAGGGTGAATGCTAAATTATTCCAAAGGTACTTTGTTAGGTTGAGGCCAGGACTCTCTGGAGATGAATTAAACACCTCAACATTTTATTGTCCATTGCACTATGGACAATGGACAATAGTGCAATGGATATTGCACTATTATGCTCTTATGCTTCTATAAGAGCATAACTGTGTTCTTATGAAATAGAGCACAGTTATATTTGAATTGGAAGGGGCCATTCTCAAACTGTTCCCACATTGTCTGGAGCATGTTATTGTCGAACGTTCATTGAATTCCTTTAGTATGCAATGATACCGCCTCCACCATAATGCAAGTACAGGTCTAATGACAATCTCCACACAATGACCGTAATTGAAGCTCAACAACATGTCTCTGCTGCTCTAGAATACACCATCACCATGCTTTACACATCTACATCCAACACCTTCAGCCTCAAAGCTCTGTCTGTTTTTCTTGAACTACTCAGAACGCCACACAAAGTTTGAAGATCTTTAATTATTGACTCTGCAGACGGTTGAGTGGATCGAGGGATGTTTAGAAATGAGAAAAAATGACAACTGAATTTCCTTTACAGGTCTGTGTATCACAGTGGTTTTCAGTTTGCTCCTAGGACTGACCCATTCTTTTACAAATGTTTGCACAAGCTGGATTCATGTCATGCTTTTTACACCTGTGACTATGGAAGTGATCAATTAGTCAATAATTGGAGGATGCAAAGTTTACCTAAAAGTGTAAACAAAGTCTTTGACTCCTGATAAGAGATTGGCCTCTGAGTGCAGCTCATTTTAAAGTCTTCCCATTCTTAGCAATAGCTGGCAGTTAATGAATGAGTTCAAACTGACAAGAATGTAGGTTACTGACGTCTGCCACCAATTTCAGTGGGTTTTCTGTTCATTAGCCATATCTCCTTTGCCTTTGGCCCTAGCACGAACATGTCGACTTGTCAGTTACAGTGTCACAACCACAGGGTCATTTAATTTAGAGCCCCGCTCCGCCGATTAGGGCTTTTGTTGTGAGTGGCTGCAACTACTGTAATGCGGGTGTTTGGGTCAGCGACAGGCACAATGGTTTTGTTACTCTCGCTGACTTGCTCACTATTGCCTCTCCCTCTCTTTCTCAGCACATTTTCCACTTGGTTGATAAAATAAGCCACTCTTTGATGAGCTTTCAGCGGGCCACAGCGCTCTGCCTCGGTAAACGCTTTCATAAAGACACTCCACAAACTGTCAACTCGGATCAGTCATACAGCGGCAGCGGCTGTCCGTTGCTTTCTCATACAGTACGTGCTATTGTCTCCTGACGACAGGATGTTCACATAAAAGTTTAGTTCGTTTCAAGATGCTTCCTCATATTAAGGCAGGAAACACATTTGTAGTCCAAACCTGTTCATCGTAGGTTTGCCAAATTCACGCCTGAGTATGTTTCATTGTGATTTGTTGTATGCTTAAAAACAGTAAAATTGCCCAGGGCAGAGGCAACTAACAGCTGCAAAGCAAACACGGGTTGCAGAGAAGCAGATGGTGAGTGCTGCCAGTATGGAGACGGAGAGTTCATTTTTGATTTAATCCGATGTACAGCATAAATAGCTTTGGAGTTTGCGTTGGTTCCATTTTCCCTTTCCAGCTGCTATATTAAGTAGTGCATTTCTATGAAGCCAAATTTATTTTCTTGCACTCCAAAGGTAATGCACAGTACTGGCATTAAGTAGGCATAGATCGGTATAGGATTTGCATTGCAAGCAAACTTAGAGGAAACATACCATACTTTCTGGTGTTTGCCCAAGGGATTTAGGCTTGGGAGTGGTAGGAGTGTTGTGCAAAGACAAACACTTAAGTATTTTTTTCATTACTTTCTTTTAATAACAATCATAATAAGCACAGTTGATTGCTGTAATCAATGCAACAATCATTAATGCACTCAAAGTATATTTTAGTTTTGAAGAAATATTTGAATATGTCTTGGATAAGTGTACATATTTGACAGAACATTTCTAAAGCTAAAAAAACTTGAAAATGTTCTTTGTCTTCTCTGTACTGTATTTATACATCTTAATTTCTATATACACCATTTTTATCAGTCTCTGTTCATCTTTCTCTCTCTCTCATCTTTTATCTGATTCCCTCTCTCTCGACCATTCAATCTTCATCTGCTGTGTCTTTCTCTTTCTCTATCGAGCTATCATGCATTTCTTCGCCAAGCTCATTCTTATACAGCGAGGTAGTATTTCCCCTTCAACAACCAAACCAGGTCAAACCAGGTGTCTAGTGACACAGAGCATGAAGCGTGTGTTTTCACCCAGCTTTTGTCAAGTTTGGCATTTCGTAAAAATGCTGAAAGTAGAGGAGCTTCCAATGTAGGGATAGAAATGGCTCACGATGTGATCTGGCATCATTTAGATAGGCTAGTAATAATGACAATAAGTTACTCATAATAGGGAAAACTACTTTAATAGAAAAAGCAGAAATATATAAGAAAAAACATTCTTTTTTCTGAACAATATTAATTTTAAATTAGAATTTTACACAGCGGTACACACATATCAGGAACAAATGTGTGTGTTTGTTTTTAGCAGTCATATTTTTTAATCTATCACCCAAGTCACGATGAGTATGATTTATCTCTCTGTTTTGTTTAGTTAAAGATTTTTTTAAAATTAATGCTTAACCTGTGCTTTAGCCCCAAACAGAAAACAAAGGTACTTCAGTGCAATATAGACTAAACACCATCTAAGTTTTTGAAAGGTATTTAGTTAAGTTCTTAAGTTAGCTTGCTAAAGTTCTGTCCAGGGCAGAGGCATCTAACAGGCTAACAGACAAGATACGCACCACAAGAAGCAGCAATTTGGGTAGTCAATAGAAAATAGTAAATGGTAAAATAAATTATTATTATGCACAATAAACTGTTAGCTCCACTGTCTGTGTTTATTTGTAAAATCCACAAAAAAGATAATTATTTTCTCCCTAAAATATTCCTAAAATCTTATCCTGTCTTAAAACAGTAACTTTAATATAGATGCCCAAGTTTGTGCTGGAGGCAAACAGAAAAGTCTGTTTGTACCTTTACAGTTAACTTGGTTATTCACCTTTAACCCCCCACCCCCCAAAAAAAAACAAAAAAAACAAAAAAGGAAATGGTGGCGAATGGCTCTGCTTCAGTTACTTCGGTGTGGCTTTCCAAACAGCTGACCTTGTCTTTCCGACTAGCAAAAGAAAAGTGTAGGAGTGTCTGTCAGTGAACAGGAACAAGTAGGGAAGGGGAAGCACGATGCAACTCTGTGGTTCATGCAGTCAGATAGATCAGGTCACTCCTTTTACAGAGAAATTCAAATTTTTTTCTGTATAATGAAAGAAGGTACGGCTTTTATCGGTTTTAAAATTGCAGCTTTTTAAAACCTTGGCATACCTTGATGCCCTTTGTTAATGAAACACTTGGCTGCTTTAAGTGTACATAATTATTAACACATACACTTGGTAACCAACGTTAATTAAATTTCTTCGGAAAAAAAGCAAAAAGATGGTGAATAATTTCCAGCATTAAATTAGGAATTCTGTTTCACACTTGTGACCTTGTGCTTATGTTCTGCTGTTCTTTTGTCTTTTGTTCTCTTTCTTGTCTGTCAGAAGAGAATATCACAACATAAACTTTTTTTTTTCCTTTTTTGAGCAGGTAAAAACACTGATCTACTCATTATACAGTATAATTTTCAGCTGTTTCACTGCTGTTTTAGATAAACAATTTCAAATTCTTAATGCGCTTTACATGGATTTTTTTTGACAAAACATTAATTGATAAGACCTCGAGTTCTCGCTCAATCATCTTTTCTCTAATTTTTCATGTAAACAGAAGCTTTGAGATAATTAAGGTGGATAACATAATGAAAAAAATGTTTAGTAAAATTACAGGTAGAACATTATATAGATTCACTTTTTTGCATTTTTTTTTTGTAGTTTTGCTGGAATTAACATTTTTAATGATGAGGAAATCCTAACTCTACCTTATAAGAAAAGCATAAGCGCACACGGCATTGTTAGAAATGGTGTCCTCTGCAGCATAGCCACACACTAAGCACCATCCAGCGTACTATAACCACAATGAATCACATTTGGAGTGTGAAATCAAATTTGGGTGTAAGAATGTGGCAGTGAATGCTGGAGAGTCATGCTACGTTTCATCACTTTGTAATTTAGAACGCACTTCTTTCGACAAGGGAGCTGAAAAACTGAGTGGAGTGGATAATGTGACAAAGAAAAGGAGCCAGTTTTCCGTGTGTTGCAACACACGGTCCCGGCTCTCACATTCATGCTTTTCAGCAAGGGGACAATTGTTCACTTTGAGCTTTCTAGTGATCCTGGATAGCTTGCTTGGCGGTCCAACACACACCAACAAGGTAAAAGGGAAAAAAAAAAAAAGAACTCACATTCCAGTCTAATTTAAATGGTCGCATATCTTTAGCAGGCAGTGAAAAGTTAATGAGATGATGTAAAATTAATCCCACTCTCAGTTTTGCTTCATAATGGAATCTCAGATGGCCTGTGCTTTTTTTTTCACCCTAAAATTTCAAGTGGCCTTTTGAAGGGGGAGTTTAATTCAAACCCCTAAAATGTCAGTATGTTGAGGCGTGCAAATATGGCATCTTTTCATGCTTTCTATAAAGGTCCAGGAGAAAATGTGTTTTTAACAGAAACAATTAAGATTCAGATCTTTCACGCTACTTGTCCATTTCCCCACTCTTTAACATTTTCATAAATGTTAATTTTGTCATTAGGTAACAGATGTATACTTCTGATATGAAAAACCTGGGCTGGCTATGGTTGACCACCGTCCGATGATTGTGGACAGGTCTCAATGAATTCATGAAGTTGTCACTCAGATCCAATGCTAATGGCTCAAGCCTTCTTCCATTGGACTGTAATGTGATCTTGTGGCATAAGCAATGCTTAAAACCATTTGTCTCTGTTTGAGACAAAAGCATTATGCAAGAATATATTTTTCTGAAAGAGAAAGTGGATCCCCAACGATCTATACTAAAGTGTCAACTGCATCATGAATGGGAATGCACCAGTAAAACCTGAACTAAGTTCTCACATTGGTTACAGATTTTTCCTAACACAATGTACTAATGTATTTTTATTTTATACATATGTTTGTGATTATGCCTGTTGAAAACAACATATGTAACAGATGTGGATATCACTGAATTTGTTTGGAAACACTGTAGAATTAGTAAGTGTACACATGATCTCTACCTTATGTAAAACATGTATCCAGTAACTATTTATACTTACTTATCCTTGCAGGTTGGCACAAAAACCTGTGCAATAAGCAATTAAAAACTATTACTACTGTAAATTTAGTGGATGTTTATTATTTACTTTCACCAGAAAAAAAAGCTGCAACTGTAACAATCAGTATGCTCTGTTATTTTAACAGGAGTAGAAATATTATTTGCTTCATGTGACATGTTGTTTTTCATTTAGATTTTTCTGTAACAGTTGTAATATTTTGGAAGTGTACTATTTTTACTAAAGATGATTTAAGTGTGAGAATCTTGTGACTAATTTTTATGAAGATACCCATTTTCCACACCCCTAAACACAAAAATTACAAACTCTGGTGTAAAGACAAAATCTGGACAATTTGGTTTTATTTGCTACAACACACATATAACCAAGAACCACACATAACCAAGCTTTAGAAAAACAAAATGACAAAAATACTGGAATGCCCTTAACTGTGAAGCCTAGTAAGAAGGCTGTGTGCCCAAATTATGTCATTCTGGTTCATCCATGCCTTGAGTTTCTGAGCTGCTTTATATCTTTTTACAGAACATTCTAGTAGTAATTGTTCAAGAATGCCTTGGGCAATGGAACTTCCTGTTATGCCTTTCTCTCATCCAAAAGACTTTGATATTTTGGAAGCTTCAGTTCCAGACTACCGCCAGTACGTTAACACCAGTGATTACGCGAGAACAGTACATTTTGGCTTTGAGATGCAGTGTGCTCAGTGAGAAAATCCAATAGTGAGTAAGAGGTAAACGTGTGGCATTAAACATTTGCTCCGTCTCTACATCTGCTGGAAAACACCAAAGCAGACAACAAAGGCCAACAAAGTCCAGTGTATGATTTTCCTTCTCCGTTGTCTGGAGTATCTTTTTTTGTGTGACAGTTTGCGGTTTGAATTGTTGCAATACGGTGCGAGCGGGTTCCTTTCCAAACAATCGCAGGCCTGGAAAATAATTGGCAGATGCTCTGT
Organism: Xiphophorus couchianus; assembly: GCF_001444195.1. Taxonomy (NCBI): domain Eukaryota; kingdom Metazoa; phylum Chordata; class Actinopteri; order Cyprinodontiformes; family Poeciliidae; genus Xiphophorus; species Xiphophorus couchianus. The sequence goes on along the minus strand of NC_040241.1, from coordinate 14,163,690 downwards.
TGACCAAACCAGCTTTAGCATTTTGAGCCGAGTTGACCTATAGCACCTGCATCCACCGCCAGAGTCTTAAATTTGATCAAACATAATGAAGAGCAGATTTGATGAAGCACGCCCTGGCAGCCCAATTGGAAGCCAAGATTAGTTTGCCATTTTGTCCAGATGATATTTAGAAATTGGCACAAAGAATCTGATTTTTTTTTGTTTTTTTCTATTCTTTGGTAGCGTCTTCACTTGGTTTGAAAAAAATAGACTGAAAATATTTTCCTGTTTTTGATGAGTGACTCGTTCAATTTCAGTTCTGCTAATAAATGGCGCAGATTGTGGAATACACCTGATCCTGCTGAATTATCTTCTAATTTTATAATGTTTTATGACAGACGACACAAATAAAGACTCATTGAAATACATTTAAATTTTACTCAAAAGTTAATTTATTTCAGTAATTCGTTTAAAAAATTTGTACTGATATTGATTAATTACACACAGGCCGGTATCTCTAACTTTTTATTTCTGAACTTGTTCATTTTCATGATGATCACTAACATCTAATGAAAAACCTCAAATCCTGTTTCTCAGAAAATTTGAATATTTCATAAAACCAATAAAAGAGACCGTTCTTTCAATACAACAATGTTATCTACATAATCACAGAGAAGACTGCTGATGTAGCAGGTAACCAACAGAGTAACTAACACCTTTCCCATAGAGAGCAACAACAAAACGTTTTTTTTTGTTTGTTTTTTTATTGCGTTGACTGTTCAAAGCGCTGTCCATGGACGTTCATGTAAAATTTTGTAGAAGGAAAAAGGATTTAGTGCACAGACAACAGGAACGAAGGTAGTAATATCGGACTCAATTAAATGCAACATACTAACAGAAGTAATATTACATGTTTAGCCAAATCATCACTGACTTTAGAAGTGAAAACTTTGTTTTTGTCTGGAAAGAGTACTTGGGGCCACTGACCCTCAGTCCTTTAATTTTTCTAGCATAGTTATGACCACTCTGACCACCTGGCTCGGGCGTGGCTTAACTGAGTCCAGCTGCAATCCACACAGTGTGAATTTTCCCTCAACTTTGCTCCTCAAGACTACAGGTTTTTCTGACGCTTGTGCATCTTTTTCAGTACTTTTTCCCACCACTCAGTTTTCCATTATTATATTGCTAAGCAAGCAGTCTTGCAATTAAAAATCCAAACTTTATTGGTCGTATGTAATGTCATAAGTTGTTCTTATTTTCAGTAAGCAAATCAGTGGAATATATTACTCCACGAATAATGAATCTATCTTTGTAAAACGTTTGCTTTTTAAAAGAAATTACTGAATTAAATTCTGATTTTGATTTGTTCAGATTCATGTGCGATTTGGAGTTAGTCAAATGTTCTTTTAGGCAGAAATTTAAAACAAGATGCTGTGTTAATTAGCATAATAAATACCAAACTACAAATAAATCCCTTTAATTTTATCAAAACAGCAATCTTATTTGGACACCTCAATTACAGAAGCTTTGGTGCTCATCAGTTTTATGATTGCATGTGAGATCTGATTAGAAATCAAGTAAAGGCACTACAATTGCAGAGTTGAAGAAGAAATTGGAAATTCAGACATTCATCCATGAATGTGGTTACAATTTCTTTCTTTGTCTTCCATTAATTTGGATGTAATTAAATGTAACTACTCGGCCTTTACGCACTTGTGTCAGCTCAGCGGAGATATGTGTAATGCTGAGTGAAAAACATTCAGCGCAGGGACATGAAGGGAAGGAAAACATGTTTAAACGGTGAACTGATATCAGAGAAAAGAAGCAGAGAAGAAAAGCAGAGATGTGGCGGAGGAGTAGCGAGACAGCGCTAAAGGTTGACGAGGGGGGGGGGGGGGAGCAGTCATCAAAATGCTAATGTTGTATGGGATATTTACTGCAGAGGCTTAATGCAGTTTAAAACAGGCTCTTTGTCCTGTAGCCCATCACCAAACCCCTGTTGGGCTCTAATAAATCAGCCATTAAAAGCTGATGTGACCTGAATAGCATGACAGTCAGCCTGAGTGCCAGAGAGAAGCTCCAGAAAACTGGCTGAAAAATTTATGAAGATGTCGTTTAATAATGGTTGACCTAGAGGAAGCCCTAAATAAAGAGGTTTGTGATGTGGCTGTAACAAGGTAATAATTATGATACTGAAAGGTAATTATTTTAGTTTTTGCAAAGGCATCTTAAAGGTAGCTTAAAGTCAAAGTAGCAGACTTTGAATTATTAATCCCATTTCCATTTATTTTCCCTACTTCCCTGACTTTGTATTTCAAATTCCCCTTTGGTCGCTCAGTTTAAATTCAAAAGATGTACTGGTTGAAATATTCATCTGTGACATGTGACCTGTCCGTTATCCTGCAATAGCCAGCCCCGCCCACTTCGTCACAACCCTCCGGGGCTGACTACTGACCAGTTCTCTGTCTAACAGGTCCGGAAAATCTCTAAGACCTGGGTATTACCCTAAAAGAGATCTATAAGAGATAATCTATTTAAACTGGTGTCGAAAGCGATTCGTCTAGCTCTAACTACCTCCAATCCAGAAGTTACGACCCTTTTCAGTTAAGAAACAATCAGCTGAGTAGCCCTCACAGCTGCATAATTCCAATAACCACTTCTGTTAACGGTAGCTCGCTTTCTAAAATATAACTAGCTCTTGGAACCGACTAGACTAGATTTAGTGACTTGGATGTAAGTCCCTGGGTCATTATTTTACTCTCGCCAAAGGAAATCATGAAGCCCCCTTTTCACTAGAACCATGTACATTAGTTTTACCCTTATTAAAAGAACTGAAAAATGAATAAATGACTCAATTAATTCCAATGTCCACCAACCTCATTAGAATTTTAGAGTATGAATTTATTAAGCAAGCTTAAGCAGGGATATGTGACATACAAATCAATAATCAATCGTATATAATTCAAGAGCAGTGTAATAAAATCAACATGTATAATCATACCCTACTGTCTCTTTCCCTAACCTATGTCGCAGATTCTGAGATAGCTTTTTAGGAAGCAAGTTCAACTCATACCCAGTTTGTGGTGGATCTTTAGCAACAGGAACGTCCGAAAACCTTGGTCTGAGTCTTTATCCTTTGTGTGGAAAAATCCTCTTTAGAATAGAAGCAAAGTAGAGAGGGCTCAATTGCTTTTGAAAACCCAACTCCTTATCCCTCCGGAACCTTTGTCTTTTCTCCAAGTCTGTTGCAATGTTTGGGTTGAGGTAAGACCGACGATCGAATCAGGAACCCGGGTTGGACGATTGGAACTTGTCTCTCTTTGGCGGCACGAAGCTTCAGCTTTTCCCGTGGCTCCAGGGCGTGGTCTGCTGTTGTTTCCTTGATCTGCTTCTTCGTGTTAGCTCTACTTCGGTGCCGCAGACAAAGAACAAGAACTTCTCCTTTTCCGTCTGCTTTTAGACAGTTCTCTGCCATGTATGTGTATGGGAAGTGTTAGTTGACGTGGTTTCCTGAACATCTGCTGATTTCACGGAAACCCCCGTCGGCCCCTCCTGTCTGCTGGCTGGGATGGAAAGTCCCGTTCTTTCCTCAGCGTGTTGATCTTAGCCAACCATACCGCTCCACCCATCCTGTGCGTCTGGCCATCTGTTCAGAACTGCTTGCGACAGCAGTAACTCACAACTTCCCCTTCTCTCTTTACTCACCCTTTACTCTGATTAACTATTAAACACAGTCAAATATTAAAACTATGTGCTGATTTCCATTAAGCATTAATCATAAGCATTAATCACCTCTTTCACTTATTATAAATCATCAAACCTTAATCATTTCATTGTTGTTATGTCATTACAGAGCATGATTCGTACACTTCAGAATCATTCAGTGATTACTTACACACAGTCATTTTACCTATTGTAGTCATACATGTCCAACTTAATCACTTTAAATCAAAACACAAGATTGCTTTATTTCTTTCAGGCCTTCATGCACCTTTTTCTGCGTGTACCTGGATAGATCTCAAACCTCATACCAGTTTTCTTGACACCCCCTCCTTGAGATCGGACAGTGCTTCGCAGAAAACACAAAGTCCTAAGTCAAAAGAGGTCAAGTCCATCACCGCAATCAGCAGTCAAGATGTCCTGTTCGTAGCAGGCAACCGGAGATGATGATGGTGTCCAGGTATGCACAACCTCATACTCGGTCAGATTGGACGGCGGAGAAATCCAGCACTCGGCGTCTAACTGGGGAGGAAGTGGAGATCCGGCTGATCCAGGAGGGCTGATGTCCTCCAGTGAAGACTGCAGAAGCGAAGACAGATCCATCTCAGAGTCAGGCAGTGTCGGTGGGTTGTTACAGTATCCCTCCAACTCAGCCAGTAGATCCTGAAAATCCATATTGGTCGACGGCGGATCAGGTGACGGAGATGACGCAAAGAGGGTGTCTTCTGTCTGGCACGCTTGGTGAGATGAACTGAGAATCTCAGTTTGGGTACCTTTTCTGTTAGTCGCACTGCTGGTTTGGCATCCGACATCGATAAACATATCCGGAGACATGGGACAGGTGGGTGGAAGGTACTCGCCTACTGCCACAACTCGTCCATCGAGAAGGTGTAGAGTTGGCAGGCATCGTCGAGTAAGCTGGTGTTCCCATAACTTATGAATCACGGGCAGCAGAAGTCCCGTGTGCATTGGAGATGTTGTAAGGTCGTCGTCTTCTTGGCCAAAGGCAGAGGTCCACACTATTTTGTGCACCCGTTCCAGGGATAGAGATGTGGAGGCCGCTATGTAAGGCAAATCTCCTTGCCCTGTGGCGCAGAGAATTGCCGTTACATCGGTGATACGGCTGCTCACGCAACGGTGACACCAGCGGGAAGACGATGCAACCCATATGAATCCATAGGATTCTGCGGCGATCCCACATCCCACACAGCAAGTTGGTGCCTGAGAAGAAACAGCAACCTAGGTAACTTCACGATTAGGGGTTTCGGATTAATAATAATAACACAATGAATATGCAAAGGCGAAAGCGGAGAGAGTAGCTGGTTTAAGCTCGTGTGCCTGCTTGGGCCGCCAGCCAGGGAGAATTAATCACAGGAACCGGAATGTCATGATCTGGAGCTGGTTCGCCCCGATCATAGACATGAGCTGAATCATGGAATATTGCAGCATAGGTCATCATCCATACAACGATGGCTAGGTCTGAGGTTTCCTGAAGCCAGTAGAGGACCACCAAGATCCCCCAAACCGTTGCCCAAAGAGCCAGAACTATCCACTTTTGTAGCCATATGCGCCTGCCCCGACCTTTGATGGACAAGGCTTGGCGCGCTAAGTAGACGAGGATAGATACTGCGAAGAGCCCCTCTAGAATGGCTGTGAGGATCTTGAGTGGGGCGGTTCGAGTGGCTTGACGGCCCCCAAAGACCAACTCCAGTATCAGGGCTGTGGTATCGGTAACAAGCCATAGGCAAACCACAACGCCCCTGCGCCAGTTGATGCGGGTGCGGCCCATCAGGTAACAAGCGAAAAGGGATGAAGCTAACCCCCATTTCTGGAGGATGATGGGTCGTAGGATAAGCTTGACATATCCTTGTAGCGCAACGAAGATCCTCATAGGATGTCCCCTGGGCCAGGAACCAGTGTGGCAGTAGAGCACCCAGGCTAGGGTAACCCCTAAGTGCTCAAGGGTACTCACTTGAATTGGTGCAAAAAGTGAGTTGGGGTTCGATGTGTTGGTGGAAAAGTTAGATGCCATGATGTCCGATGATGGTTCCTTTGGTTCCGGTCTTGTTGGCAGCGGCGGAGAAGGTTGAATGGCTCGTAGGCACACGAGAGCTCTCTTTTATGCAGAAGCAGGCTCCTCCTTCGGGGGGAGGGGCTGGTACTCCCTCTTTTTGCAACGACAAAGTGCTTTCAGCCACACCTCCAGGACAACTTTGCCGACGATTAAAGCCACGGCCACTCCCAGTAGGCCCAAGATGTATGGCCACAGCATACTCAGCGCACTCAGCAGCCATTGCTCAACAATGTGGAGGCCTCCTTCCACCACACTAGCAGCCTCTTCGACAACCTCGGTGATTGCGGTCACGATGGTCGCTCCCATAGTTTCATACCAGAAACAGTCGTGTTGGTCCGCTCCTTCGCCACATTTCTGCCATATCTCCTTAGAGATTGTGCAGGTGAGATTGGAATACAAAAGATTAGGTCCAATCCAGTCAAACCCGGGGTCTACTGTCCCATCACATATACTCTTTCGGAAAGCATGTCCTTCGGCGATGGCTATAAGGGGGTTTGGGATAAAGGGAACTGGCAGACCCAGAATACTCTTGCGCTTCTGGAGGTGGTAACCTAGGATTGCGTCGGTACAGGTCTTTCCGCTCACAATAGCCCTCCGCCATGTGCCATTGATTTTGCGCCAAGTAACTTCTGAAGAGTGAGTGTCATACTCATCTGCATAGTGCTGTGCGCAGTAGCGTTCCCAACCTCGAACCGTTTGGCAGGGTCTTCTAGCCAAACCAATCACGCATTCGAGGATGTGTCTTGTGTTATTTTTACAAGTCATGCGCCAAGGTCTTGGGTTTACGTAGTTGTCAGGTCTCCAAAAAACCCCAGGCCAAATCATGCGGTCCTTAGAATAAACTGTGGCGAGGTACTGGTACTTGATCCAATAATTGGTAGACTCACGGAGACAGGGTATAACCCAGGCTTGAAGTTCTTCTTGTTGGAGTCCCCACCATTCCCAGTCCCAATTCCGAGAATAATCCTCATACCAGGCCCGTAAAGCCCATTTAGCGGTCGGAAGGACGTCAGGACTAGGGCAGTGATACCTCCAGGTGGAATAGAAGGTCTTGCTAGTTTGTACGAGGTCACATCGTGGTGACGAGTGGGTTTTCACCCAGCAAGTGTTATTAAGGCTGTTAAAGATACTGCGCGCAACACATTTGTCAATCTTTGCAAAGTCGCCTTTAGGAGCGCTCAGAAGGTCATCAGGAGTTGGAAGGGGTTGTGTACGTAAATTGGCAATGTGAAAGTCCTCTAACCCAGCAGGAGAGCGAACTGCTCCCTCGGGGAAGTCTCCCTCAAAGAACGTTTGGTCTTTGGCTATGTACGTCCATGGGAATGTGTTATTTAGCCAGGTTTCAATTTCTGTCCGTATTAAGCGTACAGAGTGCCAGAAATCCGATCGGTATTCCTCTACAGCTGTGACAATGTAATTTTGGCCCCTGCATTTGACGAACTTATTCCAGAGGCAGGCATTTAACCACCTAAAGTGGTTCCTATAACAATGTTGCTGGTCAGATTGGTACATAAACCGTGTGGGACCTTGTCGAATCAGGAAGGCCGTAATGTTAGTCAAACTTTCGTTGGGGGGCGGCCTCGTTGCCCAATCGAGAAAGTCGTTTCGGGAGGTGTTGTTAACCCGCAGTCGCTCTGTAATGTTGGCATCCTCTCTGCAATTTAGGTGATAGTCACCCCAAAACTCCCCTCGTGGGAGCCAGGTTCGACAACCTGAGGACCTGTGCGGGGCCGGGTATACCACTTCGGTATCCCAGTACCCTTGGTGCGGCAACAGTAGTAGTGACCGACAAGCCATGTTGCAATGCCATTCTGGAAATCCTCGATCCGGATGAATCCAGTTGCACCTGACGGTCCGTCGTTCTTTGCGCTGTAGGACCCGTATCCAGCAGAGCGCTCCGGTGTCGAGGAAGTCATAGGCGTAGATTTCCCAGGTCCGATTCAGGAGGTCGTCTAGGGAGGAGTCGTTCAGTTTATAGGCTCGGCTTTCCACATACTTTTTGCCGTTTTCTTTGGCGAATAATCCGGTTCGATTCTGGGCAGAAGTTTCGTTGTCCCATGGCGCAAAAATAGCCGTGGTGCTTGTATTCCAGCAGTTGAAGGTGGCATACTTGGAATGTCCATAAGTGACCTTTGTATGCGTAAGGTACCATGGTCCAACTCCGATGAAGTAGAAGATCGTAGCGAGAACAGCAGCAGCAAATAGCAGAGCAAGAAGCGTCAGCAGCCCTTTCAGGCAAAGGGATTTTCCTGTTATCGTAGTCGTTTTCCGTAGCAAAGGTTTGTTAGAGGTGTCCGAGTCGTCGTCAGTGTCAGTAGAGCTGTCCGAATCCGATGTTGAGTCCAGCCAACCCTGGTCTGTAGGCTTGCGCCTCATGCCGATAGCATCCATCCTGGCCAGATTAGTGATTCTCTGGGATCCGGTGCATCAGGCGTTGTACAAATTTTTCTTAAAGCCTTGATGCAGCCTCGGTGAGCAGGGTTCTTTGCAACCCGTCTGGTGGCTCTTCTCTGCTGCAAGGCTGTAAGTATTGGAGAGGGGTAGGGTAAATCGGGATCCAACCCTCTCCACACCCACTTCCAGTGGAACACCCTCCAATAGTCCGGCCGAGGAAACGGGCCTTGGGCGGTGCCGTTTTTCAGCGCCTGGTCATACCAAGATTCGTGATTGTACCCTATTGGGGCGGGTACTGAGATGTAGGTGTACAAAGGTTGCCCATGCAAAGTTAGTCTGGTGCGGTACCCCCAGGTTGACGGGGTGAAAATCCTTTGGTGCGGTGGGTTGGGGTAGACCCTGTCTATTTCCAATTTCAATGGAAGCCTGGTGTTATTAAATATATAACATTCTGGATTCATTTCCCTCCTTACTATGGTCTTTGCCATACTTGGTGATGTGGTCCAAATAATCATGTCATTAAGTGAAATTTCACAATACAGTCCTTGCAGTGGTTCAAGGTAATGGGGACCCCACCTTATCCGTAGTTCGATCCCCTGTACCCTGTGATACACTGTATTAAAAGTCCATGGCAGAGATCTTGGGCTCATAGGTGAAATCGATGCATAATGGACCGTGTTACTGGACCCTCGTCCTTGCCAAGCAGGCGGTGCGGTAGGGATGAATAAATGTGGCTTCGTTGGAGGGGGTGGCGTGTACTCTTCACTTTCCCCCACCTGTTTTGTGTGCTGGAAATCAGTGGGTCAAAGATATATGAGGTACTTGAGAAAATATGCTTCGGTGAGCGGATTGGAAGGAGTGAAGTCTTCTCTTGGCATATCAAGGAGTATAGAGGTAGTTGGGAGTCTCAGAAACGGGCCTTTATCTGATAGTCCCGACGAGACTCCAGCTCCTACTTTGAACATTTTAGTCACAAAAACCTTTGTACCTTTCCGTCTTGTGGGTTTCGGCTGACGTTGGGACTTGGCGACTCGTTTTCCCCCTTCCGGTGTGTTCGTTAGTCTTGGTTTTTCTTCCTAGGAGGCTCTGGTTCGGTGTAGGACACGGTGGCGTAATTCTGCTCGTCTGGCACCACTTTGATGGCTGCTCCGACGGAGTAGATTCCTTTAAAGGGGACGGTGATCATGCGCACTGACAGCTGAATCTGGCAGGAGGTGCTAGGATCGGAGGGCGTACCCGCTCTGTGAGCCACGCCTCCCGGGTGTTGCAATACTCCATCCCGAAACTGAGACTCCGCTGTTATCCAGTACAGGCAAGACTTTTCCTTAGGTCTTACCGCATTGCTGCCCCACCCGTCCACCTCAGTGGTGTAGTAATACATATCTGAGCAGCGTACTCCATCTTCCCTTGGCACGTCCGGTAAATCCACCACAGGAATTGTGCAGTCATTGATGACTTCCAAAATCAGATGTGCCCATGTGGTCAGCTCCCAGGGGCCTGTCCAACCCCCATTAACGGCTTGGTCTCTGGTGTCATCTGGGAGTGCACTTAGCCCCTCAGCTGATGGTTGGTACGCGTGAGGCCGATGTACCCGGAAGATCACAGGGGAGTGGCTGGTGTTCAATGGTGGAAATGACAGGGATGCTCCGGCAGCTTCATATGGCCAGGCAGCATGAACAGAATCCCACAGGACATCACGCGTGCCATGGGGCCCTTCTTCCCTCCTCCACACCCATGGATCCGCTTCTTCTGGGGTGTTTGGGGGAGCTGAAGGTCCCGGTAATATTATCGGTATGGGGCTCCCATGGTTTGGTTGTACTTGCCCATATGTTCTGTAATATCGCAGCAAGCTGTAAAACCTCGTCACCTGCCATCCCTCAGCCTGACCTGTCAAAGTCAGTTCTCCTCTCCCCAGCTGGTCTTCGCAAGTTGAACAGTGGTGGAGATCGTCCCCATCCCAGACGCAATAACAGCTTTTTGGTTCTTCATTCTGCCAGCTCCATTGGGTCTCCAACTGAAGTCGGGGCAGGTAACCTACCAGGCAGTTCCCACAGATGGTGTTGTTCAAAACCGTGACCGGAGAGACGCGGAGATGTTGTAGCATCTCTGCGGTGGCTCCTTGTTGCCTGGGTTTCTCACGGCCCGGTCCCTCCCAGGTGATGGGGAGTGGGTTGTTTACTAAACAAACCGGACAGCGACTTTTAGCTCTTGCCCATATCAGCATCTCTTGCTCCTCCGACAGGACTCCCTTTTTAGCCCAATCCAATTTCTTCAGGGCTCGTCCTGCCCAAATCCCTGAAGGTGTTCTTCTAATTATAACCACCCCTTTCACGGTGGCCAGTCCGATATAGGGTGGAATGGTACATGATTCACTGGCCATTTCACCGGCTTCTGTTTCACTTTAGTCAGGAACTGGCTTGAGCTGCTCAACTCCTTGAATCCCTTTTCTTTTCAGCAATACTGTGTTCCTATCCAGTACTTGCTTGACGATGTCAGTGGTCTCAAACTTGGGTTTTACTGCTGCATTTACAGGTTGCTCTCTTGCTTTGACCCACACGCGCTGTCCCTCTCGGAATGGCACTCTGGGCGTCAGCTTCTCCTTTTTGTCGCTGGAGCTCCGCCCCACTTCCTTCGTGGTGAACGGCCGTTGGTTGAGCTCCATTGCAGGGGCGGGCCTCTCGGCTCTGCTTCTGTCGTTCAGTGCCTGCCCTATTTCCACCGCCTGCGTGCTCCAACTGTTGGTGTTAGCATTTTTAGCTATCCAGCTTTTCACTAACCCTATGGCTCGTTCCACCACTCCGTTAGCTTGTGGGGTATAGGGTGGCGAGTAAACGCGCATCACTCCAAACTTCTGACACCACTGGTCAACCTGTGAATTACGGAAATGAGTCCCATTATCCGTGCGCAGCTCTTTCGGGATTCCCAGGGCACTGCATACTTGTTCCAGCATGCCGACAACACTATTGCCGTTTGCTTTCCTGGCTGCTTTTGTAGTTACAAACCCCGACATAGAATCCACCAGCACTAAGAGGTACTTCTCACCTCTTCTTCCTGTTATCCCCATGGGGCCTGCAACATCCATGCAGACTGAACCCCAGGGGACCGTGCTTTTGATGGATAACCCCTCCATCCGCTGCCCTCGGCGACCTGCGTTGTATTGTCCACATACTTCACAGTCCCTTAGCACGCGTTGGACTTGTTTCACTGGGATCCAAAGATCCTGCTCCTCCAGCTCCTTACGGGTAGGTCGTACGCCTGCATGTCCAAGGGCCTCATGCACGCTCCGCACGACCTCAACCACGTACTCTTCTGGGACCTCCCGTCCTCTGGGAGTGCTGTCCCACTTCTCGGTACCGACAAAGACGATCTTCCTTTGTTGGACATAACAGTCCACTTCATCATTCCCACGCCAATGAGCTCCCTCATGCGTGTGTGCTCTTTGATGCTCAACTTCCATCTCCAACTGCATTTTTAGCTCAGCAATCTTTTTCCACAAATCTTTGTGTGCCACGGGCTTGCCCTTTGCAGTCTCGAAACCATTTTCTTCCCAAATGGCCAAGTCCTCTCTAAGGGCTTGAGCACAGTAGTAACTGTCGGTTACTAACCTGGCACTCTTGATTTTCCTTTTCACCAGCTCCAGCAATCCTTCCAGTACGGCCGTTACTTCTCCGGCTTGAGCGCTACCGGGAGCCTTTCCTTTCTGACGGCATTTTTCCTTGCCGTCTTGCTTCAGAATAAATCCCCAGTATGCCGACTGGTCGGACCCCTTTCTGGATCCATCGGTGTAGATTGTCCATTCCGGTTGTTTTGGCTTCTCAGATGTCTCTGGCGGTTTCTTCTTACTGGTGCTGGATACTGTTGTTGTGCTGGCCCAATCTCAAGCTCCGGGTCCAGCAGGATGTCTTCCCATCTTCCCCACCGTGTGTTAGTTGCTTTAGTACTTTCCACGGTACCTTTTCTTAGATACTTATGAACTTGGCTCTGTGTGATGACTTTAACTGGTTGTCCCTGTGCTAGATCCTTCAGCACACCCCAGTAACGAGCTAACACCGCTAGCTCTTTCTCCTCCTGCGGATATTTCTTCTCAACAGAAGTCAGGGTGTAACTCCACAGGGTAACTAAGCCTCCATTTTCGTTACTCACTTTGATCATGGCATCGTCATTCTCACAGCTGATTTCTGCCACCAGTCTTTCTGACAAACTTCTTGGCTCCAGTCTCACAGCTGCTTGAATGGCTTTTCTCAATTCTTCCAGGTTCTGTTGATTCGCTGCTGTCCAAACCCAGGGTTTTTTTCCATCCTTCTCGTCCTCCTCACTCTTTCTCAGGCATTTGTATAAAGGTTTGGCATACTTCTGATAATTGGGTACGTGGTCCCGGACGTAGCCCGGGACCACGTACCCACCAACCACGTACCCTTCGTGGTTGGTGGTAGATAGCACAGTTGGCCAGACATCTTTCAAATACTCCTCATTATTTTCGTCTGCATTTTTACTCCGAATCACCAGCCTTAGATTCTTTAGTTCTGCGTATGCATCTTGTCCGGTAGTAGTGGCCGGTGGCTCGGTTGACACTCCTTGTGGTCCCCGCGGGATCTGTGGTCCTGGCTCTGAAGACGTCGCCTGCGGCTCCTCTTCATCAGCCGACACCTCGTCCAGCTTCTGTCGAGTCTCCCTGGAGTACTTGTAGGCCGCTTTCTTCAGTCGTCGCAGCATCACATCATACATAATTCCCATGTATGCGTTCCTGAAGTTGGTGGTCAGGGAATAGTGTGCTGTCAGGGTAGAGCAGGATGGTGTCATCAGGATGTTAGCCCACTCCCCGACTGTCGCTTCTACCTCGAGCAGCACCTTGTCTCCCAGCCTGCTGGCCCATCCTGCTGGAATCTGGTACTCTGTCTGACCGACCTCTGGTACATACGTACGCCGTCCGTCTTTAGCCTGTACGGGGCCCCAGGTCACGTCTCTCGCCAGCCTCTCAGAAGAACCCTCGATGTCAAAGGTTTCTATATCTTTCTTCTTTCCTCGGTGCTGTCCTGTTCGGAGTGTCTTATGCCCTGTCGGTGGTTGCTTTGGGTCGGAGAAGATACTGCCGTGATCACTCTCTTCTTCTTCTTCTTCAGAATGTTCGATCTCCTGTTGCTCTTCTCCTTCCTCCGAGTCGCTGATGTCCTCATACTGTTGTTGTCGAAGAGGTTCCCTCCTGGGGGAGTTCAGCGGTTGAATCTTGGCTGGTTTCATCGGTCCTACTTCTCTCTGGACCGTCAGCTGCTCATCCTTGACTCTGTCCGCGTTGGGTTGCCTCAGTTCACTGCTGCTTCCCTCGAATGAGAATTCTTTGACGTATCTTGCTGCGTGGGACTCTGGCCCGACTGGTGCTTCCCTTAACTTTATCCTGAGTGGCTCCATAACCTTGGCCTTGCCGGTCTGGGTGGCGTTTGAAACTTCACTCTGGGGTATTTTTAAGGGATATTTCTTGATCTCCTTTGCGGGGTGGCTGATGCGGCATTGTTCCTCCATTTCAGCTGCCATTCGTACACCTTGCTCCGTACGGAGTCGATGCATACGGGGGTCAACCACCACCACTACCTCTTTGAACACAAAGAAATGACTGTTGGTCTTGGCTATGTTCACCACTCCATTCTCTGTGACCGATCTGGCGGTGTCCTTTGGCAAATCTGCCGATCTTAGTCCCTGCACGCTCACCATCACCCTTCTCATGCTTTCGTTGCTGGCAGTCACCAGGCCCCTTTCGAGTCCGTGCCACATCTTCTTCCGATACTCCTCCAGACTCTCTCCTTTCTTGTAAACATCAATTGGGACCAGGATTATGGCACCATAAGGAAGACTGTAGCCCTTCATCATCACTACGTCTCCTCTAGTTTTTTCACTACAGGAAGCCTCCAGCACCTTTGAATCTTTTTGGTAATATTTCCCAGCTTGGTTTTCAAGGCTGTGTCGAAACTTTCGATTGTGGATCTTGTATTTATCATTGGTGAACACAATCAGCCCGTCACCTTCAAGGTCCCATATTCCTCCAATAAACTGGTAAATCATGAGCCCGGATTGCAGCCTTAAGCTGATGGTCTCTGATGGTATTTTGGCCAACTCTCGGGTGCTCCTCCAAACATCCGACTTTTGGGTCTTCTTTTTAGGGCGGCCGGGGTCCCATAGCTCCTCATCCGATTCCTCCTCGTCCTCGTCGGAGCTGCTGCCCGCTGGAGTCTCCGTAGGTGGCAGTGGCTGCCTCCTTTCCGTGCTGTGGACTCGGGGATGAAACCCGAACTCCTGACCCCGTCGAGGGGACCAATCCCTGGCCGCTTGCTCCAACTGTTCCTCAGCGAAACCGTCGATGAGCGATCCCTCGTGATTTTCCTCTTCTGACTGCTCAGAGGGGATCTCGTCGTTCCGCGATGCTCCCGGTCGAGCTGGGATGTCGTCATCGCCGTCCGTCAGGTCTATCAGGTCCTGCTGATCTTGCTTCGGCTGGTTAGTCGGTGTTGTGGCTCTGCTGGGCAGTCGAGAGGGGGCCTCAGCCACCTCCGATTCCGCCTTCTCCGGGGCTTGCTCCTTTCTTTTGATGCCTTTGTAGGTTGACAGTCTCTGCAGGGCTTCTTTACACTCTTTGTACTGGCTTACCCATCTAGCTAGCTGTTCTGTCAGGATCCCGTCGATGCCCGCTGCCTTTGTGGCTGTCTTCACTACTCCGTCATACTTTCCAGAGGGGCTGTAGACAATCCGCAGCTCACCAGCGGTCCATCCCTCAAGGAGCTCGGCGAACCATTCTAGCCACTCTTTAATCTCCAACTTCTTAGCAACTTTCACTGGGCATTTGACGACCCCCAGTCGGTGGCCATCGTTAAGTCGGGAGCAGTAGTATATCTGGGTCCGTATCATGTAGTTCATTATACCCCGAACCTTGTTCTCTTGGGTACTATAATGAGATTCGAAAAAAGTCCTTTTCAGTGGTCCAGTCCAGGAATCCAATCCATCACCGAGTAATATCAACATTACAGGAAGTTGTGATATAGTAGTTTGGGAAAGACGGGTTTGATGATCTTCCCCGTCTTGGCTGATGTTGCTTGCCCCTTGTCCCTCTGCTGGCTCTTGCAGGGGATCCAGTTCCCCTCTTTCTTCTTCATCCATAGTTGTCTTTGTCTTCGAGTTGCCTATCCCCCAAAGCCTCTCTTTGCGCTCTTGAGTAGGGATGGGTCCAGGCTGTGTTGGCTACTGGCTTCACTGTCTGGATACTATCACTTATCCTCAGTAGAAGCTTTCCCTCACCTGCATGCTATACAGTTACTGCAAGGGTTGTGACTGACGGCCTTATCAGTCACCGTTAACTCTATTCCCTCAGAGTTAACCATCCAAGTGAGCTATTCAGAATCACACTTCTGTTTTTACTGACTTGGTTTATTAGGGCCCGCCTACTTGGCTCCGCCCCACGTTGGGCGCCATGTCCGTTATCCTGCAATAGCCAGCCCCGCCCACTTCGTCACAACCCTCCGGGGCTGACTACTGACCAGTTCTCTGTCTAACAGGTCCGGAAAATCTCTAAGACCTGGGTATTACCCTAAAAGAGATCTATAAGAGATAATCTATTTAAACTGGTGTCGAAAGCGATTCGTCTAGCTCTAACTACCTCCAATCCAGAAGTTACGACCCTTTTCAGTTAAGAAACAATCAGCTGAGTAGCCCTCACAGCTGCATAATTCCAATAACCACTTCTGTTAACGGTAGCTCGCTTTCTAAAATATAACTAGCTCTTGGAACCGACTAGACTAGATTTAGTGACTTGGATGTAAGTCCCTGGGTCATTATTTTACTCTCGCCAAAGGAAATCATGAAGCCCCCTTTTCACTAGAACCATGTACATTAGTTTTACCCTTATTAAAAGAACTGAAAAATGAATAAATGACTCAATTAATTCCAATGTCCACCAACCTCATTAGAATTTTAGAGTATGAATTTATTAAGCAAGCTTAAGCAGGGATATGTGACATACAAATCAATAATCAATCGTATATAATTCAAGAGCAGTGTAATAAAATCAACATGTATAATCATACCCTACTGTCTCTTTCCCTAACCTATGTCGCAGATTCTGAGATAGCTTTTTAGGAAGCAAGTTCAACTCATACCCAGTTTGTGGTGGATCTTTAGCAACAGGAACGTCCGAAAACCTTGGTCTGAGTCTTTATCCTTTGTGTGGAAAAATCCTCTTTAGAATAGAAGCAAAGTAGAGAGGGCTCAATTGCTTTTGAAAACCCAACTCCTTATCCCTCCGGAACCTTTGTCTTTTCTCCAAGTCTGTTGCAATGTTTGGGTTGAGGTAAGACCGACGATCGAATCAGGAACCCGGGTTGGACGATTGGAACTTGTCTCTCTTTGGCGGCACGAAGCTTCAGCTTTTCCCGTGGCTCCAGGGCGTGGTCTGCTGTTGTTTCCTTGATCTGCTTCTTCGTGTTAGCTCTACTTCGGTGCCGCAGACAAAGAACAAGAACTTCTCCTTTTCCGTCTGCTTTTAGACAGTTCTCTGCCATGTATGTGTATGGGAAGTGTTAGTTGACGTGGTTTCCTGAACATCTGCTGATTTCACGGAAACCCCCGTCGGCCCCTCCTGTCTGCTGGCTGGGATGGAAAGTCCCGTTCTTTCCTCAGCGTGTTGATCTTAGCCAACCATACCGCTCCACCCATCCTGTGCGTCTGGCCATCTGTTCAGAACTGCTTGCGACAGCAGTAACTCACAACTTCCCCTTCTCTCTTTACTCACCCTTTACTCTGATTAACTATTAAACACAGTCAAATATTAAAACTATGTGCTGATTTCCATTAAGCATTAATCATAAGCATTAATCACCTCTTTCACTTATTATAAATCATCAAACCTTAATCATTTCATTGTTGTTATGTCATTACAGAGCATGATTCGTACACTTCAGAATCATTCAGTGATTACTTACACACAGTCATTTTACCTATTGTAGTCATACATGTCCAACTTAATCACTTTAAATCAAAACACAAGATTGCTTTATTTCTTTCAGGCCTTCATGCACCTTTTTCTGCGTGTACCTGGATAGATCTCAAACCTCATACCAGTTTTCTTGACAGACCCCATTTGTAGAAAACGATATATTAATAGCTGTCACTGTTAGGCAATACAATTGAACATAACTTCCAACAGACATTCGCAAACATATACATATTTTTTTTCTAGTTATGACTCATGAAAACCCAGGAAGAGCATGGTGTGAGATTTTTAGAGTATAAAAATCTGGAGGAAAAATAGTTTCATAAAACACAAGCTTGGAAAAATATAGAAATAATTACGATGTAATTGCTTTGATTTAAAGAAAGTTTGACAACGTTTGATCACTGCTGTGGAAATATCACATTTTTCTTTGGGTTGCTGCAAAGCCCAAATACAGTAATAAAGCATAGGATATCTGCTTTAATTAATTTTCAGTTATAAATTTAGGTATGGAAAACATAAAAGTTACATTTTTGTTAACCTCACATTTGTTTAAAGCAGAAAATTGTCATTATACATTTAATTATGAATAAGACTTACAGTGAATTTAAAACAGATTTTTATTAAATTGACTTGCTTATGCTTTGATTAGCCTAATCACAGCAATTGATTTGAACATTTTCCTTGTGTTTTGGGTTTTTTAACTAACCAGCTGAATTCATTATATTTTTGGACTCTAGAGCAGTTTAAGCTCAGGTTAAAGTAGAATTTTGCTATTAAATTGCACATAGTTAAAATACCAAACAAAGCACTATGGACTATGTTTAAAAGAATGTGCATGTAGTGTAAAAAATTCAGCTCCTTGTTTACAAGTCCTGACCAGTCAAAGTGTTGAAGACTTTATGTACAGATGCCAAAAAAAAAGAAGCCAAATGACACTGAAAATTCTAGGCAAGATTCATTCAAGCAATTGAATGAATTACTTTTTAAAGCTTTATTAACCAATAATAAAGTGGAATTTTCTCACTATAGAGTGAAAGCCAGGGTGACATTTCCCCCCACTTTTGTTTAACTCTCCCTTACAGCCACATTTTAGCTATACACACAGAACTTTCATTTCATTCTGTCAGGAAACTGGTCTGCTTTCAGACAGTGTCACTGTCCTTGCTGTAGAAATTGGAGGTTTCTCACAAATTCTTTCAGGATTCAGGGAACTCATTTTTTTTATTTTTACATCATCATGTCTTCTTCTATCTTTTCCCCATAATCACTAGGGAAACTACAGACTCTGCATTTACTGAGGCTTCCCCTAAAAGGAGAAGGTTTAAAGCCCGACATACTATGTTTGATTTTTAAAAAAAGTATATTTATACAACATTTTACCATGTGTCAGATGGTTCAATTTGTTACTGCAGCAGAATTTCATCTGAAACCATAAATTTTGGCTATTAAAGCTCTTATTACTAGATTTGGAGACTGAAAAGACCAAGAGGACTCTGAGAAATACAAGGCTGATGGTTGGGCAAAAGAGGACAATAATCAGACATCTCTCACAGTAGAAGTGGCTGACTGTTTAATATTCACAATCTCCAAACATGAGCGCACTAAATCAGGGGTTGCTATGCTATGTATGTCATGACAGGATGACCAAAAACCATTGATTTAAGTATGCTATCAGAGATTTGTTTATGATTCTGTTGTGCAGCAGAATATTTTGCAATTGTATTGTTACTGCAATATCACTATAAAAAGTATCCATATTGTCAGAAATTCCACAACTGCGTAGAACTGAATTTATTGCTGATAGCTCAATTGAGCACAACATTATCACCACAGTCAAGTATTATCATTGAGGACACAAGCGCAAGAAAGCCGAGAGCCTATTGTCGTTTGGGTTCTCCTAAAGAAATAAGTGCTGGCAAAAAATTTTTTTTCAGTACCAGGCATACAGGCTCTTTTTGCCTTTAGCATACCTGGTGGATGCCTGAACCAGCATAAAAAGTTGTAGAAAGTAGTCAAATGGACTAATGAAAAAAATTTGCAATTAAGTTGTTTCAATGCCAAAACAGCAGACGGTTGCCGGAAGCAACTTTTTTTTATGCAAGGAAGCCCATCATATTGAGTCATCGACTTTGCAGCAATCTCTCTTATTTTCTGACCCAGGTGCTGAAAAGTGTAGGAACTACAAATCATCTGGGCATCCCAGTCTGGATTTGCTTCTATAGTACTCTCTTCTAGGGTCAAGTGCTTAAATAGGTTTTATTCAACTGTAAATTATGCTTCCTGTCATCTTTTTTTAAAGATGTTTTGCTGTAAAGTTAGCTGGCTTGGTTTCCTAAACTCTTTTTCTTTTCTCTGTTTCTTTCCAGGACACAACATACCTTTATTACCTGGAATGTGATATGCAGGATTTGTAATCAACAGCACTCAAGAGCCGCTCTACATTCTCGTGTTGAGGTATTGTACCGTTTTTCAGACTTCATAAACAGAGCTGAAAATGTTTGATTGCGATTCATGAATTCGAAATCGAACACAAGATGTGGTCCGTCGCCATCAACTCCCCAAACACGGCGCGGTGATGAAAAGCATTCATGTGAACCAATTGGGCTTGTTCCTTGTGTGCAATAGGGTGTTTACTGAAATGATTTATGATGGGCTCTCATCTCCGTATGCTAATCTGTGGGACACCTCCGGTAAGCCTTTAATTTCTGCGACAGCATTAAGGATGATTTTTTTTTTTCCGTCTATCTTTGTATGTAAAGAGCATGTTTGGATTTCATTCCCTGATGCAAATTAGATTTTTGGTGTAATCAAGCAAAAGCGCAGCTGGTTTGTGTTTCTTCACCCGTCAAATCTGAGTTCCCCCCATTCCTCCGTCCCCACTGACTGTCCAAACTGTCCTAACCCTCTCCCAGTGTTTGCTCTCCGCTGCCTCCTGTAGCTCATCTTCCTTGACAACCGAAGCCCTTCCCCTCCTCAATCCATCGTCGCCAAGACAAAAACACACACGCTTCCTAGCTCTCCAGAATGAATGGATCCACTTGCCTGGGTGCCTCCTGCAGTGATGTGGGATTGAATTCAATTAGGGAGATTGTTTGTCCTCCAGAGTCTACTGGTGGGCTGGGTTTGCCAGCTAATGCCCCCCTGCTTACCTCACTCCCTCATGTCCCTCAGATCTACACATTCACACGCATACACACATTTTGCATCCTGTTTTATTTTCATGTTATTTCCTCACTTGGTATTCGATGACATTAGGGTATGAATCAAAATTTGTTACAACACCTCACCTTCTATAAGCAGCGAGCCGCAGCAGAGTTGCTTAGATGTGTGTATTTTTTATTTCCTCCCCCTCCACTGGTGAATAATTTGGTCCAATATTTGAGCTCAATCCCAGCAGCCACATACACTTTGCAGGAAAAAAAAAAATCCATTTTTACAATTAGTTTATTATACAATATATCTGCAGCCAAAGACAGGACGGTAAATGTTGCTGACGTAGGAGTAATGGACACATTAGTTGCAAAGGTGAAAAAAAAGAACGCGGCTGTCACTTGAATAATATTGAGACCAGCTTATTTGTGCTGCGAGCCTTTGCTTTTTATGCATAATGGCCTCGATTGTGTGTAGGAACACTTTTCAGCGGCCGGTCCAGCGGCCCGCTGCTTTCTTTCAGCTGTCATGCTGCTTGTCTCTGTGTCGGTACCGCTCAGAAATCAGATACTGTATTAGTGCCGAAATATGTCAAATTAATTAAAACCCAAGAAAGATGAATACCATGATGCACTCTGACGATGAATTAAGACCTTTATTTCTTGAGTCTTCTTTTTGCTTTGCTTTGGACTCCTTTGGTTTATCCAAATCAACTTCAAGGACATCATTTTTTTGACTGATAAATTCAGAGATATTACTTACTTTACAAGAACAAGCAGATGTGATATTATTCAGGATAACAGATTGTTCATATGTTACCCTGCCTTGAACTTCTTCACTTTTTCTCATTTCTCAGCCAAAAAGCTCTGTGTGTTGGAGATATTAATGATAGAGCAACACAAAGTTTTACAAATGTTCAAAGAGAAAAATCTGAAAATTGTTACGCTCTCCTCATGACTTTGTGGAACGGTCTCTGAAATTGCAGCTGCAAGTGTTTTGGACTATGTCTTTACCATAATTTCACATCTCCTTTGCAAAACAACTTAAGCTCAGTCAGACTAGATGGAGAACATCAATTCCGGTGGATTTTGGTCTGGATTTTTATTCAACATTTCATAACTATACCATACGTGAATATGTTTTGCTGTAGCTCTGGTTGTGTGTTGAAGGTCATTGCTCTGCTGGAGCAGCCTCTAACAGGTTTCCTTCCAGGAGTTCCCTATATCTCCATCTATCCTCCTATTTTCTCTGACCAGCTTCTCTGCCCTACTGAAGAAAAGCATCCTCACAACATGATGTTGCCACCACCATATTCCACCATAGAAATGGGGTCCCCTAGGTGATTAACCTGTCTATGTAGTTTACCTCCACAAACAGCATTTTTCCTCAATATCAAAGTTGCATTATTTTTCAGTTCCATCTGAAGACAAAGAGGCTGCCAGTGTGTTTGACTGTAGCCTCTTTTACAAAAAGTCATATATTGCAGACGCGTCGCCCCGGGGTCACGTCTTATACCTGCAGAGCTGTGAGCTTTTCAATGTGATGCAAGCAGTGTGAGATGACAGGAAGTGTGGTGTACCATTCTTTTCAGGACATAAATAATGGTAACAAACTTGTTGATGGACATACAAAGACTTTAAATATTGTATATATTTCGCCGCCTTGAACTCCTAATCAGAAATTATCCCTTTGTCTTATTTCCACTTTTAAATTCCACATTTGGCTGGTTTCACATACCACATCTCATCACCACATCTCTTCCTCAACTTCACAAGTCATGTTTTGCCTTTGTACAAGTTATCTGATGTGGCCTGCGACTTCCCGCACTTGCAAAGTCATTAGAAGCCGGCTAGCTTTAATCCCCTTTCTGTACCGGTGCTTTCAGAAAAC
Organism: Xiphophorus couchianus; assembly: GCF_001444195.1. Taxonomy (NCBI): domain Eukaryota; kingdom Metazoa; phylum Chordata; class Actinopteri; order Cyprinodontiformes; family Poeciliidae; genus Xiphophorus; species Xiphophorus couchianus. The sequence goes on along the minus strand of NC_040241.1, from coordinate 14,141,509 downwards.
ATATGGATATAACAACAAGGATCTTCAGTACCACCTTCAAGTGTTTTGCAAAAGAGTCTCTTGAGTTTTGCATCTTTATAGCATGGAACACAATGGAATATGCTTTATATTTGCTGTAGGTAAATATGTTGCACACGTCTATGTCTGAGTGCCTTTTTCTTTTATCACAGCACATGCATAGCACGACAGGGAAATAGTAATAAAGGTTCCACTGACTAACAAAGTTTAGCATTCATCTCACCCCAGAGCAGTTTACAAACAGTATTTCACATATATATATCACACATAACTATATTTATTTGACCTGTTTTGGAGGTTTTTAGGCATAAAACCTAAAAGTTTTGTTTTCTTAAACTGTAACATGTTGTCCCAGAAGAAATTGGGAGATTTTGGAAACAACTTAAGAAGATACTTTTGTTACTACTTAAGGTTATCAGAGTTAGGAGCAGAAAATAATGTAAAAACATGTTATTCGTATTTTTATTTAAAAAACATGTTAATCTTATAATTCTAATTACCATTTTGAATTAGATTGAATTAAATATTTAAAAATTTAATGGGGTGCAAAGCGTTGTAGATCAGCTCAAACTACAAACCTTCAGCCTCATTTGATAACATGAACCTCAGTGAACAATGCTTTGCATAGCCAGTATGGTTTCCCATAGCAGCATCCATTCAGGTTAGCTTGACCATAATGACCTGTGACAGCAGCCTAGCTAAGTTTTGGTTCTGTTATCTTAAAGCCCCGTGTTTGTTTTCATAGTGTGATTCAGCTCCGGGGACTCTCAAAATAATGCAAAACAGGTCATTTGAATGGGAAAGGAGGTGAGCTGCTTTCAGCCCATGTCAGCATTTGAATTTGGTCCAGAAGTAGTTGACTTTGCACATCATTGCCGATGTATCCGGTTACTGGGGCAACTCCAGTCTGCCCTGGAAGCAGCCCTGGTTTCAGAGATACCAGGCAAAGCGCAGAAACCCTCTAAATGACCAAATTACTTTAAATGGCACACATTGCTTTATGTTGTTTGTCTGGCTGCTAATGACATAATGTGGAGCCTCTGCAAAGAGTGCTGCTGTCTTGACAACGGTGACCTGCTAAAAGTATATTTGCCCAAACATCGGTGTTGTCATTTTCTCCAATAACCGGTTAAGAATTATGTGAGAACAGTCTTGCGGCCGCATATAATTTTATCTGAGCAATTGTGTGCAACATTTGCCAAATTGTCAGATTGATATTGATTTTATCCACAAGCAAATTTTATTTCCTTTTATTTCGAGAAAACAGAGGCTGGATGTTCCCAGCAACCCATCAGAAATTCTCAACTATCAGTGGGGCCAGAAACCCCAGCATCTGTAACCTTAATTATTTACATTGTTGCTTTTGTCTCTCTGTTTAACCTTTTTAGCAGAGATGCAATATTAATATCTGTGTTTTGGTCATGCTCAGTTAGCATCACAAGTGTGCATTTAAATTTGTGCACACTGTGTAGTTCCTACTCAGTCTGAAAAAAGCCTGGGAAGCTGTGGAGTTTGATTTGACACTTTTTCACGTGTGGAAAACAGAAGGAAGTATAGAAAAACATTTGAAGACCTCAATCACTGAACTAATATCTATCTAAATGGTGTGTTCCTCCTTTATCATGCCTTTTTTGTGTCCCTTTTTTCTGGTGTCTTACCTCCTTTAATTTCTTGTGACTTGTGTTCTTCCATCTGCAGTCTGTTGCCCTTTCCTCATTTCCTTCCTTTCCTCGTGTTCTTTCTTTTTTAGTCTTTCTTACCACCTATCTTGTGCCCTTCCTTTTTTCCCTTTCCTTCCTTTCTTGTGTTTTTTCTTCTTGTCCTTAATTTCTCTTCTTGTCCTTTCTTTTTACCTCGTGACCTTCCCTTTACCCTTTGTCCTGTCTCTCTTTGTTGTGTCCATCCTGTGTTCTTATCTTCCTCTCTTTGTCTTTCCTCTCTTTCCTTCATTTAATCCTTCTTTTTTTTAACACCCTTTCATAATTCATTTTTTTCTTCTTTGTGTCCTTCCTCTCTTTCTCCTTTCTTCCTGCCTGAACGTTTTGTGCCGTTCTTCTTTACCCAGACCCAACATATACATATGTTCGTTCATGGAGGACTTTGGTTTTATGTTTTAAACTGAGCATACTGGACTGAAAACTCTGCGAATTTCGTACTTTTTGCATAAGATATTTGTAGGAATCTTGCATATTGAGGATTGTGCACTGCGTTAGAGACAAAAGTGTGACTTTTGTTTTTTTGTGTACGTGTGTGTATGCAATCATTAATTTTTCAGCTTTGCATTTCACTGAATTTATTAAAAGATGGGAGCTCAGTGGGTTTAGCTGCATTTTAGCGCTGCAGATCAATAATTTATCTTGAGTTAATTAGAAAATTAAGAGTTTGGAGGAAGTAACCCCTCAGCCATATCATTATGAATATTGCTTAGTGAAGTGGAAAGCATTGATTATCACATTAACGTGGGTGGGGTCTGTGAAGTAGTGAGTCTAGCTTTGTCTGTAAGGTTGATTTAGGAGCAGTAGGAAAAACTGGTAGAGGTAATTGTGAAGACAACTCCTCTTATAGAATGTTCCTAGGATACAGTGAACACTGACTGAATATAGGGAAGACAAACAATAAAGTATCAACACAAGTATGGTGAAGAAAGACCGGAACCAATATATATAGTTAGAGACTATATTCCTTTTAGTCTCAGAAAGCCTTAGTATCCCCCCCGAATGAGTTTGAGAGAGTTAGTCCTTGGAAGAGGGATTCCTTCTTGGCTCTTTAACCCCGATCTTATCCTGAAGACAATAGATGGATACGTATTTGGTGAATTACCATAGAGCTCTTAACATCTGCTATTATGTTCTTTTCAACTAAAACAGAGTCGATAACAGTTTGTTGGATAGGATCTTCATAGCAGCAGACTGTTAAGGCATGCACATTGACTTGAGTCCAGTACCTATGGTGCCAATGAGCAGATGGCTGGGTCTGTTGCGGTCACTTAAAAAATGGCATAAAGATGCACCATGGCAACAAATCCAGACTCTGGGGACTTTTACAATTACTTAAGTCTTTGTTTCACTGTGAATCCTCAGGGTTTGCCTGTGACTAAGGAGCAAGCTAGTAGGTTTGAGGTTTTGTTTGACTTCAATTTCTCCAAGTGTCAGTTTAATAATTGACACATGCTGAACTAAATGATGAAGCATCCATCCCTAGAACATTTTAAGAAAGTTAAGGTGTTTACAAAATTTTTCATGCAGGCAGAAGGGCTGAGATTAGTACAAAATACTCTTGTTGGGAGTTTATATTTTAATGTACTACAAACCTTTGTCTTCAGTCTGGAGAGGTGTAAATTTCTGACGCAAGTATTCTTTGCGTTTATTTATGTATTTTATTATTTCCTTTTACTTGTGCTTATCTGGATTTGGCTATATGGGTTCTACTTAATCCCAGACAAAAATCTTATCTTGTTCAAATTAAGTGTGCATTATAAGAGCCAAGAACAGTTCTACAATGTTCAAATTCGAGAAGGTAAAACCTAAGTAATATGTTAGATTCACAGATAAAAAAACAATTACATCCAAAATTTTAATCATTAAACTTTACCAGGGTTTAAACAATTAAATGCCTTAAAAAGTACCCTGGAAAGATTAATTCTCTGTCTACTGTTGGTACAGAAGTGTGATTTAAGAAAATAACACATTTCTTATAACAACTCAGTTTTCTTTTCCTCCTTCCCAATCTATCACCTTTACACAGAAATCCACATTGTTACTTCCTTCTTGTGGCACCCCAACCTCCTGATCGAGTCTGTGCAGGTGAGTGTTACATTTGTTTTGATTGGTAGAGGTAAGAGCCCCAAGGTTTGACAGAGAATGGTAAATTTAGATGGAGCTATTTCTGTATGGGAAGAGGTTAGTGCAAGCTTCTTTGGCATGTGCCTGGCTATACACCTGACATTTTTGGTGTCTTAATGAAATAACACATTTGACAGTAAACTCACAGTGCAGCTGAATGTTTTTCCCCCCTCCATTTTCTGTCAACTTATCTCCAATTATTCTATATTTTTTAAAATCTATTACTCTCTTTCCTACCTTGCTGAGATCAGGAGAATACTTTTCTTCTTTGAAAAGTCATTCAGGCACTGATTGGATTTTTATGGGCTATTTGGAAACTATCTGAGATTAACAAAAATCCAAAGGAAGAGTGATGTTTTAATTTGGACTTCTGGGATATAGCATAAGTGGAAACTAACTACAGCTCAAATATCAAATTAAAGAACATTTTGTCTAACTTGCCATTTCTATTCCCCACTTGGAAATTTGTCGTTCAAGTTCCCCTTAAACCTTCACTGCACCCGACCCAAAAGCCTAAGCCTCAGTAAGGTGTTGAGGTCTTATCAGCTCTGTTTGATGTGCACAGGCAAACGACTTTACGTAGGAGCCAAGATCTCCTTGGATATTAAGGAAAGACGAAGCAGTGAGAAAAAGAGAAGAGATTATGCCTGGGCTTTTAATAGAGGATCGCTCCATCTTGTTCTTTTTAGCTCAATCATTAGTTCTTGCTTCTTCCCCAGAGGGTGATTCTCCCATTTTGTCTTTCGCTAACACCAGGGCCACCTATTGGTCTTTTGGCGAGAATTGCGCCTCGGTATAAGTTAGCCAAGTATGAATCCCCAGCTTTTCCTACTCAATCATCAAGTCGGAGTCAGACAGTTCATGTGGGACTAAGGAAGAAAAAATGGATACCAACTATAGGGAGCCGGGCGAAGTCATCCATACAGTACTCCTTGAACTTTTCCACTTCTTGTCATGTTTTAACTATACACTTTAATGTATTGTATAATAAAAGTATTTGTTCCAAGCCCCAATTACTCTAAAACCCCCACAAAAAGTTATTTTTCAGGCTGCAGAAGACTTGAGACCTGAATGATGATTCACTTATGAAACATGAATGTTTCACCTTGTCATCGAATCACAGCCTGGGAGCACATGTGGGGCCGGCGCTACTCCTGCTAGGATGGCTACAAGGGGAAAAAAAAGGATGCAAATGAACACTGATTGTACACACTTCCCTTAGTGAAAATGGAAGTGTGTGAATTACCAGGCATGCCTCTCCTTCATTTTCTTACCCTTCCTTCAAATGGTACCTGTGAAATCAGACATCCTTGTGTGCCTGTCAAAAAATAACCAACACTCTGCCACTCTCAGCTGGCTGACAGGAGAGTTCACCTTCTGACAACCAGCACTCATGCTGAGGCAATCAGAAGTTGTCAAACTTGAAGAGTGTCCTCTGCTTTGACTCAAATATGTGGAGTTTCTTTTTTTTTTTTGGCCATTTACCTGTCTGACATCAGATCTTTAGCTGCAAAGCGTTGCTGTGCTAATGACCTGCTCGTCTGCGGGAATAAGGAAATATTGTTTTCATGGCTGCTAATTTAGCCGAGGAAAATGGATGAAACAGAGGCTCGGTTCATACACTTTCACGACTCCCTATGATTATACATCATTTTCAAGTACATGGAGTGCCCGTCTCTTTAAATATTCCCATGTGGTTTATGAAAATGTAATTTACATATTTGTTCTTCGTATGCATATAGCCGGCTCCTTGGCGCCTTTGAAGGCAACTGTTCTATAAAAACACCAGCGAAGAAATTATTGATTTGCATCTGTTTAGCCGGGACAGAGCCGAGCACCTCCCTCCTGTCAGCCTCACAGGCTATGTTCCAGGATCCCAAAGGTGCCATCGCACTCGTGTGTCTTTCGTTTTTTTAATTTTTTTTTTTACAGTGGCTCTAACCCATGGATGGGGCCTGCAATCTGTTTCTGGCCTCCATTGGATTTTATTTACAGCCCCAGCCTGGCAATAAAGGCCAAAATTTATGACTTAGTTTTTAATTAGAAATAATGTCTTGTAGAGTTTAAGTGATGGATGGTTTAATCAATATATAGACTGTGGCTGGCCTGATGATAAACGCTTCTATTGACAGTGTGCAGAGTAGCCTAACTTAACACTTTGTCTTTTAAAGAAATATGGAGTGTTTTGTTTGCTCATGGAAACTCTCCATTGGCCTTTTCTTCAGCCGTTTTACTGTCTCCCACTGCTTTGTCAACATTTCTTCACTTAACAGTTAATGTGAGCCCTCAAAATGAACAGAACTCCATTGTCCAACTGTTTTTAGGCCACTATTTTCCTCGTCTCAATGAAACACTGTTGTGTGGTCCATTTTTCTTGCTTTTAAGTCAAGGTCAGAAGTTTCATTCTTGTGAGTAAAAACTGACAGGCAAACAAGTGAAGTTTTCAATGATTCATGTTTCTTCTCTTTTTCCACGTGTGCCTGTGGTTAGGAGAAAAGAAGCGCAGGAGAATTTTTAAGTATAATAATTAAATGGGAATCAAGTCGATGGGATTTGTTTCCTGCCGCTGTGAATAATTGTGTAATATACACGAGGATGAAATTGAGTCACTTGACAACTGAAGTTCAATTTTATCACTTATGGCTTATTGTGAAGTGCTTACTCAATGTTTTTTTTTCTCCACTCACTAAGCAGTGATAAATGCTGATGTGACACAGGAACAGTGAGGAAGAACTGCTGGAAAAATATTGTTTTAGCGCAGTCCAAGTATGTATCCACTGGGTGGACAGTCGCCTATTTCGAAGGCAATTCAGTTTTCTTATTTTTTTGTGCTGTAAATTGTAGTTTTTTTCCGTATTAAATACGTATAGTAACACATAATGGTAATATTGTACTCCCTATAAACCTGGTAGATATAAAAATGGTTTAATATGGGATTACCATCTGACTCAACAGACTAGTGTTGTTGTTTAATTACTGGTGGGAGTTTCACATATTTAAAATTTTAATATTGTTGTGAGGTTGCACACTTTACAGCTGAAGAACCAAGCTGAACGTGCCTATGTACTGTAGCTCAGGAAATATATATTTTTTTCTATTTCCCCCTCATCTCAGTGAACCACAAAAACTCCATTATATCCGGTCAGGTTGGTTTTCTACTTTTATAGAAGACTGCCAGACAACAGCAATTTTCTAGTTGGGGTTAAGCATCTGCAGAATCCTTCACTTCTTCAGCAGACTTCAAACTTTCCCGCTGAAGACCTGCTACTAAGAAGGCCATCAGAGCAAACAAACAAGTACTTTTCCTCCAATGAAGAAACTAATAATTTCTTGTTTTCTCTTTTGTTTTAAATGTAAAATTCAACCAAGAAGTAGATTTCTGATTGGAAATGAGATACAAAGACAGATAAATAAAAAATAAATAAATGAATTTAAAAAAAGAAAAATTATTCAAGAATAGCTTAAAATTATGTTAAAAAGTCATTACTACAGAAAACAAAGACTTTTGAGAATTGCACCTTAAGATTTTCCACTGATTTATACAATATATGTCTTTGGAGATGAGCTTCAATTCCTCTTTATCATCACCCTAATCTTTAACTTCCTCTACAAAATTTCTTTTAGGTTCAAGTCGAGAGTCTAGCTGAGCCATTCAAACCTTATTACGACTTCCAATAATTACCTGTACATTTTTTAAATAAAATACACAGGTTATTCAATCAATCAATCCAAAAAAAACTGCTGGCAACCATATCAGTTTTTATAGAAATGTATCAAGCAAATACAAATGGCAACTTTGTAGACGTCAGATTCACTCCAGAAGTTAAGCCAAACTTATTAACACTAAAGAAAGTACATATTTCTGCTAAGAACCAGTGCCACAATTTGGATTTTATCCATTATTTTGTGTTCGTTCTTTTTTTTCTGAACCATCACAACTAAATTAAAACGTCTGCCTTATCTCTATCGAAATAAATCAGATTTTATGCTCAATTTTCTCATCTGTATTCTAATAACACAATTTTGTCATGACTGTGTGCCCCTTGCATTGTTTGTGGGAAACTCCAAACGGCTACTTTTTTGCCACTCTTTCCCAAAGTCCAAGGTTACGGTAACAAATTCTGTTATTTTTATACAATAAGATACACTGTAACAGAGATTTCACATTGTTTGACTTTAAATAAACACTGCTGACATAAAAAGTGTTTCTCTAAAATGTTATAAACCGTTAACCTAAGAAGTTACGTCTGACATATGGTCAACGTTAAAAAGGTTGATTATTATTCCAAGAACCAGTAACATAATGTGAAATTCATTGGTCACTGAATTATTTTTGTCCTTCTCTCACCGACACGGGTAAATGATTATAACATATTGCTTTTCTTTTACTCTCAAGATCGCCATGCTAAAAGGATAATCTCATTCACACATGAACACACTGAGGTAATACCACCTTCCCTGTAAGCCAGACCACAATGCTGCTCTTTCTCATTGATTAGTGTTGCATTCACTGCCCAGGGCAGGTAGAGGCCTTAATAATGGCTTTCTGCTTCGTGCTCCTTGTCTCTGGAATAGAATAACCATGAAAGACATAGAGCCCGTGTTTTGAGTCGCTTTAGTCAATGGTTAACTGTTCTGTGGCGATTCAAAGCATCCGAGCTCTGTTGTAACTGACCGCTCTGCTGTAGATCCTGACCTGGGTATGTTTTCCTTGCACATGCCCCCACCTCTTATGACCCACCAGTCTAATTTCTCTTCCTTTCTCCATTCCATCGTTGTGCCGGGCCGTATTAGCTTATCTGCTCCCTTTGTGAAACACAAGCTCACTGATAAGTCGCATATTGGGCTGGGATACTCGCATCTGTCTTGTTCTTTCCTTGGTATCCTCTAATTCCCACCCATCAGAAAGCTATTTCCCAGACTGCAGGTGGGCCCGTGTTGCAATGTGGTCGGCAGGCTGATCTCTCGTGAGCAAACACAGACATTCAGTCACCATCGCCTCTTTTGTATTCAATGAGGGCTTGTAATGCCCCAGTACGTATGTGAGCTGCAAGTGTACACAAGACTAATCACAGAGATGGTTGTAAAAACACTCCACAGACAGGTATGTGGCTTTAGTTGAGATTAGCAATAAAGTCAGGAATTATTTGCCCCCTTCTTTGCTCATTGTTGACAAATGGCATCTGAAAAGCAAACAGATTCCTATGGATACCTTTTTAACTGTGGTTACAATCAAGTCTGGATGTTTTCCTTCATCCTGCTCAAACAAGTCAACCAACTTTGAATTTGTCTCTACCAGCAGGACACATCTAGAAACTGAGATGTTTGGCAGTTTTTATTTGCAAATTAGCTTATGGTGAGTCAGATTTGATGGAGCTCACCTATGGGCATCAGTTTACAAGATCTCCTACATTCATCAAGTGGTTTTGGCCTGAGCTTTGGCTAGACCCTAAGTTTGACCCCCATCCCTGTCTGAAGTCTTTTGTGACTTTTAGCAAGTTTTCTTTCATGACCGCCCTGTTTCCAGCTCCAACCATCTGTCAAACTCTGATTAGCTTCCCTTCCATTTCTGTAGAAAATAACCCCCCAAAGTATGATGTTTCTACTACCATGTTTCACAGTTTGGTTTGTTATTCAGTGAAGCTACTTGTCCTGTACAATACACACCTCTGTCAAACTGCAAACAGGACTGTACTTGCTGGTACCAGATTTGTGGAGTTCAAAATTAATAGTTGTCCCCTTAACAAATTCTCCTACCTGAGGTGTGGATCTCCAGATCCTGTAGAGTTTAAACAGATTTATTGGCTGCTTCTCTTGGCTTATCCTGTCAAATTATGTGGAACACTGTCTCAGGAAGTTTGTAGTTATGCCCTCATTTTTTTATTTTACCGTTTGGTGAAATAGGAAGAGAATGGCACAATTTGGTAGCCTGTTAGAGTAGATGGTTGAACTTTATTTTATTTGGAGATATCGTTGTAAAGGGGTCTGAATATCAATGTTTGCCCACAAGATTTAGACTTTATTCACAAAAAACAGTTTTGAATAGTTTGCATTATTGTTGCCTTATTGTTGCATTATAGTTGTGCACTAATTTATTTTAGTCTATCTAAGAGCAGAAAAAGTGCAGTTAAAAACACGAGTAAGAGCAGCGCCCCCAGGCATCAGTTGGGCTCTTTCTCGTTGTCAAGGTCACCTGTGGCCACGATCTCTGTCCTGAACAGTTAATTAGGAATTACAAAATGGCATGACCCTCAGGGCGTTATTCCCGGTTAGAATAATGAACACCTGGAAACAGTGAGTAGCCTGTGCATTGCATTGGGACTTTTGAACTCTGGTGGCCTTTGAAATGGTAGTCTTAAGTTTTTTTTTCTATTTCAAGTCCTCCTGAAAGAGTACAATCAGTGTGTCTTGAACCGTTTCAAGTCCTGTTTCACTGGCTTTTGTGATTAGAGAATCAAGATAATCTCATGTGAAATACAAATCCATACTTCTCCTCATTCTTTCAGAATTGGATGTTTCTTTATCCTTTGCTTAAATGCGTTGACATGTCCATGCACTTGCCTCTTGGAAACCTAACTGCAATGTTCCATTCTGTTTGGTGTATGCAATAAAAAATGTTTTTTGTTTTTTTTTTATCACCTTGTTGCACCATTCCCCTGTGAAATATAGGCAAGATGAATAAGAAAAGTGAGACTGTGAGTGATAGAAGAGTTAGGAAAAAAAGTTATTTTCTGCAGAAATACACTGAGTTATTGATGTTTTTTGGGATCTTTTGAGTGCGCCCGGCTGTAAATTTCTAGTCATACCTGCCTCGGCTTGTTATAGCTAGTACTCTGTTTGTGTCGGCGAAACAAAGCTGTCTCAGCTCTGTTTGTGCATTCAGAGAGGAATACAGCACTGGTGGAGTGTGGGTTTTATGGTTAAATATACACATCTTTTCTTTGCAAAAAAGGATTATATATACATGGCGTATTTAAAGAAGAAAATGTAATTTAACCTATAATTTTTAGATTGCTTTCCCGGTGCAGCTGGCGTGCTCATGCGGGCTTGATTGTGATTTTATTTCATTCTCCCTTTGTATAAAACCCAGATCTACTCCCGTCTGCCGTATCATAATCATTTGGCCCGATGCCTTGATTCGAATTGGTAAATTGTTACACACAGAGTAGGCAGAGTATGATACATCTGCTGGAAGGCCGCATTATTTTACTGACTTCTTTTTGCAGGTCACAGTGCTTTTGCGAAGATAAGGTGGTCTCCACCCCCCTCACCCCCTTCCTCTTCCCTCCTCCTTCTGTCTTTGCTGGCAGTGAGCACGCCCCAGTGCACACCGTCCCGAGACGCAGTCTGGCAGACCTAGTGAATCATCTTCCCGTCACAGGTGGGGGAAATACAACAGCGGGATTGGCAGTCCAAAGGTGGCATCTGGCCCACGCTTGAGTGAGGTGTTTGGCTTTTTCCTGCTGAAAATGGCGATATGTCACCCACCCCAAGAACCCCCATTTACGTGAAAGAAAGTTCTTCAATAACTTTTGGTTTAATTCTCCAACCGCTAAGAGTTCTTTTATGATACTTTATTCTTATGATTAGATCTATGCATTTGAAGTGCCTTGCTTATGCTATAACGTTTTCCACATGGAGAAAATGTTGCTTATTTTTTATTTAAAATATCCAAATCTGAGACTGGATGAAAAGTGTAAACAGGAATTTTCAAGCTTTGGCACAGATTTTTATTTGTATTTAAGTCTGGACTTTGAATGGAGTATTCTAACATATGAATATGCTGATAAAAACAATTGGCAAAGCATGATACCTGAACCTGTGGTTCAGGAAAATGTGCGATTTTAACATTTTGTGTTCCAACTCTGAAGTAAAATTAAATCTTTGATTTACTTCTGCAAGTAAAATGTCAGCAAATAAATAAATAAAACAATGAAGAGAACATTAAAAGATGGTCACAACAATAACAAAACATAGAAAAACAAAACTTTCATATCCAGTTCCAAAAAGAGTAAGAAAGACAAAGCTTATTAAATCCTGCCCAATATTACGCATGACATTATACATATTTACACGTCTTTATTAAAGAATTGTAAATTAGATTTATTTGTATATATATTTGGTTTAGTATTTTAGAGTTAAGCATTATATGAATGAGCTTATTCAGGGCTGTTAACTTTATATGCTTATTTTCTAATAACAGAGTACATATGAATTTGTGCATCATATTCACATTAGAAGACTACATGTCCCATGATGCTTTGGTGTAAAAAAAAAAAAAGAAAAAAGGAAGAGGTGGAGCTTAAGTTTACCTAATGGCTAGAATGAAGCTGTTTGTTGTTGATGATCTTTTTGTGCATTCCTTGGTCATGAAGGTTTTGCCTTCACAGAACACTGGATTTATACTGAGATGTATAAATCTCATCTAAAGGTAAAGGTATACTGAGATACCTTGACTTTCAATGTTGCAATGAACTTTATTTAGGGTTATCAAGGTTAAGGGGCATGTGTTGATCAGTGTTTGTGAATTCATGTTGAAATTAACTACTCACTACTCCCTGAAACCTGGGAGTAGTGATGGATTCTAACCTGAACCAGTCACAAAGTCTGACTGTCTTCATGTTCTGGTTCTGCTCTGCACCTCCAGAACTGGAACGAGGAGAAGCAGCATTCAGCTTCCATGCACCCCAAATCTGGAACAAACTTCCAGAAAACTGTAAAACAGCTGAAACACTGACTTCCTTTAAATCTCGACTAAAAACCCTCCTGTTTAGAGTTGCAGTTGAAACGTAATCAATTACGAATTTAATGATGGCACTTGGCTTAATGTAATGTTTTGACTGTTGATTCTATGTTGCATGACTTTGGGTTTTTGTATTTGTAAAGCACTTTGAAATGCCTTGCTGCTGAAATGTGCTATACAAATAAAATTTGATTAATTTGATTGATTAAATTACACATGTTCTGGGACTTGACACAGTAGGTTAATCTGAATTTTCATAGGTGATATCAGGGTAAAAGATTTTGACTAGAAATGCAGGCATTTTAGATTGTTTGTGTGAAAAATAAGAAAAAAAAGAAAAACACAGACTGTATCCCTCACAAATATGCATGTCTTTACATTGGTGAATTACATAAAACCTATGTAAAATTGCATTCAAGCTTGTTGTTGTAACACGAGGGGTCATGTTCAATAAATATAGTTTCTACGGCATAACTCAGAATCTAATCCCTTAGCCTATTTTGACGTTTGCGTTCCATCCATCCTTATTTTAGTCACATTCGCTGTTAGTGCTCAAGAAGCTGTTTTATCAAAGCTGTTGTAGGAAGGTGGTTGCGAGGGGCCGCTGATCAAAGGCAGAATCCTCAGGGCCAACGAGGACCCAGCTCGAGCAGCAGATGTTTCCAGTCCCTGTTAGCACCTCAGTTAGAGTCATCCTTATTTAAACGGCTCTGGCTAATGGCCCTCACCGGTGTTGGATACACCAGATCGCCTTTCATCTATCTTTGTGTGGGGAACGTGGGACAGAATGTAAAACGCCAGGGATATCTTGTTCCTCCCTGACACCCTTATTGTCCTCCTCTGCGAATTTCTGGCATGAAAAATCCCTTTCACAGTAATTGGGTGCGAATGAAACACTTGTGCTTGGCTATTGTCTCCAGTTGTGTACAGTGTTGCATTCAGACCAGTGGTTAAAAGAGCCAACAGTGAGGGGAAGAAGAAGAAAAACAGGGTGTGGTGAGATTCTCAACAGCACAAAAAGTGACGGATAAAATAAAACTGAACAAACAAACAAAAAAGGGTATTGTACTGTAGCTCGTTAAAAATGAGGGAAACAATAAAACTACTGGGATTATGAGGATGCAACAGCTCTTTTCAGGAAGAGCAAAATATTTTTTCAGAATGTTGGGAGGAAGTGGACACATTGGCGTAAAAGAATCAGCCAAGCTACGTCCTCATTCTTCATGTGGCCTACAGAAAATTGATTGAAAGATTTGGCGGGCCTAATTGCGGTGCGCCATCTGCCCAAGTTACAGAACCTGCCAGGCATGTGACAGTTTCCAACAGGCTCACTGACGAGCAGATGTGTGCAGGACTTTCTATGCGCGAATATTTAAGCACGTCAGTCTGTCTTTACTTTGTGATCACATCTTGTTTAGCGGATAAGGACTTGGCATTTGGGTTTTGAATTACAGACCTCTAACATCTAAATGCATGCCGTGAAAGCCCTTCTTTCACATAATGAAACTACCTGTGCGCGGCATTACTTTGTGGTGCTTATTACCATTGGGCTCTGCCAGTCATGAAAAACAGGTTATTGTTTTCATCAGATGTGCTATTGATATGACAAATGTCATCTGGATGGAGGGAATTTTCATAAATCAATCATATATTTTCCTCTTGTTTTGCACAATAAAACAGATTGCCTGTTGAATTACACAAAGGAAAGTCAAAAAATGCTATTCACTGAAAGTGCAGAATAATGTATTCATTTATTTGTGGAAACGTATTTGGTTTTCAATTAGTCGGCCAAGGAGGGACTTTGTCCTGAAAAAGCACATTAGTCCTCCGAGAGATGCATTTTGAAAGTCTAAAGAAATTATTCCATATTTTGGGGAAATATGCTTATTTATTTTCTTGCTGACATTTGCATTGCAAGAAAGCTATTGACTGAAGGTGCTTTGTTTTAGGAACAATGACAGAAGGGCGTGGTGACATTTTTAGTACATTGTACTGTGGTATTTAGATGTAGTAGTTTTTTTTTTTATAAATAAAACACCATTCTAAAATGTAATTTCTTTGAACAAAGCCAGAGTGATCTTTTACGTCTGTTTCCAGCCAGGGTTTTAGGCCAAGCTATTAAGTCATTCATTTCATTATTATTTTCACGAGTTTTTATTTGTCAAGTCTATCAATGAAATGTAAGATGCAAAAATTGAATTATTTTTGTGACATTTTTGCAGAAATACATATGTTATTTTGTCAGAAGTAACCAATCAGATGGAAGGTCTCAGCAGTGTCAATCATTCTTATGTAGGTGCTGCTCACATTCTAACCCCAGCATAAGCTCAAGATTGCTGAAACCCTCTTCCTAGTCTGTCTTTTTTGTTTGTTTGTTTTGTTTTTACCAAGAGCAGTGTATTTGTGCAGATGGTACTAGTTCTACTGGGTGAAGGCAGAGGAGCTCAGGGTTTTTTTCACAGATTATGTGTTTCATACTATATTTTGAGGACAAAGTGACAGTTTAAAGAAATAGTAAAACATTTTTTTTTTTCCATGAAAGTTACCTACTACAGCATCAATACAATGTCCCGGAAATGGGATTCTTGTTGACTCAGCTTAATGTCACTTATAGCTTAAGTAGGCTATAGCAATTTAAATCCTAAGATCTCTCTCCAATTAGACTCTAGAGTGCATAAAACAAGGCAAAGGAAACTGCGTATCTAATGAAGCCACAGCTCACTGCCCTCTGGTACAAAAAGAGATCCGATTCACCTGGAATTAGACACCTCTGTCTTGCCAAAGGGGGACACCATGCAGATTAGCAAATAAAGTAATTGCATTTACATATCTAATCACCTACAGCTATCCTTCTGCCACGTTGTTCACACCAGCGGTGTGATTTTGCAACATCATGTCCTTGTAAAAGTTACTTAAGAGGTTTTGACACCAGTGTTCTGTATCTGTTTCAAAAATAATTAAGTTTGTTTCACCTCCCTTTTTTCAAAGTATTCTATAAATGTTAAACCTGGATGATACGGTCAAACAGATTTTTTTTTTTTTGCACTACTGTAGTTCTGCTGCTATTTAACTTTGTTGTTTTAAGAGCTATCAGGAGCACATTAATAAGTCTATCCAAGCCATGAGACACATGACAAAGCCGTTCACTTATAAAAAGGGTGAAAGCTAAATGTCAGATCCGTTTAAAGAAACCACCAGGCAATCATCAGTTACCAAACTCCAGATGCTCGTTTGAGAGGAACAAAATGTCAACAGAGAGAGAGGACCCAAGAGTTCAGTCAATTGTCGTCAAATTTGTTTCCATTTGTTCCCCACGATCTTCTCCTTTGCTTTGCTCAGGGCATAGAAGACGGGGCACATCGGCACGTGGTTCATATTCTGCATGCTCACATCCCCCATGTCCCTTTCTTAATTATTATTCAGTAGATGCACTGCTTGGCACAAGGACAAAAGTTTGCATAATTTATGCGAGGCCATCATCAATTTTTGAAAAATGGCCCCCGACTTTTCTTGTGCTTTTAGCTAAATAGACGCACGTCCGACTGGACATAAAACGGCCCGAAAGGGGCGGAGAGAAAACTTTATTTATGTCTTTGTCTAAACTTTGAACTGGCGCAGACTTTAGAGAGCATATTGCGGTTGCCATGTCCAGCTCACATAAAATGTGTATTTTATTCATGATCCAAAGTCTCTCTCTCCCACCGCAAGGGTCTGCAGTATATGGAAAAATGCAAAAAAAAATAAAATAAATAATACATTGAAAGGGAGTTTTTTATTTCTTTTCCTCAAGAAGCAAGCTTCTCAGATAAAGTATTTGGAGATAAGCTGTGTTTGATAACGGATCCACAGTTTCTCTGGATGTGTCCCGGAGGGCTCTCAATTGTGGACTTAGGCGCTATTTCCAGCATATTGCTCACAGGAGAAGATTGTCTGAAGGGGAATAAAAAAACTTCTTAGTTCATATTTTATGCGGAAATGCTCTATATTCACATTACTGAAGAGGACAATGTAGATAAACTGCAGTTACTGTGACAATCACCCCCTCTTCTGTCCATACAATTACAATCCTTTCATTCCGCTGTAATCCTAGTTGTAAATCATTTTCCTTCGCACTGTCCAAAGGTTTGGATTTCACCAAGCTATTGCTTGTACATCATAATCCGCCTTCCTTTGCCAGGGGATCGCAGATGTTCTTTTAGTTGATCTTGTTTGTTTTTCTTTTCTTTTTTTTTTTTTTTTTTTACAAAATACTTAAAATTGGTATCTTTCCTTTTATTTCCAAAATAACAATGTTTGGTGGGCATTGTTTGGGATCTCTGAATTTAATTGTTAGACTGAATTATAAGCCTTTTGACTCCCTGATCTTATTTTTGGTTTTTGGTGCAGTACAGAATTTAAGATGAAAATGCTTCTCTTTTCTCCTCTTTACTTTAGTCTGTAAAACATTTCAACATCTGGAACTTCATATATTTTTTTTGCTATCTGGTATAAGTTTTAAAATCTTTTTATAAATCATAAAAGTTTATTATTTTATAAAAGTCTCTTATAAGATAATAAATGCTTAGGAAAAGCCACATCCTAAGCATTTTTTCTATGATAAGAAAATGCTTCATTCAAACTTGTTCTGGCATCAATGCAACTTTCAAGGACCCAGTAATATGGAGTTAAAGAAACTTTAGATTGATGATCTGCTGCATGCTGTTTCACCATTAATTTCAGGGAGAGAAACGCATTATATGGGCTGTGTTTCGAACCAGACCAAACTCATCAGTTCATATTACTTTTCTCTACATGCAGACATGGTGTCGCCATTGGAACCTGCTGTTTGCATCTGTCCAACCAATCAATATCCCAGCAGAGAATGTTATTTGCATGACAACTGCTGCTGAGATGGCAAAAGTGTAGAACTTCTTAATTACGTTACAGCAGAGGGAAAATTCTTAGGTATCCTTAAAGAAAAGAACATAACAAATACAAAATATGTTGTGAAATTCAGCAACTTTTTTTTTTTTTGCCTCGGTACCACCTTATTTCATGAAAGACTGACGTGTTCTGACGGATTAACAGCTCTAGAATATTATTCACCTAACAAGCTAGCCATTGTCTACTGTTTATCCGAGATTTGAGTTAATTCTTTGTATGGACCTATTTGTGATGTTTGTTCTGAAAACAAACCACTTCTCAGTCCAACAGCTCGAAGAAATATTTAAATGGGATCATGGAGGATCATTGTTGTGACGACATGCTGAAAGGGGAGCATTGGAAAGGATGAGAGCTTCTTAAAGAGACCAAGGACAATTATAGACATGGCTATGATGCGGAGTCAAATTTCTTTTATGTTATTTTTTTTAATGTCCAGAGTGTTTATCACAACTTAATACTATGAAATGCCACTATGTGACTCGAAAATGCATAAAAGTGCTTCTTTAAACCTTCAGACCACATAAACCCGCCTGTATCACAACAAATAAAGTCCTGATTTTTTGTAGATCTCCTGCTTTGTTCTGTTGCTACTCATGGACGAGACGCCAGGGTCCAGGAGACTGACTCCCAACCTGAACGGAGCAATCTTCCAGAGAATCCAGGCCTCAGCTTGCATAATATTAATCACTTTCCTCACATTATTTGTGTTGACCGTTTATTGTTTTGTAGAAGAACTTTTGAAGAAAAAATGTTGGATGTTGTTCTTTTTTTTTCTCTCTAGACAAACAATAACTGGCCTCTGCTGTATGCCTCATGTTGTCAAAGCAAGAGACGAGCCGGGGTTTGTAACCTTTGCCGAGATATTTAGAAGAAGAATAAACTTTGTGAAAGCGATAGCTGGAGGGATTGTTTCTGATGAGCTTTTCTCATTCTAGCACAGACAGCTTGGGTTTATCCCTTTGTCCATCAGTTTACAGACTCAACTGCTGAAAGTTGATATGAAGGCCATATGGCATTCTGAAGGCGCACACATTAATTTAAACTGCTTCATTTTTTCCTACAAACACAGGGTCCCTTTGTATTAATAATTAACGTGTTGGAAGGCCAACTTTCACACCACTGGATGCATATTTAAACAATTTACCACCGCTGCAATCTGCACTACCTTGTTTCTCCTAATTTAGTAAGATGATCTAATTTTTTTCCTCACTGTTTGACAGCGCAACCCAGGATATGTTGCCCTATTAGAAAGTAATAACAGGTAAATAACTGGCCATATGCGTAATAGAGGAACCCTGTAAAAAACTGCAGGCTCTAAGTAATTTTATTTTCAGTCATTCAGAAACTGTTCAACACATAATTTAAATTTAAGCAGCACTTTGTTTTCCTTTTTGTTCTTTTCCTTCCAGGTAAACATCATTTGTAGCTCCAGCTCAGCGCTCAGACATCATTAGTCAATATGTTTGTCTGGAATTGATGTTTGCAGTTAGCTCTCGTTTCCTGTTATGCAAAAACTCTATAGGAGAACAGATGTACGCTCACACTCAATTTAAGCAAGAAACACGTGCCAATCGTCAGTCCCTGGCTTAATAACAGCGCTATGGTGTTTTATGTGCAGGTCATGCTGTTGATGGGGTGCGACATCCATGGACTCCATATGAACTGGGACGCACGTTGACTTTGCTAAGTGCACCTTGTGTGTGCTGCATTGTGGAAACATGGTGCTCGAGAAATAGGCAATGTGCCAACATGAGTTACTTTCAAAAAAATGCAAAAGAAATAATAAAAAAAGATTTTCCTGAACTGATTTTTCCATGTTCCTTTGCTAAATGTGTCTAGGAATCTGTCCTTGCTCTGTATTATGCCAATTATGCATGCAAGTTGAAATATGATTTCCTGTTATGTTGAACACATTTTACTGAAATTATGTCTGAATAATTGACAGTTTTCTTTATTTATTTTAATTTTTAATCAATGTATTAACATGATTTTAATTTTAGTTATCCAGTTAATTAAATGCAAGTTATCATAGGTATCATATTTAAAATAATGTCTTAAATGCTCTTAAATCTGTGAAATTATTTTAGTGCTAATATATTTAACAGACTGAGGCCTCATTGTTTTCACAGTTTTTGATTGTTGTGAGTTTTTTCCATGTGTTTTATTTTTCATTAAGCTCTATGTAAGACATATTTTTCAATCATTTTCAGAACAAATTAAGTATGCAACACACTGCTGTTGAGCTCATATTTCTTATGATTGACACATGACCTCTTGCAATGCTGCAACTTAGTCAACAGATGTTTAGCCAGCAGACCACAGCCTTATTTCACATAATCTTAAAAAAACAGGTCCCAGAATCTTTTTACCACGATGTACTCTTGGGTCATCTCTGTCTTAACATTTCCTCTTATTACCTGCCACATCACTGATGTAAACCAGTGCGTGGGCTGGAATTAACATCTGAAAGAAGTACAGGTACAAACTTTAACTCCATATTAATTTAAATGTTAAGATGGTTTGATTCGTGCATTTAGCTGATAGTTGAAGAAAATGTCCTGATGAAGCATAAAGGAAATCCATCAAATCTACTGATTTATTCGCAGTGAGCATTAGTGCGAGGGATACGAGCCTGGCTCACGGAGGTGCGCTTCAGTCTGAATAATGATTTGAAGAGTCAGACCGAACAGAAGACGTTTCTCTGTGTCACTTTACTCTATATGCACCTTTTCCGCTGTGGTGACAGCTTTCTGGATGCGAGAGGTTGTCTGCGGAGAAAGTTTTGCATGCATCGCTTGTGATCCTGCCCTGAATGAAACTGTATCCCTGCCATTATTTAAATTTTGCAGGTCCTTACACACAGCAAGGAACACAAGAAAATGACTGATGGAGAAGCAGGGCTGACTTAGTCTTGTTTCATATAGACTAGTATGTGAGAAGTGGCAAAGAGGTTGAACATATGGATGCTGTTTCAGCCTAAATCAGATTTTAAAACCATCCAGTCAGTTTGGTGCACCTGATTTACTATATTATTTTTTTCTTTCTTTCATTTGGAAGTAGTTTAATTACGGCCTCCCATCTCATTTTCAGCATCCAATTTGTTCACCTATTGATATCGTGAAATTGCATTAGCCGTGGGAATATACGCACACATACACACATGCCCACAAACACGGGCCTATGTACTTGGACTGATGGCTGATTCAGCTTTGGGCAGCATGCAGTGTCAGAGTCAGTCCTGCGCTTATGCAGATAAGACAGCAGCAGCGATTGGAGCAGAAATGATTGCGATTCATGCTCGTAGGCTTTCTCTTCTCTTCTCTTTGGAAAACAGTAAACAGGAACACAGCAGCACAGGATGTCAAAATCAGTCTCTAGTAAAGCTAAGAGACTTTGATTTGTCAAAACAATAAAAGGCAGGTTTCAGCAGAGTACTAGCAGAGACAGATTTGGGTCTATTTTTCTATTTCTGCTGCAGTTGTCTTGCGTTTTTGTCCTCATGCAGTACATGATATTGATTCAAATCTTCAAAAATCTGAGTAATACCTAATGGAGAAATAATTAAAAAGCTTTCACTAACCACTATGACAGTTTTGAAATTGATGGCCCTTCACTGACTAGTCACAAGAAGGGCAAGCCACAACAAGTCACTAAATAAGGTGGCCATTCACAGAATGCTTTCTCCAAGAATAATAATGAAAAGTTGAGTGAAAGGAAAAACTGTGGTAGAAACACAATCTTACCAAGCATGAGCACAGTCTACAGGGTTGTGAAGTTAAGCACTTTCTGTTTTTCAGATTAAAGAAACAAAGTTATTTCTGCAATTCTATTCTACAAAACATCTGCCTCAGGGACCAACAGATTTTTTAATACAGTAAATAAAGAAAACAGGAGAATAATCTACTGCAGCTGAGATATGTCTAAACGTTTAATAAAAAACCCTTTAGGGATTTGTGACTTTTTTTTTAGATCTGTATTTGTGCAAAAAATGTTTTTTTGTTTAACCCTCAATGTTGTCCTAGTTACAATACTTTGAAAGCATACATCAAGCTTGATGACTTTCTGAAACACCAGATTTTCAGAGGAAAGGCAGCTCGTGTTCTGGGAGTTCTAAGTTAATCTGTTAATCAGACGGCTATAATTGTGCTAGCTCTGAGGCAGTTTTCATGCAGTGATTTGTATGCCAAGCCTTTTCCAAGAGTTGTCTAACAATACCCACTCAGAAATTTGTCACCGAATCAATGTTGTGGACAAGGTGATCATTATTTTTCCACCCTTCTAGATGGCTGTTCTGAGTAACAAATATAAGATGTACCTGAAATGTTTTGAAAAAATGATGTTATTATACCAGCTCCTCTAAGATGTCAGCTGTGTATTGGATATGTGTCAATGCAGAATCCCCCTCCCCAGTCCAGACTTCCCCCCTGAGATGAAACCAACTGGTCGATGAATTCTGTGCCAGAAACACAGAGAGTCTCAGAGACCCCTCTTTGCTTGTGGTCCAAGTCAAAAGGAAAGAGTTTGGCATGGCACACAATAAACTACTTTCCTTGGCTGGCTTAACTTGGAAGTTGGGCTTTCAGACGGATTGTGCAAGGGTAGGATAGAGTTTCAAAGTTTGCTTTAATGGTAGCCCCCTCTCAAACACACGCTCCTGATGGGCTGTTGTGCAGGTTGAATAACATTCCAATGTCAGTTTGATACAGAAATGAAATGAGGAAAATGAAAAGAGATAGGAAAGAAGGGTGGAAAATCCCCTTTCCAGCCAAGCTTTTGCCACCTCTCTAGAGGTGGCTGACAGCTCTCCCCCAGAAATGTAGTCAATATCGTTCTATTTTAAAGAGTTTTTGATCAAAGAGGATCATCGGCGGTGCAAAAAGAGCCCACTTTTATATTGGTGCAGGTGCCAAAATGATTTGGATGTGGTCGAACTGTTTTGACACTTACACGAGTTTAAAGGAACTGTGAAGGCAGAAAAGAATTATGGCCTTAACTTTTTTGCATACTTCTTCAGAGCAAAATGCCCATTTGTCCTTTTGGCTCAAACATCAATAGATCTCTTGACTCTCAACTGACAGACTACCATTAACCACAAGTAGGAAATAAGAGCGATGGCACATTTTGATAAGATAGTCTGTCTGATCTTCTGATTCCTGCCCGCTTCAAAGCAGGCATGGGCTGGTTTTCTTCAGCAGAACAGACCAGGCAGTAGCTCAGTGTAGCCCCACCCCCACCTGTTGATGTATTCTACCAGTCAGATGACTGAAAGAAAATTAATACTCATACTGCTTTGTAATGTTAAATAAATACATGTATATTATAATGCTGTAAAACAGTGAAGGTGGGGTGCTTTTATTCAAACTTATTATACAGTTACAATCTCATGCAAGTCCTTGTCAAGCTGATCTTAATTGACTCCGATTATATTTGGTTTCTAAAATAATCCAACAAGTTAGAAAAATTGACATGATAGCAATCGTTTTGTGAATTACTCTTAAATATTACCAATTATAATAACACAATCTAAGAGGATCCATATAGATTTGCTTGGACTGATCTATGAGGCCAGAAATGGATCATTGAGTCTGCAGATATTTTCTAAACAGTATTAAATGGGTAAGAAAAATTATCCCTTTGGCATGAATAATTCGGTAAGATGTCTCTTATAGACCTTATGTCTACAAGATGTCTCTTGCAGACATTGACTTTGGCTACATCAGCCAAGGGCAATGTCTTTGGCTGAAGTAAATATAACTTGCTCCCAAAGACTGCATTGACACATTTAATATTGATCAGGCAAAAAGCCATGAACTGGGAGTTGAACGTCAACAAAAGGAAGCCTCATTAACAGAATTAAGCAGAAAGTGGCTGTACAACTTTGCCACATATCTGGTTGCTTAACTCTAGAAAGTTAAAAGTAATTACCAACTCCTTCGCTCTCATCTGTTCTGCAGGAAAAGGATTGAATTGTGTTTGGGGCCGTGGCATAAGTAGACGAAAAACATGACACCAGGGTGCAATTAAGGCTTGGAGCTGGATCACTAAGTCCAGATGGGCCTGTGCCGTGTCACTAAAATCATGTTTTATACAGACAAAGCGAGGAGGACACACAAAAACGTTTAGGAACCAGCTGTGTAAGTATTTGTTGAGAAATTAAACCGTTTATGTATACACTTAGTGTTGGAGTGCATGGATGCCGCCAACAGACACAAAATCTTACATTTATATAGATGAGGTGTGTACGAACAAGCTAAACCCTTATATATTTGTTCTCTTGTTTGCACTCTATTTTTTCATGCAAGGCTGAGATATCTGAGAATCTGAGATAATGAAAAGAGTAATTTTGCTGCTTTTGGGTGGAAATGTCTAATAGATATAGTGCACATATTGTATATTTAGGTTTTTAGTTGTGCCCATGGTGAATAAGTTGGAGTATGTTTTATTGCGTGAACAAGTGTCTTTTATACAGGTCCCAAGTTTAAACAGGTGAAACTATTCCTGGTAATTACTGGAAGAAAAGAGGACTGCCCTGAATTTATGTTTATGTTCTACATTTTCAAGTCTTCGCCTATAGAACTTTCTTTATAAAGATTCTTCATTGGTACAGACGTATCTGTCCAGTTGTTCTATATTTATACACTTTTTTTTGTTGAGTCGCACCAATCACATCATTTCAAGAGCCTTAGTTTACAATCTGTTCCTGTACTTTGACATTTGCAAACTACCCTCTGACCTTAGTGTGGCTGCCTCACCCCAGGAGAACTCCACTTTTAGATTTCGAGAGGTCGCACGCTGAGTCCAGCCCGAACACATTGTAGCGTTCAGCCAAGAGGCACAGAGTAAGGTCACCCGTATGTGGGTTTCCATGTATTCACGCAGTTACCCGAAGAGTGTTTGAGTGCATATAAACACAAAGACTCACTCAGGTCACCGAGTATCCTCTCCGCTCTGTACGTTGGCTGCTCTTCTGAAATGATGACTGAAAAATCTGACTACTTTACCTCCCCTCATCTTCACACAGTGCACAGATAGAGCAACCATTGATGGCATCAGCAGTGCAGATTTTGTTCTTCTCTCTTTGAGCTCCCAAATCACTTCATTGAATCCTTTGTGCTTGCAGATTTGTGCTTCACACAAAGTTTTTTAATGGCTTAATTAGAATTAGTCAGCATCTAGTGAAATTAAACTGGTACGTCCAAAATGGGTTCTTTTGTAAATTGTGCAGCCTCTGAGTTCATGCTGCTCACTCAATTACACAAGAACTCCATTAGTTTGAGTGAGAGTTTATGCAACGCTGAGGCACTTTTTTTACCACAGGCAGAGTAATATATAAAATATATGAGGAGGTGAATGTAGAGTAGCTGGTGCGCACTGGGGGAAAAAAACGTCTGAAGAGGAGGTAGAAGAAATAAATTCCTTAAAATTCAGTCGACATTTAGATTGAAGTCGATATAATCCAGGTGGTGCTGCCGAGTTCTCCGAGAACAGCTGTGATCTGTTTGACATGAGAGCGTTTGCTACGGCGAGAGAGGAGAGTGTTGCTCCTTTTGTCTGGAGACATACCTGGTGAGGATGTTTGCCCAGACCAATCAGGCTTTCATCAAAATCCATTCTCTGCTAGTCTGGGTGAGACTTTCAATCCTCCACTCCCAGAGAGCATCTCTCTACACCCCCCCACCAAGTGCCTTGCACTTTTTTATGTTCAGCTTGGGTAAGCAAAAAGGCTCCCAATTATAATGCATTATGTCTCAGCATATTGTGATAAGTTGAGCTTAGAGAAGACTAAAGAGGTAGGCATCTATTTCTCTTCAAAGGATTTATTCTAGAAGAGTATGGAAATGTTTCCCGTCTGTCGGGGTTTCCTTTTTTTGTAGAGCTTTTTGAAAAGCCGGTTCTTGAAGGTACTATCAGCCATTTGCAAGTTTGTTCTTGCTGTCTAATCGATCACTCCAAAGCCAGGTCACTGAGGTCCTGACAAGAGGAGCTCTCTCACATTTCAGGCAGCGCTTTCTGAAAGCTGCCAGAGGACACAAAAGACAAACCAACAAAGAAATTCACCATTATGACCGTTGACCTTTTGTGTCAGTGATGTTTGGATGTGTATTTACCCTTAAACATCAGGTGAATAATAAGGTCTGGTTCAGGAGGGTAATTGTCTATTGTTGGGCAAAATGAGGCAAATATGGAGAGGCAGGAATGTTTGTTTTGGGTTTTCCTGCATTCCCTAAATGTTTCACTTTTGTCAACCTGCTTTTATATTAGTGCTTTTAAAAAATATGCTAACAATGGCCTGCAAATCCACACTTTCAAGAATAAATCCTGCAGACAATTCACTCATCAACCACTTTATTAGGTATACTTTGCTAGTATTTGTTAAGGGCCTCCTTTCCCTTCAGAACTGCCTTAGTTTAGTTCACTGGGGTTAGAGATCAAACAAAAACACATTCCTTAAAGGTTTTGGGTCCATGTAAAAGTTAGACTTTTACTTCAGGTTTATTAGCCATGATAGGAACCTCTCATTACATTTATTGAATTGAGATCTGTGAACTCACTGTTATGTTAAAGAAACCAATTTGAGATTATTGAAATAAATATTAATAATTGACAAATAAACAAGATTTGTGACATGGTGCTTTATCCAGCTGGAAGTAATGGTTGGATATGTATTCTCTTTAAACCAGAGAGATATTGTACATAAAAATCCTAGTAGATCATAAGTTTCTGAAATACCCAAACCAGATAATCTTGGATCATTCTACTATCAAAGTCACTAACTTTCTTATTTTGATGACATGAAAATCTGATTATACCATCCTTAGTAATTAGTAGAAAGGCTCTTACAGACAACACAATTTTGTGTAATTACCAATCTGAGTCAGAATAACAAATAATTCGAAGAAAAAGTTTGTTAAAGATCACATCACAAAGTCACAAAGTTTTTGTATTGCAGGGTCAAGACAATTTATTGCTGCATTGATTTTTTACCTCACACTGTTGTATTGATATTTGCGCATAGAGGAAAGTCACTCAACTTCCACTTAATGAAAGGCAGAGCGAGTTTGCCAAAAGTTTCTCTTTTTTTCAGTAAAAGTTGCTTGGGTCTGTCTTCTTGTTTCTTTGAAAGTAAATGCGTGTGTCTTTTTTGTAAATACATTGTCATGTTTGGAAATCACAATTTCAATGAAACAAATATGTGGGCTACATAGACATATAACATAATCAATATGTACGTTTATAAAGAATTTTTTAACATCATGAATTGAGCAGTAAAATCATCACACTAAGGAGTCTTGCATCAACATTTGTTTTGGGTGTACTCTGATTTGTTACTGTTTGTGGCTAATGTTAGTGTTATTATTATACAGTTTGCAAATTAAAAATAATAAAAGTTTAAAGAGTCCATTCACTTTGGTTTAGTTCTCAAATGTTGCTTTTACAGCTGTTTCTCTGCCTATATAAACAAATCCTTTCCAGATACTGACCTCTATGTGTAACTTATAAATTCAGAGGCCACATATGTAGACATGTATATAAACACACATGCCTTCTGTTTAAACCTTCGGATCTCTCTGTTTCTGGATTCCCCCCACCCCACCTTTCCTCTTTTCCTCCCCCCTTTTTTCTTCTGCCCTCTGTCTAATTGAGTCGTGAGTGGATTCCAGGTGGAACCCATTTGAATTCCCTGTGGTCCTGACCACTGTGGTTCCCCGTGACACAGTCATACCTCTCATTTCCAGACCATTTACATCATATTCTTGCCACTTATGTTACAATCATTACGCCACCTTGAAGCACGCATTGCAATTTCTGGTCAACAATGCTAACGCGGACACGCAGGACGGGATGGATGGAAAGCAGAATTAACATTGAAATCAAGTCTGTATTGAGTGCATGCAGCATGATACATAATTTAGTTGTCGAAAATGTGCATCACATTTGCAGAGTCGGGGGTGCTCTGCAATTCATGTTTTAAGATTTCATTATATTCTGTGCACTCGGCTCAGCATCGGATAATGATATTGAAATGCATGCACCAGTGGGATCTACGTTATTGACATTGGAATTTGCTGTACCCCTGATTCGGAGGGTGAGCTGAAATTGCTGTTGTTGTCTCTGTGTGTCTGTGGATGTCTCTGTGTGTGTCGTGATTTTCGCACCATTCTTAAATCTGGCAGGGAATGAAGTGTCTGTTGTAGAATTATGCAAATATAGTTAGTTGAAACATGAAACGGGAGGAAATAGAGATCTGTAAAACCCAAACACAAAAAAATAATAATAATAAACGGAGGATTTTATGAACAGATGTTCACCAGATTAGAAAAATAGGTTGATTTGGCTTTGTTTCCCACATTGAAATGTGTGAGTTTGTGATGTATCATTTATGTTGGCAGGATGGCTCTTAGTCAAAATGCTTTGGCTCGGCATATTGTGAATTCAGAAGGCCTTATTGAGTCATTTTTTTTGCAAGTTCACATACATTTGCAATGTGATTTTTATTTTTTATGTTTTTAATCTGTAGTTTTCAGAAACTAGATTTTATAATCTAAAATGTTACATGACCAAATCTTGGTATTTGACATAAGGCAAATTTCCCATGCCAA
Source organism: Xiphophorus couchianus (assembly GCF_001444195.1). Taxonomy (NCBI): domain Eukaryota; kingdom Metazoa; phylum Chordata; class Actinopteri; order Cyprinodontiformes; family Poeciliidae; genus Xiphophorus; species Xiphophorus couchianus. The sequence goes on along the minus strand of NC_040241.1, from coordinate 14,113,382 downwards.
CAAAAATGCCTGAAAGAGAGAACAAAGCAGCCGCTCAGTGAGATTTTTCTTCCAGGAAGTGTGTCCTGATGAGGAAATCTTCCTGATAGTACATGCACTCATTTTGCTAACTAATTATACAGGTAAATTGTTCATATGTTTGCAGTAAAGAAGAGTAACTAAAATGGAATGATCTGTGTGCTTTTGTAACAGCATTCTATATCTGGCTACAAATGTTAATTTACTCAATTGTTGCCACAGGTGAATTTACCTTTGCCCCAAATTATTTCTGTTTCAATTCTTTCTCTTTTTAACAAAATAATTTTTTTGGCTCTTGTGGCCTTCATTTGCTAGTGAAACGACAAGAAAGCGGGTTGTGAGAGATGGGAAAGACATGTGGCAAAGGCCAATGGGCCGAGACTTGAACCCGTGACGTCCACGACGAGGTCTGAGGGATCCGTACATGGGTCGCACACTTTACTCCTGTACCACCACCGCACCCTCAGTTTCATTTTTTTTAGAAACATTTAGATGCCGGGAATAAGTTTTTAGTACATATACATTTAAAATCCATAAAAATTGAAAATGAATAAATACAGTTTTTGCTTTCTTTGACACTTAAAAAAAAAACTTTTTTCAGCAATACAGTAATCCATAAACTAGTATAACACACTTCATTTTAGTTGTCATTCAAGACCAATGCTAGAATTACTGTGATTTGCTATGTTGCCAGGCATGGCATGCCACTTGGCCTTGCTGCATGAATGACGGCAAACAGGTAAGGTTGTCAAAGAAAGCACCTCACTTGAGCTTCTGTAACAGTGTCTGAATTGTACCCAATAAAGTAGCAATTAATGACCATCATCTTGTCTTGCAATACTTCACCTCCTCATTTATGCCTTTTTTTTTTCTCTGTTTTTTTTCCCTTTCTGCCTCTTGCCCCATTTCTTCTCTGCCCTGTTCATTTGTCTGAGATCCATTAGGGAAGATATGTTGAGCGAGAAGGGCAGAAAGGATAGGAAGAAGGAAGATGTGGGGAAATGGATAATGGCTGAGTTTTGCATCACAATGGAGTACTATCTCAGGGCAGATTTGCTCTGCCTTAAAACGATGCATCTATCTGTATTCATTCACTCACCCGTTTGTGTGCTCAGTCCTGTGTGCTTTAATTTGTCTCTCTTGTGGGAATGCAACCCATCCCCATTGTGTGCATGTGCAATGTTAAATATTTGGGATGCTAATTTGCTTTATTTGTTTTGCATCTTGGTTTCTTATTGGGTGTGCAAGTAATTCCCACTAATGAATTGTGCTTCCATTGTCTAGAAGTTGGGAAATGTGATTTGTGTGTGTCAGAAGGGTACACACTGCCTTTGTGTGCATTGAGGGGTGCGTGTACGGCCCCATTATTTAAGCCGAGCCATCAGTCACACTCAACAAGCCTATCATATTGGACCATTCAGAGACTGTGCAGGCAGAAGTTAGTGCTATTATCTGCCTGTCACCGGCTAGCTGTGTTGAGGTCCCTTGTGGAAAACCAATTGTATGAGTGAATGCCTTCCTGCTCTTGTTGTGAAGCTCCAGGGATGAGCATGGCGTGTCTAAAAAAAGCACTCTCCATCCACCTTCGGCTCTCCACATATTTCCCTCTGTATTAGAAAGGGATGATTATGGAATTAAATGTTTAATATTATGTGATTGACCACTTAATCTTGAAATGATCAGCAAGCTTTGGGAGATCAGCGATTGAGAGAAAAGATGGCCTGAGTTATAATCATCTTGGCTCATCTCCTAAGATTTCTGTGCTGGTGCTCATCAATCATCATGTATGCAGACTGTGTGCTTGGATTAATATTCATTTCACAAGAGACACTTCATTTGCATGAACACACTGTCTGCTTCATGAAAAATCATCGAGCCCTTTCCTGCTGTTGTGATAAGCATCTGGACATAAACCAGCTGAATATCTGAGACGCAGCACTTAACCCGGCAACTCATCCCTTTTCATTACATTGTGATACGTAGGAGGGCTTCAAGCAGGCGTAACAACATACTTGCTATGCTCCTAATCAGACAACACTGGAGATCAAGTTTTACTTTGTTGGTGCAGGGTTGTATAGATTGCCTCTGTTTTCATGAAAATCCTCTTCAGGTCAGGAAGTAACAGATGGAGAAATGTCTGTGAGTGATGTTGTGAAAGTGAAAGAAGACAGGGTGGATATAAGAAACTTCATACATAACTTACAATTTATTTTAAATTGACAGGCACCTTTTGGATGCTTCTTTTTTTTTAATCATGCATTATATTAAATTTTGGAAATCAAATATGAACTGGAAAAATTTGCCCTTTTCTGTAAAATACCAGTGTGAGCAGAAGGAGTAGACCAAAATGTTGAAAGTAGCAGCAATTTAAACACGTCGAAGAAATACAGATAAGGGATAACGAATAACAGAAGTGAAAACTGGAGGAAAAATTTGCTGATGTATGAAGTTTCATGTTGTAATGAAATAAATTTAAAATGCCTTGTAGTATTTGCTATTTTAGATATTTGGTATGTAAAATTTATATTGTATGTAGTAGTGATACTAGTATTATACAACAGGATTTGTCTAAACCCTGGTGCTGCATCCAGACAAAAAGAGCTGAATATATATATTAATATTGCATAAATTGAAATGGCACAGAAATTGCAAAACAGCTGAAGTCCAACAAAAGCTTGAAAAAGTCTAAAGAAATTCACAGTATGAATATCTGCATAATTAATACATGAAATAACTGCATTGACAACTATATGAAGCACACTTTCAATGTAAGTTATTTCTAGTCATCTTACAAAAACAACCATTTTCAAAATTAATTGTCCTTCAGTTTATCCTGATTATTTATTTTATTAATATTTTCATTAGATACTAATGTTTCTTATTCTTTGATACGATTAAGACCTGTTCTGGTTGTCCACTATGGCTCGACAATATATCTTCTTGTTCATTAATGTTCATTTTAAAGCAAATGATTAAATAAGTAAATAAAACATTATTAGATATGTTTCAAAAGTGTAACCTAGTCGCTTAAAAAAATTGTGTTCAACAGTTGAAAGGAGGAACAGTGGCTCACTTGTAAAACTGGTGGTTGTGTGTTCAAACATGTAAAACGTATGGAAAAAAAAAAAAAAAAAAAAGAAGATGCAAAACTGGTACACTGAGTTTGACTCATGACTATCTGTCAAGTACATAGATGTTTGAGAGGAAATCAAATAGTGACGTAGAATATTGTAGTGAAAAAATAAAATGGGGTTGAAATTATACAAAAAGTAAAAGGCGTAGAAAGTCACAGGTTCAGAGGCATCGCATTTTCTGCGTTTGTTGGAGTTGTGGCTTCACTGATGTTTGTCTTCTCTCTTGTGATATTTTAAATATTTTTTTTCTGTTCAGGTGTTTTGTCATTGCCAGAGGAGTCACACAGCAGGTCTGATCACAAGATAACACATTTTAGTCTCACTCGGTTGGAACAGCATGAGCTAACGTCAGGGTTGGTCGCGGTGTTTAGCTGCAAATCGGCAAATAAAAAGCAACTTTGCATGCTTACTACACCAGATTAATATCCATGTGTGAAATGCTCAAAGCTGATAACAATTTACATATTTTTAAATGTATTTATTTTTATTACTATTTCTTTATAATCTTTTATAAAAACTTCCTACTGCCTGCTATTTATCTCTCAAACTCATAATTTCATTGAAACAACATATTACCCCCTCATCAACCGCTGCTCTCAGTGTCTATATCATCCAGCTCCTTCAGATAAAAAGTCACTTAATTAGAACTGTCATGTTTCATCTCAGCCCCTTTGGCATATTGGGAAAATAACACAAACAGCACTGCTGATTAGGAAGAAGTTTCTCTTAAGGAACATCGAGGCAGTAATGAAGTCTCCTTGATGTGGCAGAGAACAGACGCTGCAGTTTGTCGCTAGGTCTGCTAAATGTTGGCCGGCTTATCTAAGGGAGTTATCCTAAATACCCTCTCAGAACGAGTCCCCTTGAAACGTCAGCACCATAATGTATCACAAGGCTCCTTCTGGAGTACAAGACAAGCTGGCAATACCAGACCACTGCTGTATTTTTTTATCTCTTCCCCACATTTATTTATTTATTTATTTATTTTAAAGAGTTTCTAAGCTTTTTTCCTAGATATATATTTTATTATGCAGTCTTTTGGTGCTTCATTGCCGTTTTTGGGGAAGAAAGGTGGATGGCTAATTAACTACTGTGATATAGCTTATTTATTAGATCATTTCTTGAACAACACCTGCTCAGGTAGCTGCTGCTTGATCAGTTGTGCTTTGAGACAGACCACATACATGTTTCCAAGCTTGATTCTGCCATAGAGACAGTTTTTCTGTTACAGTAGAAGTCATAATTATTAGTTAACCTGTTGATTTTGTCGTTAAAAAAATGAGAAGGTCCTTGATTTTTGATTTTTATCTAATGTGGAGAGAATTACCACCCAAAATCCAGAATAAATACATAATATAAATGGAGGTGCTTTAGTAAAAGTAAGCCACGAAGAGAACAAAAATTGCAAAAGTGTGAAATGATAAAGAAGCCCATTGACTGGCACCTACTAAAGTCTAGCTCTCCTTTTTGCAGCCTGCAAAAAATAGCAGAATTGTTCAGTAGATTTTTTATTTTATTTTTAAATAAGTTTTTTTTTTTAAAACGTTTGACATCTCACTGAGACTAAGGAGTGTTGTCCATAATGTAACCTAGCAGTGTTTGTGTCTGGATTGGGAAACTATTGGATCTTTCATTTTCACACCAACTGGCCATTGGCCAGGTCAAGATAAGATAAAAATCATCCCATTCAATTTCAGTGTATCTCTTTCTACAAATTGGTTTGTCACCAAGTTGAACTTGACTTAGAACTTGGTGGAGAAATCTTTCTTTGCAAGGACAGTGAAACTGTGATGCATCCTGAGGTTGTATTGAACAAAGTCATGTTGGAAGATCCACTTAAAACCCATCTCCAGTCTTCTTGCATAGAGAAAAGGGTTATATTTAAGGTTTTAGTCTACATGACCCAATGCAGTAAAGGCATTCTTAACCCTTAGCAGAAACACAGTTATAAAATATTATGTTCCACTCTGTACTTGAATGATTGGGGAGATTATGCTGTTTAAGCAATTAATGCCAAAGAGCTTCATTTTGGTCTCAGCTGACCACCAAAGTTTCTCTCAAACTTCTGAATCATTTAGGTGTTGCAAACCGAAGGAAGGTTCTGAAAATGTAGATTTTACTGAATTAAGCAACTCTAAGAAAATGATTATTAAAAAAAGGTGTGCCTTATGCATAGCTGAGGTAAGGAGAATCTGTAAATGATTCACTGGTCTATGAGCTATATGGACACGTCACTCTGCGGGAGCCAGAATTCAGACTGAGGTTATATACTTGTTTCCCTCAGTCATTCAAATCAATTTTTAATTTTGTGTGAAGGATTGTGATCGATATTTGGTTATTCTCTCTCTTTACATTGATAACATAGCACCATTAAAAATGAGAGACTTTATCTTTTTACAAAAAACAAGCAGAAAAAGATCAAGTTTATGTCTCCTCACTATTGTACTATTTGTAGTTTCGTAAATCATTGTACAATTGACATTGAATCTTCTTATAGGAATGTGTACTTTTATATGACTATTTCTGAAGGAAGATTTTTTTTTCCCTCTTTGTCAGGGGACTCACAGGATCTAATTTGCTGTCAAGTCTAATTTTGCTCTTATGCAGCTGTCAAGAAATTGCTGTTTACTTGTAAGAAAATGGCTTTGATCAAAATTGCTCTTCTCCATTGCTGTTCTAACACCATGCATGTCAACTGCATATTAAATGCCGGCTCAGACCAGTTGTTGAAGGTCTAAAGCCCGTTTTTCACTCAAACATCTGTTAAGATCAAGTTGATTAAATACATCGACTCCTAACCTCCCCATATTTTCCAAATGGAGACTTTACAAAGCAAGTCCTGATTGGCTCTGCATCTGATTAATCTAGGATTGTTTTTGTTTTTCTGCTTCTTTTTTTTTTTGCAGTGGGATTAAGAGGTGGTGTATGATATAGGGAATTGTCGGTGTTCACAGGGAAAAGGTTGGCTTGCCAGAAAGGAGGATTAAATTAAGATGGATTTGCAAGTCGGATAAAAAGCAATGCTCTTCCTTAACATGTTTTGTTCACATAACTTAAAATGTCTGGTCACCATTCAGCCGTCCCAGTGCCATGTCCCTTGACACACTTCTTAAGGTTTTGGCTTCTTTGCTCGTTAAATGCAGAATGGGTTTCCTAATGTGCTGCAATAATGCTTTTGTGGGCCGGAATCATCTTGCTGAGATTACATGTATGCAGCAGATTATGGATGATCGGGGATAATAGAAGGGTGTGGACGATCTAATCATTAAGGCTGACTTAACCTTATTATAATGAAACGCATTTATAGAGATTATCTCGACTCTAATCAGAATACAGAAAGCTCATCCACCTTTAAACCGCTTTTTCCTAAATATATACATCCCACTTAGGTGCAGTGTTGCACGCTTTCACACTTCACTTTTTTTTTTTAATATTAATACTTCTGAGGTGTTAATCTAACACGGTCACAAGTTAACACCATGCAAATTAGGTGCAATGTTTGCAGCTCATTTTAAGATGAATCGCATTAGTGTATACTGACTATTTTATCCGGTATGAGGAATTTATTGGCGGCGCAGCCAGTTGAGTGTAAAACAGAGCAATCACCGGTGTGAATCACAGGGTTGGGAAGAGGAGTTTTTACTTCACCACAAGAAGGCTGTGACCTCCTGTCCAAAGGTAAAATAACAGTTGGTGGTAAACTGTGACATTGGGACTGTTGTGGACAAATAAAATTTCAATGTCAAAGATGCCCTTAATAAATACTTAAAACAATTTCACATAATTATTATTGAGAAAACGCTATCCAAATCAACTTTGTTCCATGTGAAAAACAACTCCTTTTGTTGAGTCTTGAAATGAGTGCTTAAAAATTATCCATCATTCCATTATTTGAGTGGATATTAGCTTTTGAATGGTTTGTGTCATTTTATATCAGACATAAAACTAACAGTTCAGAAAAAAATACATTACGTTGACAGTCAGACATAGCACTGGTAGTGTGATGGTTTGAGGCTCCTAACTTCCTCAGAACTTTGTCATTCAGTTTAAAAACATTTGAGTCATGCAGCAGAACAATAATCCAAATAACGTTCACCTCTTTGTGCCTCAAAACAAGGAAATTAAAGGTTTAAGAGTGACCTAATAAAGGTAATAGCCTAATCTGGAGTTAAGTCCATTTGAGATGCTGTTGCATTACAAAAAAAAGAAAGAAAAAAAACTGCTCAGGTTTCAAAAATCCTCCTTTGTGTACTTATGAAACAATTTTCAAAGAAAAGTGGACCAAAATCCTTCTACAGTGATACGAAAGACTTGTTACAAATTATGACAACCAAAGGTTACATAACCAGTTATTAGGATTACGGAGCACTTACTTTTTTTTTGGTTTGAACAATTTTTTGTCATATAAAATAAAATTATCCTTTGGAAAATGCATTTTGAATTTCCTCAGATTATCTTTGTCTGACATTCAATTTTGTTTTGTGTTCTGAAACATTGCAGTGTGACAAAAGATGATTGAAAAAAAAAAACTTTTGCACGGAACAGTATGTTCATAACAAGAGAAAAAGAAGATTATCCTTTCACCGTAGTGCATGCCTGCATGATACAGATCTATTTGCTGGAAAAAATAAAAAATAAAGCACAAACAAGCTCCAGCCACCACTCTTCAATTGTGCCAGTGTAATTTGCACTCTGGCTAAATTAGCTGCTCAGAGTAAATCTGGTCAGCTGTTGTGTTTGTTGGAATGTAAAAGTGAAACCCCGAGAGCACAGTAGTTATGCAAAAAAACACTCACAGGTGCAAACACTCAGACTGTGCAGTTATGGGCTAATGCCCACAGGAAAGCGAAAACATCTCTGCATCTCTTATGTCAATTACCATCAGGCCCTGCAAGAACACACACCGGGCCTCCGCACGCGTAGACATGCACGATGATATGCAGACCATCCTAGTTGTCCTTTTCTTCCCGTTCCCATCTTTGTTTCTCTGTGGGAGTGATTTGTCAGTAAGGTGGGGGAGTTAACACTCCAATGAGCAAACAACAACAGACTACCCAAAAATACATCTCGCGGTTCACACCGTCTCAGCCTTTGGTTGATCACACCCGGCGTGAGCTCGGCTGACTGGAGATTGAGCAACTTGCGCTGTGCCTCTTGATGACAACTTGAAACCCACAGTGACATAAGGACTGGATGATAAAAAGCCACGGTGCATCCATCTGGTGTTATTTTTTTTCTTCTTCTTCTTCTTCTTCTTACTGGAAAAGACAACACGTCCATTGTTCCTATGAAACGAGGCTTGCTTAAAGTGTGCCCCGAATAACTTTTTGTTTGTTTCTTATCTTTGACAGATTTTTTGGGAGAAAACCTCTGGGACCAGATAAAGAAGATATCTTGGCCTTGTGGGAGGAGTGGAGCAGTGGAGGGAGCCGTGCCATAGAGGAAGCAACCAATTGAGGCACTTGCCAGGGAAAGACTTAGCACTGAGCTCATCTGGGACTCTGAGCAGCGGGCGGTGAGAGAAGGAGGCCATGTGGACCGCACGCCTGCTAGTTCTCGCCAGCCTCTTCGCACCAGCCGCACTGGGTGAGTCTGTCTCCTTTAATCCAGCATTTGTCTTTGTGAGTGCATGTGGGCATAAAACATAGCCTTGCTTTGTGTTTGATTGGCCATGGTTTGAAGCCTTATCAGAATAATCTTTTCACTATGTAAGTGCCAAATTCTACAGCATCTACAAAAAAAATTCTCTGCTTTTGTCTGTCTTGTTTTCACTTCTACCTCTGACTAATTAGCAGTTTTTTTCTCTTTTTTTCCCTCTCTTAACTTTTTGACGTTTTTACATATCACTCACATTTTTTTCCAATTCTCTTATTTTCTTGGTGTGTTAAGTATAGAGATGCCTCCTACATTCACAAAAATAGCATTACTGCTCTAACATTGCAGTGTAGCGGTTTAACAAAATTCAATATTACAGAAAGAGACAAAAACTCTTGACGCTTCTTTTCATGCATTAAAACCTGACTTATTTTAAAGGGGCATAAATACAGCGGTATGCTAAATCTAGCTGTAATGTGGTTTGTTGTTAGTTTATGTCAGAGGTTGACACAAAGCAATGCATGATTAAAAAGTAGAAGGAAATCCATACATCTATTGCTATGTAAATGAAAATCTGAAAAGTGTTTTTTTTACAATTTGTCCCTTTTACTTTGTTGCACCTAAAAAAAAAAATGCATCCAAATTCTTTTAGTCGTCACCTCATTAATAAATGCATAGATGTAATCACAGTCAAGCAACGATGAAGTGGTGCAGAAGCTTAAGACAAGGTTAGGTTATTAAACAATATCTTGTCTCCTACAGCACTATTTAACCCATTATCTGACAATACCAGTAGTGCGACACAACTACATACCGACCAAAACATGGCTGTCCATCTAACGTTGCAGGTCAGACGAGGAGAGCATTAATTATGGGAGCAGTCAAGAGGTTCATGGTAAAGCTGGAGAGCTACAGAGGTTCATAGCTGACATTGGTGACTGCAAAAAAAGTGAGGTGGAGGTTCCATTTCCAGTGTGGCAACTCTCAGTATCCAAACAGAGCAACAATAGAATGGCTTGGATTAAAGTAAATTTAATCGTATGGTAAAATGACACGGACATAAATCCAATTTGGAGAGTTATGGTAGTATTTAAAAAACAGATGTTTAAAAATTCTTTCCATCCTGTCTATCTGGGCTTGAGTTATTTTTTAAAAAAAGGAGAGGCAAATATTTCCGTCCCTAAATCTGCATAACTGTTAGAAACATTCTCCAAAAGACATGAAGTGTAATTGCAATTTTTGTTTAGCAGTGTTGACTACAAATGTGTGCCACACTTTTCAGAATTTTGTTTGTAATTATTTTCTTCCCACTTGGCAATCACGCATGACTTTGTGTTTGGTCTCTAACATAAACTCCTAATAAATTACACTGACATTTCAACGTGACAAAATGTGTTCGCGGCACCGTGTATGTTTAGAAAGATTTCAGTTAAGAAAAGAAAAAAAAAAATCATTGTCTCTCCTTTCAAGCATAAAAGTGTGAGGATTACTTTGAAATCACTCACTTACGGTATATTGCAACTCTGAGAGCAATATAACACCTTTGTTTTCAGCTTTTTGCAGATTGTTAATTGAATTAATTCAAATCTTGATTTTTAAGAAGTCAATGGTGTTGTTGTAAGGGTTTTGGGATGTTTATGTGGCCGCAGATTAGTTGTAGGGAGTGCCTGGGGGTCAACAGCCTGTAAAAATTGCAATTTGCACTGTCTAAAACCATTAGTGGGGAATATCAAGCTAATTGAATTGTTATTTCACCACTTAAGGGTGCTGGCAACTGGGTTCACTCTACATTGATAATGATAGTAAAGGTCTTTGGCATCACTAGTTTTTCTTTAATGCCTAATAAAAAAAGGAGGTCAAGTCAGCACTTTGCCATGCGTCTCTAGCGATTCCTGTTGAGTAAAATTTGTCAGATTTTAATACTAGTAGGACAGATGAGGCACTAAGACACTTCAGAATTCATTTGTGATAAGAAATTGCTGTTCATAATGCTGACTTGAACTCCCTGTTCTGTGTAAAGTGGGAGGAACACAGAGCTGTAATCAAGCGAGAGCTCTTGATGACGTTAGCCGTTGAGAAACATTGGTGATGTGGTTAAAAAAAAGTCAAGGCTAACCAACCTCCTCATATAACCCTGACTCCCAGTACTTTGAGTCATTCTTTGTGCAGATTAGCTACTGATTAACAGCTCCATACTCCTTCTGTCAGAGTGGTAATCTCTGTAAAATCCCCATAGCTATTGGAAACAGGAACTCTGACAAGTCATGAATGAGGCATTAGACCATGTTAATGTTTGTTGGAAACCTTTTTTTGGATTTTTTCGTAATAGTTTTATCAGGACAGGTAATATGCTGTTATACATTGTCACCTTAAGTGAACAAACCAGGATTAACACATTTAGACCAAAAGCTGTAGCATAATATGCTTGTTTTCAAAACAAGAGCACCAATTATTAGTATTTTGATTTCCATACACAGACTTAAACACAGTATAAAATATATTGAGCATAATATTACAACTTTTTTTTGTCCTTCTGCTCCTCAAAATTAGTCAAGCGATCAGCTCAGGCAGCCAGCCCCAGTCTACTGCTTAACAGACATGACAAAACTGTGGTCTTCATTTGTCTTTCTTGGAAGTCAGGGAATAAATGTAGCAGTTTTCATCCAGTAAACTGGCTGGCAGTGCACAGCAACAGGGGCAGGGACAGCTCTGCATTACTCTGTGCTTCAGAAAACATACCCTGCACTTTTTCCAACATCTTAGTAGGAAGGAACTGTTGGAACGATATGCAAGAACATTTTAACAGTTTTGAAACCTTAACTTAACTCCCCCACCACCCTCCTCAAAATAACACAAAAAATTATACTTTGATTCCAGTAGCAGGCTAGCTCTAATGCAATAAATCATTTATAAGAGATTGTTCTGTTTCTACTTCTGAATTCCTGAATTCTACTGTCTTTACAATGGCAGGCAATGAACTGCCCTAAGCAATAATAGATTAATTCAACAATTCAAAGCAATTCAGTTGTATTCAGATTATTCATATCTTCTAAATTAAAACTAAAAGATCAATTTGTATACATGCCCGGTTTAAAAACAAGTAAACCGCAACTGAGCTTCCTAGAGAGTCTCTTACCATCTGAGGAAGGAGGAAGCGATTGAGCTGACTCAAAACACCTGGGACTCTCTCAGCCACAGCCTCAGAAAATTTTAAATTAAGCCCACTGGTCAACCCGGAAAATAATAACAGAAAGTGAAATCTTCTTTTAATAAGTGATGCCGGTGTCTGATGATAAGAAAGTAAAAGTTATATATTCACTAAATAGGTTGCTTAGGGTTAAGTTTTTAATTAGGTTCCTAAACTTGAAATGTTTAGGAATTAAAAGTATTATGTATATATTTTTTTATTTCTATTAAGTACATGTTTGATTTAAATTGATATTTGATGTAAATGAGGAGCAATGGCAAGTTCTTGAACTTTGTATTCATAATTTTAATTTGTGAAAAAAGTGTCTTTATTAAAGATTAGTAATCTGAAGTAATTCAGATTAGCCATCTAAAAAGTCTTAAATGAAGACAAAGAAATTACCTGTGTTTCCAGATCAACCAGGTCTCTTTCATGTTTTGGTGTCAACCTTGTGGTTCCAGTTCACAACAAAAGTCTTTTCAAGAGCTTTTCGGTTATATGTCAAATTTAGTCCGAATTCAATTAAATAAATTAATATAGTCTGATCCAGGCTATTTTAGTGTAAATTATACTATAGCAACAGACAAATTCATCTGTTTGCTATTTAGTAAGGTCAAAATAAATAGCCAAGCATGTAACATTGAGTTGGGAATACTTTCTGTTGGAAAGAACAATAACCAATTTGTAGAAATAGCTCTGTCAGTGACTACATCTGAGGAAAAATGTCTAAACACAGGGTCAGTGGGATAGGTGTTGGCAGAAAAACAGAGAAGGCGCACAGTGATGACAGTTCTACCTGCAAATGATACATAGTATCTGGAAAAATAAATGATGGAGGAATTGTGGTCAGTGTTTCTTCCCAGCACCTTGACCCTGCAGGAGCATCACAGCTTTAATGAGACAGTGATGTTGCTCTGTGGGAGAAGGGAAAGAAAAACTGTTTTAAACAGTCTGTAACAACAGACAGACAGCACATGATATGCTTTGTATCGGTTAATTTTTCTCTACCTTTAACTAAGTGCTGTTAAAAACTGTGCAGTTATGCAAATCTAAGCTGAAGTCCGTTAATTAGCTCTGTAGCTTCCTGTTTTCAGCTGGAAAAAAAGTTTCACGGGAACATTTGATGTGAAATGCAAACATGAGCCAGATATTTAAGACACTACACTTATGTTTTGCTTTACAGTAACACCGATGTAGCAAATTAATATTTTAATTTGTAATTTTTACAAAGACAATTAGATCAAGGAAAACATTTTAGAGTCATTTGGTATTTTGGCTGCCTTAACCTTTGATTAACTTTAGCTTTAATCTGTTCTGATATGACAGACATCGGTATAAAACTCCATTTCTCATCCCATTATTTTGGAATAATATGTTCCTGTTTAACATGGAGGAGTGCAGCATCCATCAACACTATCAGAGCTAAAGCTTTGAAGTCTATCCTGATTAGAACCATGCATGTCAATGTTAAAATATTCTGCGCAGACAACTGATGTAAGATTATCAGTCTCAAATTATCGAAAGCTCTTCAAGCATCTGAGAAAGCTGGCTGAAACTTACCAGCTGTGGAGAAACCACAGCAGTAAGTTCACTTGATGGGTAGAAAGTGTAATTTTTCACACTTTAGTCCAAACCTAAGTGAAAAAATTCTTTTGTGGATATATCCCATTGTTTTTAGCCATTTTCAAAGAGGTATGAACTTAAAAATGCTCATGTTTTTCTAAAAAGTAAATGCCTTCATTGTCTGTTAGAAATTGACAGAAATATACAACAATCTGTGATTAGGGCTCTTGGAATATTTGTCAGTTTTTTACTTAAGACATCAGACTGTTGCCTTTGTTTTCTTTGGATGAAGTAATATCCCCACAAAACACAATCCAAACATTCTGCTCAAGATAAATTGGTTGACATATTGCAAATAATTAGAACTCTTTTGTAAGAAAAGCAATCCACTGCCCAACCCCCATCCACCATAAGCAGACAAGGCCAGATGTTTCCAGTGAAGTGTATTGCAGCTGGGGACGCTTTAATCGGGAATATTCAACCGCAGTGTCATTGTGTGTCTGAGCGTTGTTGGAGATGTGCAGTCTGCAGGGATGGTGGCCCATTTATGTTATCTCTACAGTCTACTTTGTCGGTATATGGCTGCTGTCAGACAGAAACAAGCTGTGTTTCACACATATGCCATCATTAACATTTACTAATTGCAACATGTGCACGGAAAATTGGGTACATATGCTTGTGCCTCGCAGTTAAAGGTAGCAACTCAGGCTGATCTGCATTTTTGCTGTCGAAATCTACAAATGAACCCTATTTCACAACAAAAATGTTTCTGAAGATGTGTTGAAGCATCTACATCCATAACAGTATAGAAATGCATCCAGTGGCAGCAGGTGTTGTTAGTCATTGCATGTTTACGTGCTTCCTTGCGATCAATGTATGCGAGAGTGTCAGGAAAGTCTTGGAAGATCAATAAAAAGTTCCATCACAGACCTTGTCACCGAGTCGAAAAATAAGTAAATCGCACCATCGTCTTTGTTTTGGTTACATTGAATAATAACGAAAAAGGCAGTGCCTGGAAGAGTGCGGCCACGCCTGAGCGGCACATTAATCATGTGTTTCTTCGCATGCAAAAAAATGCTCCAGGAAGGATTTTATATTCATTCCGCTTAATACCACCCCACGGAGCTGGGAGATGCGGCCGCTATAATGGATGACGACTCGGGAAACAGTGCAAGAGACGGGAGCGTGAAGTCTGACGTGCATTTTTTCACGGTCAGATACGAGCGCATACATCAAGCCTGGAAACAGATACCGCGCGGCTCAGGGGAAGGAGGATTGCTATGAAATGAGGGATGGATAAAAAGAACGAGGCAGATGTTTGCCTGACACATCTGCTTCAGTGTATGTGAGCATCAATGCGCTGTCGCAGATCACAGAGCAGTGTCAGGTGAAACGCAGTTTGGTTCCTATGCAGTCTGGGAAAAAAAAGTTTGGAAAACTAGTGAATTTCATTTATTTATTTATTTTACAGATGTGGATATATAAACAAAAACATAATATGGAAAAATGTTTTTAGGATGGATGGGTGGATGGCCAGTCTGATGTATGTGTCACTGTGTAGAGTCCAGAACCTAACTGCAGTACTTTTTCTTTTGTATCCTGTCAAATGGGCCACAATTCAACAGGAGCAATCTGTACATTTGATTATGGCAACATGAAAAACATGTACGGTACCCAACGGGTAGAGAAATTCCCGCATCTCACCATTTTCTGTCGCCGGTAAGTGACTCAAAGACTTCCAACCAGCTTCCATTTGCTCTCACTAAAGTATTAGCACATTTAAGCCAAGGTTAGCCTCATGTCACTAAACAAGCACATTAAACTTCAACGTCAGTCTCACTGTTCCCCGTAGCCGATCCACTTAATTAATCTCCTAGTGTCAGGGCTCTGGCTCCATCCGCCAAGGCATCCCTGGATTTGCCTAATTTGCTTAATTAATTAAACAAATGATTTATTTGAGCTCATATTTCAAAGTGGCTGAAAGTTCTTTGTGGAGTCCGCTGAGGCGTGTTGTGTTTTGTTGTGACTGCGAGATGCCTCTTAAAGCTCTGAAAATAAGTGGGCTTAGGAGTGGGCGGATGCCAATCATTTGTTTGCAGCGGGCAGATACGGCACTCTGGGGCAGGCTAAATTATATATGCATTAGAAAGAGATGTCAGATATAGAAAATAACTTCCAACCCTGTGTGTGTTTTGCCGAGTTGAAGCGAGAGGATGATTACAGTCGCACTGTTTTCTCTTTGGTTAAAAGTAAACAGCATAAATCTTCTGCAGTCAGATCTTCAGGAACAAGACAGCAGGTGTTGTATATTTTGATCTGTAGCATGCGTGGGAGGCAAAGTTACAAAATGAGACCAGGAAGCGGGTCTGACATTGCCACCCTCATCTACACCGTGAATAAGACTACAACTCCTGCCTCATTCCGCTGTTTATTCTGCTGGAGTTCACATGCTCAATTGTGCGAGATGACAGGCTTCATTCAAAATGGATTAGGCAAAATATTTTTGTAGTTCTGGAAGAGAATAGAAACTAATTTGTATTTTAATAATTTATTTCGTGTCCCACAATCAGGACAATGATTCTCTTGAAATAAGTTACTCCAATCAGAACACTTATGTTGGTTTTAACGGAATCCACATTTATCATGTTACCATCTTGCTCTTCATCTACTACATCCGACCTGATCTTGAGATCTATCATTTTATCATTTCTTCAAACAGTCATTGATCGACAGTGGCATTTTCTGTTTACATATGTTTAGAAGTGGACCAAAAATATGAATTTGCAAAAGTAAGAAATATGAAAAAGAAAATTGTGTAGGATTAATGTGAGAATGTGAGTTTGGAGCAGATGAGATGCTTAGAAAGACATTTTGGAGTGTTGAATTAATTACTGAAATTACAAATGGCAACATCCCAAAAGTACTGATTTTCTTGAAATTATGGTACTAGTAAAAAACATTAGGGATGATGAGGAAAAAGTGAAAACATAATATTGAAATATTAATATTAGTCTGAATATGTTATTTTAGACTAAATAACATATTCAGACTAATATGTCTGAATATATTAGTCTGAAAACAACTATGGGACACAAGATATAGAACATTTAATAGTGTTTATCTGAAACCTAAAGTTTGAACCAAAAATAATACCAACCAAAATGTGTTTAATAGATTTTTTTTGTTTTAAACAGCATTTTTTAATATTTTCTTAATATTGCGAAGGGACCCTGGGTTTAATTTCTCTTTTGCCAAAAGCCAATTTTGCGAATTGTTTTTCCCAAAGCTCACTGAAATAGCAAATAGTTTTACAAGTATGTTGCAAAAACATTATTTTCTAACCAAACCGAAGGATCTTTCATACAGCTGTCAAAAAGAAGAAGAAGGGGAAAAAAAACAACTTAATTTTGAACTCAAATGTGTCTTTAAAAGTCCTACATTATTAAAACAAAACCTGGCAGTCTGTCGGTTTGTTTTTAAAATATTTATTAGACTGCCTTTGCTTTTCGTCATATTTTTTTTGTGACATTTGGCACTCACAGATCCCTTACTCTTTTTATGTCCCTTCGTAATGAGTAAAAAATCAATACCTGCTTGATATGGGGAATAAAACAATGGCCTTTTGCTGCCCACGGCATCAATTCTGACCGCTCCACAATGCCAAATGGCTGTCAGAACACGCAAATCAAGAGGAATGAATGGCAGTGAGATTAAGGTTGGTGGAGGTTGGCTTAAACAGCCCTGCGTGTTTTATAGGTGCCCCCGCTGCCACCTGTGTATATCTTCCAAATAAATGAATTGGGCTGACGGTGATGCAAAAGGTATAATTTGGTAAGCGCTGAATGATGCCATTTAAAGTGGACCCGCAGCTGCCCAAACGGTGTTTAATGAGGACAGATATCGACAGCAAGGTCAAGTGGCAGTGGATGTTAGTTTACATTAGGCTGCATAATACGGGCGTGTGTTTAGTGGATGTGTGTGACTGTTGTGTCGGGAAGGCCGGAGAGAGAAATGCAAAGTAACCCTGCAGATGAGCTCCCTCATAGAGGCAGAGAAAAATAGAAAAACGGAGGGTGTGCAGGACCATAGGGTTTCCCAAACGCTGTATCAGCAGGGGTCGGCCGCTAATTTAGGGTGTGGGCGGACAGCGAGGAGCACGAAGGGCAAACAGAAACCATGTGGGGAGAGACAAAGCAGTTATCTCTGCTTTGCGCAAATTGTGAATTTAATTGCGTTTTTTCCCTCCTCTCAGTGCCACATTGTGATGCCTATCCCTCACCTGTAAAAAGTATATGTTTCCATATGTTACCGATTTGCATTTTAATGACAGTTGTTGCCGTGACTGAACAGGCAGATCACAACATGTTGGGATATTAGACACCACAAGGCTTTATGTGTAAATCTGTCGACATGGAAGATTCGGCGCCCCCTCTCCTACGCACAGTGAAACATGGTGAGGCTGCCCCAACCACCCACATAATGAAGCCCTTCTAAAACAAGCCGTCATTTCCACACGCCTCAGGGCAGTGCTGTATACATTTTACTAATTATTCTGATTAGAATCTCTTCCTATCAAAACATGTGCTACTAATAACATCATTTAATCAGCAGATAGTTTTATGTGTGGGAATTGCTCTCGCATCCATCTTTAGATCTTTATCTGATGTTAGGTGTTTCCTCATCAGGATTAGAGGAATAAAAGAGATGATGCAGTGCAGCACGCCACAGTTCAAAGCCAGTTGGATGCATTTTTAATCGGTTTGGATTTATTTTTGCTGCCACATTGTCCAAACGTCATTCATCCATTTTCTTGTTTATTTTATACACTACGGCAAAAAGAGACAGAGAAGTCATTTACTCGCCTTGTCAAAGTTCTGACTTTGGTATGAGCTAATACAGGTATAGTTAAAAAAAAAGCATCCTAGAAAATTATAATGCCAGCGGTGGCCACATGAAGAGGGATATCTATTGCTTTTTCAGGTCAAGTCTCAGGAGCCAATACTTGACCGCTAGTTCTCACCAGCAAGCTCTACCTGCAGGCCAAACCTTAGGATGTTGCCTTGGGCCCCTTGAAGGTTTGACCATAAATGTGGCTTTCCTTCATCCAGATCATTAAATAATTTAATCTGACACTGATTTGAAGGACAATTTAGACCCAGAAAACAATAGCTCTCAAGATCACAAGGGGTACACAAAAGCAGTGTAGCTACAATGTAGCTTACCAACTTTAGTGTGTTGGTAAGCTACCAACAGTGTGTGTGAAACAAATGTATATCTATTAGACCTCACTGTTTTACAAACCATTCTGATTACCGTACTTTTTTCCTGATAATTAAAGTTAAAGTTGTGTGGGCTGCACTTATCAAAAAAATGTGAGATGAAATATGGCTTTAACAATCACTGCTCAAACTAACTGACCGCTAGTTCAGATTCTGCCTACCTATTTGGCTCCCAGGTTTCTTTTTAGAAGTCTGTGCATCTCTCCAGCTCCCTCTGCCTGATTCTTTCTCACGTGAAGGAGACTATTGATCAAGCTGTGCTGTTTTCAGCATTGTTAGTGTGGTTGAAAACATGCTCTCTCAGATCCTGTGATGATCAACTACAACATAAAAAAAGCATTGCCCTTCCCCCTTTGACTGTACTGAGATACACTGTTATTTTCTGTTGATAATACTATCATAGCACCTCCTGTTCAGCATGCATAATGCGCTTTGAATTAAGGGAAAAACAAAGTGCATGTCATGAGTCAGTAGCTTGTAGAAGCCCCCTTACAAGAAAATAACTTGAACTCATTTCTGTGTGATTGGCTTACCCTGATTCTGTCATTTTTGCATGTTATTTCCTTTAAACATGGCACTGTACATTATGGCCACCATGTCCATAATGTACAGTGTTACTTGTTTTGTCTTTCCAAAGAATATTGTTGTTGGTGCAGTCAGATGCAACTTTGAAAATCAAAAACCTGCTTGCCATATTATCGTTAGAGAGGATCCTTTCTTCTGGCAACCCTTCCAGAGACGCCACTCTCTTCAGTCATTTTCTGATTCTACTTGTGAACTTTAACATTTAACATCCTAACTGGGATCTTTTTAGCCTGAGATGGAGTTCTATGATTTTTTTTCTGAGGGTTGTAGGAGGCTTGATTGTTGTGGAGAATTTTCTGGGGAGACAGACCAAGCATTTTGACCAAATTCACATAATGTTTGGTTATTATTATTAGCAGTCTAATGCTAATTAGATTCTTAGTCTAATGCTAAGAAGCATTAGACTGTGAAATGAATCATTTACAAATAAACCCTAAATAACAAATGTGCCCCAAAACCCTTTAGCACTTAAGCAAAAGATACTAATTCTTGTCAGTAACATCATTAGAACACCTTTAGGTGTTTGTCTAAAGGACAGTAAAAATCCTGTGAAGAGGTCAGATATATTATTGGCACTAAATATGTGCATCCAAGCAGTCCTTTGCGATATTGCAAAAAATGATATTGTGAGGACTGTAATTCAATACATTGTGTAGCTTAAATCTTGAATGCTTTTCAGTGTGTAGTTATTACTGTCATCTTGTTCAGAAATGCCCTTATGCCCATTCCCATTTTGAGGAGCAACATCTTAGCTCATTGTGGATGTCTCTATATATTGGCAATTTGGCAACACTTATCTTTTTTCTACTGAGCAGCAAATTTCCATCATAATGACCATTATAGATATGGTCAAACTCGCTGACTTTCAGTTGACTAAATGGGTGTTTTTTAGTAGCCTCAATGTGGTGCTTTCCTTGAATCACCGAGGGTGTGCTTTGGTTTTACACAAACATTTTTCAAGTTAGTCTCTACTTTTTTTACTCAATAATGATGGTGTGAATCTGTTGTATGATTGTACACCTGAGGTTGGGTTAAATAATTTGAGAAACTAGTAATGAACAGCTCATTTACATGGCTAAACAATGGAATTGGCAGATGGTGCACTTTCTTTTTTTTTTTACCATTTTGCTATGAGGTCTAGTTGGAGGTCTTGTTTTGTTATTTTCAGTAAATCTTGGTGCTTATCTTGTATTTTGCAGGTTATGAGGCATTTCAGTTGTTGTTTGCCCTCCTGAGGGCAATTGGGAGCAGCTTGCAGAGAGAAAAAGAAAGCACAGGTGTCCTCCTTTGTGTATGGCATGAAGCAGCAGCACCTTTATTTCTTCAACAAAGGAAGTAATTGAAAAACAAAACTGTGCAAAGGATTAATTAGCTTCTGTTTCTTTTGATCTCTTTCTTTCCTCATGCAGTACAAGTGCAATCAGGGTGAATATTTAATGCGCATACAAAGATTGGATATCATTCTTTTTCTCCCTTTAACCAAAGTTGTGCCTCAAATGAAGCAGCCCAATTAAAGGCAGGATGGTGTGGGACCTTATTCTGTCTTCCCTCAGTGCTGTCACTGAATAAGCCGAGCATGCACTGTAACTGCCGATCCTGCTTGAGAAAATCAATATTAAGAGTTGGGAAGTTTGGGATTTGAAGCCAAAGCAAATGGAAGAGGAGGAGCATGGGGGATGAAATGATACACTGGCACAGTTAGCCCATGAGACCTTGAGGAGAGAAGCGAAGGGGGATCAAACTCAGGAGGGAAAGGAGTGTGGAGGGTGGGTGCGGCGATACCAGAGATGGCCTCCACATGCCCCAGTGGCCTACTAGAGGAATTCAATACAGCCATTGACAAAAGAAGGCATCCATTGTGGAGGAACTAGCCCCATTTGGGAAGCTGGTCCATTTCCTTATTAATTGTGCTCTCATTAAAATAAAAGGAAGCAGAGCAGGAGAAATGGATAGCCCGAGAGTAATGGTAGATGTTCGGTGTTGGCCTTGCTGCTTGGAAAGATGCCAAGGTCGAGAACGATTGTGCTTCTTCTCGCCGGATACTCTGTAGTTTGTGTAGGGGTTTTTTGTGCCACACAAACAACACATGCAACTGAAGACTCATGCACTCCCTTCATTTATCTTCCTCTTCTCAAACCCTCCCACACACAGAAAGAAACACAAATCTCCCTCCAATCCTCTGCGGATGTATGGCATCAGAGCTCAGACGGGGTCAAAGCTTGGCCTCAGTCTCGCACCGCAGCTATTAACAGTGGAGAGAGTCATCACTTTAGGTCACGGATCACAGATATCCAGACCAAACACACACCTCGACGTACCCCCTGACCCCCTTTAAGCCTACTTCTGGTTGATAGTAAGAAAACGCGAATATCATTCCAGCTCTGGCTCCTATGTGAACGCATGTAAATGCTGCAATCAGAAATAAGTGTCAGGACACACCCCAAGAGCTGGTTATTATCTGCATTATCGCTTATTTTTTTAGTTGAATTTTTTTTTTAAATATATAACTATTGTGTCAGATTAATTAAATTTTCACTAAGAAAGATACATGGGTTAAACTACCAATACTAAAATGATTTATTCAACAAGCAGGCAGGTTTTTTTTGTAGATTTATGGAATATGTATTGCCTTAATCCCTCCCCCACTTGTTGATGCATACTACCACTCAGCTTGCTGTTCTTTTTTCCTCACTATTTAAATTTATTGTCTTAAAGTATCACTTCCTAGGTGATTACCTTTGGCATAGTCACCAGTCTCTTTGGACATTATTTCTCATTGTACTTTGAAAACTAAGTTATAAACATAAATAATAAATAATATCCTTCAATGTATTTCCTTTACATTTAAGGATATTTTTCTTTGAGGTCCACTGCATCACTTCACCATCGTCATCACAGTAATGCTTCTCCTTGTCATTCATTGATTCCATCTACAAGTTTTCTTCTCAGCCCAGCAGACCTGCAGTTCCAGCAGGTGTTTGCTAGTAGCTGCTACCACTAGTCTGGTGGAGTTGTGTGGGTGGGTGGGGTGCTCTGTGGGTCAGGAGCTCAGCTGAGGATTAAAGCGCTAAGGCTGAGCTTTGGGTAAAGAGGTGGTGCTTTCCACGAGCAGGTGTTGAGGCACCCTGCAATGGTTGCCATGGGAGATGTAAGGATTTTTTAAACAAGCATTACTGAATCAAAGCAACACCCCAGGTGTGTATGTTTGGTGAAGGAATAAAATTATAGCATGACGTAAATCTCAAAAAAGTTGATTTTGTAGGCTATCCCCAACCCTTTTAAATGAAATAGGAACTCTTTATAAGGCTTCAACAGTTAAAATATTTTGTTCTAACCAATAACAATTATCCCTTTATTTCTGTCTTTCTTTTCTTCCTCTTCATAGTTTATCAATCCTGAAAATTATGTTGTAAACCCACAAACACATTTACAACCATTTGTTTTAGAGCAGCTTGTTACCAGCTTTGTTTATCTGTAATGGCGCCTTAGCAGCAGGACTCGTTCGGCGCTGTCTTAAATATGCTGTTCTGCGATTGTAGACGGGCATTGGAATGTAGAATGCCATATCAGAGATGTATTCTTTGGGAAGGTTTGGGAAGAGGGCAGGAGCTGTAACCCCTCCCAGACAACTCCCTGTAGTCGGGAACCCTACAAAAGACCAACTGTGTCAAATGAGAAAAATTGCAGGTGCACATTCCCCAGCAGTACACTCCCACTCTCCACACATATATTATCTCATACTCACACGCCGTCTTCCTGATCACTGCCCCCTCATTTGTTGGCGGAAAGAGGTGGCGGCGGTGGGGTGGGGAGGGTTAAAGGGGAGGAGATCCTCTTTCACTGTGATAATAGAGTCCTTTCTCCTACACGAGATGGACCTGGGAGAGGGCTGAAATGAGAGACGCAGAGTGAGCGATGTCACTCCACAGCAGGCGGAGGCATCGCGCAATTTGGCATGCCGCTTTTTATGGGCCCTCTGCAGATGTTTCTCAGCTGCACGTTGGCTCTGGGAACACAATGGAGGGTATTTAGTGGTGAGGATCACAGGGACCACCCCTATAACTGGCTGCTTATGATTTAAATCCTAATCTCCCCACTGACACATATCTCATAAGAGAAAAACTTATGAGGCTGGGTGGACCTTTTAATCGCTTGCAAATTTAGATCAAGTTTAAACGTGTCTTTTAAAGCTTTAGAATTTTTTTGGTTTGTTTTTACTCATGTGTTATTTATACCGTAAAGCAATATTTGGTCAGCTGGGGAAAATGTACCATTTACCAAACAAAAATACTAAATTATCTATGATATCTTGTTGTGAGCTTCAAAATATTTCTTGCCGTTCGCATCCTTTAATAGTTATGATCCAAACAGGCTTGAGTCCATCCTCTGTTTAACCCACACAGATTAACAAGGTTATGTCTAGGTATCTATTTAATGTAAACTTGGAAAATGTTTACTCACAATATGCTGCTTTGATCAGATGGAAAGACTGGATGGATATGTTGCGAAATAGCAGCCTAAGTGCAACGAAAAAACTTGGAAACCTTCAGAAAGCCTGGAGAACTTTTGATCAAGATAACTTCAAAAGCCTGGAGGAAAAATTGGCTCCTTGTAATCAAAGTATATGTTAATAAGAGCTGTTCTTAAAATTTCTGCACAGTACTTTAAAGGAAAGGCAGCGTTGGGCATGAAATGATGCAGTAAGTATTTTATTCTTTTTTTTTTACATCAGAGTAAAAAGGAATGAGAGAAACAGGGGACTCATTTAGGAAGATCAGGGCCTCCAAGGCTGGAGCCAGTTTAGGTTCTCAACCCGCTCTTTTTTCTAATGCATAGTAAAATTACAAGAGACTAAGATACATATAAACTTTATAATTATTTTTGACTCGTTCCATATAGATATTTTTTTCAAGAATATGAATTTGTCCTTTCTAAAATGGTCCTTGCTAAAAAATAGTACTATTTTTTACAGATGCCTTCACCAACACAAAGTTAGGAGCAAAATGTTGAGTAACTATGCCAGATATTTGTGTGGTGATATTATGGAGTTATAGAAATGGATGAGAAACCACAGAGGAGTTGTCGAGGTTGTTCATAAAATGTTTGCTAAATTTATTTGTTGGATCCCCAAAACCTCACAGAAGAGCAGCACAACCCCTTAAATCAAAAGGAAACACCAAATTAAGTAAATTGAAACTAACATCATCAATCATCTAAATTAATATTTCAGATTTTTTTTCTATAGAAGATGGATGTGAAAAATAACCAGATTTGATATGAGTGAAAGATGCAAGTGCATCTGTCTGAGAACAGCTGTGATTAGAGGCAGTTTTTGATTAAATCTAGATGCATTCCTTTTTAAATATTCATTTATATAAATACCAAAACGTTCAGAAGAAAAACAAAATGTGAGCCTCTTCTTCTGCTGCCATTTCTGCTGTGGAGCCACACTGTTTTTGTCAGTTGTGACTCCCGGTGATTGTAATGAGAAGTGCAGTGTGGCAAAACGAAACTAAAGCTTGACTTTGAAGAACATCAACAGTCCAGCATTGCTAATTGGTCACATTGGTTCAAAATAGCGCTGGCAAATGTGCATTATTCTTATTCATCACATGATAAATCCAGTAATTTTGGATTATTGTTGTTAACTACATTTAACATTTTTTCCCCACAGCTTGGACATTTTATCTTTGATTTTATTTCACACTGAAACAAGTTTTAAAAACCCACAAATGCATTTTCCCCATCTGTGAGCAGGTGGTCCCACCATTTAACTTTTTGTTGTTCCTATCTCAGATAATGTGAAGGCTGTCAGTTTGAATGCAGGATTTTATGACACTCCTGGAGACCTGGTAGTGCATTAAGATTTAAATTCAATCAGCTAAAAAGCCATACCACCCAACTCTTAATTTTGCCAGGTTTATCTCAATGACCAGATTGATGACTTTGGGATTAAACTCAAAATCTTGAACTGGCAGCTGTTTGGATACATAACAGCTGTTTTTCTCATTGAATAATAAAGTCAAAATAAATAATCTGAGATCTGAAGTGGCAGCCTTCCTCCTTGCTATAGCAGCTAGGCTCCACATCTGCCCGACTTGAGCAGTACATGCCTCGCTCAGCGCCACTCGCCACATTTGCCACCACTTCGTTTTTTTTCTGCTCGCTGTCAGAGGCCCAACGTGTCACATGTAAAGGGTTTCCGCCAGTTGACTTAATGCCTTATAACCACGTACATGTTCCTTCATACATATTCCCCGCTCATTATTTCTGCACAATGAGCTCATGTCTGATACCCGTCATCCTGAATGCACGAGAAAGAAAACGATCAAAGGAGATCATCATGGCCGTGTGTCTTGGATGCAGCGTAGCCACCCAGGCTAATTTCTGCAGCAATGTCTTCATTGCATATATGTGGAATGGGATTTCTTCATGCTCTGTGGGTGGTGGAAGGGAATCACTTTTTAGCATCCACCTCCAGGACTCAATCTTTTTTTTCCCCCTCCCTTTTGCTATTATATTTTTGCCTCTTTTTTTATTCATCTCATTAGCTCTTTTTTTTATTCACAAGCCGTCTTTCACAACAGTCACCCACACATTCTCTTGTCATCTCATTTTTGTCTCCTGCTGCAGCGTACCAGTGCTAGGGGTCTACCTTCACCACAGCATCGCACAATAATCTCTCTGGGCTCTATGACCCCACAGAATGAGCCTGTGTACTCTCCTTCTGGGCACACAGCTGAAGAATAAAAGGACACAAGATTAAATCAGTGCAGGAGGGCGCGGGGGGTGGATCACAGTAAGCAGGGAGGTTTTGATTTTAAAAACTTCCAGCCTTGACGTCATCTTCTGTATGCATTTGCAAAACAACAATATTCCTGCGAGGAAAGCGCCATGGTGGCCAATGTATCGCACTTGCACACGGAGACGAGCATGTCGGAATTAACAAATGACAAGGGAGATAAACCAAAGAAGCCAGCTGTTATTAAGTACATCCTTTAATCTGCTCTTGCCATCCAGTGGATCAAATTTCACCAGCCGCTGGAGTCTTACAGAATATAGGGCAAGCCCCTCCCATCCCCACTCACTTCAGCTCACTCTCATCCTGCATCTTTACTCACTCAGATACCTTTAGAATCTACCTTCCTTTGCTCTAAAATGCAGGCGTAAAGGAAACACTTTGTGCTCTACTACACTGTCTTACACCTTTTTTATTTTAGTGAAGGGGGATTAATTTGTACACATTTAATGATGTTACAACCACAAACGTCAATGGATTTTTTGTGATGGATCAACACAAAGTGCAACATAATTGTGAAGTGATTGAGAAATTGTATAAAATATGATTTGTTCATAAATTGAACTTTTTGAGGTTTCATGCAAAACACTACTTGTGGCTGAAAACTGCACATAAACCCTGAACGCACCATCCCCAAGACGAGATATGTTGGTGGAAGCATCATGATCTGGGGATTGTTTTTCTTCAGCAGGGACTGTGACGTTGCATAAAGCTGACAGGAAAATGGATATGGCTAAATCCAGGGCAGTATAACACTAAAACCTGCTGGTGACTGCAAAAGACTTGGGTCTAGGGGTGAAGGTTGACTTTGTCAACAACATAAAGCTAGAACTACAATGAAAAGATTTAGATTATACCATTGACCTAGTCAAAGTACATTCCTAAATTCAATCGAGAGGCTGGTCAAGATTGGCAGCTATATATATGAAGCAAAAAGTGATTCTACTAGGTGTTGCTGTAAGGGGTCTAAATACAATTGTATATGCCACACAATTCTGATTTTCAGATTTTAACATAAAATCCCAACATATTAAAGTTGTAATGTGACAAATTGTGAACAAGTTTAAGAATTATGAATAATTTTTTGTTCTAACATGGGGACAAAAAGCATACATTAAATTCCTTTATGTGTCTGAAAGCATTAGTAATTCTTAAAGAACATAGTGCTGCATTGTGGACTGTATGTAGAAGAAAAACATGGAATTTCCCCCCAACCCTTTGTAATATAAAAATTACTCCAGTGGCACTAATAATGGATAAAAAAGTGTCTGACTGTAACTGAAGAATGTAACAGTGTTATATAATATGCATGGAATTACAATTTTAATTTTCTCCTTTATACATCTTCTTGTTCTTTATTATGTATGTCAACACTACAGCACTGAGTTTTAATTGGTATTAATTTGTGCTTTTTGACAAAAAAGAAAGAAAAAAAAAAAGGTTGCACTTGCAGGAGAATGAGCAAGAGAATTGGCTTTGGTCTATTTCTGAATGTACTCTTCCACGGGAAACAAATCAGTGCGGTGCAATACAAAGAGCCGGAGTGTTCATATGAGGCAACCTTTGATTAAACAGAATGCAAACAAGTTCACACAAGATGCTGTGACAGAAGGAGAGCATCGATTTTCTGTTCTCTTCCACAAATAGGGGGAAAATCGAAGGATCCTTTCTTCCAAACACCACAAATTCCAAATAGGTCCAAATATTTCATACTGCCTTTAAAAAGGATTTAATCAGCAAACAATATGGTCTGTCATTCTAATGTTTCTGCCATATTTTACTTTTATATATATATTTATCTATTTGCAACAAACAAATTACAGGCTGCTGTGCATACAGTCGACATGGTGGTGTTTCTTCCTGTCCGCTGATTTGAATCAAGTTGGATTAAATGCTTGCTTTTTCTTTTTTTCTTTTTTTCATTACCATCTCAACATTTACCAGACACAAATCAGCTTTAGCCAAAAGCAAGAAGTGATTAAGGGGTTTTTGTTGTGACAGCTGGTATGGGGTAGGAGGAAGTGGGCACTAACCTGGTGGCCAGTGTGTTGGAGTTCAGCTCCATTTACGCTCCGCATTTTGCTCTATTAATACATCCATAATAAGTCGAGCCCCAGGGATCCATTCAGATGGTGATATTGCCTGGTTTCTATTTCATTACAAGAGAACACATTTTCTAAGTATTCTGTCATCAGCCCGGGCTATATTTTATGTGAAAGGACCTTCGACAAACCTGCAGGTTGCTATGGGAATGAAAGAAGCCCGGTGAGGTGTTAAAATGAATGCCGCTTCCTGAGGTGTAACATAAAGGTAAATGGTCCTTTTTTTAACAAGCGACTCCAGCAAATCAGTCAATTAATGCACTCAAAGAACTTTCCTCTATTTATTCATTTTGTAGACAAAACCTACTCATATTAACCCTTAGTTGCTGCGAATTCAAAAGGTACAAAAATTGAAGTCTTCACAAAGATTTGTTGAACTACAAAATACACTGGCATCCAGCTGCACTCCCTCTGTCAATTTGTTGAGATTTTAACTAGCTGTTGGACACAATTTAAAAATCAAAATTTATTTTTGTTCAAGTTTACTTGATAGCTGAATAAAAAAAAACACATAAGTATGTGAACTTAAACAGCGAACTTGCTTATTTTGCCAAATACTTTGTACTTAAATCTAACCACCAGTGTACAAAACCACACAATCCACATGCCAGAATGTCATTTTCTTAACAAAGATGACACTAAAATTGAAAGGGTTTTTTGAAATATAACTACATGCTGATACTCTAGATACGTGTATTAAAGCTAATTTAATGTTTGCTTTAATGGAATCAGGACATTTTATAACAACATGATAGCTGGCTGCTTGCTTTAAAGACTGACATTAAACAGCATTTTCCATTGGTGTCAACGGTCATTTTTATAAGTGGCTGTGTTGTTTTTAATTTTTCACTGACACCAGGCATTTTCAGTTGTTTCACCATTTCGTACTTTTGCAGTTTTAGCAGTTTTGTGCCTGACATTTTCAGATACAAGAAGGAGCTGTCTGCCACAAGGGATGGGAATCAAAAACTGATTCTCTTTAAGAACCTGTTATCTGTAGTTTAATTCCTTGGAGCTATTAATCTACTTGCGCTTGAGAGTTCCAGAAACGTGACACGTATTTGGATGAAGACATACGGTACACTCTCCATATTTTGATTTAGCAATTATCCAAGATGTCATCTTGGCAGAAGCACTCCAAAGTGTAACATTAAATTATCATTTTGATTTGATTTGAGCATTTCTATGACTATTGATCTCCTTATTTTTATTAAATGCTAAGTTATTAAGCAAAATAAATTAATATGCACTGGCTAATTGGGTTAAGCAAGTAGTTTTAAAGGGACTCCAGCAAGGGACAGTACGGAATAATACATGTGTAATATTTTTTTATCTTTAAAGATGGAACCATCATTTCAATTCTTCTTTCTATTTACTCATTTTTTTGGTTTTGTGTTTTGAAACACTTAATTGCAACAAAAAGCAAAAACAGAAGAAATGTTTAAGGGGACAGATATTTGTACACTGGTAGGTTATATTCTAGCTTTCTTTTCCCTGCCTCATCTGGACCTCCTTTTCCCTGAAATCGTCGTATTAGCATGTCTGCACTGCAGTTTATCTCAGTTCACTTTGCTAAACTTAGCCGAGCTCTTGCCTCTGGTATGCTGCGAGGCAATTCCATCAGGTAATGTGGAGTCTAAGAAGAGTAAGGAAAAGACCTCTTTCCTCTCACACAAGACGAAATTTCAGCCTGTTGTTTCTTCTCTTTGACCTCAATTACTACCAGGGCATGTGTTACTGAAGGGCCATGTTGAATCATGCTTGCTCTGGGAGCCATGTTTGTAGGTCTTTGTGTGCAGTTGTGTACCTCCCCTGACTGTGTGGAGGGGATTGTGTTAGCTTAAGCCTGAGGAGGCTCTGTACAGTAGGTGGGGGCCAAGGTGCATTAGTCTTGGCTGAGATGTTCCCTTGAGTGATGGCGAACATGTGGGTCGGTGGGTCGGTGGTTTGCAGGTGCAGAGGGAGATGGAGCTAGAAAAAAAAAGGATAAGGCAATGAAAGGAGGGAGAACAGTAAAACGATGTCAGACATGATTGGAGCTGAACAAAGCTCTATTCGCTGTCATGAGCCGCTGGCGCAGCACTTGCCTGCAGTACACATTCAGCTCTGGCTTGGACCTCCTGGCAGAGCAGCGCTTTGCTTATAGAAAATAGCACATTCTCTATGGTTTGATTACACGTGGCTAAGTGAAATGGGAAATGATCCAAATCTCACTTTGATTAGAGCTAAAAACAGAAAAGACCTTAAGTCTCCAGATAAATAAGATTAATGTTGAACACATTTGTTCTTGTTTTGATGTGAAGTTCTGTAGATTACACATTGCCTTTGGATCAAACCTATTTTTGTTTTCATTGTTATCACCTTTCTTACTACAAAATTCAGTTAATGTTATTGGGATCACAAAGTGCTGGCTTTTTAAAAAAAATTTCCTGTGCAAAGAAAATCTGAAGTGTAACTTTTCATGCGTAGCATCTGTGCACAAGGGTTTTTAGGTCTTGCCACATGTTCACAATTCTGTGTAGATCTGGACTTTTAGTGGACCTGCTGTAAGCCATGGCTGTATTGGACAATACATCTTGGGAAAGAAATTCAGTTACTCCATTTAATCTGTATGATTGTCAGGATGCTCTTGTAAAAGAGATCTTTGATCTCAAGGAGTTTTATTCTAGGTCAGGGTTAAGATTTTTATCCTCACTAATTGTAAATAGTCTGTCTTTTTGAATGAACCTACTCACTGTGGACCAGAGTAGACTACTTTTATATGCACACCATATGTGAAGTATGGTACACATTTATATATATACATATATGTATATATATATATATATAAATTCCCTTCTCACCCACCGCGGGTGGTTCTTATCCTCTGAGCTCGGGTCCTCTACCAGAGGCCTGGGAGCTTGAGGGTTCTGCGCAGTATCTTGGCTGTGCCAAGGACTGCACATTTCTGGACTGAGATGTCTGATGTTGTTCCTGGGATCTGTTGTAGCCATTGGTCCAGTTTGGGGGTGACTGCCCCGAGGGCCCCGATGACCACAGGCACCACTGTGGTCTTCACCTTCCAGGCCCTCTCCAGTTCCTCCGTGAGGCCCTGGTATTTCTCTAGTTTCTCGTGCTCCTTTTTCCTGATGTTGCAGTCGCTTGGTATTGCTACATCTACCACAACGGCTTTCCTCTGTTGTTTATCCACTACGACAATGTCTGGTTGGTTCGCCATTACCATTTTGTCTGTCTGGATCTGGAAGTCCCACAGGATCTTAGCTCTGGCATTCTCCGTCACCTTTGGGGGTGTTTCCCACTTTGATCTCGGGGTTTCCAGTCCATATTCTGCACAGATGTTTCTGTACACTATGCCTGCAACTTGGTTATGTCGTTCCATGTACGCTTTCCCTGCCAGTATCTTGCACCCTGCTGTTATGTGCTGGAATGTCTCAGGGGCCTCCTTGCACAACCTACACCTTGGGTCTTGTCTGGTGTGGTAGATCTGGGCCTCTATTGCTCTGGTGTTTAGGGCCTGTTCCTGGGCGGCCAGGATGAGGGCCTCTGTGCTGTCCTTGAGTCCAGCTTTTTCCAGCCATTGGTAGGATTTACTGATATCAGCCACTTGGGTTATTTGCTGGTGGTACATCCCATGTAGGGGCTTGTCCTCCCATGATGGAATCTCTGGCACCTCAACCTCCGTTCCCTGTTGTCTGAGATATTCACTGAGCACATTGTCTGTTGAGGCTTTGTCCCTGATGTATTTATGGATCTTAGTTGTTTCGTCCTGGACTGTGGTTCTCACACTCACTAGTCCTCTGCCTCCTTCCTTGCGGCTCGGAATATATATATATATATATATATAATTATTATTATTATTTTTTTTTTTTGCCCCGCAAGGGGTCTTTTTGTGGGTTCTAGTGTCCCTTTTTTCAAAGTAGGCTGACAGGAAAGGGGGAAGGAGAGGGGGGAAGACATGCGGTAAACGTCGTCGGGTCCGGGAGTCGAACCCGCGACAGCCGCGTCGAGGCTACGTTTGCCTGAATGTGGGTCGCGCTAACCCCTCCGCCACCATGGCACACCCCCACATTTTTTTTTTTTATTCTGTTTTTATACATTGCATATTTCTTTGTGGAAATAGTTGTTTTGATTGCCTGTCAATTTGCTGCTTTTTTTTTTGCACATAGATTTCCTCATTATGGGACAATAAAGGATATTTCGATTCTATTTTATTCTGTCCTAAGTATTTCACATTTCAATGTTACACAACTTGATCTAACCTAACAATATAATGTAGTTTACATGAGGATTTTTAACATTATGAAAGCACCCCTTTTTTTCTTGTGTTGTTTGCACTTCATAAATTAAAGTGGCGATTAGTTCAATTGAAGTGGCTCCTAGATGAAGAGACACTTCACCCCTTCTTTTGGAGTACGCGAAAGAATCTGTAAGGAGTGATGGAAATGCACTTGTCTACTTGAGCATATGCAACATTTAGATATCTGCCAGATTAAAGTATATCACAGAAGGATATTGAAGTTGCTGTGGTTTGAATGTTCTCCATATATAGGAGCTAATTTATTGCATCTCTGTTATTAACTTTAACTATGTTGACACATGGTAGCAGCAGGGAAGGAAAGGTAATATTCTGCCTCCATGTAATGACTTGTGGATGGATGTTGCATATGGTTTACCCTAAAAATAATATTAAAAAACCACCTCTCACCACAAGGAGCCTGATATTTCTAGGTGCAGTAGTTTATTACACCAGCACTGCTTCTGCATCCCCCCTGTGCTAATTTGTTAACACTGACGAGCTCATTCCCTCCAGGCTCCATGGGCAGTTTGACTGACAGTTTGAAACTCGTACTTGTACATTTTTCCGCCCTGCAGTAACCCACCATCAATCTTCTCTCTCCCTTTCCCCTGGAATTTGCAAGCGCAAGTTTCTTGTTGGCAATTAATGCGTTCGGATGCGTGTCGGCAAATGCAAGCTGAAACAAAACAAATGGCCCGATTTGGCCGCTGCGTTAACGGATGTCTGGATCCTGTCAAATTGAGAAATGTTGATTGTTCTCAGCAGTATCGTTGGTCAAAAGTGTCAAAAGCCAACAAGGATGTTTGAGATGTTTGCCATGTGGAAATTCACCATGTTACACCTGTATCTATGACACAAACGTTTTTGGTGTTATTTTCAAGCTTCCAGCCTTGTTTCCTGGGAGTTATTTGACCAACCTTTGAGTGGGAGGGGAAAATAATTTGCCGCTTTTAAGTCTTACATTCTTCACATGCCACAAAAAAAGCATTTTTTCATTTTGATGTTTTTCTCCCGAAATACTAAATTGGCAGACTAAGATAATTTTACATTCATAAAAAAAAACAAAAAAAAAAAAACAGAGGGAGCCTTGAAGATTTGCCTGCCTTAAGCCATGGGTAAACGTAATTTATTTGAGAACAATTTGACTGATCTGCATCTCACCTCAAGATAAATAATCCCTCATGTATTATTGAAAGAGAGCGCCTGCTTGTTGCACAGTAGTCTGTTCAAGAAACTTCTTCCTACCCTCCTACACCCACTAGCTTGTCATTTGTTGCAAACCAAGAAGTTGGTGTGACAGACTCCCATTGGTCTAATCAAGTAACTGCTCCCAGATTCATGTGCTAATTAATCACTAGCTCTGGGGGCTGGACCCATCCGGCATTGCTCCGAGGAAAGCGAGACATTTGATCTGTTGAATCAGCTCCCTTGCAATCCCCTGCTCCCGTCCTCCATCTATCTTCCATTAATTTGATGAAGTCAGAGTTCATTTGAATACAACCACCCCTCTTCCAACATACATTCACAATATTCTGGGTTAAGAGATATTTGAAAATAAGCATCTAATAATTTTTCTAAAAATCTCTACACTCCTTTCTTTGCACTAAAACTATTTAGACGTTTAAGGAACATCTTGTTGTTTTTTTATAGCTGCAGTATCATGACAATGGTAATAACAAAATGAATAGAAGTCTGAGTATTCTCTTAGAAGGTGGAATATACTGGGGTCTTCAAATGTGATGTGTTTGAAGCAGGAAAAATTGCAAGGACTTTGCAAAGTTTGACAAGGTGAAGGTTATGGCAAGGTGATTTGATCAGAATATCTTTAAAACTGTAGCTGTTGTTGGCATGTTCCTAGTCTAAAGTAGCGAGTATCTTTTAAAAGTTAAGGCCCCAACATACTTAGTGCGAATTGCTAACAATCAACCAAATAACTGTATAATGCTGGGTCTAATGGACAGTTGTCAGAAAGGTTCAAACATTTACAGGACTTGCTGCTATTACTGCAGCACACTTTGGAGGCACTCTTGTGGTCTTTGATACCATCGGCCTCTATCTCCTTATTATCATTTATAATTTTAGAGAGACCTTTTAAATCAACCATTACCAATAAAGGACAAGTTCATTCTTGACTGAAATCAGTCTAGAAACCTTTGATTAAGTATTTCCTATCTAAAATGATGCATCTCTCCTTAGAAGCTACCTCATGTCCCACCAGATTTTGGCTCATTCAGCAGAGTTCAGTGTATTGTGAGCAAGAGTCGACCTTAACAGCTCCACCCTGACATGTTTTCACCAGAGATGAAAAAGAAGCCAGCTCCCAAAGGCCACTGTTTTGTTCCCAGTGATGACTTTTAAATGTCATATCCCGCTCTGTCTGAGTTTTAGAGCCTTTTGGTTCAAGGAAAGGTAAGAAAAAATCCGTCACCAAAGCAAGAATGAACATTTTAGGTGAAAAATTTCCCCTTCCTCATTTTCCATTACCATTAGTAAGCACCCAATAAGTGCATCAAAGAATTTCTCCTTGGAGTGATTGTTGCAGCTCTGCGGGGGAGCGACATTTTCCAAATGACCATTTTTCTCCCTGACCTTTCTGTTGCCCTTTTTGGTGAGTAATTGCGTATTTGTGAAATAATCATTAGCGAGTTACATCACATGGAGGCGTCACAATAAAAAGTACTTTTTAGAAGTGGTGGAAGATTCCTTTATAACAACTTCGGTTTGCTTAACTGAATCTTCTATCCCTTTTCTTTACATTTTCAGCCATGCGCTTGTCAAAAGAATTATCCAGGGAGAATCTGCCGTGCTAAAAAGAGATACGGGCTGCATATAAATACAGCTCTAAAGTTTTCGCAGCTGAGGGAGAAAACAGATGGAACACACAGGATCAGATAAGGTTTTCTAGGAGGCTAATTTCGATTTTCAGTGGACGGGACAATGGTGTGTGCAGGTATATAGCAACACAGAGACTGTGTGTGAGAGAAGGGGGCAGGATGCTGGCTGTGCTTCCTGGGCAATATGAGCCCTATCAATCACCACCCTCCAGACACAGATGTAATTAAACTTACAGTTGTTGACTATCTGGGTAATTTGAGCCATCACTGGCATGCTTTTACCCACTTGCATTAGAGGATTGCCGGTACCTGTACCAACGGCATTGTGTTCGCTGATGTTTTTTTAATGTGTTTTGGGAATGCTAGCATCAATTGCAGGGAATTTGGAGAGATATCTAAAGTTGTTCCATGTGAACTTGTACAATACTGTAATATTAAGTTAAAGCATTAAGTTTTACCCTGCTAGGAATTTAAAAAAACATTGAAAACAAGCTTCATACATAAGAAGTCAGTATACCTGAGTGATTTCTTGAGTCCCTATGCTACATTATAACAAGAACCAAACAACACCTTCAGGTTCCTTGGAGGTACTCTTAAGTACTTAGCATAATACTGATGATACAGGTGGGACAGGTAGAAATATTTGGCCATTGTGCAATGGATAAAACAAACCCATCATTTTAGCAAAACTGACAAGCATGGTAGTGAGAAAGGTGGAGATTTGGGTGTGACCTGAGGATTTGAGAATCATTGAAATGATTACGAACTTTTATTGTCATTAATTGTAAATGGTCTGTCTTTGTGAATGAACCTACTCACTTTGGACCAGTGTAGACTATTTTTTATAGCTACATATGTGAAGTACACATTTTTTATTTTGTTTTTATATATTGCATACTTCTTTGTGGAAATACATGCTTACTCCATGCAATTCTACAGTTAAATATGCAACTGTCCAGCACACAATACTTGGGTGAAAGTGGCTCATCAGTAGGGCAATATTTCTGGAGATGTAAAACAATTTTGAACAAAAAGAAAAAAAAACCCCTAAGGCCAGTCCTAAAGCTGACTTAAATCTTGTGGTGGAATCTTTAGAGACTTGTGAAGAAACAAATGTCCTTTGGTATCAAGGAACTGATGCAATGATCTAAAGAACAGTGAATTAAAAGTAATTACACAAGAGTGCTAAAGGGGGATAAAGTCATGTAGGAAATACATTCTAGAAATTTGTCACATATAAATGTGATTCTTTATAATAGTTGATCAAATATGGTTTTTACCCTCTTTATTTTGTCAAAATAGTCTTGATTGTATTGTACACTTGGACCAGATTTACAGAATTTTAGAACATGTTAGGGTCCTAATTGTGGAAGAATGATGCATTCTACTTCTAAAATCTCTGACTTTCAGATACTGCTCACTGGCTAGTAGTTTTTTATGCAGGTCCCCTTTTGTTTTCTATTTGTTCACTTTCCCCTCTTTTTTAAAACATTGCACACTGATAAAATGTGCCAAAATATGATAAACCCTACAGTTATGAACAGAGGCATTGAGATTTTCTATAAATTATCATTTTCTTTATGTAAGCTATTTTATGTATACATATTTTTGTTTTTCTTTCTTGCTCTCATTTAAAGACCAAATGCAAACACGCAAGGATCAAAAACAGTTTGTTCTATTTTAATCAAACTAAATTACGCACCTTTCTGTTCCCTAAGTGCACCTGCCTGAGTCAACCTGTGTTATCTCCCTTTTTCGCGTGCTGTTATTTGTTTCAGCAAACTTTGGTTTGATTCACACCAGTGCTATTTAGGAGGCGGAATAAATCTTCCCACTAAGAGGAAGATAATTGGTAGCTTTCATCCCTGCATTGGAAATAATTATTCCAATCTGTGATGTTTCAAAAGCAAGTGCGCTTTAGTGTGTTGGGGTTTGAATGATTTATGAGACAAAATGAAATGACACGATAATGACGGTCCTCTCCTGTCGCTTCACCTCATTGCGTCTCTTTGTGTTTGCTGCGTTTATTTGTAGGGAAATATAAAGAGCAGTACCTGGCTGACTTTTATTACTACAGATTGTGTGCCTTGCTGTTCTTGTGTTATGCACATAAGGATTTTTTTTTTTGCACCTATCCATCATGCAATGCCATCAGGAAGGCTTAAGAACAAAGAGTGCCGCAACAGATGGTCTGCTCCCCCCGCGGAGCCTTGATCTCAGCATCCTTGAGTTGGTGTGATTTGTACGCCAAGAGTCAGGTTGACATTGTTGCACTGAGAGATTTCAAGAAGTATAATTAGACATAACTAGCCACTGGAACTTGAACAAAGCCTGAGTACCAATAATAAAAAGAAAATAAAAAGTTGGCACAAAAAGAAAGATGCGCTAACAGCTGACACAATGGCGGACAAACCTGCAAGAAGAAAATTATCACTATATCACAGCTTCAAGATGAATTTCCACACAAAAAAAATCCATCACCTAAATCCCAGACATGTCATACAATAAGATGATCATATGAGTGAGAAAAATGATAGGAGTAATGATAGAAAATTGCATGCTTCATCCTTTTCAGGTGGATTGGGTTGTTCCTTAAGTGCTTGAGATGCATAAAAAGAATCAAAAGAGATGAGAGATGCTGTCAGTGGTTTTTTTTTATTTTTATGAAGCCTTTACAGTCATCATCTTTTGCAACGTGCAAGACATTTGAGTCTGTGTGTGTTCCTTTGGTAAAAATTAGCCGACAGCATCTGTTTGGTTGTGACTTCAGGGGTTTCAAAGATGTTCCACCTTCCACTTTTGAAAATGGAAATCTGCTGCGCTGATGACCACAATGATACACATTGAAAGACAATTACATTACATACTGTTTGCTAAGGAGAGATTGTCATTGTAGCTACTGAGTACCTCAAACAAATTATACTCTGGTACTTTTTTTTTCTTTTTCAGGACATGGGCTGGTATGAAACTCTGATGGCAGGCTAACCTTGAGGAAAAATACCAGCCAACAGTGTTTTTTAAGGAAATATTCAAACAAAAAGGTACTTTTAGCTTGTTGATTTTCTTTAAAACAAACAAACAAAAAAACAAGTTATTCCCACTGATGTTAAAATAATGCAGAGCAGCAAAACTAAGCATAAAAATAAAAAAAAGAAATAATATCTGCTAAATGTACTAGTAATTTTCCTTCCATTGTAATTCTGCTAATATTAGCTGCTTAAATGATCACACTGTCTTGGTTGGGTGTCTAGCCTGCAGTTAGCCGCTTTACAGATATATTGATATACATATAGAGCTGCTCTATGCGCCACATAAACAAAGAAAACGTTGCTCACTCCAGCACTTTCACAGGGCCTGGAGGGAGAATGCTGAAGAGCAGCTCAATGGTTCATTTAAAGACATAAACGGATGTACTTTTGTTTTTAAATAAAGGTGTTCTACTATCACTGCAAAGATCAATATGGGAAAATTCTGATTACATAGCTGTTATGTTATTTACTATATTTTTAATCTTCTTAGTTTTGAAGCAGAGATATAAAATAAAAGAGGCCAGGCTTTTCAAATACTAGTAACAAAGATTTGAAATCAGTGACAACTGAAACATCAGAATCAGCAGAATGGTTTTAAATGTATTTTGTTGTTGTTTTTCACACAGACCTAAAGCATTTAGACATAAATATTGCATAGACGAGTATAGTCAGTGTAGACTTGGTCTGGTTTCACGATTTACTAAGAATTTAAAAAGCTCCAATTTCAAAACTGCTAAGGTTTTTTAGGAAATTGCCATTAATAGGGAGTGATGAACGCAACTAGCATTTTCTCCATATGTACAGAGGACATTGTAATGCAGGAAACTAAAAACATTCCAAGTCACAAAAAGACACATACAGTTGTGTTTTGGAAATGAAAATGAGGTTATTTTTGTGTTTTTTACACTACTGTTTTCTGACTATGAATGTCCTGTCTATTGAGCAGCTTACTGCAGGCTGGTTTGGAGCAGATAGGCTAAGAAATTATCAGACAAATGGGGTTGGGACTCTTATTATCTCACAATTCAATTCCAATTTTTGATTTTTGATTCAAAAAAATTAATCATGCTGATTTCTGCTGTATTCTATAGGTTTGCAAAGGATCCTCATGATCTGCTCCAGTCTGCTTTGCAAGGCAGAATAATAAATGGAGACTTTAAAGCATCGCATTTATTAAGTTTTAAATATTAATCCATGGCTAGATGAAATTACTATCGCCTTGCATCCTCCATTTACTTTTACGAAGTCGTAAAGAGAGAGTGCTCCACCTTTCTGCAGACAGCCTCCACTGTGGGCAACGACATTGTAATTTCCATCCAGAAGTTTTGCAATTTTTCTAGTCTAGTCATTTAGTAAAATAATATATAATATATATGGTTTGCTGTTTGTATAAAAGCATTTAAACATTTTTAATTTAAATATTTGTGTGAATACCACAGAACTGTGGTATCAAGGTTATACTTTCAGAATCACATCCTGCCCCGTGAGTCTGGCAAACTTAATTTGGCCAGTTATGCAGCTGTATTAGCTGCTTTGTCTGCAGTAGGCTTGTTATTTTACCAACATGTCGTTGACTCATTATAGGTCATTACTGTTGTTTATTTCAAAATGCCGTTCTCATAAAACGAGAGCGGTCCTTTGATGACCAAACCTCAGGCATCCATCTTTGGAAAAAGGAAAAGTTTAGGTTGCGTGTTTAGATTTTCTCTCATTTGGAAGTCATTTACAACTGACTTACAGCCCACGGGATCAGGTGGGAAAGTGGATAGTACTTCTCTGCTGTTACTACTCTAAAATTGCTGAAAATGATCCAGTCACATATTAAATTTTAATAGCTTTTAAATCTTTTTCAAACTTTTAAAATCTTAAAATCAGAACCCCCCGCCTTTCTACTTAGCTAAAAGAAAACACAGATTGCAAGTATGTTTCTCGTTGTCACTAAGACTGATCTACTCTCCTTTTTTTCTGCCTCGCTGCTCCTTTTCTGTCTCGCTTGGTGTCATCTCACGGTGCTTTATGCATCCCAGAGACTTGTCTGAAAGGATGTTTATAAGCTCTTAAACTTACAAACTTCCCCTTACTGTCACTGAGACCAGTGTTTATGCTTTCTGCTCGATTTTTAATATCTGGATCTAAACACAGAAAGTCTCCAGCCTGTTGTGCACATGCTCATTCGTGTGGCAGCCTCAGCTTGCAGCCATTCATGGGCCTGCATGCTCATGCAACAGCAAAACAGTGACCCACAGACGGCTGTCACTTAATACATGGTTTCTTAGCCGTTTATTTGTTCTGGGCAGTTAACATGAGTCTTTTTTTATAACAAT
The DNA here is from genome assembly GCF_001444195.1 of Xiphophorus couchianus. NCBI lineage: Eukaryota > Metazoa > Chordata > Actinopteri > Cyprinodontiformes > Poeciliidae > Xiphophorus > Xiphophorus couchianus. Next base: position 14,072,636 of record NC_040241.1, on the reverse strand, counting down.
TTGACTCCTACCTCTGATTTAAACCATATCTCAACCCTCTACTTCCTGCCTGCGTGTGACCCCCTTAAAACACAATAAACCCTACGGCTCTCATGTTTCCGCAATACACAGTTTTCTGTGTTTCTCACTCTAATCTCCCAGCTTAATGCCCAAATAATGAACTGTGTATTTTCTCACAGGAAAGCCAACAAACACTACTTCTTTATGTGTGATCAGTGTCAGTCTTGTACTCAGTCTTCTTTCCTCAACTTCTGGCCTCTCGAGGGCCCCTGTGGTGTTGCTCATCCTCCTACTCCAAACAACTCGTGTCCTATCAGCCCACACTCTTGAGAGAAGGGTGGAGAACCTCTTTGCATATGTCTCGGTGTCAAACCTCTTGATTGCAGGTCTTCCCATCTGTTCTTGTATTTTTTTTCTTCTTTTTTGTCAGTGGAAATATGCATAATTTTATTCTGGTCTTCACAAACACATGCAACCAACTCCAGGATGAAGCTGCTTTACCTGTTTTCTTCTTTTTTTATTTTTTTATTTTTTATGGAAATTTTCAACTTGCATTGGAATAAAAAGATGGTAAACATTCTCAAACTTCTTTTCATTACTTTTTTGTTGTTTTCTGCAGCTTTCAGCAGAGCACCCATCCCGATGGCGGTGGTGAGAAGGGAGCTGTCCTGCGAGAGTTACCCCATCGAGCTGCGTTGCCCGGGCACGGACGTCATCATGATCGAGAGCGCCAACTACGGCCGCACGGACGACAAAATCTGCGACGCAGACCCCGCGCAGATGGAGAACACGCGGTGTTATCTTCCAGATGCCTACAAGATCATGTCTCAAAGGTAATTGCACATACAAATGAACTAAAGTGCTAAACGTGGGAATGTAGCCATCAGCTAGCTTGAACTCATACCCACACTCAGTGTTGCTTGCTGATTGTGGGATTAATGGTTAAGAATGCTAATTTATGTCACTAATTAGTGAAACTTTCAGAAGCATAGTTGCTTAAGAACAAGCCACTTCGGCTGTTATTTTGCTCTCACTTGATGATCGGTCACTGAACAATAGCTAAACAGGAAAGTAAAACACTTTCTTTCTCTTGTATAAAAACGCTAAAGCGCTGTATTGACACAAAGTGATAGGAAGATAAAGTGGATTTAGATTAAGCATGCATGTATGCACACACTACATTTTATTGTCATATGACTATCACAACATAGCTGAGGGGAGGGTCAGGATTGCTGTCTCGATGCTAAAACGTTTTACTATTGTCTTTCCTTTTTTTATTTCTATATTGAGGGTGTTGTCTCACCTACAGTTATTTTGGGCCAAATCAGTTGATGAATTTTACTAATTTGCAACTTTTTCTGTTGGTTCAGTTTTCTTTCACATAGAGAAAGCTTCAAGCAAATAAAGATGTCTCTATGAACAATGCAGGAACATCCAGTCAGATATGTATGGGGCAAAATGTAAATATAGGAAGGTTTTTCCAAGCTTGTCTAAAACAATTTCAGATCAAAATGCATTCATATTACCATCTTTCTGACTACTATTTCAAGAAAAAATATACCAGATAACAAGTTACCAAATGGATATAGGGCTTTATGCTTTACAAAAATGATGTGGATCCTTTTTTTATTAGTTTTTTTACTCTTCTGTATCCCACATTTTAACAAATACCTGCCTACAGGTATGTTCAAATTCAGAGTGTATAGTAGCTGTGTCGTCTGAGGTTGGATCACCCAATAAATGAACGGTTCTAGAGGTCATTTGTAACGTCCATTAAAACGGTTGTGGTATGGTTATTGCGATTGCTGTGTTCACATGTATAGAAAAGAGTCGCGCCATCGGGGGAAAACAAACTAGGGTTCATTTTAAATCTACTGCATATCCTAGGTCCATAACCTCGACTTGTTTACTGCAAGAATTTTAACATATTAAGATATGTTTCCTTAGGAAAATGTTGACTCACTTCAGTATAAACTTGTAACAGATAGAGTCTTCAGGGATGATTTTGATAGTTTCTGTGAGTTTTTAAATTTACTGAGGCGCCTTTGACAGACAGCTCAAGGGCAGCTGACTACAGCAACATTAAATTTATTCAGTCAAATACAAATTGCCTCTTTAAACTTTGAAAAACATTCTGATGGCTAATGTTTTTTTTTCTTTCTGTTTTTTTCACAAGAAACCTGAAAGCTTTAGGGATGTTATGGTGATGAGTCTGACATTTCTTGATTCTACAGGTCTGGCAGTAATCAGCCTTGGGCGTGGCTATGGAAACTAAACCCGGCTTTCTTAAAATGTGGTTAATCAAAGTGAATTCCCTTTAGCAATACTCCCTCACAAGGCGGTGTTGGTGTGGACAACATTTTCCTTAATAAATGGATAAATAAATATATTTACTCAGGTTGTCTTTGTGTAAATGTTCACTGTAGATCATGTGTGTGCTTACAATTAGTTCTTTCATTTCGTAATGCTCCGGCTCTTTGGTGTTTGCAGTAGAAATCAGGATAATAAACATGGTGATATTTGGGACTAATTCAGAACATGACCTTATGAGTGTGTGCGCACTTGTTCATAATTTGCTTCATGCTGCTCAGTAATCAACTTGAGTCTTTTCATGTAAAAAAAAAAAAAAAAAAACGGTTAAAGGAGGTATAAAATAAGACCCGAGGTTTGCTAAATTTCAATTAAATCATTTTTTTTTAAAATAATCTTATTTCTGAAGAGAATGGAGGCTGTAAAATAGATAATTGCATATATTGATCCTACACCAGCTTGGTTTTGAATGGATTCTTTTATCACACAGGGATATAACAATAAAATCTCATGTTGTTATATGTTATGTGTATTTGTCTTTGCTGGTGTTTAACTTAAAGAGTCACAGTGATGCATTAACAACTTTTCTTAATAAAAACCTCACCACTGTTTATCTATTTTGGCCATCAATTAGTTTTGACACGTACCAATATTTGTTAGCAGTTGTTTGTGAAAAATAATTACTCTCTTGAAGAGTTTTTGTGGCAGACTGAAGCTGTGTCCCCAGAATTACAAACCCTTTGAGTGAAAAAAAACTGTGACACCCAAACCTATTCATCTGAATAGCTACAATAAAGCCTAATTGTGTGATGGCCTTTGCTGTGTAATTGATTGCTAACATTAGGGTAATACATACACTTGTTTTGTAGTTTTAACTAAGCTTGAATTTCAAAAAGTATTACACTCCAGGGGGAGTGCGGATGGCGTGTACATTTAGTGTGCAGGAGCCATTTTGTTGACGTATGGCAGCATTAAGAGCAGAATGAAAGCTCCATGCTGAGATCTTTCTAAGCTTGGGTACTCATTCCTTTGAGGTCAAAGCACCCTTGTGCAATGCCAAGGGACAGGCTTTATCTAAATTGCTACTCTAAATTGACTTTTTCTAGCTCACTTTATTTCCAAAAGCTAAACATATGTCCATTTTCTTTTTATTTCCAGAGCTTTAGTTCCACTTTTGACTTGGCCCTTTGAGAAAAATACTAATGGCTTTATCAAACAATTACTCTTTGGTTTTTAGTTTGGTTCCATAGAGTTCAGATAATCACCCATGTGAAAAGCAGGGGATAGTTAAAAGAGGTAGTTTGAAACAAGTTGTCACATAATTGATGCACCCTGTCGCTCCCTTTTTTCTCTCCCGGCTGCCCACTCACACTGAAAAATCCTGGCTGGAATGAATCAAAGGGTCCAAAGGGAACATAAAACACAGAGAAGAAGTCCGTCTTTTTAGCATTTCATTGCTAGCAGGGGCGTTTAAATGATGCTCAGAGATAAGTACAAGCCGATTCAGAGCCGAGGCACTTTTTCTTGGCGGAAGAAGTGACTAAGTGGGTGAAGGGTGTGGGTGTTGTGAATTGAAAATGGATGAGGAAGACTAGTCGGGATCAGGTGAGAGAATTCAATGATATTTATGGCTGCAGTGACTCTACTACGCATTAGCATGTGAAGGTTAGCACAACAAATGAGCGCCACCTCCTTCAACCTTTTCACAGTCGGGCTGTCAGGGCCGTTGCTAGGCATCTCAGCTCATTAAGGTCAAAGAACAGAAACAAGTCGTTTAAACAGAGAAAGTTATTTTTTAGATTAAAAAATATTCCAAATAATAGCTTCTACATTCAACCTTCTTGCAGGTATTATGTTGAATCACTGTAATATTCTCACATAGCCCTTGAATTTGTGCTGCGGCTGTAAAGAATACAAATTAACAGCACTAATGGAGAAAAACATTATTAGAAACACAGATTTATACCTTTAGTGACTTTTCTATTTGACATACATGGGATGTGTTGGGTTGTTGTTGGTTAGAGTTAGTTCAGTTAATCAACAATGTACAACAAATGTCAAAAAAACATCAAAAATATGTTTGTGATATGCCTTACATAGGTAATTGCTATAGTGTGACTGATGATATGTGCAGTGAGTTTGATTCATTTTATATTAAACTCTGTCTAGTAAACTAATTATTTCCTCATTTGCTTTTTCACTTAATTAACAAAAGCGAGACTCCTTCAACTGTGATCCAACATACTTTCCATCAGCATTTGTGTAGGAAATTTGTCTTTGCCATCTCTTTTCATGGTCCCCACTGTTTGCGTGCACACCATAACAGTAAATTAGTGTGATTAAAGCATCAAAATGGTTCAAAGCAGCCTGAGCTCCTCTTTATTGTGGTCTCTATACGTTTGCTTGATTAAAGTGTACAAGGATGTTCTACAGACCATGTGAAGCAAAACCAAGATGGAAATCATCTGGACTTTACTTTGGTTCCAAGAATTTGAGTTAAAACTAATGATATGATGTACATTTTCAAATACATATAAATAAATCAGCCAGTCTATGCACTGTCCCTGATAAGGATTTAAGACATTTGTACTGAACATTGCGCTCAACTGAAAAATAAGCCTCTTTTTGCACTTATCTGCTCACAGACATGCCAGTACAGCGCAGTAGATTATCAGTGCCCAGGGCTGCCCTCTTCATCTGCAGTGGTGATGGACACTGTTCAAATTTCAAACAGTCAGAGTGATGCAGTCTGTAAGGAATCCTGCAAATATAAATGGTTTTTTTGAAAGAATTGTAATCACTTGAGCTGTAGCTGCAGAGCTCAGAAACTGCAGGGCTCAACGCTTTCACAGCGGGGTGGTGACAAGGCCATCCACAAAGAGTACTCTGACTCACTTGAAGCCAACTTCAGTTTTTTCTTCCGCAAGCCAAGTTCTATTTCTATGCTACATAATATTTATAATGTGTATGAAGCATACTTAACTTCTAAGAATAAACCTGCAGATCAGAGCGTTTCCTCCATTGTCCCCGGAGGTGGGGTGAAAACTTAACTCTTTTCAAATTCTTGTTTCGCTTTGTTGTCTTAATTAAAAAAGATCCTTGCGATGTTTTCACTGCTCATACAGTATACTAAACAAAGGTAGATCATGTTCGCATCAATCAATTGTTTCACACAAGTCAAGTGGTCGGATCTCAAGTCATGCTTTAGTCCTCCCCTTACAGCAGCTGTTCAGAAACAAAAGGAGAAAAAGGGTCTGGTTTGAACAAATATTTTTGAAATGGCGTTATATCTAGAGCCTGAAAATATATGCTAATGTTATTGCATTTTAGGTAATAATAGCATAACAGCTGGTGTTAGCATAAAAGAGCTAGATATTTACATTTATTTACACAATTCTGGCAAATCATCTCGTTGCTTGTACTTGTGACAGTGCAATGACAATAAAGTTGAATTCTATTAAAAAAAAATAAAAAATTCTTGCATGGTTTCTGACCATAGCATAGTTAATAACAATTGCCATTTCTAGCTAAGATGCTAATGTTAGCATTTTAAGATTTAAGCTGCTGTTACTAGTTCATAAAAGCTCCTTACAGATAATACTTTCATTCTATGATTAGAACACTTTACACATCGTAATGAACTGGAAGCTCTCGACACAAAATGGTGGTTTGAAGTCAACTCATCAATCTGACACTCCTGATCAAACTCAGGAGGAAGTCAAAAACCCATAAACTTTAAAGGGTACTATGTAGTTGCAGCATAACGGTGACTTAGGGATGTGAGTTAAAGTGAAGACAGTAGCAGCACACTCTGTGGGATTTCACAGGAAGGAGACACAGAATCCTCCACTCTGAAATATGTTGAGGAGCGGAGCCTGATGTAGGTGATAACATTGTTTGGGATGGCACACAACGTTATTTCGATTTAAATTTCTGAATTCATTTTGACATGATCGTGACACAGGTGGTATAACTTTTAGGCATATTACACATATTAATAGGTACTGTTAAATAACATGATGTTAGCTTCTTATTTAATACAAGCACTTTAACAAACATTGGCATTATATCCAATGCTAATATTTTCCAGAAAATATATTATCTTCATAGTTAATAATAATTTTAAGTTTAATAAAAGTATGACTCCTTATGAGGTCTGTAGCTAACATTTCCTCTGGAATTCAGACTCCTCTTAAAACTTCCAGAGTGAAAACATCAAAGTTTGCAGCTGTCCATCTGCATAATGCAACATTTTAAGTAACTATTTAACCAGTCTACTTTAAAAAACAGAAAAAGTAAAAAAAAAAAAAAAAAAAAAACCTTTGACTTCTAATTTTTTAAAAATTGTTACCATGGCAAATGTATCTATGAAAGAAAGTAACTTCATTAACACCTTCCAAAAAACCTTTATGTTTGGGTCCATTGTATATTGCAGACTGCAATTTTCATCCACTGTGATGGGCCTTTAAACCTTTTGCATGTTGCTCCTGAAAAGTTCCTGTAGTAGCTCGGCATTTACATTTTATTATCCCAAACATCAGAACCTTTTCTACAAAGCTACTTGTGTAACTGTTTCCACTTTACTTGGTATGAAATTTAAAAATAGCCTGCAACCCTATGAACATCAAGAACAAAACCTCTAATCTATATTGCTGTAATTATATTCAGGGAAATGTAAATATGTCTGTTTTAATTTAACAAGGAAACTGGTACATGTTTTACAATCTGAGCAATCAAACCAACTAGACATAGTTTACATGTGCTGGGTCAGTTTCTCTCTTTGGGACTGCAAGTTCTTTACATTTGTCTGAGTGCCATCAGCATTTTTTGTTGTTGTTCCACAAATCGAATAGCAGCGACAACAGCAAAAATCACTTTTAGCTCTTCTTTTGTTTCTCACACCTAGTCCTCGTAGCTGATGCTAAATGCAAAATATGACTTACATTTCTGTTGAGACCCTATGAGTTGAATACTTTCAAGTAAAATTCTGAAATACATCCTTGGAAAGCACTCTATACACTGCTAAAAAAAATCAAAAAGGGCACTTTTTTCCCAAAGACGGAAAAGGGCAGGTGCTCTAGCAACACCTAGTGTCTATCTGTGCATGTCCCTTCCCACACAAACAGCTTGAACTACAATAGAATGTATTTGATCAAAGAATATTCATGTTTCAGTGGCCCAGTCAAAGACCTGAAGAGAAATGAGGATCTGTGATGAGACCTAAAATCTGATGTCCCACAGTTGTTCTCCATTCAGTCTGACAGGGACAGAGTTACTTTGCAAACAAGAAAGTGCAAAGCCTGTAGAGACATCCACAGCAACAGTAGCTAAAGGTGTTTTTACAGAATCTATAATTAGTATTTTGTGTATTCTATTATTCTGATGAAATGCAATGAAATTTGTGGTTGTAATGTAACAAAATGTTAAAAGAAGTTCATGTGGAATGGATGCATTTCCAAGGCACCATATATTGAGGATCCCTTTGGTAAGGTGCCTGGTTCCATTAACGTCCATTACGGAGCCAAAAGCACTTTTTATCTGAGTTTGCACCGGCACTGAGCTTATAAGTAAAGGTTGTCTCACATGATGCCATGGCAGGATGAAATGAATGGATGTCTTTCAACAGCTGGCTCTCTTTGTGTTTTGAACATCATGGCTGTGCACAAGCCTTTGGATAAACATGTCTCCTCTTGGCAGTGCAGGCTAATGATGCTGTAATTGAAATGTGCTACCTATGATTAATTTAGCTCAATTTGACATCATTTGCATAGTGAGTACACACGTGCTGCAGCTTGTGAGTCTTGCAGCAACCCTTAGTCCCTTGTGGGATATACTTGGAAGTTATTGTTGAAGAATTGTCTGAGTCTCCTCAAGACATGTTGAGATCTAGTCCCACTTTCAAATGAGCGTAGTAGCTTCAGGGATGGGCATCGCAGACACTTTTGCTATCAAACAAGACTGACCCTTTTCTCATCAAAGCCACAATGTCTTTCTTCTCTCTTTTTGTGTGTTCCCCTTTTCTGTTCCCCCCTCAAGGCTATGTGGCCTTCACAGCCAGTAATTACAGGCTATATCAAAACTATATATCACCTTATATCTCAGCAGACCTCAGCAGGCACCATAAGGGACAGCTGATAGTATCGTGGCAGGCTTGTGCATGACCCCTGAAGGAGAAAAGCGGGTCACGCCGCCCCCCTCCTCCTTCCTAACTCACGCACGTACACCTTCCACGTCCTTATCTGTCCGGTCTATCCCTTTGTCTTTCTTATCACTCTTATTTCTCTTCCCCAGTCCGAACCCCCTCGGGATTGCTCCCACTGCTGTGTCACCACACTTGTCATTTCGGCAAACAAAGACGAACCAAACATATTTATGTCTGTACAAGCTCTTTGTCTTTGTGTGCATGTCACTAACGGTGAAGGTTAATAGATATCGCAGCTTGAGGAGTCTCACGAGGACGATAAAAACAAAATGAAAGCAACCTGCTTTTTGAACCCACCCCAGCACGTGACAGTTGACATTTGACAGCTGCTGTTAATGACGATGAGGTGGAAAACAAACGCTTGCGGGTTGTTTCTCAAATGCAGGAGGACGATGGCTGCAGGAAAGTTGGGATAGAAAGCAGCCGATGGGGGGCTTATGAATGACTGATGGATGGGAAGAGGGAAGCAGATGGGAGGATCACATCTCATGATGATAATCCTTTCCATATGCATCGATTCTAATTATCTTTTGCTTTTGACCTTATTTTAAGGAGTTCCGGCAAGATTTGCTTCAGTGTGGACTGGTTATTTATTTATCTCGATTTTTGTTTGCTTGTTATCTGATGATCGGGGTAGTTCTTAAAAGATGAAAACCCCAAAGAGACCCATGCCATCAGCAACCGCTAAGAGGACGATCAGATGTCAAGAAATGAAAGAATTCTTCTTAGCTGTGTAGTTCGAGCTCAGTCAGATTGAATGGAGGACGTCTGCTAAGATCAATTTTCAAGTTCTGCCCCAGACTCAAATCCTTTCAGCCTCTAACAGGAAACCGTGTTTCATTGAGAGGATCGTGTGTTCATGGTGATTAGTGTTTCCCTTTATGCACTTTGATTTTAAACACTTGTGTGATCTATTCAGAATGTACACCTCTGTGCAAACGTTTCATAACATGAATTATTTTTTTATATTTTTGTCCCAGATTTCTTTTATGTTTTAAGTTGATTTTCATCTGTACATATTTTAAGCAGATTTAAGGTCCATCAAACTTCTTTTTTTATTTCTGCTCTTTGTGTCTGATACTACTCCTGAAAATTGTGGAAAATGGACAAGTTAAGGAGTAAAAGAGTATTTGTTCTAAAAGAGCTACCTACGGAAGGTAACCAGTGTCTGAAAGTAATGTCTTTAAGGCATCCAGCCAAAATTTCTCAAAGACATGTCACTGAACCTGACATTTGCATCATCCTTCAGTTGATCATCTGCTGTATGACAATGTTTCTGCAAATATCATTTTGAGATTAACCTAGCTGGTGCTAAAAATTGTGTGACTGTCCTGCTAAACGGCAGACAGTCGCAGCTATTTTTGGTGCTCTCAGAGAATCCACAATGGAAATATACTTTGGACAGTAAAAGTAAAAACCCCCAACCTATCAGGTTTTTGGTTTGCATACATCGTCAGTTGCAGTTTATTGTGTTATTTATAGGGTTTAAATCAGAAGAGAGAAAAGGCAGAAATGGCCAAATTTGTGTGTATAAATAAGGACTTTGACTTTGGTTTCACATGCTCACAACATACAGATATTAAGTATGAATAAATAAACTTAGAGAAAATAGAACAACAGATAAAGGGAACAATATCTACGTGTTTGCACGCCCAGTATTTTATTTTACTCTTAACTCAAGAAAAAAAAGTGAAAATCCTATTCCCAGCTTTGGCTGAGGCTGACATTTTTTAAAGCACATCTGCATGTAAAAACAGAGCTTTGGGATTTAAACAAAGTTACTCAGTGGATCTAATGAAAGATTATCCAAGGTTGCATCATGGGACTAGACTAGAATAGAGCAAGTCAGGACATTTCTCAGTGCTTTTAAAGGGAGCAGAAAAACAAAGTACTTAATGCATACGCAGCATATGACGTAGTTTCTAAATCTTTCGAAAACCAAATAAACTGCTGCCATTAGAATTCAACTAAGACTTATTCTGTGATGGATCCATGCAAACACTGCTTTTATTTAAATGCACATTGTAACAAAAGCCAATACATATTTAAAATAATGACATCTATTGGTCCGCAAAAGCCATTTCAGTTTCTAAAAGCCTTTGATTTGCACTTCTATTTATTTGGGTTTTGCATGATACAATTACATATTGAGCACCTGACAATTACAGAACAAAGATCTGAGCAATGAGCACAGCGTGGGACAACTGCCTATTGTAATGGTGTGAACAAACAGAATAGTGGGAGATTTTTCAGCTGCCATTAATATGCAGAAGGAATTAATGAAAGCTCTGACAGAGGAATAAACATAAAGTTTTCCCTTTTTTCTAATAAAAGTGATAAATGCACTAAGAAGTTCTTTGAATTACTGCAGAAATTTAAACCGCCTTCCCATCTGCACGTACTTGCCTCCTGCCCCTGCATAACTCTCTTTCTATAAAGAATAGTTTTATTTGCCTCATGTTATTATTTTTCTGCTTTGGATGACATCACCTAATATTCATTATCTTGTCTTATACGTTTTTCCATCGTTCCCTTTCCCCAAAATTAATCTTTTGTTTAGAAGCGTGCCACATTCAATTTTTGGTCAATTAGTTGCTGTAATTTTGAAGCTGGCAGCCTATTAAGTCAGTGAGCGTCTTTTAGACATGGATGTACAAAATGCTACAATTATTAGAAGGAGGATTAAGGAAACGCATGCCGGGAAATAGGAGATGTTTAAGAACATCCCCAGTGTACAGGGTGAATTGCTTCCCCTCAATAGATAAAAGCTGGATGGTGGGAGGGTTGGGCGTGACACGAGGCAGTGGCTTAAATCTGTCATAACGGTGGCCATTTTTATACCCTGAGCTGAATGCCCTGTAGACTTTATTATGTCCCTACAAGCAGCGAGGTGTCCAAGAGAAACCAGGAAGTTTTCTGATTGTGACATTTTTTATTTTCACTTTATACCAATAAAGCCTTCTGCTGCTCAAAGGGAATATTGCTATCATATTAAAAACGGAACATCTCAGAAGAAGGGGCTTATCATCTGTTGGAGGAAAAACTAAAGTATGAGGGCTCAGTCCATTCGTCAACCAGCGCACTGAGTTTCATTTGGATGAGTCCAAACTGTGAAGAAAGGGCTAATTCACAGGGGAGCAGGTGGTTGGTCACTCAGCAGTGAATCTTCTAGGCCTTTTTTCCTTCTCTATTTGATATTTGCCCTTCTCTTCTCGTCATAGTACTTTTTTATCCTTGTTTTTTTTTTTTTTGCTCTCCTTCCTCGTTTCAGCTGGCAGTCGCCGGTACACACAATTGATGTCGACCACTAACTCTCTTTCTTCTGACATGAAGCGCTGAATATATAACGACCCAAAATACAGCAAGAAGATGCAGGTTTCAGTGACCTTGAATAGGTTTTCCGGACATTAATCAGTGTTCCTCAGAGATAAAAAGTAAAATCCCTTGGACGGGATGAACTCCAGAAGGTCTTTTATCTCTTTAGTTTACCTCAGTACAGTAAGTTCAGTGTTCCTCTGGTCTCAGTTTTCAACATAGTCCTCAGTTGTACTGTTTGTTTCTGCAATGTTTGGGAATAATTATTATTGGCAATCAATGACAAGAATGTTTTAAGCTAAGATGAACTACAAAGTAAAATGTTGTAAATATCAAAGTAACATTTGGTTTTTCATTGGTCGTATGTTCAGCGTTATTTTGTAGTCGTTGGTATTCTTTGAAATATACCTGTAAATCGTTTGTAGTAGTTTTTCTGTTTTGTTTGGAAAGGTCGAATCAGGGGTTTTGGAGAGGAGGCTCCATCAGATAGTCGAGCTTCGGGTTCCGGAGGAACCAACTCTACACCATCAGGATGCATGGGACACTACGTTACCTACACTAGAGTTGTGACTTTATTTTTTTATAATTTGTTTTTACATTTCTTCCCAAGCTAACTAGACCGTTTTTGCTGCTTTATTTTCTAAATAATCCATAGAGTACCTACTTTGTTACTTTCTAAATGTACAGTATAATGTTTGCTTTGTTACTTCCTCAGATAAGCAAACTTTGCTACTTTCTAAACTGAACTGTACTGAATACTACATCGAACTTATTTTAAAAAAATAGAGAAAGTAATAAATGTTTGATTTTAATGGTTTGCACATGTAAGTTTTGAAACACATGTATCAACCTCAGGATCCCCCATTTTAACCTTATTTGTGTCGCACTGTTTTCTGTTATATCTACAGTATATTAGGTGTTGAATGTTAAGCTGCAATATGATGACTGTGTCAGCTTGGATTCAAATTTGATCATTTTTAGGAAAAACAACCAAGAACTTACTCTGAATTATTATTCAATTGGTGTTAATTTCGTGAACCACCAGTTTGCAGTCTTATAAACATCTTAAACAAATTGCTTCACTGTTCTTGGCAACAGTTCCACTGTTGTTGCATATAACAGTAAGCATTTTCTAATTCAATCCAACCTCATAAATCACTTAAGTGAAACAAAGACAAACAGGAAAATATTGTAACACATAATTAATCTGAGTTTATTACACAGTCAACTGAGGATTATTGTGTTTTGCTTTCACAAACACAAAGGCATGTTTGGTTGTCTTTGGCAATATTTGACATGCATTGTGACATATTTTTCTTCAGAGTATTGAGCAGAACAAATTTGATTTTACAGGCTGATAACTCCGACTAGACAAAGCGCTTTCAAATGTCTGAGGCCAATAATTTGTCTAGCCAGGAACATGGTGATTAATCACTACATGCTGTCTTCATAACCCAGATATTGAAAATAGTCTGTCTATGTAAAAAGAAGCTCCCATGACACTGAATCAAACAGTGATATTTTTTATATTTGTCATTGATTTAGGTCAAAACTGTTAAAAACAATTAGATTTATGATAGGGCGTCTCGATTGGAGCCCATTATCTTGATTTCTGTAACACAGTTTCACTAAATTGATGAGTCAAGTTTCAAGATCTTTGAATTGAATATTTGAGTTTCCAGCTGGCCGGTGAGAGAGGATGAAAATGAAAACTGCCTAACACCTGTAACTAATTTCTTGGTACATCCGTATCTCAAGATGTTATCAAACCTCAAAAGCTTTGATCAGATTTTTTCTTTTTCTTTCTTTCTTTTGTGTTTTCAGTTTTTCATGATGGTGTGGATCTTTAACCATGTAGCTTTACTGTGCTTTAACTTTGTGCCTTTCTAACCGAGTTTTCTTGTGTTCCTCGGCTGCTTTAGTCAGCTTTGAACGTCAGTCGGAAATGAGTCATCTTTGAGAGTTTATGCCGCAAAGTACTTGTGGAGTCCCTCTGAACTGATAGATGGCTCAAACCGCTTGGCTGGGAAAGCCTCTAGTCATTGCTCAGCTCAGCATTACAAGACACACTCTACCTACCTTAATCCCACTATCTTCCTGTCTCTGTCTTTCTCCCTCTCCTCTCAATTACCGTTCAACTCAGAATCCTCGCTTCTCCTCTTATCACTCCTCCCTCAGTGCTTCATTTCTTTATTTTCACTGTAATGATTCAGTTTTACTGTGCGTCGTTGTTACATCACCTCTCTTTAATGATACTTGGGATGGGCATGAACAAGCTACGATCCCCATGTCTGCAGCTGCTGCAAGTTGGTAAGGCAGGGAAAGTGGGATGTACAGTTTCAACTCATGTCCTCCAACCTTGCTAAAGGGAAAATCAAGGAGGCAAAAATGAAAAGCAGTTTTAATTTGTTTACCTCTTAACTTTCTGATGGTCACCCACAGCTAGCACCTCGAATCTGCCATAAATAGCTCTTATTCGCCTAGATTTATAGAAGTAGATTTCCGTTTTCAAATGATCAACATTTTCTTGATAATTTCTCAACATTATGGGGATTTGTCTAGGGAATGCCATGAAAGAAGAGAGAATGTTGTTATCTCCATAGTTTGTTTGGCATGCGCCATTAAATATTGGATCCATTTGCGTGGGGCAAAATGTATCAATCTTATAGCTGAAAAACAGATGACCCTTTCTTATAATCAATGTTTCATAACACAATTGCATAATTCACTTTGATCTCACCCAAGCTGCTTAATATTCAAAAAGTTTGCACCACTTGGACTCCATGCATTTTCAGAACACTCAGCAGCAGATTCCTGTATCCTGAGGGGTGCTCACACAATTTGCAGTTCACGTAGAGTTACAGGAAGCAATTTAGATATTCTCTGTTTTCAGTGATTGGCAGTCAAGATTATTCTGAGCACTGCACATGGTAATGCATAATTAATAGGCTTGTGTGAACTTTCTAGCTATTCTCGTTGGGATTTTTAAAAAATCACTGTGGCCTATAATGCCAAAGTTTATTCAAAAGTGCTATTTTTTAATTGAATGACTTAAAGCATCCATATTTGTATAAGTTTGAAGAATGTATTTGACAACATCAGAGTTGAATTTTACTTAAAAACAATATGGCAGATATTTTTCAGATTGCTAAAATGCATTGTATTGTTCAAACAACTGTTCAACAGATTTGTATGGTTCTTATAATGCACCGCACACCAAACTTAGAACCTCACAGGAGTATACGAGAGTCAACTGGAAAATCTGGTGAACGTGGAGTGAAAGTGAGAGTGTGATCTGGAAGGGGTGATCACTGCAGTAGGAAAAGGTGATGCTGATTAACTAAATGTGTAACATTTATGGAGGTGCATGTTAGGAGAAAGTTGAGTGGAGAAGTATCAGAAGACTAGCAAACTAAACACAATGACAACACAGCAACTGGAAACCAAAATAATACGAAATACCAAAAGAGGCAAAGCAACTAAGTATTTTGTCAAATATTTGTAAAATATGTATTTGGTTTGCCTAATTCATTTTGGAGATGTTGCTTTTACAATGACCGTAACATTCACACAATCCAACAAACATACGTATGGTGCAGTGTTTGTTTATATGTACTCTTTGTACTGTATAAATTCAGGGGAATTTGGCTCTGTATTACACAATGATAAACAAATGGAAGTATTTATTTATGTCTATATTTATTTATGTATCTTGCACATGGTTGGTGATCCCTAGGTTGAAATATAGTGCCAAGAAATCAAGTCCCCTTCACTCAATCTTGAATGTTCACTTTTTAACCTCGTATCAAGACAGAATCCCTTTTTTTTTCTAAATCTAACAAAATAAATCTTTTAGTTTTATCTGAGAATAAAGTTATCGTTTGTGATTTTAGGCATCTGTACTTAGTTTCTCTATAGTGTCTGGCCTGCGGTTATTATATTCCCTTCAGATGTTTCAAATACACAGAATGTTATAACCTTTAGGGATTTTTTGCTATGCCATAAAACAGATTTAACAAGTTGATGCTTTCTGGTTAATTAGTCAGTATGTCTACTCTGTTAGCCTGCAGTCTGCTTTTTAACAACCAAGACATTTGTAGCTTTCAAACTATAGTTTTAAAGCATATTTGTTTTGCTTGTATTTACTGTGGGAGAAATGTGCAGCAACAGGCGTTAGAAGGGCAGTGCTCCACCACTCCGCTAAATAATTTCAGCTTCAGTTAAGCAGTTTACTTGAGCTGGTTGAAAGAAGAAAAATAGTAATTTTTGACCTCTTAAAAGATATTACAAATGGCTGAATACATCCAAGCACGTCAGCCATTCTGTGGCTGTTCAAAAGTCTTAACGTCTTATCATACCATCTTCATTTGATTAACTGCTATGACCACATACTCTATCATACCTCATTGCTTTTTTGTTTTATAAATATATCAATATTGTTTAGTGTCCAGGTAGATGGATTGTGCAGCAGACCGAGAGAATTGCCTCTCCTCTTCAATCGACCCCTCACTCATTTTCGGCCTTTCACACTACTCCTGCTGAGGGGGTTAGTCTGCATCTAGAGTGGCCTCTCCTGCTGGTCCCAGACTCGCCTGTGAAAGCTAATTATGCCAGGCTATTTTCTGACCAGGGAGCATGTCAATATTACACAGTGGGAGAGCTCTCACTTGTTCTGGCTCTGCATTGTTATTCATGAGCATTAATTCCATCAATGGCCTCCTCGACCACTGGACCGTGGTGGCTTCTTACCGGAGTGTAATTTTAGGAAAAGTGCATGTAGCTGCCACAGGCATCACACTTCAGTTTCACAAAGGCCTGTGCCTTCCTGTCCACATGCTCAAAGATGTGTCTTATGAAGGAGTAGATGGGCTTTTCTATTGTTTACTATGGATGGATGATCCCAACAGAGGTTGAAGGATTTGGAATAAAGTTGGTGGTAAAGATACTGTAGAATTGTATCTGTTATTTTTAAATTAAAAATAAACATATATATATATGGATTGATAATAGGCTTTTCTGTCCATGAGAGCTTTTTTCTTCCTGCATTTTTGATATTGCTAATAACTTCAGGTGTTATGAAAAAGTATCTTCCTACTTACACATAAAAAAAAATTCAAACCTTAAAGCAAAATTTTATATCAGACAAAGAGCATAGGTAAGTACAGAAATGCAGTTTTTGAATAATACTATTTTTTTTAGGAGATAAAAGCTAACCATGCCAAACAGGCTCTATGTAACCTCCATTAAGACAACTGGCAGTGAGACTTTTGGCCCACTCTTCTTGCTCTTGGTTGTAATTGAGCCACACTGGAGGGTCTCCAAGCATCAGAGTTCAGAGTATGTTCTCAAAAGTCTTTGTGATCTGTGTCTTCTTTTCAGGATGGAATGTTATCTCAGAAGAGCGATTCCCAATCTCTTTTCAATTGCTGAACCATGAACATTGGAACACAAAATGCTTTTAAGATCTTTTTGTCTAATGTTGCCAGACAGGTTTCATTTAGGTGATTTCATCATTTTACAGACGGATAGCAATTATTCTTTGACATAATGCCAAATTTTGACAGCATTTTTTTTTCTTTAAATTGAAATGATTTTCATATTTTTTTCGTAATTACTCAAGTTATCTTTGTTTGATGATAAATTATGTTTTCTGATCTTAATTATTTAAGTGTGAGTAAAATAAGTTAGACCAGGAGAAATCTTAGGGAGCAAATACATTTTCACAGCTCTGTAAATTCAAGCAAATTCGATGGACAGAAAGATATTATCAACCAGAGACCAGTAATGGTTCATATTTCATACAGTTTTAATGTAGATATATTTTATTCCTCCACTGAGTGTATTCTGTGTCATGGAAGCTGAAAGGTATATCGGATGCACAGCATCTGTATAAAGAGAGGGGGTTATTGTTGCACAATGACAATGAGGGACGCAGCAGAAGATAAAAGATGCTTACCATGAATTACCACCACATCCTCTTTCCCTGCTGATACCGCTGCCGCACAATCAGGATTTTCATGTCACCTTGAAAGTTTATGGGATTTACTTTGCATCTGCAGTGACCTGATACACCTGCTTACAATTCTGTGCACTAGATCTGTTGGTGTTTGTTTTATAATTTGAATATGTCTTTCTGGAGTTCTTTGTGCTGCAGTTCAGAAAAGTAATTTGTGGAACCCAAAGCCTAATTTAGGAGGATGTAGGATCCTGGACTTGAGCAAGTTTGGTACGCCACTCACAGAAGTTTATTTTATGTATGCAAACTACAATAAAATTAAAGTTATTTTTTAATGATGTATTCCTTTAGTGTGAACTTCTTTAAATAGTATTTCTTTTGAATTATTTTACGAAGTACAACTTAGAAGAAGCAACATATATTTCTCGGTTTTATTGCAAGACTCAGATTGTAATTTCTTTATTATGTTGGTTAGATACAAATAAAGGCCGTTTCACTGCAGTATCTGTGTAGCTAAACTTCTTTAACTGCTTTTGAAACTTTCCGTTATTCCTTTGCATTCTTTACTGATGAATCTTAATTACTTATGCCTGTTTAACAAAAATAAGTAAGATCTTTAAAAAAGCTCTTTTGCCTGCTCTTAGTATGTATATACAAAATAAAATATTGATTCCAACTGTGAAACTGGGTTTTGATACATGCATAAAATATTGTAATATAGCAAAGAAAAAGGAATACAGCATAAGTGCACAAGTACATGAAAAGAAAATAACGAAGAAAGAAAAGAATCAAACAAAATAAAAGCGAACAGGCATTCTAAGGACCTGGTTGAAATTGTTGCTCTAGCGTACTTTACTCATCAAAGGATCTGGTGTTCGTAACAATAACAGAACTATATTTTGTCCTATTGGTGACATTTGGAATCAGCTAAAGCAATCTTCCTTCTAGAAGCAGCCATCTGGTCTTGATACCTACCCCAGAAAAGATTTATTTAGATAGGGATGAGCAGACATCATGCTCATACCGGAGATGGAAAATAAGCAGAGCAGAAACAAGCCGACACAATGAAACTTTCCAGACTTTGCTTTTACAAGCAAAGGACTTCTCTTCTCCTCCTCTGTTTGTATCTTGGGAGACCAGTTGGTATGCAGGAGAGGTTAAAAGATAGCTAAATGTCTCGGCTTCCCCTGACAAATTCAGGAGGACGCTGGTGGTGGGTGGGTTGAAATAAAAGGAGTACTTTGTCACCGAGAGGAAAGGCCCAGAATTAGATCAGCCATAGTACTCTGCGTTCCCTCATTGTTCTCCTCGCTTGAATTCCTTGCTCTGTAAAAGGGAAGCTGTGAATAACGCAGTGTCCAACACTGGGTTTCCAAGAAGTAAATTGCGATAGAGAGATGTTATTGAAGGAAAGAGCATTGAAAATGGACTCTTGTGCTCAAAGAACTACTTAATTGATTAGAAAATCCAAAGATGATTTTAGTTGTTTTTGTTCTCATGACTACACTTGATGTAGATACTAAATATGAGAACTTGCACCCATCAGTATTTGTTGGTTGTGAGTACAAAGCGGTTCGTTTGTGAGTTTAATTATACAGCTGAGACAACTAAAACATGCAGGATGCTGACCCTTGAGGGCTGATGTTAGACACTCCTGAGCTAATCTCTATTTGTGCGGGCCATTATTTTTGTTAGTATTATTCATTTAGCAGTTTATTTTGGCGACCTGTAAAGAGTGTAACCCGTCTCTTGCCAAGTAAACCAGATTCTCTAATACTCTGCAAGGATACGTGAGTATAGACCATGAAGGGATGAATGGATTTTGGTGTGCATGTTGTCCGTTTTTGCTCTGACTCATTCACATCTGTAGATCTGTTATTTATTTATTTTTATTACTGATTCTATGTTAGACTTCAATTAATTCTACATTTTCAAAAGATTTGCGATGAAATATGTGTCATACTTGCTCTCATTAGTACATCTAGACGTAAAAACAGTAGTGGTTATTGTGTTGTTTTTGCTTAAATTTTTGAGAATTTGATTTTTTCTTTTGTTTTTCCAACTGAAAAATAAATTATGAAGTGCATTCTGTTGAACTTCCAATCCTGCTGCTGGCTATCAGTATAATTGCTCTATGTTGTAGTGAATTAGAACCCCCGTGCTCTTTTGGGTGGGTGAATTACGTCTCAGACTGAAGCTGTTTGCAGTGACTGACAGTACCTTGGGCGTATCGACACTGAGGAGATGCCACATCGTAGTCAAGACTGAGCTTTTAATCCCAACCATGCATCCCTAAGGCAAAATCCTTAAGACCCTATGTTTTTGCCGTGCATGCCAATGCACCCGTGGACCCCGGCCGAGCTATTGACGCCTGACCCCTTCTGCATCAAACACCGAGGTTACTCATAACCCCTGCTCGTCTTTCATTATTGAGATGTGAATGAGGAAGGGCAGAAGGAGGGGTGGTGCTCATCGATCGGTCAACACAGGAATATTTGATTGTTGCTTGGGTGCCTGTGCCAAACACTCTTCTTCATTGAAACACACCATATGAAGGTAGTGCAGAGAAAGAAAGAAAAAAGCCAAAGTGCACATAAATGAAGAAGGTTCCGAACATGTTTCAGTCTTTTCACAATAAACCATGTGGTGTAAATAGATAAAATTGTTTATCAGAAGAACATAGTTTGCTCTCTTGTCATACAAGGCAATTAGCAGCTAAACAACCTTCTGGAAGCTGAGCGCTGTGGGGGATCGTTTGTGAAGCAATCCGGTTTTAGGCTTGGAAAAAAAGAAGGCCTTTGAAGAAGGAAAGTGCTGGAAGCAAAGACTGGACCAAGTCAGACATTGGAAGTTACCATGGTGACAGCAACTGAAAATAAAAAATCTGTGCTTAAAGTCAGGCCTCTGTGCGGTGTGTGAGGAGAGCAATGGCTGCAGCGGTGGGGGTACAGTGATGCAGCGTACTTATTGATTTGTGTAGAGATTTTAAAATACATTGAATGGAGTGCTGGTTCCTTTTTGGATGTTGATGGAGGGTTTCTATGCTTTGTGCAGACAAACCTTAAGATACCATTCCTTTATTTTTCCCTTTCCAAATCAACCAAATAAGAGTTATAGGGAAGGATTACAATCTTTTTGTTGTCACATAAGCTCCCCAAAGCACTCTTTGAACTCAAAGCATCAACAGATGTCTTTTTCTGTGCATAACAGACATGACTTGATGTCTTGAAAATTCTAAGTCGTGGCCTTTCTGCCCTTTTTGTTTTTATTCCCCGTACGTCCCTCTGAAGGCCGGCACAGCAGTGGCACGGCCGACAATCTGGATGAGGAATCTTTCTTGCAGCTATCCTTTTGAGATGCACTTAAAATCGCTGCAGGGATGATTCAAAATATTTCAGATTAGCTCTGTGCTTTCATTTTTGTATAAAGCCTGTTCCGCCTATCAGTCCCTTTGAAAAAATGTTGGTGTTTATTCAACCAGTCGCATTGGTTATCAAAAATCTAATCCCTCCTAAAATCTATAAATGAACTTAACTCTATCTGTAACTTGAAAGATTCTACCTTTCTGAGGAGTTAATGTATACACTTAAATACAGAAGATTGTTTTTGTTTCTTAAGTTTTTTTTTTTAAGTGGGTGTTATTTGTATGAGCGTGAAAAAATTAAGTTTAATATGACCCACTAACAAATAATTAAATTGGTTTTGAATCTTCCACTATATAGTATGTACTTGCAAGATATTAACTAAAAACAACTAAACAAAATTAAACACACTTAATATGTAGACTACTTATTGATGCAAGGGTTAGAATTAATAAAATGGAACTCAAGCTACATGAATTAAAGTTGGTTAAAAACCTAAAGTCATTAAAAGGCTTTTTGTCTCAGAAACTTTTTGAATACACTGAATAATTCTGAATTTTAATCTCACATTATTGTAGGAGGAAGAAAGAAAAAAAAAACAGCACAGAAAAACATGAGAAGCCCAAGGTTTTGGAGCTGCAAAGATAACCCTAACCACCAGCAATAAAATGGTGAAAGACTTCGTACGGAAAAGAGAGATGCTGTTGATCGTCTCTTTAAACTATAATTCTAATTTCCTTCAGTCTGTGACACATCAGTATCATTGCAGCTATGGTTGCAGATGACCTTAGCATCACATTTGGTAAAAAATCTTTTTTAGCACATCTCCGCAAGAAGAAGAAAGGTTTGCCAAAAATGGCTCCACGGGCTGAAAGCCCCTAGGGGCTACTCGCTGGAAGATAAATCAAGTGTCACCAAGAAGATATGGAGCAGCATCATCTGTTGGCAAGAATAGAAAAATTCATCTTGTGCAATCGTAAATCATTGCAAAGACCGGCTCGAGTGAATAGGCTTCAGCCGCAAAACAAATTGATATGTGAGGTTAGCGCAAGTTGCAATCCTCCCCTTGTAGTGCGTCTTTGGAGGCACCGGAGGAGATGCCGTGGGTGTTGAGATTTACATAGATGACAGCGCCTAGCCAAGGATTAGTGGCTTGTCTCTGAAAGCTGGAGATATGCAAATCAGACATTCAGCTTCATTTAAAGCTGTTATTTTCTTATAATGAGCTATTTTTGAAATATGAGTACACTTTGTATCCCCATCTATATATTTTTTTTTTGTCAGAGCAATAGATTTATTCTTAATTTGCAATTTTAGGAAAACTTTTACCGTAATACGTTAGCTTTGCTTAGTGTTTCATATTTTGACTTAAAATTGAGATTTGAAGTACCACCTTTTTGAACACTAAAGGTGAAAGACTTTGACTTGACCATTCTGACACATCAACTCTGGCGATAAGTGACGATTGCTGGTAGCTGTACCGACAGTCCAATGTCAAGTCTAATATTTTTTCCCCCATATTTTTCCTGAATTTAGTGCCATTTGTTTTCCCATCTGTGTTGACCAGCTTCCCTGACTCTACTTGCAGGAAAAATGCATGCCAACACCAGGATGCTGCCACCACTTTGTCATATCATGTAGATGGTGGGTTGATAATGAATCTCGTCTAACCTGTCAATCTTTGGGATAAAAGCCAATTGGTTCCTTATGATTTCTGTCAGCCATGACTTTCATCTTACCATTATCCCACAAAAGGCAGATCTGGGTGCTCCACATTTAATTGTTGTTCTGTTGACCTCTTTGCTTCACATATTGAAAACAATGCATCATTTTCCATTCAATTAGTTGATGCTTTGTTTTCGTCTGTCACATAAAATATCTGTTAGAAATACCAGGGTTTGTAGTTAACATTGCAAAGAAAGACAGTAATTTCCAAGCTTCAAGTTAATAAAATAAACTAACAATTGTAAACAACTTATCTTTTTTTACTGCTTTAGCTTTACCTACCAAAGGTAACCCAAGTAGCCTTAGTGGTTTGTGTACCACATTTTAAGGAATCCTGGTTTTACATTTTGTTTTTTACCAGATGTAAATCCACTGAGATAGTGTCCTGTTAATGTTAAAGACTGAAGGAAACAACTCCCCCTGGGACATGATCACACGTAACTGAGCCTAACATCAAATGAACTGTCACAGGCTGTATGTTCACTTGTCAGTCCACTTTGGCAGAAATCCCTGCTGCCTTGTTTTAAATGAGCCACAGTCGCATCTAACAGGCATGCTGATGTGTGCTTTTAATTAGTTACTGTCATAGCTGTTGAAACATATAAATCATATGTGTCTGGAGGTCCATTGACATTAAAATCTATGTAAAAGACCGTTGTTTAATTGCAGCAGCCGTACTCATAGTAGTGTTCTATCAATTAACTCATTAGGATAGAACCAAGGGGAAAAAAGAGCATAAAATGTATTAGTTAGATTCTTCTAATAGAAGAATTTCTTTTTTTTCCCCATGAAAAGTCAAAACCATTGTTGTTTAGGCTGAGGATCACTATCAAGCTGAAACCAAACATTGTTATTTGGACTCTTTGTAGCCGTTCAATTTCCAAGATCTTTATCTGCAGGCCAGTTATCTGAAGAACTGGCTGGGGATTTTTTGCAGAGTTTCTGTTTGCCCTTTAGAGACAGACACTGATGTCTGCTGCGTGCTGCGGTCCTGCCTTGAAAGCAGAAGAAAGCTGCACATGTGAGAGCATATATGAAAGCAGCCGAGCATTTGTGACAGGGAGGATTCATCACACCCAGGCTCTATTGTTTTTGCAACGACAGCTCCAGGCTATACTGTACCTATACATTACCAGCATCTGAAAAAATTACAATTAAACTGCAATAAAAGGAAGTCCGTACATTCATCCAAGTTAATTATAATTCACGCGCAAGCTTTTATTGTGTAGTTCAAACATTACTGCAGCTATATAAACTGTATCTGCTGCATAAAAGCAGTTATAATGTATTCATGTTTGGATCTGTTCTTTTTCTCTCCCTGATGTTGAATTTGGAAGCATCTGACTCCCCTAGTGCTCTCCAGCAGGTGCCAAATTTATACTTTAATTGAATTTTGCTGTGCACAGCTAGATGGACGTCCACACCATGTGCAGAATCACTGGCTGACCTCTCAAGGGGAGAGAAGAATTACATCACCCAATACGCGTGGCATATAAACAGATGGATTAATTTCTAAGAGGGAGAGTGGACATATCATACTGGTATACACCTGAATTTCTTGTGCTTGATACAGTTTGTCTTTTTTTACTTTTTAGTAAGTTTACATTCTTAATTTTGGTAGTTTGCATTTTATTTTAATAACCTTAGAAGATCACTTAAAAGGATGTCAGGTTTTATTAACGTCTAAAGTCAAACAGTTAATTTACGACCACGTATTGCTATTATACATCCATTCTTCACTGACACAGTCATACCATGTACATAATAAAATATAGGCAGAAAAACTATTCAACATGCAAAAATGAAATATGCTGTTAAGCTTAAATATTGAACATAGGACGTAATAGGTTGCGTGTCCAGAACAGGTATTCTTAATGGCCATTTGGTTCAGTTCTCCACCACTCCTTCTACCATTTTCATAGTTATTTGGGATTAGTTAAATCACCGGATTCCTCTCATCATACATTCTTATGAAACTATTATAAAGGGGTGATAATGTGATGGTTTTATCACTGTGTTGTACATTATGAAGAGAAGGACTGAAAAGAACACATGAAGTGACTGCTCTCAGGGCTTTGTATTTTATGACTTTTTGACTATTGAAAGATCCATTGTTTAAACGAGCAAATCTCTCTTCATCCTGCTTTGTGTTTGGCGCCACCCTTTGACTGGGAGTGTAATTGCTGCTGTTGCTCCCTGATAAATTTGTTGTGGCTCTACCAGCTTATTTTCTACCCAGTAGAGCCAGCTAGTAGAGGCAGAAAGAAAATAAACTCACCTTGAAGGAATACTTGTCTCTGACTTTTTAGAGCACATACCGTTCCTTCTTTGTATTGGATTTCTTGTCTTCCATTCCCTACAAAGAGGAACCCACACACCTCCTGAAATGTCGAGGCTACGGTTATAGGTTTACCATTACTTATAGGGCAATATTATGTAATATAATTTGCTTTATACCTAAGGAAAAAAAACAACCAATAAGTTTGCATGATTGAGAAAATTGATTTTTTTTTAAAAATATCTAGAAGTGGTTACTGTGTTCACGATTTCAATATATTTCATCACTTTATAAGGCAAATAGATTTTTTTTTGTCTTAAAAAGTTTGAATAAGTTTGAGATCATTTCTTTTTAAGCTTTGGCAAACTTATCAACAGAAAGATCAAATATATATATTGTAGATATTTAAGGTTGTTGCAAATGTTTTCCTATACTTTTCAAGAAAGTATAGGAAAACACTCCTATACATACATCTTCAATGGTTGCAGATAGTTTTTTCTGACTCTTTTTTATTTCATGCACCACTTCTGTTACTTCTCAATACTTGTTTCTTAAAAGAAAAACACTCTGTCCTGTTCCAAAATACACCACGTTTTCAGATAAGAGTTCCTTGTGAAACACTTTGTTGCAAGAATACAATATCTGTCAAAGTTTAAAGAAATAAATAACAAAAAATGTGGTATCAACAGTCCACAAACAGTCCACAAAAAAGTCGAGAAGTTAAATAAACTGGATTATTGATCCATAAGCACCTGGGTCCCACAGTTTTTTACAAAATATAATTTTAATTAAAGCTCTCTGTAAAGTGGCCACTTATCTTAGCACATGGTTACAATGTGTTCATCAAGCTTTGCTTGTGTTTGTGCTTTAGGCTTCTGGATTGTTGCCAAGCAGAGCTTCATGGATGAGTCTGTAAAGTCTCAGTATCAACTTAGGGGCCTGAAAATATTGGAGTAGTCTGCTGCCTGGTTGGTAATCTTTCACCCAAACTAGCCACGCTGCTTCAGTGCTTCCATATTTCTTTTTGCTTGTCTAGGATGAACTGCATCTTATCTTCCAAATGCAATATTGGAGAGGGAGCAAGCTGAATGATGTCAAATCTTATGAAACCTACTAATCGCTGTGAATGGCTGTGAGGGATTACGTTTGTCGGGTAGGAAAAAAAAGTTTGAAATAACCTTTTTTTTGTAAGCAGTGTAAGGAGTTTACAAGGAGTGATTAATACTGACCTTTGTTTGACCATTCCCAATGAAACTTTCTCTTCTTCACTTAGCAGAGCTCCATAAAGGTTACTCATACATACTGACATACAGAGAAATGCCCAGATCTGATCGTGCACAGCACTGTCAGCACTTTATTTATTTCCGCTTAGTTCCAGTCTGCTAATCCAATAAAAACTAAACATGGTTGATGTTTTATCGCCTATACCAATACACATCTGACAGAGCTTCATGGTTCTCTTAAGTTTTGTACTATACTGTTGATACCTCCCTTTTTCTTGTCATGTGTTGCTCAACAAATTGATCCAATCAGCGGTTCATACTTGCATTTCTGTGAGGACGTGTTCACACATTTGTACAGCAGCATGCAAGCTTAAGCATTTGAGAACAGCAAGTTCCTTCAGCGGCGTACTTCAAATCCTCTGCGCCCACGCTCGGCTATTGTGTCTATGTTGTAGACATTCATTCCTGATCTTTCTCCTCTGCCTCTTAATCTGCACTAAGCGGATCTCTTGATGTTGGAGAAACAAAGTGTTCAGATCTAAAATAAAGGGAGTGTCTGTGAGTGGGATTCAGCAATGAGTCTACAGTTTGGTGGGGCACATGTGATCATTTTTAGGTTTCACTAATCCTTAGCCAAATGCGCAATTACGCAGAACTTTTTCAAAAGTTTGTTTTAGTTTGTTTTCCTATGTTACGAAAATGACTTCAACAATCTGTTAAAGCGACACCTTTCAACTTTTTTTTATGGGTATGTATATATGGAAGTGGGTGATGTTAACAAAATATCCCAATATTTCTTTCTGTATGGATTGATTTTGATAATAGTCACAATATTTTTTCTGATTGAACTTCTTGTTTCTAAGATTCCATCCGTTTAATATGAAAATAGACTAATTCAACTGATTATAGTAAATAATTAAAGAGCTTCACTATCAAAAATTACCATAAACTAAATGAAACATACCCTTAAGCACCGTCGGACTTTATGGATAACAAACGAGTACATCTACATGTTCATTTTCTCAACAGGCCATATACTGTTGTACAAAATCCATTTGAATTATTTGTTTCAGTACACGTATGAAGTAATTCAAATGAAGTTACCATGATTACTCTTATTGTAAACTATTGTAATAATTTTTTCCCCAACTCTAATGAACTGTGGGGAGGAATTAAAATAGCTCTTCAAAGCATAAGGGTGTCCATATGTGCTCCTGGCACCAGGACATCCTAGGCTACAGTTTGATGATCAACTTTTTTTGTTGTCTCATCTGATCTGCGGCTGCATGCCTTGGGCACTCGGGTGAAGAGAGGGCCGGCGCTGTCCACTGACCCCTACCTGGTGATTGTTGGGGAGAGTACTCGTCAGCGACCTTCGTATGGCTTTGAGGTGATTCTGGTCTCAGGGGGAAAATAAGCAATTCTAAAAGTGTTCATAGAAGAATAGAACTATAGATATTATGAAATGTGTAGGGACCCTACACCAATATGAAACGGTGTAAGTTAGATGATGTGGTAGATATCCTTCTTCCCTTTTCCCTGAGCGCATTTTAGAACAACAACCAAAAATATCACCTAACCCATAAGAAAGGATAAACACTGTTTGTTGCAGCTGGGAAAGATCTCATTGTCTTCAAGATAATGAGACATTTCTACCGTGAGTGTTGAAGACCATCACTGTAGCGTATTGGGTCAGGAATATTGACCCTTTTGTCACTTTTTTCTCTCTCCTCCTTCCCCACATTTCTTACCAACACAAACTCTCAAGTGTGTGTCCACAGCAGGCAAAGAACTCAAACACTACTCCGAACACATGAAACGCACAGTTCAAACATGAGCTGTTTCTTGGCACACAGAGTGTTATTTCAGCACATTGAGCATCGTTTGTTTTCTTGACATGGAAGCTAATGCCAGGTGTAAAAATTCTGCCTATATGAAATGAAATTGGCTCTTACCTTAACAGGCTGTTCTCATTGGTAATACTGCATTACCGATAATAACGTTAACAGGTGCAACTTATTATAAAGAAAAGTAAAAGACAAAAAAAGTTTACTTTTTGACTTGCGACACTAATATTTTGCTGTTTGTTTAGAATAGAAGAATACAAGCAACAACAGTAAGGTGACAGACAATAACAATAAGTAGACTCACATAAAGATGGAATAAAAATAGGTATAAAAAATATGTTACATATCACACAAAACCAATAAAAACAGAAATTTTAACACATAAATTTATGTGTTAAAATTTACACATGAGGATTATACATGGTATGCCATGTATAATCCTCAAAAATTGTGAAAAAAATACATCATTCTTTAATATTGCTCCAACAGTGAAACATAATAACAAAAAGTTAAGTGGAAGAAAAACTTTGGTAGATAAGGAATAGAAATAACTATAGCATGGGAAATATTGTGAGGAAATATCCATTCGAGAGTTTGGGGGACATTCACAAGAGGTGGACTGGTTCTGGTGTCAATGTTTCAAAAGCAGTCCAAAAGGAATTTATCCAGTACATTAATAGTTCAGATGCAGACTTCCAACTCTTTGTGCTTTTTTAGCTCTTTTCAGGCTACATTTCTTTTTTGGAAAATTGCTCAAAGCATTTTGGCCTCATGGAATCTGATTCAGCAATAAATGGTTAGCCTTCAGATTTGAAAAAAAAAAAACAAAAATCTGCTCTTGTTATAAATCTGTTTTTTTTGTGCTAGAGATGTTACAGTCTTTCATTCAGTCACCAATTCATGTTTGGTAGTATTTGCACCTGGTTTGGGTTCAATGCAACCAGGAGGAGTGAGCTTCGAAGTCAGCCAGAGTGGGGATCAGCCTGTGATTACAGCAACTGCAGTTTGTGCTTACATTAGGCTCTGGTTCTTTGTGCTTTATCTTCCCTCATCAACTGGCACCCTGACTTCCAATCTGCCAATTATAAAACAGCAGATGTAAGGAACATAGAAAGGGAAAAAAAGGCAGTCGGAAAAGAAAATCAGGAGAAAAGTAACATACATTTCACCTTTTTTTTTTCAAACCCTTTGTGGGCAGTGATTATATCCATGGGCCTTTTGAAAGCGTTAATCCTATGGTGCCATTTTTAGCTGATAAAGAACAGCTACATCAAGTTAATACCACCTGTGTTTCATTCTTTACTTGTGATATATTACATCAGCTTCAGACCACCTGCATTTTAATACATATTTCAGCATATAACCCAGACTTAAACCACTTCACCTTCTCTTTGTTAGTTCAAAGGGATCTATAATAGGCAAGTGTCTGCTGCAATCCTTTAACTTCACGTTTTGATTCAGTGACAGTTCTGTGGCCTTCAATCTAACAGGATTCTCCCTTTAAATTCCCCATTGGTTCATGCTTAATATGTTTTGATCTTTATGCCGCTTCAAAAGAATGGAGTTTAACTGTTTTCAGTATCTGGAAAGGCACTAAAAAATACTTATACTATTTATGTTTCATTGGCTCCATCTACCCATCCATCTACAAATAATTATACAATAGCAATTTGGACAAAAAACTGTATTTTGGTTGGGAAATTCACTTGGCAGTTAAAATCCATAGTGGAAACATGAAAGGAGGGGTCTGTCCTGCTGTTTACTGATTCCTTTTCATCCTACAGTTTCTGCAGTTTCCACATTAAAATCCTGACCACTGTGCAAATATGTGACAGAAATTCATGAATTTGACACTGAAAAATAAACAGAAACCCCATCATTCTTTCTCCAGCCTTTCATGCCCCTTCGGAAATTTACTCAGACAATATTTAATCAGACAGCATCTGCGGCTGCTTGTTTTTGTGCATGCAGTGGTAAAAATGAACATGGATTGTTTTTCTTTTTTAAGTGGGTCAAGATAGGCTCAGATTAAGTTTGCAATCCATGTTAAATAAACATTCCAATGTTTAATCCCCCAGGAGGATGTTAAATTGAAAAGGCGTGTGATTAAAAGTCCAGATTTGTTCATAGCCTTTACCTCAAAGGGTATGGATTAGCAAAGCTGAGTTGGCCCCTTAAATGTGAATGTGCAGCTAAATGAGTCAACGGGCACTTAATGATGTCAGACAAGAAAATAATTGGTGTATTGCGTGTGTGTCTCAGTTTGCTTCATCGGATGGTTTATGTCTCTATTTAAAACTTTTGCTGGTTCCATCGCTTCAATCCACAGCGAAGACACCCAAATTTAGCTTGCACTTACCTGCTTATTACAAACCAGCCACCTCCAAACAGACTGATGGATAAATTTCAGTCAGGAAGAGAACGGGGGAGACCATAAGTCAGCCTTGGTAATTGTTTCTCGGTTTCATCAGCTTGACCCCTTATTTATTTGATTGTCATTTACTGCCTTTGCATTAGCTCTTGGTAGATAGGAACTGTAGCTTACCAACAGCTGACCGCTGTGACTGAGCGAGGAAGACGGATGACTGGTCGGGTTCATGAACCCATAAAGCTCACATGGGAGGAAGTTGGCAGACCATATCTCATTACCGGCTCAGGCCTGAAATGAGATGGGTCCCTTTTTTGCCTGTCCCTCACCGCTCCGATTGATTAGTCAGCAGCCAATCAATGTTAATTAAGGTGTAGAGAATCATTTAATTGTGGCATATGAATCATAGTGTCAGACCCTTCCTTGACCTTCACAGGACTTAGGCTGTGAACCGTCTAAATACTGTTTGTATATTGGAGGGTAATGGGAGTGTGTAAATGAGCACAGGTTTGATGGACGTCTGCCCTGAATGTGCTGCAGTCTGCAGCAGTAAACCTCTCGTAGATCGAAGCAGAGACAGGATCAGACTTGGCATTCTATTGTGCAAAAGCTTCCCAATAACTAGGTTAAAAAAGCATTCAAAAGTTAATCTTGTTGAGTTATTCAGTTTTAAAAAATATAAACATCGTTGTGTTAATTACATACCAAGATATACTTCAAGTGTTTATTTACTTTTTTTGTCGAATGGGAAGACGATATGAAATTAATTAATACAGAAATGTTATGTTGTAGTCATGTTACAGCGTACGTATTTGTGGGACAGACTGCTAATTTGACAAGTCTGTCAAGTCTGTGGAGAGTGTCATTGGCACTCTCCACCAGGATGGTTGTAGTCTAGAGGTAAGTTTCTACTGTCAATGATGACACATTCAGTGATTTGGGAAGCCATGTTTTCTGCTGGTATTGGTGCGCTGTTTTGTCAAGTCCAAAGTCAGATGTAGCCATTTGCTATTTCCTGTTGCTTTGGCAGCTTTTCTATTCCTTTCCACTTATGTTTTGAAACCATTCCTGGAAGGAGTACTCTGAAAAGCCAGGCACTGACCCTTATTGGCTTAACTTTGTTGTGGAGTATGTCTTAGGGTATGCCAGAATTTTGCTGTAAATATGGATTTTACAGCACTTATACGGAAAATATCTAGCATCCACATCTGCCGGTATTTTACCGTAAATTATAGTGTAATATTTCACATACTTTTTTGCAGAAGTAGATTCAAACAAAAAGATGCAAAGTTTAGATTTTTGTATTCACCACAATCAAAATCAAATAAATGCTTGAAAATATATCCACTGGTCTGTATAATAATCCATATAATTCTATACTCTTTATTTGTAAAATAAACTCATTGATTATATCAATTATTGAGATGCGCTTTTAGTTTCGAAATGGATGCAGAAACCCAACAGATCTATATCTGTCAAAACATTTAAAGCTTAATGTTGTGAGATAAGTGTTGCTTCTGTTATGCGAGGCGAGAGGCTCTCCGTGCATATGAAGTGGCGCTTTGATTGATGAGTGCCAAAAACAAAATGGCAGAGGAGAACACCACAGGCACCAAAATTGTGTTCTTTAATGAAGACCTGCATTTCATGCTGGAGATGATTGTGCAGTCAGTTGATTGTGTCTACCTCCTTCCCCACAACCTCCCCCTACCACAACAACCATCCATCATGTGATAATAACGCTCCAACCTGTGCATGGTCTGGTTGGTACACCCATGACTTTCAACTCTATTCCTCCACAGCAAGATAAATTTGTCTCTGCCAGAGCCAAATGAACCTTAAAAAGAGGGGAACTTCTTAACTTTGTAGATTTCAGAAAGTAGTACGGCACTGCTCTGTTATTTAGTTTGATCGATGTATGATTAAAATCAGTCTCCTTGGCAAAGTTATGTAAATCCTTTAGAATTGTGTTTCTCTACATAATTCCTTGAAATCCAAAAATCTGAAGTTTGATCTACAGTTGTTTCTGGGTATTAAGGGATCCTTTCCTCCACACTTTATGATGTGCAAGACATACTGGGTCTTTTTGCAGACCACAGAGAAAGGGAATCTAATAATTTACCATACTGTTAAAATAAACAGTAGTTTAAAGTAATTTTGTAACACATTGACTACCAGATATCGTTTTGCCATATTTGAAAAGTGGTGTTATGCAAAAGACTTGTTAAATATGACACCAGGGCTATTTGCTAGCTTAACATTATGTTTTGAGGGTACAAGGTTCGTTTTCTTAGCCTATGATGTTCACTGTGATGTTCACAGCAGAGACCCTTATTTCTGAACTTAGCTATAAGCACTGCTAAGCTTTCTAGCTTGATTGCACAGTGCGAGAGATTGCATTACATCAGCCAAAAGCAAAGCTTAGTGTTACTTTCAGGAGGAGTTGGAGATACAAAATAATCCATCTGGTGTTCCAGGGCCTGGTCATATGCAGGAAAATGGTAGCAGGGATGTAGATGTTTTGTTTATACCCCTATGTTCAGTGGAGGAGATATTCTAGTGTTCATTAAAGACTCAACACCTATGAGATATTTAGCACTTTGGCTAGCCAGTCAGTCCAGCCTTCGTCTTCAAACACCACAGTTGAGAATCTCTTTCTGAGAAAGTCCATATGTAATATTTAGTGTTTGACTGTCATGCGTTGTGCACACTGATTGCTGTTTGTACCTTTTGATAATTAATTCTATGATTTCTGCAGATGTAACAACAGGACCCAGTGTGCTGTGGTAGCCGGACCAGATGTGTTTCCTGACCCATGCCCGGGAACCTACAAATACCTGGAAGTCCAGTACGAATGTGTGCCCTACAGTATGTATTTTCCACTCTTGCCTACATTTCTAAAGCTCTCAGTCATACTAATGCCTTCTTAGCAATGATTCCTCAGTAACTTCATCGTAACTCTTACCAGTACTGCTCTTAAGGTCAAAGATGTCTTAAGTGCACATTGCAGTGGTAAGCCTATGCTGGGAATGTTGTGATGATTTTTTTGTGATTGTGTATTGAAGTAGATAAAGAAAAAATAGAGTGTATCAGAGCAGAGATGTCAACAACATTGGATGTCTTTAAGATATTTGACTTAACCCAGGAGGGAAAGTTTTCACTGTTGTCTTTCTCTATGTTAAATTTGAAAAATTTACAAACTGAATATTTTATTTGTCTAACAGAATCACGGCATGGAAGATTTCGAAAAAGAAATATTTCCTACTTGTAACACTTTATTTGAGCATTTCAAGAATTTGTTAGAAGTTGCACACATATCAAGTTTGCACACATGATAAGAAAAATAAAGTTAGCTTGTTTTCTGGAAACCAAGCAAATGTTTGGCTCTCCGTGGCATTTCTAAAGGGATTCATTCTAATGGTTAAATTTCTGCACCAGTTAAAGAACTGTTTCAAGCTGCAATAAACTTTAGTGGAAATGTTTAGGTGTGGAAAGGGTAAGAATGGGGTTACAGGATGAACACATGAAGAGGAAATCTAAATGAGGTCAGAGGAAATGGAATGGACATTGCCATATAACCCTAGGTATTGTTTTAGGGCGACTTTTCAGCGTATCATCAAAGCCGGTCATGTCGCCTGCCAAGATTCTGATGTGCTGTCAGGGCTGATATGGGAAAAAAATGTTTGAATAAATCTGGCAGTGGGCTTTCAGATGTATGGTCTGCTGTAGCCACGGGATTGAGGAAAATTGTAGTAATTCAAATTCAAATCAAAACCATCTTCCTAACATGTTAGGTCTTTACTCGGCTCCCTTTAGAAGTTTGACAGACAGCAGCTTTGATCTTGTGATGCAAGAACTCTTTTTTACCAGTGATCTAAAGCCTGCAAACACCTCTTTTATATCTGACTCCTTCCTGTTTACACATTTTGTCATTCCAGCCACACGGTGTCTTTTTTCTTTATTGAGGTGTAAAACACTCCAACCTAGCTCCGGCTGCTTCGGTGTACAGAGACATACTTGGTCTGAACTGTGGCCTACAACAGCACTTAGTTTTCCATAATATCCTGTCCTTCATATCCTGCAGTGGTTCCTGTTGGAACTAACTTGAACTTTTGTTCCATCCACTTATAGTGTTGACTTCACAGTTTGATAGCACTCGCATATTGATATATTCCTGGAACAGGATTATACTTTTTCCGTTTGTTGGGCTGTTTGTTACATTCTCAGTTTTTGTGCAAATTATATTTTTATCCCAAGAGTTGTACTTGATCACTGCAGTTACTGTGCAGTGTATTCTCAAAATTCATGAAAGTGATGGACAAAAAACTATTTACAATAGATGAACAAAATTTAAGAATAGTGTAAGACTTGTGTTGTAACACCGCTGGTAATCTTTAGTAACTCAAAGGTTAGAGCTAAGAGGTGTAAAAAACAAAGTGGCTTAGCTATTTACAGTACTGCATTGAAAATGAATAAAAAATCAGAGAAACATTGTTTAAAAAGAATGAATGTTTAAAAATAATACTTAGAAAACCTCAAGAGCTGCCAGTTTTAATTATTAAAAGAAATTGAATATGAAAAAAATAGGAGCACTCAAGAATTATACATAGCATTGTATCACTATGTTACGTTCTATTCCAGATTGATGTCCACATTGTGGCTCCAGACAAAGAGACGTTCAACATGGAGGTTTGGTTTTCAGCCAGTTTTCATCCGTTATATTTAGTGTAATTGAGCTTTATTCCAAAGGGATGTTGGCTGGTCCACCTTAACCGTGATACCTAAATTACTCCTGTCTGATCACACATGGTAAATATGTTCAGCCTATACTCTTGTGCAAATATTTAAACCTTTTTAAACTTTTTTATAGTCATATTTAGCCACATAATTAGACTTCCTGGCTCCATTCAAAAAAAGGCTTACAGCCAATGCTAAAGGTCATTATTTTCCACATCCCTGTTGAAGCAATAATATTAATAATAATATTTGCCCTTTAGGGCAAAATAAATTTCTGTTCTACCTATAGGATATAAGGTGTGAGTTTTGAGTCCTGTGTAAGTATTTTCAGCAGAAAAAAATGACTTATGCATTTGTTAAAGAAAGAACTAAAAATAAAGAAATAAAGGTCCAGCTACATAATTGCTATAATTTTCTTGCCTCCAGTTTGAACTTCAGTAGTGTATCTATGGATGGTGGCCAGAAATCATTGTTGGATAAAAAAAAGGCTTCATTTCCATCAAAAAAGGAATAAAAAAAACAGATGACTTTCAGGGATTTTTAAATATACTATAAAACATTAGCAGAGCAACTTAAATTCACCACCATCTTTAGGACAAAATTCAAAGAAATTCATGTCTAATTGTCCAAATAATGCAGTCAGATCTTTTTTGTCTAGAATGAATTGAAAGGTGCAACAAAATACAACAATAAATGTGTAGATTTCACTATTGTTGTGATTGTCATTGATTGTCACTGAAGTGTAGACACTTTGATAACCAGAGGAGAAAGCCTCCGTGCTAAGTCACATTTATTTAGTTGTGCTAAAATCATGAAGCATCTATAATGGCAACTGCGTAAACTTCAGTGAGTTTCATTTAAGAATAATAATACATAGACTTTATGAGACTCCAGGTTATTCTAGAATTTAAAAAATTTTTAAGAGTGATTTGTCATTTTAATATCTTCATTTCCACATATCCATTGTCTTCCACCTATCTGAGATTGGACTAAAGGGGTAACAGGTCCTGAATGGGTATCACACATTCCTCTCTCCAGTAATGCCCTCCAGGTCATTTCGAGGGATCCTAAGACATTTCAAAATCATCATAGTTACATAGTCCATCCAGTGGTTTTCTAACACCTATCCAGAATAAGAAAACAAAGCTAATCCTCAACAGAATAAGACTGTATAGAATCCCCTTTTCATTGACAAGCCTTGATCCCAATACTTTTTTTAAACTTAAATTTCTCCCTCTGCTACTGTCCTACATCTGCACCCTCCTTGGTCCTCCACACCTTTCTTTACCATTGCTTTGCTTCTTTGTTCTCTCACTCTGTGGTCTCTTTTCCTCTTCCCTTCGACCACTTTCACTTTTACATCTGTATTCCGCTTGGGGAGCTTCTTTTTCTTTTAGGGATAAATTACCTCTCTCCTCTCTCCCCCGATATCTTCATAAAGTGACACGATAGCAGACTCA
Source organism: Xiphophorus couchianus (assembly GCF_001444195.1). NCBI lineage: Eukaryota > Metazoa > Chordata > Actinopteri > Cyprinodontiformes > Poeciliidae > Xiphophorus > Xiphophorus couchianus. The sequence goes on along the minus strand of NC_040241.1, from coordinate 14,035,853 downwards.
GATGTGCCATTAATAATGGCGGGGAGGGGAGTGTGCTAAATCGATGGACACATGCCGTAGATACAATATTGATTTCATTTATTTGCGATTTGATCCGCTCCATCAGTTGTAATGGAGGGACAAAAAGAAGTTATAACAATTACCGCCAAGAGTGGTGGTGTCTGTGGGTGGCAGTGTCACAAGCCAAGGCAATGCGTCATTTTTCAATTGAGCTGCTGTCTGAATAATTGTTTGATCTAAGATCTGACTTTCCTTTAAGGAGGTAGAATCATAGTGAACAATCAAAGAGGTTAAAACAGTAGTAACAGAAGGGATAAATTAAGAAATTAGTATATATTGCATGAAATTTATTACAGAGAAATGTATTTGCTTCATATTAGATCATATTAGATCGGGTGTAACTCATGGACACTGATTGGTTTAAACTCGGTCTACAAAGTTGGTTCAGTGGGGTTAAGGTCAGAGATTTAATATATTGTGCATCTGGAAAGTATCCGCAGTGCTTCACTTTTTTTTTTTTTTTTTTACCCCTCCAGGGGGTCTTTTGTGGGCTCTAGTGTCCCTTATATGACAGTAGGCTGACAGGAAACGGGGAAGGAGAGGGGGGAAGACATGCGGCAAATATTGTCGGGTCCGGGAGTCGAACCCGCGACGGCCGCGTCGAGGACTGAAGGCCTTGAAAATATGGGTCGCGCCAACCCCTACGCCACCACAGCATGTCTGTGCTTCACTTTTTAAACATTTTGTAATGTAACAGCATCATTACAAAGTTTATTAAAGTTTAAAAAAATGTTTTTTAAATTTGCTAACAATAGAAAACCAAGAAAACACATTTACAAAGCCTATGCTTTATACTTTATTGATCTACCTTTGGCAGCAATTACAAACTCAAGTCTTTCTGAAGTTGATGCCACAAACTTAGCACACCTATTAGCTGTTTCACCTCTTCTTTGTACTTCTTATCAATCTCCGTCAGATTGGATGGGAGACGTCTGTGCAGCGATTTTCAGATCTCTCCAGAGATGATCAATCAGATTCAAGCCTGGACTCTGGCTTAGCCATTCCAGGAAATTCACAAAGTGGTTCTGTGCCACGGGTCATTGTGGTGTTGAAAAATAAACCTTTGCCTCAGTTTGAGGTCAAGAGCATTCTGGAGCAGGTTTTCATACAGTATCTCTCTGTACATTGCTTAATTCATCATCTTCTCTATAATGACTAGTCTGCCAGTTAATGCTGTTACAAAACATCCCCATTGTGTGATGCTGTGACCAGCATGCTTCACTGTAGGGATAGCATTGGCCTGGGGATGAGCCTGGTTTCCTCCAAACATGACGCCTGGGAGTCACGCCAAAGAGTTCAATCTTTGTGTCATCAGACCAGAGAATCTTTGTTTCTCTTGGTCGGAGAGTCCTTCGTTTGTTCCTTTTGGCAAACTCTAGACGGGCTGCAATGTGCCTTTTCTGAAGTTGTGGCCAGCTCTAGGGAGACTCCTGGTGGTTCCAAAATTCTACCATTGACAAGTGATGAAGGCCACTGTGCTCACTGGAACCTTCAAAGCAGCAGATTTTTTTTCTCTGTCCTTCCCAGATTTTTGCTTCAGGACAATCCTATCTGAAGAGTAATCAGTGGAAACAGCTCCAATTTGAGCTTCTTGCAAAGGCTGTGAATACTTATATAAATGTGATTTCTTGGTTGTCTTTCTATTTTCAATAAATTGTCATAATAGGGTGTTTGTGTGTAGATGTTTGAGGAAACAGGTTCATTTAATGCAATTTGTTATAAAGCCGTAACATAAAATGTGGAGAACAGGGAAGCACTTTCCAGATGCACTGTTGGTAACCTTGTCTTGTTGGAAATAAAGCAATTTATGTTAAGTCTATCATTTCTCTTAGGAGGAATGGAAAAAATATCCAGTCAGAATAATACAAGTTTTTGATCTTGACAAAAAAATGTAATGGACAACTTAGGGAAGAATATTTAACCAAATATCCATGAGGGAATATGTATCCATTTGGGCATGTATGCGAAATCATTTTTTATGTCACAATTCTTTAAGGGTTCATGTAATATAACTATGTGAAACACAATCATTACTTAAAATACATTATTAAAAATGTCAAAGTCAATGACATTTCTGGCTTAATATAGTGTATATTGGCTTCTGAGTAGAACTGTACATGGTCCTCCATGCATTTCACTGTTAAGTACGACCACCTTCGTAGAACCGAACCTTTGTGATGTCTCATAAACATGACCACTCCAGTAGCTGACATCTTGTCTTAACCCCATCCTTTCACCTTGACTTTCAGTGTTTCAGTGGTGAGATGCCAACCTATTCTCCTAGTGGCTTATTAAAAAACTTCCTCTCTCCATTGTTCCATTCTTCTCTTAGTGTAACTTTCACTCGAACAGCTCCTCCCAAAGGTCAAGTTGATAAGAGGTCAGAACAGTCGTGTCTTCCTCCTACACAGCCCCTGCAATCTTCCTCAGCAGTAATGAAGCCCTTAGATTCCCTCGGTGGCCCCTCAGGCTCTCCAACCTGTCATACAAGATCGGGCATCCGGACCTGTGTTGCCATGCTCTGCTGTTTAAGTAGCTTTTTTTTTTTTTTGAGATGTTGCGAACTTGTGGTGAGAACTTGAAACTTCTGATTCTGCTAATTAGTTGTACCTTCACGCTGCGGTTTCCATGGCAAATTAGCTAACTCTTGTCCAAGCAGTCTATCAAAATAGTCTATTAAAAAAAGGAGATGAGGTATAATTAAATGTCCTTTCAGAGAGCTGATTTTGCTTTATATGCTCGGCAGAAACACTTCAGTGTGTTCAATAGGGAAGTGCAGGAAAAGTGGAAACAGAAAGGCAAGGACAAAGATAGAGTGAATTAATAAAGGAGAAAAAGACCTGCTGGCTGTCTGGTGCTATACATAAGGCACCAGTTCCCCCCACTGTTTGTATCTAATAAGGACAATATAAAATCCCGTCTCTCTCACAGTGGGATCCACCTCAGCTCTGTCAGCTACTCCTCGCAATTTGGAAGCTAGGCCAGGATATATAATCATGCAATCAATTCTCAGATTTGCACAAAGCTGTGCAGGCTTGTGCGTCATTGAAAGTTGTCATGTAATTTGTCATATTTGCCTCCTATTTCCACCCTGACTAATTGGTTTTTAATTCATTTTGATAATAACAAAGAAATGTTTAGGGTCTACTGTTGGAATTATGGTGCAGATTGTTTAGGTAAGGTATACCAAGCATCTGCTACCACTCTGCACTGGCAAATAAAACTAGGAAATTGATGGTCTGTACATGATTATCACTTACATTAAAGCTTAGGCCTGATGTGGGATAATTACAGAGTCTGTTCTGGACCGGTCACACCTCAAATAAAAGCCACCTTGGGGACATGGACTGGACTTTATGGTATTTAATTGGACACTGTCTGTCAGCATGGTTGTATTGTGTTTTTTATATATTTTCCACAAAGCAACATTGTCTATGGAGGCAGTTATCACTAACCTGGAGCCAGGGACTGTGAAATTAAACTCTTAGTGATGCATTTTTTAGAAGCATAAGTATGGCAGTGCAGATGGTATTGCAGTAAGACTTTGATAATATATCAGTGCATATTTGTAAAGTGGCAATTTAGAGATTTTTTCTTTTTTACAAAAAAATTATTCAGCCCCCCAGAGTCCATATAATTACCACACTGAACATATGTTTTTACACCATAATGTGTCTATACAATGACAGCACGTTTTGTGTTCAATTCAACATTTTACTGTGCTAATTATTCAACACAACTGCTGTGTTAAAATTATTCAACACAGTGATTATGTAAAGGAACACAGTTATTATGTCCTAATATAGGCACATTATTGGGTTGGGTTTTGACTCAGTTTGTGATGATATGAACACATCCAGAGTGCATTCAGAGAGCAAAACCAGAGTGGTTTTTGCATACAGAGTGTTTTGCTTATAGGCGACAAAGTAGAACTTCCTGTCAAATCTCATAATCTTCTTCCATCTGATTATTTTATTCCCTACGTTGTTTGTGAGAAACTGCAACTGGTTATGGCTTTAATCTTACAATTATTTAGTACAAGGCATATTTGTAATGAATGAGTTATTGTTTTATAACCCAACAACATCATCAGTGAGCTGACTGCCGTGTCCCTTGGTCTTCATGATGCTGTAAGAAACCTCCATTCCTTTCTTATAAGAGCTGCGTTAACAAAAGGTAAATTACATACAGTTGGAATCTGTGTAGTAAAGATGCATTCGGAAGAGAACTAATGAATTTTGAAAAGGGTTTGAAAAAAATGTTTCAACCATGTATCAATTTTCTTCCATTTAAGATTTTTACACCACTTTGTGATGGTGCATCACAAAGAATAAATAGAAGTGTGTGGGAGTAAATGTAACAAAATGTCAGAAGGTTCAATGCATGTAAACACTTTGGAAAGGCACTTAAAAAATGGCAAAGCAGATAACTGCCATAAATACTTATCACTTTATTAGAGAACAAGCAACTCAAAACATGTAAATTGATGAAGCCTTAACATGAGCTTAGTTTGCTTCACCACTTCAAGGTGTTTTTGCATAAATCATGTCTTATTTACGTTGAAACTCTGATCTTGGATTTAACGGAGGCTAAATCCAACATCAGTAATTCAGCAACATCAGCATTCTACCTTCCCTAGCTCACAGTCAGTCCTCTCAGCCTTGGATAATCTCCCAGCTACTCATAAGCTTCTTGAAGAGCAAATCACCCCTGTTTGATGTAATCAGTAAATCTACTAAGCAGGTTGTCGGGAAGTTCACTGTTTTTTTGGTGTTGTTTTTTTCCCCCTTTGCCCTTGAGCTCTTCAACGTGTGTCTGTTAGATCTAGCTTTGGAGTCAACACTATGACAGGCGATGCATCAGCAAACCACACCCACCTCACTTCCAGCTGAAATGCCAGTGAGCATTGTCCAACTTGTTCTGGCACCTTTTTTTCCTCCACCTGACTCACTGCCTCAGCTTCCTCCCATGTTTGAAGCGGGGCTGCTAATGCCACCTCATCACTCAGTGACAGCTGACCACTCCCCAGCCCACACAGCATGCTTTGATGACTGTGACTTCCTGTCACACAGATGAACAGTGGTGCCGTGGCCTGAACTTGTGGCGATGACTCTGTAAAATCTTAACTTTCTGATATGTGCTATTATTTTTAAATGTAGTGTAACAAGATACAATCATGTGGAAAAATAGAACACCCAAGGTCCAAGGCTGTTTTCTTTTTTGTTTTTTTGTTTGTTTTTTTTACATATGTGGACATGTTTTATATACACTTCAACAATTCTGAAAAAATTTGTGTATAATAAATGAATAACAAAAACTGAAGAAAATATCTGTAGGCAAAACTTCCAAGGCTACACAAAGACACAGCTGAGAGCACTGTTGCCTTGCATGAAGAGGTCCTGGGTTCAAATCTCTACCTGTGGTTTTTCTGTCTGGAGTTTCATGTTCTCCCTGGTATCTCTAAAATTGTCCTTACCTCTGTGTGTGTATAGTTGTTTGTCCCGTCTGTCTCTCTGGTGCCCAGCAATGGACTGGCGACCTGTCCAGGCGTCACTGTGCCTCTTGACAATGACCAGTGGAAAAAAGCACCAGGCCCCCTTTCAACCCTGGAAGGTTGAGCATGTTTAGGTAGTAGTTGGATGCCCCCTAAAAATTGCAACAATTACACAAAGGCATATCGAATTAAGAGCGTAGAATGAGAATGACAGTACTTACCTTGTTTTATTTGGTGTGTTCTTGATTGCTGAAATGAGTAAACTTCATAGTGAGATACACAGAGCAGTCAAAATATACCAGTTAATCCCCCAAGGTCTTGTTGAGAATAAAGAACTATGAGTCTGGGCCTAGTCAAATCCTAGATGTTGATCTTGTTGAGATGCTATGAGGTCATTTTAAACAGGGTGTGTTCCAGAAACCTCTAGGACCTTTCAAAACTGAAAGTGAGATTGTTGGTGATTTTAAAGACTGGTGCTAGAGAAAGTTCTGGAGGTTTTTGAGTAAAACAATCCTTATTGTATTCAGTCAGGTGAAATTAAATCGCTTTTTTTCAGAGGTACATTGAACTTAACAGATTTATATGGTTGGCTGTTAAAAATTTCCTAGAACAGAATATTTAATGAGGGTTCAGATTTCTTGCATGACTGTAACGTATATGTTGCAGTCACACTATCATGCTGTTTGAAAGATGCTTGGAGAAGAACTGAATGATTGTTTTTGCCAAAGGGGAGCAATCATCATCATGGTTGTTGCTGTCATTATCACCAACTTGATTGAAAGTCGGCTTGAGAAAAAGGTTATGTAAAACCATAAAACAGCCAGTAAATGTTTCACAGATTGCACAAGGTAAATAAATAATTCATCCACACAAGCCATTGTTTTAAATTTTATTACAACTCCGTATGCTGACATCTGATCATAAAGTACAATCACCCGTTAAATCAGTCTGATGCATTCTCCTATTATCACCATTGTGATTTTTTTCCCAGGAATAAATACAGTTGCTCTTACACACAAAGAAAAACTACCTTTTATAGAATAAAAACCTACCCTTCCATTATTTCCAGTGTCTGAGTGATACACTACAATAATCAGTGGGTTCCTAATTCCAGAAGCTCCTGATGGGATTCTCCAGGATTAGTATATAATACTATAAGATGTAATATTGTTATCTGTTTACTGCTATTCTAAATCCCCCCTTGTTAGGGGCAATTAAAGGGTTATTCCATTTTTTTCTCTCTGATTATAATGCACAGTGTTTGGCAAAAAATATATTCTTCAATAAACAACAATTCCACAATCAAGAACCAAAATCAACTAAAAACTACTACATTTATTTGTAGTTTTAAGTTCCCATTCTTCTGTAAAATGTCCTTTTCTTTGTACTGCTATTTAATGAGTTGTACAAGAATGGTGAAATTAGCTGGTTAAATAGTTGATAGTTAAATAGCTATCTCCTCTAGTAACCAACCATTAATCAGCTGCTTAACAGACATGCTTAACGAAGCTTGCCAACCGTAGTTCTAAATTCTAATTTGCAAGAGCGTTTAGTGGCTCTCCTTTAAGTTTTAGAGGAAAAGTTTCTCATTTTAATTCCAGACGAGCTTAATAGCCTTTTTTCAGCCAGCCCACCAATATTTGAGGGAGCTCTGTCACACACTAATCTCCCTACAGTGGCAGAAACCTCCTTTAACTCCTTTACTTTTTACAGTAGGAGAGCTGTGATGAAGATGAAAAGACTATTTGAAATTTAAAAAAAATCTTTAAAACCTTGTTACCTTGATACAGACAACCTCCCAATGATTATCAAGTAATTTTTGATTCATTATGTTTCAATATCCAGTCTTTGATGTTCTGCTTCTGTCTGCCTCTCAGTGACCTGCGGTTATGTTTACCAGCCAATGACCTGAAAACTTGGGGCTTATATTTTAATAGATGCTTTCTGCATTCTGAAATGTCAGAATATATGTGACATAGTGCAAATGTGCTGGGACAAATAAAAGTGACACAGCCCTCTTGCATGCTCCTGTTTACTTTAGAGATCTGCAGGTTTTTCAAAAGAGAGAAGTCTGCCAGGTCTGGTGAATAAGAAAACTAAACTAAAATAGCATTGGTTTTACCAAAAAATCCAGCTTGGAAGGCAAATATTAGACATAAATTCTAGTGATTTAGTGCTGTACATTTTAAGGTTTTTTTTTTTTTTTTTTTTATAGAATCTTTCAGCGCTATGGATTTTATTTAACAGTAATTCAACAGGAATGAGGCAGAGAGAAAAGAGGATAGACATGCGGTAAATGAACCAAAAACAGCACTCTAGATGACCTGTGGCCTCTGTATATGGAGCGCCTGCTCTAATCACTGGGCTATGTGACGCTCCACAATTTTAACATTTATTGTGTCAAGAAGCCCTTGTAAAATAACTTTCTGCATGATTTCTTTTTTTACCAGTTACTAAGATTCTAAAAAATAGCCATGGTATTGTGTTAAAAACAAGAGATGTCTACAATTTGTGATAAATCATTTGACTTTTAGTCAAACTATCAAAACGCAAAGCGCACAAGCAAACTAAGAGCCTGACACTTTAGGGTAAAAAAATAACTGGCTGTAAGGGCGATATACTAGACCCAGAGTAGGGTTAGGGTTAGGGTCAGTTAAGGTGACATTTTTTTCAAATAACCATGGACATTATTTGTATTGATTAATTTTAGGGAATAAACATATTGATCACTTGCAGTGCTGCATTTATTCTACAGGGGCAGCAGAACATGTAACAATCAGGTTATTCGTATGAATTGACAGATCAAACTTATGATCGCCATATGAAACAATGTCTTCTAAAACAAAAAGAAAACCTTCAAAAAGTGTTCTCACTTTATCTCTATTCTTATAAATGTCTGCATAGGCCTTATTTGTCCAGTTTGCTCACAGCACTTTCCTTGCAACATGTACCACAGGCTGCTCTCATAACTACCAAGCAAACAGCAACACCTTTTACCTGCCCAGAACGTCTCATAACTAAAAAGTACGACCTCCTAAAGTGACAGTTAATCCAGTCAAACTGACCTGTCGTCAAGTAAAACATGTAGAAGTGCTGAAAAGAGTTTCTAAAGCCAATTTTCTCCTCCAAATTGCTTTCTTTGCCAATTCTTCTTTTAGGTGTAAAACAAGACCTTTGATTGAAATGTAGCATTAAGAATGGTACATTAAGTCGTCAGCTTAGCATATTCCTTACTTTAGGCAATGTTGTGAACATAACAGCCAGCTGTTTCTGTGCTGAGCTGACTATGTGCACAATTTGGTCACTAGGTGCTTGATGCTAGCCATGGTGTTGGTCGTTAGCTTTAAAAACATGTCAATACCTCTCTCGGCTAGTACCAGAGTAACGTATAAATTACAGGTAGAAATACTTCAAAAATTAGGGTAGCAATACCTTACAGCGCCAGCTAGCAAAGAAATAGCATCATGAATGTTAACAATAAACTTGTCTTTTAGTCTTTTAGAAATGTGTCTACTGCTGTTTTTTCACAATAAAAGACAATAAGTTGAATGCAAAAGAAAAGAAAAGCTTAAAATATTAAAGACAGTTTGATAAATGCTTGGTTTGGTTAGGTCAACAGAATTGTGAACCAGTATGTAGTTGGTTAAAACAAATTAAATTTCATTCAGCTAATTAGTAAGGTTAATAGACAAAAAACTATGAATACTAAATAAAATAACTAAACAAATAAAAACTAATTGATGAGAAACCTTGATTTGTGGGTAAGTAAAGGGATAGATGGAGGAATAAATAGACATATAACTAAATAACTTACTTACAAAAAACAAATAAGCAGTTAAATAAATCAACAGACAAATATCTTAACTCATATGGTTAATACATAAGAAAATACATTAATACAGGAATAGATAGATATCATGGCAATCATATAACCAACTAACTGAATAAATAGAAATGTCACTTTTGGTTTCATCTAAGAATGAGGAAAATCACTTTTATGCAAGGAGATTACTAAAAGTGCAGTTGCAGTTAGTACAAGGTGGGATTTACAGGCCTCTCGCAGGAAAAAAAAAAAAAAAAAAAACATTGTTGAGAAGCAGCACAATTGCATGGTTAAGCAGTGATTACCAATGTGGATAAATAGCTGTGATAAAGGGGTGAATCTGGACACAGAGAAACTGTTCTCCCCCCACTAATAGCTAAATAAGCGGCTGTAATCTATCAGGTCTTGATTTTCTAGCAGCTGCTTGACTATTTGCTAATAACATAAATACAGATTACACTCTCTTTTTTTTCTTGCAAAAAAATCTGAGCAAATGGCGTACAAGCTGTAGAAATGTCTATAAATAATGTGATATAATACAATGTGAGGAAAGCGTTTTTTCTTCGTGTTTTTCTCCACGGGCTACAAACACACTCAGGAAACTGCCTCTGAAAGTGCCAAGTGTCGAGAATACAGCACTAATTAGAGACTAGTATCCTCAGGGGTTTTCTTTTAATGATCACCCTGTGAATCATAGCTCATTTGCTATTCTCTTGTCTTTTTTTATTTTATTGTTTTAATTTCACTTTTGCCATACTGCAAGCATATACTGACTTTAAAAAGTAGTCATACCCTGACCATTTTACGCTTATAACATTTGACTATTTTGTTGAGATTGTGTGTGACAGATCAAAATGTACCTGTATTCACTACATTTGTGCACACCAACAAGGAATTTTATTTTGGTTCCATTTTGCTCTAAATAAAACTATTTTAAAAATAAAAAAAAGAAAATGTATATCTATTTTTAAATATTTGTATTGATACTTTTTTTTTAACAAAAGAGGAAGAGTAGTTTGTTTTATATTGATACCCTTAAATAAAATCCAGCACAACAAGTTCATCAAAGCATGTGTAATTTAATCAGTTTATCTTCAACTGTTCTCTGAGGGACTCAAAGATTTTGCTGGGAGCATTAGTGAATAAACAGCACCAAGAAGACCAATCGATCGATCAATCAATCAATCAAATTTTATTTGTATAGCACATTTCAGCAGCAAGACATTTCAAAGTGCTTTACATCATTACAAACACAGAATCACAATGCAATATAGAATCAATAATCAAAACAAAGCATTAAGTCAAGTTCCATCCATAAATTTGTAATTGATTACATTTCAAATACAATTCTAAACAGGTGGGTTTTTAGTTGAGATTTAAAAGAAGTCAGTGTTTCAGCTGTTTTACAGTTTTCTGGAAGTTTGTTCCAAATTTTTGGTGCATAGATGCTGAAAGCTGCTTCTCCTCGTTTGGTTCTGGTTCTGGGGATGCAGAGCAGGCCAGAACCGGAAGACCTGAGAGGTCTGGAAGGTTGATACAACAACAGCAGATCTTTAATGTATTGTGGTGCTGAGCCGTTCAGTGATTTATAAACTAACAGTATTTTAAAGTCTATTCTTTGAGCTACAGGGAGCCAGTGGAGGGACTTTAAAACTGGTGTTATGTGCTCTATCTTCCTGGTTTTAGTGAGAACGCGAGCAGCAGCATTCTAGATCAGCTGCAGCTGTTTGATTGATTTGTTGGACAGACCTGTGAAGACGCTGTTGCAATAATCAGTACGACTGAAGATGAACGCGTGGATGAGTTTCTCTAGATCTGGCTGAGACATTAGTCCTTTAATTCTGGAAATGTTCTTCAGGTGATAGAAGGCCGACTTTGTGACTGTCTTTATGTGGCTCTGGAGGTTCAGGTCAGAGTCCATCACTACTCCCAGGTTTCGGGCCTGATCTCTAGTTTTAGTTGTAATAACTGAAGCTGTGCATTGACTCTAGATCGTTCCTCTTTAGGTCCAAGGATCACAACAGATTGTAGACAAGTTTAAATGAGTTAGTTTGTAAAACAATCTATCAAGGTTTGATCATGTAACAAATAGCTGTTCAATACATCATCTAAAATATGTTTGTCCACCTAAACAGACAGGGTGACAAGAATAACATTATTGTAGACTTAGTAAAGAGGACCTTGGTAAAAAAAAAAAACTGTTGCTAGAGGACTTCAGGCTGTGGAGATTGTTCACCTTTCAGATACACATTCAACCAGAGAAGCAGTGTCCTGCATGTTTTAGATGTGAAATAATGTCTGAATTTCTTCCAATGCACGTCATCAAGTTCTGAAACACCTTAAACATACAGGACACTGGTTCTTAAAAACTGGAATGGGAAACCTGTAATTTAGAGGAAAAGCATGTACACTTGTTAGTTTGGTTTAGTCAAAGTCCCATTATTGAGAGTTGGTGGCAGAAACCTTACAATAGCTGTTTGCAGGCTCTCTGTCCAATCTAATTAAGCTTGAGTTTCTTGGTGAGGAGAATGGGTGAAAGTTTCAGTATCTGGATGTCCAGCTGTAAATGAGTTGTAAAGAAGTGAAAGGTGGTTTTATGACATTTGAGTTAAGTCAGTGAATGCAATTGCACAATGTACTTTTTTGACTCTTATTGAAAAAAAACAAAATAGAAAACCGTGTATCTGTTTTTTTCCAATTCACAATTTTGCACACCTTAGTGTCAGTCTAATAAAATATCCTAAAGCTGTTTCTAACAAGGTCTTTGAGCAATTTTTGCATTTTTTTCCATGAATCTCTTCCTGGTTTCAAGGTCTTTACAAATTGAGCCATATTTTAGGTGCTCCAGTTAAGTTATTATTGCTCTGGCTTCTGCCATGTTCCACTAAAGCATCATTAATTGTGTTGCTCTTGGATTCCACATGTCATCTCACTCTCTACTGGTCAGCCCCTATGTGGCATGGTTAGCATCTATTTCCTGCAGCCGTCCTTCAAAGCAAGACAAACTCAAACATGCAATCTCACAGGATGAGGAGATGCTTGCACACTGGCGGCAACCTGAATCGTCAAGGTTATAAAATAGCATGGTTCTTTCCCCCGCATGGGGGGGGGGACCAGCAAAGCGACAGAGACAGAAAATAGATGCTAGGGGAAGGAGATTGAATAAGTGTTTGAAGGTAGCACAAAGAGATCAGACAAGTGGTTGAAAAGAAAAGAGGGATGTTTAGAAATGGAACCTGTAATGATGGTTTGGGAGACACGAGTGCCGACCGAGGGAGATGATAGGGGTGGGGGTAAAATGAGTGGGAATACAGAAGAAGAGAGATGGGGGGCGCGCTGTGTCCTCCCCCATCCTTAGGCACATGCTATTCAAAGCCCTGTAATCTGTGTCATTAATTAAAAAGCTGATGGGATGGAGTTAAGGAGGAGGAGGGGGTGGGGGGTTCACTCTTCAGCTCATTTTTTGAGACAGAAGGAAGGGCTGGGGAGTCTGAGGGGAGGGTGCTGCAGAAAATATTGCCTCCATTTTGCCATGAATCTCTATTAGTGCCTAATGATACCATTCTGATACCTCTCAACCATTAGTGTGAAATTGAGAAGCATTAATTATTCAAATGAAAATCCATACAGCTGCCACGCATATGACGAGGTCGGCGCACATCGGCGGCATTGGAGGATATTTAGTTGGAAGCAGATCGCACAAAAACTGAAGTGTGGCGTTACCCCGTTAGAGAAATGGCTCTGAAATTATGGGAGGCAAAGGAGCAATGTTTTTAGCTTTGTTTGCCTTTCTACAGTTGATCCCAAAATTATCCCTTGAAGGATTTAGACGCATGTCTCTTAAAAGATACAAAAAATTTGTGAAAGGAGCAACAAGTTTTTAAGGTTGGAAAATTCATTTTATGAAATGCATCCTGCTTGGACTGTTATTTTTTTCAGCAGAACAGCCTGAAGTCTTTGTTGCATAGATTGGTTTTAGATCATCTGCTTTGTTATAAGTGGTGCATTATCCTGAAGGAAGTAGCCATTAGAAGATGAGTGGACTGGTCCAAGAGATGGGCATGGTCAGCAACAATGCTTAGGTAGACTCTGTTGCCTGTAAGATACTCAGTTGGTAGTAAAGGGCCAGTGTATTGACAAAAAAAAATTCCCCATACCATCACGTCACCACCAGATGCCTCAACCACTTGTACAATACAGCCCAGGCTTTTTTGAATAGTTATGACTTTAATATCTGAACACCCTGTAGCTGTAAATGATACTCATTGAACCAGATAATGATTTTCCAACCTGGGTGACCTAGTGCTGCTATACCCTTCTTTTTCTATAGAGTTTTGATGGACACTTTTAAAAGGCAGTTAAGGACTTTTTATTTCATCGACACTTCAGAGAGACTCTCGTATGTGAAAATCTCAATGGGTCATCAGTTTTCATACTCAGATCAGTCAATCGGACACCAGCAACCATGTCATTTTCATAGTCACTCTAATTCTCTTTCTACCTCATTCTGAGGCTTGGTTAGAACTGTTCAATAGTTTTTAGAGGTTGAAATTTATTGAGTTTTTGCTGTTCTGTGATGTACCGATTTGCTCTTTGTGTTAACAATTAATTGAACAAGCATACCTCATAAAGCAAATGGTTAGTGGATATTGTATATGCAGTCACAAACTGGTATTTTATTTGGGCAGATTTCGAAAATCCGCCTGCAGTGAGAAATGTCATGCATGAACTCGGGAGCTGCTTCAAACACTTTAGAAATTGCTTTTAAATAGTATTTTTAATCGCAGCTGCTCTAAGAAATTAATTTGCATCTTCAAAATCTATTTTGTCCACTGCAAAACCAAACTTGGGATCTTCATTAGACAAAACAGGTTGGACTGGGCATCCTTTCTTGTTTGCTATTTGCACCAGTTTTAACAAGATGTTGTTAGTCATTCTTGGCCAATCTTAAGCTGAAATATTGTCAAGTCTCATTCCTGTTGCTTTTGGCTTTATATAGATAATAATCATTGCTGGTTATCTTTCCTCTCAAGCAAAAATGTAGCCATTTTCTGGATTGAAGCAGTACCACCTGGCCTTCTCACCGCAAAAGCAGTTTGCAATCAATTGTAAAAAGGCGAGCTCAAGTAAAACCTGTAGCTGCTCGAAACCCAAACCTGACCAGATTGAATTTACATAAGGACCACTTGAGTACGCACAATATTCTATTCAGCTAATTTTCCCCTAATGCTATTAAGTGTTTTAAATGTAATTATGAGTAATGATGGACCGGTGAGTGATTAACCTTGGTCTCAAACTGTTATCATTACACAGATGTGTCTTCATCATTTTCAAGTATTTTTTTGCTTCCCAAAATTAAACTGAAGCTTTTTGCATCTGCCAAAGGGTTTTCAAAATGCTGAAATGAAATATTTGTAACATTTTATCAAATGTATGAGTGTGAAAGTAGATAAAGAATTGTTTGTTGCAACTTCTTTAGCTAGTTCTCAAGGACTTGTTTTGGTGAAATGATGACAATTTTTTTTTTTTTTTTTTTTACTGATGCAGGAATATATCTGACGTGGTCTCTTTTATTAGAAATATTAGTATTTTTTTGAGTGTCTTTCATATCCGAGACAGGGCACAAAAAATAGACAAGGAGTATTTGGGGGGCAGAAGAGATGAGGGAGCTAAGTGCCTTTCAGTGACTCAGTGACAGCCGTGACCAAAATCGTATTAGGGTCACAATAGAGGTGGTAGGGTGGAGTAAAAAAAGCTTTTCAAATAAATCAATTCTGCCTCTCTTTTTTTTTTTCTTCTCTCCACCACTCCTCTTGTGTCTCCAGCTTGAGCAAAACGTGGACACCCAAGAGCCAAACATCTCAGTTATATCTCCGCCTGAGGAGAAACATGATCGGACATGACATGAACAAATTACTCTGAATGTACAAACGGCTGGCCTTACAGCAACCCACCTCGGCATCTTCCGGTCATGGGAAGAGCCAATGTTACTGGACCAAAGCCCAGGGAGCTCTGTGTTTCCTTGTTGGGGATTTCATCCACATCCTTTACTCCCTTTCTCACACCATCTCCCCTGGTGATTGCATCGTATACTGGCTTCTCACATCCCCACCACTAATGCCTTTTTTTATAGATCATTACCCCTGCTCTCTCCTCGCCAGTGTTAGCGATCGCTCAATCAGAAACACAGGCCTCCCCCGTGGTCTTTGCTATGTGGCGGCTGCCCCGAGGAGGCGTCGATCAGGGCACGTTTAGGCTGTTTGCTTTGATTTGATGCATGGGGTCCATATGCAGCTCCATGTTTAGTGAATTGTGTGTAGCTCTAAGCAACTGTTGCTCGTGCTAGCCGTGAACTTATTGCGCCTAAGCTACTGCTCGAGTGTTCGCTGTTAATGAGGTGTCTCGCTGTACCATTGTAGGGCTTTATGATCTGACAAACAGACAACTTGTTGAGAGGTTCTCCCCATTATTTCTCCCTCTTTTTTCCACTCGTCTGCCTGATTCTCTTCATCTCATTGGCCCTCTGCCTCGCAATAATATAGTTCTCATCTAATAACTTTCCCATCTTTTAAACTTCACCCTCCCTTCACCTAGCTGCTGACCTCCGTACCTCACTTTCTTGCACTCTCTGGAGGAGAGCACTCCTGTAAGCTCTGGTACCAGAGGTTAATCCTATCTTATTAGATGCTGGATTACTGGAGGGAAAGGGGCTGAAGCCGGTATGCTGGCTGGATGCTAACCTGAACCTTTAAATGGGAGAGATAGCCAAAATGCTTTGGCTGACTTAAGGAGCTTGTCTAAGTGACAGAGATCAGGCTCTTTGTTGTTACAAGATTGTTTCCATTTCTTGAGAGATGTATATATTAAACAAGCCGAGGTTGTACCAGCTTTATCAAGAGGTGTTTTGGGGGTCATTGCAAAAGTGTCAATAGCATCCATTACCATTCTATGATGCATGGTTTTCAAAATAGTTTGCAAATAGAAATGTGAAATATGTGCCATGCATCTCCATTCTGGTCACAGGTGGTTCTTCAAGTTGCAACAGTTGCAAGATGCAATTTCTGAAATATGTCTCTACAAGGTTTGCAGATCTAAAGGCTGAAGTTTTTGTCAATTTTTCTTTCCAAAAATAACCAAAGGTCATTAAAAGTTAATGAAACATCCATTTTCAAATGTTCACAAAGACTAATCTTGCCATTCCCCATTGTGACACAAGTACATGTTTTAATGTTTTGATATTACCCATTCTATTATATCTACGGCTGTATGTTTGTTGTACCATTGAAAGAAGAAGTTCTGCCCCAACGGGTTTTTTTTGTTTGTTTTTCTTTACTTTTAGCAGCATCTGACAGATTTTCTTCCAGTATTGTACTTGAGTTAACTATGAAGTTAGTAGTTGCAATGTAATGAAATATGAAAAATTTGCTCTATGCACGCTTTTGTAAGACACTTTCTGTACGGTAACCCACATCAAGGTTAAGCTCTTCATGAATGTGCTTTTCTCTATGCTTGGAACATAAGTTCGACTCTACAGACTGCCTTGATAAGTCCATGGATTTTATATTCCCTTGAAGCTTTTTGCTGATGAATGTGTGATGAAGCATGCATAGAGGCACCAGACTGATGGTTTTGCCCTGTTTAATATTTATTCTTCTCTGTCATTCGGTTTGCACATGTTTGATTTGGAACTCTACATCTGGTTGTAGAATATTACAAAATGTGTAAAAACTCTTAATATGAACAAATGGTTTATTGCTTTAACATAACTTTGCACTGAAAAAAATTTAAAATCCATCCCTTAATTTGACTAGATTTCTTTCAGTGGTGAAAATATTTCTGGGAAATTATTGTATTTTTATAGAATCACCCTTGCAATAATTAATGTGACCCTGGTAAGTCCTGACAAACAAAAGTAATGAAGCATTTTTTTATTTCCTAAATCTGAGCAGTGTTTACTGGAATGTCTAGATATTAATCATGTTTTTCTGTTTCCCTCGGGTAAACAAGTTAAGTGACACAAAGGTGAAGTTGTTTTCGCCACTCTTGAAATTAGAAGACATGTTCAAGAAAATCAGATGGGTACGAGAAAGTACCTACCTGCATATCTATTGTTAAAGTTAGAAGCTTGAAACATCTGGAACTGCGATCAACGAGACTGGACAGACCACACATGCTAAAGAGGATGGTAAGGGAAGTAAATAAAAAAGAAGCAAATCTCCAAAGATCATTTACAGAGGAGTGCAACAAATGTTCTGGTGTGAGATTATTGATTTGCCGCGGCACCACTAGGTTTTGAGGGTGCTGTATTTGGGTCAAGAATTATTTTGACAACTTCTGATGAGCAAAAAATGTTTGCTAATTGGCTAAAGACAGAGACTTCCTCTGAAGGGCTTGCTTTTTTTATGTATGTAGCAAAAAAGGTTTTTAAAGTGAGCCTCTGAAGCTCAGTCTGAATTAGGCCTGCATTGGGCCTATTTGTAGTCATTAATTGTAGTAAATGAAATGAGCTATCTATTGTCTTTTGAACGTAGATATTCCTCTACTTGCTTTGTTTATGAGACGAACAATTTCTACATAAAACCAACACCTCATAGATCTGAATAAGGGCATCTTCACTGGGGTATATGAATTTAAGGATATGAAATATTGTCTTGTTTAGAATAAATGCATATATAATTCCAAACAGTGAGTTAGACAGTTAATTTAATGATAAACTGTCATTTTCATTTAATTAGTGACATTTCTAATCCCCTAAACAAATTTGTTTTTAGAGTTTGCAATTTGACCACATTTAAAGCAAGATTTATGTTTCAATGTGAAACAAATGACCATAAAATTGATGGAAATTGTTATTATGGGCTGGTTAGCAGTCCAGTTGTACTACTCAATGTAAATGTAGAAAAGAAGATCATTTGACAATAAGTTTTGCTCTTAAGTGAATTTTTAGACCTTTTCTAGCAATTGATAAACTCTGATTAACTAAATCACTGTCCTTTAATTCAAATTAGAGAAAATTGCACAAAACCTTCATTTCTAGACAATAATATGGCATTTTGGAGGTCATCATGTCTCAGTGAGAACTTTTTATTTTAAGCTGATTTTTTAGTTTAAGCAGGGGTGGATGTATTTGATGTTTGTTTTTTTCCTGCGTTATGTTTAACTGAGATTTAAGCAGATGACTTGGAGGAGTTTATTCTTTAAAATCAAAACTTTAGACCATTGCCGTTTGGTTTTATTACATTACAGAAGCATTCCTTAATTTCATTTGAAACTCTTTAATATTCCAGGGGATTCAAAGTTTAACTATTGTTTTTCATTTGATCTTGCCTCCTTTTCAGCAAGCTTCTTCTCTGGTTTCATATTTTGTATCTCCTCTGGAATCTTATAATCAAATATTTACTGTTTTTTTTTCCACTAACCCAGTTCTTCTCTTGTTCTTTTATTTGACAGTTCCTACAGTAATTAATCTGTTCTCTATTTTTCTCTTTCTTTCTCCCCCTTCATGCCTAAAAATAGAAGTGGAACAAAAAGGTAACTAAATGCCAACAACTTTTGTTCTTTTTGTTTGTTTGGTTTTTGTTCACCTGCTTTTCCATTCTGTGCTGTTGCATGTTCTGGTGATGGGTCGCTGCAGATGGTTTCTGACATATTTTGTATCGCTCTTGGTCAGTCAGGTTACATATGTACACTTCTGGACAGAAGGTTAACTGCATTCAACATGAATGTGACTTCCACTAATATTTGGTTGAATGTTCCCTAGGAAGGAGAGCCAAAAACCAAAGGTTTATTGTAGTTTTTAACAAATGTTTGGTGTTTGTGCACTTTTAAGAATAGTTCTAGATAAGTCAGAGCCATCCAGAGGATTAATGATAGCCGACTTTATTGATTCCAACACTGTTTTTGGTTTTATATTTTGTCTTTTTATCCTCTTGAGACACCTAATTTTGTCCAATGTTTCACTTGTCTAGCTCTTGATTTAAAATGAAGTTTTATTCTTTGTATTTGGGATTGTTGTCCAATTGGAACACCTGATTGCTTACGATTGAATAGTGTGGATTTAGTTCTCTATTTTTATTATTCTATTCAAGTTGTACAATAAACAAGTACCATTTGACAGTGAATCAGATTCCTGAGCATGCTGCAGCCACTCCCATGCTTAGCACTTGGTACTGTGTTCTCTGGTCTAAAAGCCTCATCTTAAATCCTTCTTACATGCTTCTTATTATTGTGGTTAAATAGCTTAATATTTTTCCTCATCTGATTCTAAAATATTTCCTGAAGAGACTTTTGTCATATTCATGTAAAAAGTTGAACATTTCAGTGTGCATGGGGTATCAAATTTGTCTGTTTAATTTGCTGTTCTCCTTCTAAGTCCATGTTAATGTACAATACCAAATACAGATACACTTAAAAACTTTGGAATGGATAAAGCTGGCACCATTAAGCATATGAAAACACCATTAGACAAACTGCAGTGAAAATCTGTGGGTCTTAGATTATTGCCACAAAAATCAACCTATTTGAAAGAGATTCACCAATTCTAAATATATATATATATATATATATATATATTATATATAAAAATGAGTGAGCAAACATCCAGCAAGAAAAGCAGCGTGTTGATTAATTATACCTGTGGTTAAAATGCAACTTGCTAAGTTACATTTAACCAAATTTTAATTGGGGTGTAGGAGTTTATTTTTGTTTTTTAGCTTTAGTATTGATCATGAGTGTATCAACAAGAATGTGTACCCAATTCTTGTTCTTTTTTTTAAAATATAAATATTGAAACTGCATAATCATCACAGACTTGAAAAGCTGTTCAAACAAATCTCTAAAATTCCCAAACTAATATGACCACAATTCTCCTCATTATTGTTCGCCTGACCAGAACTTTAATTCAAGAGTGGAAAAGTATTGTTTGATGTAAAAGTTAGAAATTGTCCCCCAAAGTCTTGTAATTGTTGTTGTAATTTTTAACAACTGCATATGAAATAGTTGATTCACATACAGTATATGATAGTCCCTTCATGTGAAAAATGATGTTACAAGCCAGCTCCCAGTGGAAATCCCATAACACCGACATGTTTTTATTCCCTGCAATAACGGAAAATTATTCCAGCTCTGCTTTATCAGCTGCATACTATTAAAGCAGAAAGCTATACGGAATGATCAATAGCTTGTCCGATGGGCTGTCAGCATATTTCAGATAGCCCTAACGTGATGATGGCTATAACCTTCAGGGACTTGCCTGTCAATACAGGAGATAGATTATTGCAGTTGCAATCTTACATTATCAGCAGTGTATGAAGCTGGACTATATATTCTAAAGCTTCTGAAATGAAACTGAAAGATTGAAGCTGGAGATGAGAGTGAAATCAGACTTTAATGGCTGGACAGGGAATTTTC
This sequence comes from Xiphophorus couchianus, assembly GCF_001444195.1. Lineage (NCBI taxonomy): Eukaryota > Metazoa > Chordata > Actinopteri > Cyprinodontiformes > Poeciliidae > Xiphophorus > Xiphophorus couchianus. Next base: position 14,015,067 of record NC_040241.1, on the reverse strand, counting down.
AGGCTAACGTAAATATCTTTTTTTTTTATGTTGACAAAAAAAATAATGACAAATATAAGTTGCTAGGTAAAACAAGAAAAAAAAACATGAAAGCTGCATCTGTTTTGCTCTTCTAATATCTTTCGTGTGCAAGCCTCCATTTCTCCTGTCACATCATTAAAAAGCACCTTTCTTCACAACCCACGTTGAGCCCAGAGTGCTGTCAGAACAAAGCATGCAGACTCTGACCTCATAACCTAGCACGTCTTGAGTTTTTTTTTATTATTATTTTACCTCTCCCAAGCAGAGAAAACTGCTCCCTCAGCATTTAGCGGTGCAAACGTTGAGATGTGTGCTGAGGCTCTGTGTCACCGGGACGCATCTCGGCGTGTTTTTCACCCTGCAGGTAGACAACATGTTTAATCTTGGGAGATTACATAAGAGGGGGGGGAGGCCTCTGTCTTCCCCGTCTCTTTCTCCCCCTTCAGAGCGGGCAGCTTGCGGGAGCTCGAAGCTGTCAGCGCTCTGTCAGGCTGCTGCCCCATTTTTACTCAAATCAGCCATTTCAGCCTGCTCGCACACACTCTGGGCCCAATCATAATTTCATTTTGCTATCTTTCTTGTGTTGAATATTGTATTTATAAATCTACATTTGAAAGGGTAATTTACTGTGACTTTGCAGGCATTGTAACTGAGAATTCAGATGTCACCTTTTAGAAAAGAGAAAATCATTATTGCCACAGTCCACAGTAATCAATAGCTAACTGAAATTGGCTTTTTTTTTTTTTCTCACAAATGATACTTTCTATTGAAAAGTACCATTTAGTTGCATAGCCTTTTGGCTTCGCTTGATTAGACCTGAGCCCTACCAGTTTACATATGATTAGTTTAGTGTGTGGATGGCAGACTGTAAATCATAACTCCGATTAAAAACGTCATTCAGATGAAATAATGGAAAAGCAGTCATTATGGAAATGATGTCACAGTAATTTATTTATTTATTTTTCTTTTGATTTGTTTTCATTCTCTCAAAGAGCCTGCCTTGGCCAATAATTGCCACAGAGCCATTCATCAAAATTTGGGATATGTGTGTTTGCTTAATGCTTTTTTTTTTTCAAACTCAAACTAACAAGAAAGCAGAAAATTAAATGAAGCCATTACCACTTCCACTTTTTTTATATTTCCTTGTGTCGAAAAGTTGTTGCATGAAGACAAAGGGGAAGAAAACAAATTCTGTGGTTGTGTGTAGGCGAGTAATGGTCCATGCTGTTAGTTTTATCAGTGTCTCTGACTTCTCTGTGCTCATGAAGTCAGGAAACATAACCTTAACTAAGTTTATTATCCCCTTCTCTGCAAACAAGTCAAATTTATTTAGCAATTATGTCAATAATTTTTTCAAGGTCAGGGAAACAACCTGAACTAGAAATAATCTTGGAAAAATTTTACTCCACAAAATGTTAAGACAAGTTAAGAAATCCCTCTTATTGTGTACTGTTAGATAATACTTTCCCTGATTTATCAAAAGGTATTTTCAAAAACGGTTCCAAGCTTTCTAGCAGTTTTTAGCGTTGTTCACAAAAGTAAATTATTGTACAAGCACCATTACAAAACCCAAGGAACACAGCAGGCATGCCAGGGACAAAGTTGTCCCTGGCAACCTTTCTTGGCTAAGCAGGTTAGCCAAGAAAATGCATAACTCAACATCTTATAATGACATGGCCTCTCACCTACATAGAACAAGGAGAGCATTGATTAAAGATGCAGACAGGTTAATCTGGCGAACATATAGATATATCTACATCTCAGGCAGGAGCATCTGTTGACACCATAGCTATATGTTAGAATATTTCCTGTCTCTGTCTTTCATGTGTTTCAATTGAACTAATCCCTGGCAATGTAACTCTGTGATTGTCTTTCCCCATTTTTGGCTCCTCAGTATTCCTGTGCCCAGGGCTTCTGCGCAGGGTATACCAGAGCGAGCACCTGTTTGAGTCAGACCACCAGTCCGGAGCCTGGTGCAAGGATCCTCTCCAGGCTTCTGATAAGATCTACTACATGCCCTGGACGCCCTACCGTACGGACACCCTGACTGAATACTCCTCTAAAGAAGACTTCATTGCTGGAAGGCCAACAACCACCTACAAGCTGCCACATCGTGTCGACGGCACAGGCTTTGTGGTATACGACGGGGCGCTGTTCTTCAACAAGGAGCGCACACGCAACATTGTCAAGTTTGACCTGCGAACTCGCATCAAGAGCGGTGAGGCTATCATTGCCAACGCCAACTACCACGATACCTCTCCCTACCGGTGGGGAGGAAAGTCAGACATTGACTTGGCTGTGGATGAGAATGGACTTTGGGTGATTTATGCCACTGAACAAAACAATGGACGGATTGTCATCAGCCAGCTAAATCCCTACACGCTGCGAGTCGAAGGGACCTGGGACACGGCTTACGATAAGCGTTCGGCCTCCAACGCTTTCATGATCTGTGGGATCCTCTACGTAGTGAAGTCAGTCTATGAGGATGATGACAACGAAGCAACAGGGAACAAGATTGATTACATCTATAACACCGAGCTCAGTAAAGATGGCTTTCTAGACATACCTTTCCCCAATTCATACCAGTACATTGCTGCTGTGGATTATAATCCCAGGGACAATCTGCTGTACGTGTGGAACAACTATCATGTTGTCAAGTACTCGTTGGACTTTGGAGCACTGGACAACAGACTGGGTAAGAAAACATTTTTATTCTTTCACTTGATACAATAACTGCCATATTATTATGAACAGTGATCGTTTTTCATATGAACAGTGTCACTTACTAACTAAAGAAGACCATGGACTTGAGGGCACAAAATGAATGTCAACGACTGATAGAAACATAAAACAGAAACAATAATTCTAATTGAAGCTATTTTCTTCGTAAGTTATTTGTTAAAAAAATATGTTGCTCTTAAAGCTCCTTGGCCTGCGCAAGATGATGACGCTTGTGCCTGGTGGTGTGTTCAGGTACCTTTGCTGGTTGTCTACCACGTAGACCACGCTGATGTAAATAGTTTTGAATGGAGGTATTCATCACTCGGTTCTGCATTAAAGCAGTAATTGGTGTGGGATGCGACCAAAGGACGTTCAATTCTATGTCTTTCTGTGACTCTTCCTGTCTTTCTGCTCCTTATGATACTCTGACACAATAAGCTCAGTGGCCACTTCCATCTGGGAATATCCAGTTTGAAGCCTTGCAGTGCCAATGTTAGTTAGTTTTTGGTTGTCATCTTGTGTTATGTTTTATGAATAATTGTATATATATATATATATATATATATATATATATATATATATATAGCTGGCATTATCTCACAAAATCTTTAATCATGCAAATGACTTAATCATGCAAATTGAAGACAACTCCTGTGCTTCATTATCAGTATCACATAAGGTTGGCAAAACTTAAGCTGGGCCACATCTCTGTTTCCTGCATGCAGAAAAACACTCACTCACACATACAGAGCAGCCATAAAGTTTGCCTTAAGGGCAAATTCGCTTTTCTGCATTAGATATTCTAAGTTTGCCCTTGAAAATGTGTAGGTCTTATGTTCATCCCCTAGTAAAGCACCATTAGAAGATGTTCGTGTGAGCTGTGCTCACCACAAGCTTGTCATGCAAAACCAGTATCATTTAGTTCAAAGTTTTCATTAAAGTCAGCACCATTCTTGAACACATTTATTAATGGAATGTTTTGAATTGCTTAAGTTTGTTACAGCCATGACTGCATTCAGGAGGCTGCCGAAATGCTTTTGTATTAATTTACTCCTGTGAAGGGCTGTTTTCTTTTCCCCTAATATCTAATGGAGAATTATTAGAAAGCACAAGCAGAACTGCAGTCATTTTTGACTAATGTCTCCTTGGAATTACCTCTTTCTGATTTAGACCTTCAATAAGCACTCAGGCAACATCCTCTTTAATGTATTTTAGTGGGTTGCCTGCTCAGCCAAGTTGGGCTCAGAAAAAAATTATTTTTCTCTTAGTGGTCCTTTAGTTTCTTGTCCAAATTATTTTATGGCGTTGAATTTTCAGCTGCTGCTCCAGGTCTTTGCTGTGTTTAATGTAAAGAAGAGACTACTTAAACGGCTTTTCTCTCTTCACTTTTGCCAAATGGAAATATAAACATGAATTTAACGTATTTAAACATCTTTAACGTGGAATTGCGATATCTGTTTTGAAAAAATGCTGTTCAGTCAATCTACTTCAGCTGATGGAAAGATAAATACAGGATGTTGATTTCAATTGCTATGTGTAAACCTTCAGTATTATGTGTCTCTGTTTCATACAAGAGTATTCAGGCCTCTCAAAGGCTGCACACTGAGCTTATGAGCTTATTTTATTAGTACTAAATAAAAAAAAAATACTAGATTAATTGCATTAGTTTTTCCACTAAGAAGTTGACATTTTCACCCAGGTTTAATAAATCTTTGTGATTTTATAACCCATACTCACAGCTCATATAATAACACTGTCCAGACTTTAAGGTGAAAAACAAATAACAAAATACCCCTCAAATTTGCAGAATGTTCTCACAGCAACGTTTGTAAAACTTTCTTGAGAAGTCCAATTTCCACACTCTGTTGTTCTTTTTATAAACCGGAGCATGTTGGGAGGCTTATAACAGGAAAAAAACGAAACTGTTTTGACACACCAAGGTAATTCTTTGTGCTATCTCATCAACAGCTCTAGTCAAAAATGTCACAAGTTATTTGACTGTGAAATCCCTACTCCTGTTTTTCTTCTCTGGTGCGTTTTTATACCTGCAAGCTGGCAGGTGAATTTATTTCCCTCAGCTGACTCCAACTTTTTTCTTAAAATTGTTTTTTTTTTTTCTTTTTTTTGGAAGTTTTTTTTAAATATATATGCAGTCCCGCTTTAACAGACCCTATAATATATTCATTCATTCAATACCAGTCCACAGTGTTTGGTTTTGAAGAAATACAACTCCTGCATTGTAATTTGTTGTGGTTAAAGAGAACGAAATAGTATGTGCTTCCCAGTTTGAATCACTCTTCACCTTTAAAAAGCGATAGACATGTTTTATAGACACAAACATTCTGCTGAAAATGGTTTTGCTGCTGTTGCTGAATAGGCTCCCCTCTAAATAGCCAGCTGCATGAATATAGATAGTAAAATATTACATTAAGTAGATGGATGGAGTCGGAAAACAACTATAAATGTCAGATAAACAGATTCGCCAGGAATAAGAAGAGTGATTGATTGGACTCTGATATGATGAACCCTCCAGTTTGAGCCATTTTCAGACGTATTCCAAGTACACTTAGTGTTGTTAACTGTGGACAGTATCTGCACACTTGTCTCCTTAATTGCCTAATTTTGAAATGGCAGTACAATTACAACTAAATTGTTTGAAGCAGCATCAGTTGTACCACTTCACTGCCCACAAATTAGTCTATATTTGCAGCTTTGTCATAATGTTTGTTTGCTGAGGCGCTGATGATGCAAGGAAATCAGACAACACGGGGCTCAAATTTCTGATGCTACTACTCACGAGGAGTTTAAGGAAACCACTTATGTGATCATTTGGCTGTGTTACATTCATTCAGTGAGCCCAAATCTCGGCCGGAAAGAGCCAACGGTCCAGAGAGTCTGAAGTTAATGTAGCGTCGTCCTTTTTGCTGCCAGCACGAGCTTGTGAAATTTGATGCGGTGTCACGATCACAGTGCCTGTTAACACTCACAGAAAGGTGTTGTTCTCTGATCGGGCTAACACTAGCTCATTTCCTCTTGTGCTTCGCATCGCGTGAGCACATGGCTGACCTGCAACATCAGTGGAGCGCAGAGGATGATCAGCAAAGCAGCAGAGACGAGGTCAGACCCACAGCTGAGGCCGGTGCTCCACAACAAGAGGCGCAGCACAGCACATGCTCAGGCGTTTGGCTCAGGCTTTGTGATGATGTTTGCAATGTCCAAAACATAGAATGTGGACATAAAACAAAAAACAAATGCAGTGTAAAATAACAAACTCAGCCACTATTTAAGACAGTGTAGTAGTGTGAATTCAGTTTAAATTAAATTGAATAAATATAAATGCAGTACCCCAATTTGAAAACCATTAAATTAATTTCATCAAAAAATCAACATTTTAAATGATAAAAAACAAAACCAAAATGAATGTTCGTTTAAAAACATCTACAAATGTTTCACAATTATTGCCTTTTGGGGCAGGCTTGTTCTATTACAATAGATGAAACTCATTGTTTCTCACCTATCCCTGACCCCATTCTCCATGCAATGTTCACCTTTTTTTAATTAATTCTCACCTCTTCCGTGTCTGTGTGACTCACCTCAGCCATGTCCTCCATGAAGAGCCGCGCTTTGATTGTTTCAGAACATTAGACCTCTCTGGACTGCAGGTTTGAGAGCTGCATGGAATTGGTGTTAAAACTTCAAGTGGTGGAAGTGATGGGCACTTGTCGTGGCCTCTGCTGAAAAGAAAAATAAAAATCAACGACTACATTTTTCTAGTTTTTTTTTTTTTCTTCAATTTTGTAAGAAATACTACCATCGGCAGTAAATAGATATTGAGTAAGCTAATATAGGCAGGGGTTAATATTCAATGAGATGTAGAAGAAGGTAATTTGGTCAGATGAGATTAAAACAGAACATTACTGAACCTAACCCGCATCAATCTGTGGGTTGCTTTTCTTCGGAGGTGGACGTTCATATTCTGAGCATCCTATCAGAGTTTCGACGGAATGGTTAAGATCACACATAATATGTGTTAGAAGACTTAAACTTTTAAAACAATCATATTTATTTTCATTCTGCACTGCGATGTTCTTTTCTTTGATGGTCTTTAAAATGGTCTGATTGTAATTCTGCTTGAGGCCCGTTTGAATTCTAGAGTATTACTTTGCTGATGGAAAAACTTTTGAACTACTTTTTTATCCTTAGCTTTGGTTAGATTATTTTGTCTGAGGCTTAGATTTGTTTGAACAACCTACGTGTTGCTTGTCAGAGTGAGCATGGGGTGCATTGTAAAGACAACAGCAGCGGCATGAGATGATGTTCCTCGGTGTCTGTCACCTTTTGTTGCTGTCTGAAGCACTGATATTGTTTTGCAACATGAGAATATAAACAGTTTTTTTCCCCCTGCTCTTTGTCTGTCAGCCAATATGCGGAAATGTCAGTTTAATTCAGCCTTATTTTCCCAAACCTTATTGTGATTTTTAGTAGAATTAGAGTTTGTGATTATTAAATGTCTGTTAGTGTTGTCCCTGTCTGGGAGAGGCTATTTCAGAGTAACCTGTCTCTGAGGCACCCTTGTAGGCGTTCCTTATGTCTGTGCTAGAATAATCTTTTCCTTGACTCATGACTGGTGCATAGATCGGGGCACAATTAGTATCACGGATACATTCATTGTCTGGCAGTGCTGTAATTTTGCCACGTGTTGCCATCTGTTCAGGGCGTGCTGCCAGCACTCACTGGCCTGGAGGGAGCTGCCAGAGCTGGCTCGCCGACCTTCATGCCGAAAACAGCCAATGTTTTGGATGCTCTGGCCCATCCTGGCTCAGTTTGGAGGAGCCTGACACATGCTAAATTGATTAAGAGCGTCTAAGCAGTAAATGCCCATTGGCAGAATTGCTGCAGAAAACCTGAATATGACTCAGCATGCTCTGAAAGCCACAAACTGTCGCCCCTTTTTGGCTTTATAGATGCACACAGGGGCACATTTTTCATTAGCTGCCATTGCTTTCAATTGAGCGCTATCATACACATTCCAATGCCACCCTGCAGTTGCTATAGGTTTGTCTTGTTTGCAGGGCCTTGAGGAATATAGTGCCATGTAATTCAGACCTAAGTACTAGTGGCCTACAAAAAAACTGGCCGTTGCATTCTGTCTGAAGCCTTTTTGATGTCGAGGCTTAGGGATGTAGGCTAAATGCTTATTTTCAGGCTACGCACGCTTATCACATGCCTGCTGCACCTCTTGGAGAGGGCAATTTTCTCTGAGGGAAAGTGCAAGGTTTAGGATTATAGTTGCGAATGATTCATGGAGCACACACAGACTTCAGCACAGCCTGGTACAGAGACGCATGCACAAATGCTACTATGAGGAAAGCTTTAATGATGCAACACAATAGTCCTCTGTTGGTAATGCATCTGTAGACTTTTTTTCCAATGTGAAACACACAACTCTTGGTTGGGAATTGACTCTTTAACCCCTATTAGCTCCTTTGAGAATGAACTGTGGTATAGTCATTAATAATCATTTTGACCCCACTTGTAAACAAATGTTTTTGATCTTAGATCCTTTTTACAAAGAAGCTTGCAAGAAACCTTTGTACATTTGAGTTGGTTGAGTGTTTTACATAAGCATGTTGATTTGCTGCATGTTATAGTTCACCTGAACTGCAAACATCTTCTTCTCTTACTCAACACAAAAAAGAAGGCTTGCTTAGGTCTACTTTAGAGAAAAGCAGCTAAAGTATTAACACAAATCAGCAATATCCAGAAGCACACCAGTCCTGCACTTTATATTCTAAACTCTGCAGAATATGTTCAAATATTGTAGCTATGAACTAAAATTACATCTGATCGCAATGTAAACGATGTTCTTAACCAAGCGATAATGGACATTAACCCTCTAAATCTGGGCAGATTTTCATGTGTGATTAAACGGTTCTCTTTTGGGCCCAACCTGTGTATTTTCTCATTGTGAAGAATCCGTTTCTTGCAGGGAATACACTGGAATCCAAGAAAGATTCACTTTTCAAGGAAGACCTTTTGTATTTTGCTCAATTCTAACTTTCCCCCCCCTCATCCTTCTCAATGAAGAATATTAAACTGCCCATGTCTTGATTCTGAAATGAAGTAACTGGATGACAACTGTTATATTTTTGGCTAAAATGTTGCAAGAATCCAGAGCACTTTCTTCTTAATGAAAGACTTGTCACCTTTCAGGTTTGACCAACCTGGTTGCTGGAGTTTAATTTCCAGCAGGATCAGTTTTCTTTGGCTGGCTTTCAAAGACCAAACAGCTGCCGTTTCCCAGCAATGTTTGGCTACTCTTGGCTCCCTCTCAAATACTATTTGCAGGTTTCAGTCACTTTCAGATTGTCAATTCACTTCATAGTGCTAGGAAGGTCCGCCTTACCTTTTTCCATGCGGTTCATCTTTCATGGATTATGAGCTTTTCCGTTTCATCTGTCTTTTGTTAGCTGCATCATTTTGCGTGACCTCTGCTGTGATACTCTCAAAGTCGGTGACCAGCTGGACACTATGCCTACATGCTTGACTCTTCTAACATTGAACAGCTACATAATAATCAAGTGGCATATCCTCAGAAATGTTGGAGCAAGTGTCTTTTGTTCAGCCACCTTTGTCATTAATAGGCTCGTCATCATTTTGACGTCATCCTGACCTCTGAGGACTTTATTTCTGGATAATAATTTCAGTTGTTGCTCACAATTATTTTTGGCATCATCCAACCAAGCTTTTTTAAAAATTAAGATCCGGTTACACTGCTTGTATTTTTTTTAAAATTAGGTAACATTCACAGTTTTTGCTTTGATATGACCAGGTATGTTACCTTTCAGTGACATCAACATCTCGTTTTATTTATTTTTGAATGGAATACAAGGAACTGACTGTCTTTAAATGAAATTTAATGCCCCATGACTACACCCAAGTGGTCAAATCATTACTGGCCACATCACTTGGGTTTCAATTTCAACAGACCAGACCAGACACATTGTCATTGGAATCGCATTGATTCTGTAGCAGTGATGCATATATAGGGTTTACATGGCAGGTTAGTGTGACGATGCTCATGTGGGTGAATTTTTCGCCATGTCCAAAGAGTATATGGGAGACGAATTGTGCATGCTACAGGTAAACACATTATATTCTTATGTCATAATGTCTTCCAACACCACTGATGTGAAAGACTTATTCACACTATCAGTGTGTCAGGTGTACTAGTTTTGTGCACTGTCGTTATAGGCCTCTGAAGCATCCAATGTTGTGTTGCTGCTCTGCAAGGACCTGGATCCCATTATGCATTATGTGATTCTTGTCTAGGGTGTCTCCTTTTGATGGGCTATCCATCATTGGCTGTACTAGCTCTGCTCTTACCTAATCATACACAGATCATATGTATAGTGAGGGGGATAGCAAGCATTACCTCAATTAAACCAGCCAGTCCATCTATCACTTCTGGCATGTAAAGACAATTGGAGGAAGAAAACATTCAAAAAAAATAAACATTATTGAAAAGCTTATGTATGAAATGATGTTGTGGTTTACTTTGTCGGATTTAGATTCTTGCCTCAGCCAATCACCCGAGGTCTGTTTGACTAAACCTGTGAATGTAGCAAATGGTATAATATAGCAGGTGGTAGTTTTCTCAGCTTTTTCCTCCCTCTTTTTTCTCTTATGTATTTCTTTGTGTGTTGGTGTGAGTGTTTGGCAACCGACTCCTCCAGAGGCCCCCAAAAACTGCCACATTAACTTTAACAGGCTCCGTGGCCCAGAAGCTCAAAGTGATTTATTTTGACCAATCAGCCGAGTGAATCTGAGCGGAGGCCTCCAAAGCGTCTTTAACTCTCTTTATCATCAGAGTCGGAGTTTCTCTCGATTTGGCCTATTCCACCCCGGTTTGATAGTCTTTTGAAAAGCCCAGCACTCTGTTTTCTTGGCAATTGGCAAGACCTTGGAAAAGCAAGCTTTTCCTCATGGTGATTCCTTCCTCATGTTCTACTTTTTACCCCTGTGCCTTTGTCCATCTTTTTCTCCACCCTCCACTTTCCTGGGCAGTCTTGACTATGCTTGGCCTTGTCCCTTGCCCGAGAGCTCCAAAGAGTAAAAGCCAAATCCAATATTTCGCTTTCCTTGTAAGACTTTCTCCTAAGATCAAAAGAGAAACATTGGAAGCTGGTAAATAAGGATTTTTTTGGACCGTGTGTTCATCGTGCAGTATGTGCAATATTTAAAGAAATATGAAGATTTCCAACTAGTTTGAAGACTTTCATTTACTTTGAAGAGGTTTGAGAGTTTTGACTGCATCAAATGTAATTAATTAAATGAAAATCAGATGCTTCCTCTCTGGGAAATGTAGATTACCCAGTATGTGTGTACATTAGACCAAAAAACCTTCCTATTTGTGTGTCTTTGCAAATCTGTGCAGCAAAATGACCCCAGAGTTCTTCAGTGCAGTGCCTGTGGCAGCTCCTGTCTCTTCTGTCAGTTAAAGCAAACACAGCAAGGGTCTCTCCAGGCCCGTGTCCATGTGTGCATACATATCAGTCCAGTGCATACACCTCTCCCAGTGCTGTGTGACCTCCATTGATGCCCTCTCAAATCCCGCGAATGGAGCTCGGGAATAAGAAATTAATTGCCAAACAATGCATAGCTCCCATCCATTATGGCTCTCATCATGTCAGATGATATCGAAGCTTACCGGATGCCTTGCAGCATAATTTATTGCTCCTCCTCCCCGCCACCGCCAGCACCTCTTCAACCTTTCCACTTCCCAGTTGCACATTGTGATGGATTTGTGGGCTCGACACAATAAGATACTATTAAATGACAGGACTTTTATCATTTATTTTCCATCCTTGCCACTCAGCATTTTATCTATTTATATAATTCATTTTAAATAGTTTACAACTCAGACTATTTTGTGCTGATGAAGGTGACAGCGCTACCTGAATTAAAGCTTCTCTTTTGACTATACAGATGAATGTTTTTTTTGTTGGTTTGTTTGTTAAGCAGCTTTACTGTGACTTATGAATGATTGACACAAAATGTTCCCTGAACTCAAGGGGTGAATCAGTGTTGTGTCTACAGATAATAAATAAGTTAATTAAGAACCCTTTTAGGCACTTTAACAGCAACCTGTCACAAAGGTACATTTTACTCTTATTTCTTTAGTTAAATCTATAAGAAATGCCAGTGCCAAGCCCTGCATCTAATACTGAAGCCTTCTCTATGTGAAACCCAATACCAATCACCACCACTAAACACTGCCACTGATACAGGCACCCATTCAAAACAGGTCTCAGTTGTAACAGCACACTTTTTACGCTGTAAATAAAGATACGGTCTTCCTTTTCTTAGTTTGCAGCAGAACCATCAACCACACAGCAACCCTAACAGTTATACCCAAACAGACCTACAGTATGTTTAGATTAAATGTCTCACAAGAATACTATTCTGTTTTCACTGCATGTCAGACCAAGTAACAAGTCTTGGATTGTAGAATCAACATAGAAACAGGTATAGAAGCCTTGGGAATTGGAACAAGTAGGAACTAACCCAGTTCAATGAGACAGCCTATACCTCCATAGAAAAATGACAATTTTACTCAGTACAGGTGAAACACAATCTGCGTTGTTCAAGTTGATTTGTCAGGCAATGCTCCATGTATATGGTTTACAAAGTTTGATTGTGATCATTAGCTTTAGATGCTTCTATTGCATAAAGAATTTCAACTTTTATTTATATTAAATAATTAGTAACACATGTATAATACTATTTTCAAAAATGTCTTTTTTTTACATTTTGTTTTCTGGCATAACTTGGATCCTGTCTGAACTCCCTGAAGGCCCTGATGGTTTGACACAGAAAAATTCTAACTATTAGCTGAAACCGTGGCACACAGTAGGTGATCAACTGAATAATGATGCATCTCTCAAGTTTTAGGTCAGATCTTTGCAGGATTATACCCTTTTTCTTTTTTCATTTTTTTTTTGGCTACTTCTGAAATATGTGACTTTCAGATGCTTCTCACCTGCTCCTCAAAGCTCAAGTAGAATTAAATTGTTGACTTTGCAGCAGTCTTTCATTTTGATCTTGCCACAGTCATTCATTATCTGAATTTCAGAATTTCTGCTTTGGGTTTAAGAACTGAAAAAGATGTAGGTTAAAAGAGACATCAAAGAGTGTAAAAGCTACTGAAGAAAAATCATTTTAAAATGTTATAAGAAAAGATCTGTTTGGAAACAAACTGACATGAAAAATATTGAATCAGCCCAAGGTTCACAGTGATGTAAATTGCATGTCAGAGACAAAATAGAAAATAATGCCTCAACATTTACTAAATGCTGAAATGATTGTTGATTATGAAGCAAACAAATTCAGCAATTCACAGTTCACTTTCCTTAACGTCTCCTTTACAGGGTGGATGAGACCACTCTTGGAAACATAATTTTATGCAAATCTTTTCTCTGAAGTCAAAGATGTTGATGTGTTGAAAGCAGCTTTAGCTTAGTAAAAAAAGAAAAAAAAACACAAATTTGGTGACAAAGTGAGTCTAGTTCCTTTTAAACTCATGAGATCACATTAGCACGTTTTAAACCTTCTTAATGACATTGTAAATCTAATTTGTGTCAGCAGTGGAAAATCAAACTATGAAGCAGCAAAAAAGGTGCAGCTGAAGCTACAGTAACTCAAAATGCTGACGCTTCATGAATTTGTTGAACTATCTGCTTTCGCCTTACAGACAGCATATATGATCGCGTAAAGGAACTGATTTAAATTCATTTCTCAAATCTCACCTATGTTACGTCCAAGAAGGTACAGCAGCAAGTCACACAACCCAACACAGCTTGACATTTGCTGAAACTGAAAACCACATAGAAGTAAAATACAGTATTATCTTAATCAATCCAAAAGGATAGTGAGAAACTGCTAGTTATAGCCAATCCTTATCAGTAACCCTCATGTACAGGCAGCTAGTAAGAGTTTGTTGAACAGTGGGAATGTCTAGCTTCTTCAAATCACAACAATGTATCAGTCAGATATTAATTCTGATCATGGGTTTAAAAATCTGTCCCAGCACCCAGACAGGTAATTTTTTAAAGTTTAATATTAGCTTTTGTTAATCACATTGAATGAGCTATAAGTGGGTGAAAAGTAAGTGAATAGCTGACAGAACACACCCACAGTCAATTTTTTTTAATTCCCTGTCTGTGGAAAATATCTGCTGAAGATGTAGCCATGCATAAAGGTTCAAAACCTAAAATTAGAAGGTAATTGGGTTCAGCATGACGATGGAAGACTCACTTCATTGTCTATTGCTTGTTCCATTTCACCCCAAAAGCCCCTTCCACCGCTCTTTTGATCCCGACTCAGCCCAAGTTTCCCAGAGCCAGACGTGTCTTGCTCTCCATGTGGAAGTGGCAAGTCACATAAACCGGATCCATTTCATAATAGCGTTGCAATTTTCTCTCCTGGAGCGGAGTCGAGCAGGCTTATCTAATTGTGGAAGCCACGAGCCCTGGGATACAGAGAGAGAGGCTAATTAGTTAGAAATGAATGCTTTGAAATGAAGCACAAAGCACTGTGTGTGGTAGAAACAGACTTCATGCTTTCTGTGAGATTGGGGAGGGGCTGAAGCAGAGCATCGATGATGAGAGGGTTCTGGTACTCGAATAAGACAGGAAGCTGGAGAGTCTACGATAGTTTACTGCGGACTTTTATGAATGAACAGGTTGATACGTTTACTCCTGAATGTTCTTAAGCCTTCAAGATTTAAATGGATAATGTAAGAAGTGGTCTGTTAATATGTTAAATAGCAGGTTAATTAAAGGTTTTTGCATGGCCATAGCTCCTGTCACAGGACACAGAAGAGTTGCCTTGAAATATTTTTTTTACATTTTTTAAAACCTACAACTAAAATTATTTTTTGATTAATTCAGATATGCTCTTAAGTTCACTAATCTATTGCTCTGGGCTCTGAAGAGACCACTTTTACACTATATGTTCTCCCAAGCCTATTTGTATCCCCTTGTCTAGATTGGCAAAGTTAGCAAGTTAAAACAAAATGACCTTGTATTGTCTCTAAGGCAATAGTGCCTGCAGACTGTAGCTGCTGTCCACTGCTGGCTTCCCCTTTTTTTTCTTTTTTCTTTTTTTTTTGCTCTGCATGTGCTCATTTCATGGAAAAGACATTTAATTCTGTTCAAGGGCACACTCCTCTTTTCTGTCCCTAGTCTCTATCTCTTTTGCGTCCGTGTGTGTCTGCAGGTGTATTTAACATGCCGTATGTAGACCGAACCTTCGGAAAAATAATTTACCCGTGGACTCAGTGGGATCATCCAGAAGAATAGAATTACATTCTAAACATGATTCCTGGTGACTTTGAATTAACCCCCTGCTGTGACAGACATTTCCCTAAGTCATATTTCTTCCGTACTGTCATACTGCCTTAACCATTCAACATTTTTTTATCTTTATTACTTTAGAAGAAGAGGTAAAAGAAAATGATCTCACTGTCTTTTAGCCTGGGATGAGAAATGACCAGATGAAATGGTTGACCAGACTAGGGTATTTATTAAGATTCTGAAAGGACAAATAAATAAAGAGGAAAAACAAAGCTGGGTAGCACTACACTATATATAGCCCATGCTTTCCCAAAACTCAGACATTATTTTCAAGCTCTTACCAGGTACTTTCTGGGACTGCACTGGAATTGATCTGTACCT
The DNA here is from genome assembly GCF_001444195.1 of Xiphophorus couchianus. Lineage (NCBI taxonomy): Eukaryota > Metazoa > Chordata > Actinopteri > Cyprinodontiformes > Poeciliidae > Xiphophorus > Xiphophorus couchianus. The sequence goes on along the minus strand of NC_040241.1, from coordinate 13,999,588 downwards.
TTAATGGGACTAGTAATTACTTTCTCTGTACCTAACAGGTAAATGTCCAAATCTTACAATGTACCTTCTAGTGCTAACCAGCAAGCTTCTCAAATTTTATTTCCGTATGTACTTTTCAAAACCTACAAAGTACTTTCCTAGCAGTTTCCTGAAGCATTCTTGTTACTTTCACCAAACCGGCTAGGCACTTTTAGAGATCTTATGAGGTACGTTTGTGAGCTTATCAGGTACTTTGCTAGAGATGATGGGACACCTGGAATTTACCAGGTGTTAACTGCTTTCCGAGATCTTAAAGGATACAGCCATTTACCATACCGATCTGATAACAGATTAACTCAAATTAAACCTACACATGATGATACATTTTCCTATAAATGTAACATTTGAGCATCTTAAACATAGTACCCAAGACTAGTGCTTCCAATATGTTCAATTAGTTGTGATAAACCTTCAAAGAACAAGGTGTTCTTACTACTTATTATTCATTTTTACACTGACTCTTTTTAAATGCACCATGTAAAATCCTTATGCTTTATTAAGATTTGGACATTTTAAGGTTTTTATAATAACATGAAATGTCATCCTATAATTTTAAGGTTAACATTAGCATTTGTTAATAATACAGAAATAATGTAAAAGCTGAAAAGGGTCAGCCAGTGAAGTAATGCACTCCTACTTTAATGCTCTTTAATCCAAGCAAGTATCAATATCACACAGGAGCAAATAAAATGTGTTCATGATCTGTCTAACTGCAGTCTTTTCCATTTTAATAGTCCCTCATGTGTTTCAAGTTTTACCTTCATTAACATATGCTGGAGGCAGCTCAACAACACCACTTCTAAATTAGTGGTCTTCACCTGCGTAGAGATTTGATTCTCCTAATTGGCCCCTCTGCTTGCCTGTTCAGTCACTAGGTTGTATGAGGATTGCCACAGCAAGGCCAGTACTGATCTTGATATAAGCAGATCAGATTTTTATCAGACGTCCTCGTGGTGGCCTTCCTATCATATTCAGATTTAACATCCACTGACATCAAACCTATATTTTAAAAAAAAGCAGGGTTTCATTTTTGATTTTATTTCTTTTTGGCCACACATGAAACATAAATGCTTTCATAAACAATCAAATAAGACTGGTGTCCTTGAGTATATTTCCCTTAAAGATATTTCCTACTACTGCTTTCATGGTAGATGGTGATGAAATTAAAATTACTGATGATGTTTGTCACCTTGTGGAGAATGGAAATTGTGTTTTCTTGGGCTGATTTGTATCTTACTGATAGGTTCATCTGTAAAAACAATTCGTAACCATACACTTATTTTGTACCTCTGCATTTCCATTTCGCACCAACTGACTTTCAATGTGTGAAATTTGTACATATAAGCACTAAGTGATTGCAAAGTTTGTAAGTACCTAATCTCGACCCTTCGTGGTGTGGTGTAAGTGTAGTCCCAGCGGTTTCCACCTGGCAACAATAGTAACTAAAGATGAGTCCTACATTTTCATGAACATAACCAACATGTAAAACAGTCTATATGTATTATTTGTCAGGGAAGCTTAAATAGTGAAATGCAATTTCATTTTACCCTTTCCAAATTTACCGTACCGAGATATTGTCCCATTGCAAATTGAATCTCATGGAACAGTCCCCCTCGCCCCCCGTTATCTGAGCTCACTGAGGTACACCGCGTCCATTGAACCTGCCAACATAAAATTGACCTTCATTAAATTTTGTTTTGCTCTCCTTTCATACGAAGATTAGGATCGTTTGTCACTTCTGTCTTTTTGATTGTATCCCGGCACTAGGAGGAAATGACAGCTGTCCCAAATTGCATTTTAGTGAAGGTCCAAATTGTGTGTCTGTGAGAAAGGCCTCTTTCATCCATTTAGAGGGGCCATTGCGAGCTGTCCACAAACCGCAGACTGTAATTAGATCATGACATACAAAACTGTTGGCAAAGCTAAACAGAGCAAAGATGGTGGTGTAAATATACAATGGTTGGATTAAAAGGGGAGTTAGGGCATTCTTTTATTTTCTTTTTTTTTTCTGTGGAAATGTTATGAAGTTTTATCCCTTGTGTGTCCTTAGACACTCTATGGGCTTACTGAGTTCATGGATTCATAAATAAAACTTGGAGCTAAATTAATTTGGGACCTCTAATTTCCAATCAGAGACAATGTGGAAGATGAATAAGGTGCACAAGGCATGATTGATGACCAAGACTTGAGGAACTTCAGGTGCATTTAAGAGGGAGGAGAAGATGGCTGAGCTAGTGTATGAGTCCATTTCTTAGTGCGCATGCATTGGTGTTGTTACGATAGGCATTTTCTCCTTAGAGCTCAGGTAAACAACGTCATTAGCAAACAGTTCCTGGAGTGTAACCACAGGGAAGATCCACATCCAGGAAATGGGTGTTAAACTTTGTCCTCTATGACCCAGAAATAGCATATACTTAGAAAAAATTGCCATTGACTTGCAGAGATATGGCCCCACTAGCAGCTGCATTTAGAATGCACAGCTGGAAATGTGCGTTTCCTGGTTTGTGTGGGGGTTGTCGGCGTGTGTATGTTAGCTTATCCAGCAGGGGTCCCAAACAAGACATCATGCATGCCCATTTTAGTCACCCCTGAAAACTCCGACTGATCCTCTTTGAACTATCTTCTCTACTTAAACTGACACATGGAAAAAGGGGAAGAATAGAGTTCCCATGTGTACACTGTCCATATTTGAGCTTTAAAAAGAGCAAATTTCCGCATGAACACAGCTGAGGTACAACTGATGAAATGATTTAAAACTATTTCTGTGCTTTTTTTTCTAATCTTACATCCTTTCTTCTGTGTCAGAAACGTCCTCCTCTGTCATGGTTTATATGGACACCATGACTTCAACAATGAGGACCACTACTCGACCCGTCACCGTCACCCTGACAACCACAACAACCAGGACTACCACTACCAGGATGCCCGCCACAATAACTGCAGTGGCTGTGTGGCCACACACAACAACCACCACGCCATCACCCGTGCAGACACTGGTGAACGCCTTAGAGCCAGAAGATGACGACGGAGCTCTGCCTTCCTCCAAGCTTCCGAACATCAGGGTGGAATATTGTAATCCCTTGGTGATGATGGACATCGCCTGGCCGAAGACCAGGCAGGGCACTGTCGTCAAGATGCCCTGTCCATCAGGAACCATAGGTAATGCTGGTTTGTTTTAATGCCAGATCTTTGACAATTACTGAGTAGGTGTTTGCTCTCCATTAACTCTTGTTAGCTTGTCATTTGTTAAAGACCGTGGAAGTGTGTAGCAGCCTTTTGCGTCATTGAAGAAGGTGCTGTGTTTGTCTTTCTTTGGAATGTGTTTGTTTCCTGAAGGAACACAAGCAGGCTTTATAGCAATATATTTCATGATTTCTTTTTTGGGGGGGGCAAGTAAGCTGCAACTAAAATGCAGGAGCCTTGTTTTTAAGTCCATGTAGAAACTGGAATTCACCCGAGCTTTGCAAGTTCTATTTTCTATAATAAAATCCTAAAATGAGTCGTGGTGTGGAGAGGGCAGCGATAACAAAACCACACATCTGCAAGATTTATGACTAATCCCAGACAAACTCAAACATATCTCTGTTGAAATCAGAAAAGCTCTGCTTAAAAAGTAAATAGTGTTTCTCTATTTCCTCTCTCAGAGAGGATGTCAATATTCTCCTTAGAAGAACCGGTCTGCTGTGAGTTGCTTGTGTGAGTTTTTGTTTATATTTACACTCCCTGCGCAGCCTACATTCGCTCTCTTCCTGTCTTCCCCCCACTGACTCTTTATTCCCGACTCAATGAAGCAGCGCTAAAGATAGCATAATGTTGAATTTGTATGAAAACTAGTTACTAAAACATCACACAGCTGTAGTTGTGCTCTGTGTTTCACTGCAGGATAGATGTGAATAATTATAGCTCATTAGTCTTGATCAGGCATTAGACCGTTGTGTCTGTGGATGTTTTCTGCCCGTCTTTGCATCAATACTAACAGAATAAAGTCAAGTGTAGTTTCAGATTAAATCAATGTTGACTGCTGCGCATTTAAAGACATTCTATCTAAAAGGTTAAAAACCTGAGAGCATTTATTTTTTTTAATGGTTTAGTTTAGACAAAAACACCAAGCCTGCTGTCAGCCAGGATTCTTCAATAAAGATTTTTGTTGCAAGAAAATCAATGAAACTGGGAAAAAAAACAAAAAAAAAACGATAATGAATGCTTTATACAGTCAAGACGGAAACACAGACAAACAGAAATGCTGGTCTAGGAGTACTTCCATAGGAAAGGAAAGCAAAATGAGTCATTGGCAGTAATAGCCCTTTCAGTGGCTCCTTCCATGCAGAAGACAATGCAAAACATGGGGACTCTCAGATACGGTGTACTGTCAATGGAAAGAAAATCAAAGCAACTATCTTGGTTTCTTTCAGAAAAAAGTAAACCTAAACCGAGACGCACTGGGAAAGGATAATACAAGGATAAAATAAAGATGCTACACTAACTGAACAGGCACAATGGCTCTTTTAGTTACTTTGTCCTGGTAAGACACTTAATATGGAATCCCTAGTTCTTTAATAGTGCACAAAATTAATAAACCAGTAGTGCCATCAATGATTATCGAGGACAAAAACCCCCCACCTCTAACCACAGAATCACTGAACAAAAAGCACTTTTTTAAGGTGAAAAAACAAAAAGATGACGGTCATTATTGCTTTTGTCCGAAGAACAGAAGCACTGGGCTAGGTGTGCTTTCTATCTGCAGTCAACCAAAAAAAGTACACAGAATTAATTGCAGCAATAGCTCAGACAGCAGCACAAGCACTGGGTCAGGGGTATTTCTATGAAGAAAACATAGAAAGTACATCAAATTGATGCAGAAATAGCTCTTTCAATGGTTTCATTCAAGAAAAAAGTTGGGCAACCCATAGAGTCACAGGGCCAAAGCACCAAAAAGTTGTTTTGGTTTTTTTTGGACAGTATATGGTTTTTTTGTCTCTTGAATTCTTCTTAAGTGCAGAAACAGCTGTCAGTAAATCTATCTATACAGAAAAAACAGCTAAAAAACAGTCGTTGGGCCAGGGTGAAGGGTACTGTCTGGTGAAGGGCCTGCTAGTATTTCTATGTATAAAAAGCAGAGAGAACACAAACGGTGATGGCAGCAACAGCTCAATTTATTTTACATAACAGAAAGTAGTTTTTATTTAGTATTTAGTTACCTCCTTTTGTAATTTTAACTCTGATAGAGGGACGAATGAACCATTTGCTTTGCATCTGGTAATCAGTAAACCTTAGTGCTTGCATATACTCTTTAGGTGAGGTCTAACTACACCTGCACAATGAAAAAAAAAAGTTATTTCTCTGGTATGCTCAAGTTCAGTTTGGGGCCCAATCTGTTCATCAATCAGTGCACCAACAGAGTCACGCACATATACATGTCGTCTTCATTAACGGGACAACGTCAGCGCTCATCGAGACCTCGCTAACAGCCAACACATGGTGCAGATAAGAGGAACCGCTACCCCACCTCCCCCTCTCAGAGCTCCCTTCAAAGCCGTCGCACTTCAGACAACACTGTCAAGCAGAACACGGCCGCGTGAGCTTCCTCTGCCACTCTTTGAAAGTTTTGCGAGCTCCCCTTCCATCTACGTCTTTTCGTTCCCTGTCACTCCTGTCTCTCCCCTCTGACCCTCCCCTGACTCCCCACCCACCATCCCCCTTCTCTTTCATGCTCCTTCATTCTGTCTCTCAGTGTAGGGGGGAGATGCACAGTCACTTATCTTATAAACCCATCAAACACAAGGCTGTCTAAGGTGGACCGGAGAGGGAAATTATATGTCAATCAAAATTTATATCTGTTAATGCAGGTTGTGTCAACCTGCAACAACACCCTCTGTATACAAGAAAGAGTAATTTAATGTCAGCATGCAACTTCGCTGATGTAAGCGGTGAAGGTGCATTCTTAGATTTTTAAGGTGAAGAAGCAAATTGGGTTTAAATTCATTGCAAAACAATCCCAATTCACATGATTTGTTGAACCTGTACCTGTAATAACATATTTGGTTTACATTTAAACCAATAAAAATATTATATTGTAGATGTCAATAGGTGTAGCAAGATTAGAAAGGCTTAACGTATAACCATGCAGATTAATAATACTCAGTATCTGTAAGTGGATTTGCAGTGCTCATCTATCAGCAGAGAGTTTCCTCCAACCTGTTAAATTGACCTTTCCTCGGGATTTCAGCCTTAATTGGCACCTATTTTGTTGTATCTGCTTTCTTATGCAAGACTTAAACAGCCACAGGAGCAGACACTTTCTGACTTTTAATGATTAAATACTGAGTGTGTCTGGATGAGTCCGGCAGCCAGCCACCACCGAAGCAGATTCCTTTTAGCCAGTTTACGATAAAACCATCCAATTACAGTTTTGCAAATTCCATTAATTGGATCACTTAGAAATTTTGTCTCTTTGGACAAGTTTCGCAAATAAGAAAAAGGGCTTGACATACAGAAGACTCGGGCAATAGACAAGAAACTGTAAAGTATTATGTGGTGTGTCAGTCTATAATGGGAAAATGGTCGAGGAAAATTCTGATAGGCTTGCGTCAGACGAGATTGGTTAGAATGACGGACAAAACACACAGAACAAAAGATGTTTCTCTGAGTCTTTATAACCACTTAACTGGTGACTTTCTTCTGTCTAAAGGCGTGGCTTCATTCATGTGCTTGGGACCAGAAGGATACTGGGACCTCCAGGGGCCTGACTTCAGCAACTGTACCTCTCCTTGGGTCAACATCATCAATCAAAAGGTAAAAACCACAACTTTCACTTTGCACCATTTTAAAAACATTTGGAATGGTGTTTAATTTTCTTTCATTATCTTTGTATACGTTTAGAAACGATTTTCCGAATCCAACATGTATTATTAAATTTGCTAAAAGAAAAAAAAAACAGCACCACCTTCATATACAATAAGCAGAATGCTTTTTATATTACCTATGTATAGGACTAGGTTAATGCTATTTAAGTTTAAGTTAATGCTATAGAACTCAAGTCAAGGCAAGTTATTATTTTAGCACAAAGTATACACAAAGTGTTTTAAAGTGCTGAAGTCACATTAATGACAAGAAATTGATTCAATTTTAAAGACATGACAACAATAAACTCATAAAATACGATTTGACTTTAATAGGAAGACTTTAGAAATCTATTGTTTTTAATCCTGACTTAAAGGAGCCAGGAACAGGGTCCACACATCTCTTGCTTTAAGGGACTTGGTTTAAAAATCTGCAGAGCAGAAAAACTAAATGCTGTTTTCACTTGTTGGGTTGTGACCCTAGATATACTGAGTGACCCCTGTTGGATCTGGCTCATACTGACTAACAATACTTTGAAACATTTATTGGCCCAACACTATTCAGAACCTTGTGAAAGATTTTAAAATTGGTCCTTTCACACACAAGGAGCTAGAGCAGTGATGCAGGGCTGGCGTAATGTGATCAATTTGGCAACAGCCTTTTGAATGAGCTACTGCTGCCTTATTATTTTGCTGAGAACTGTAAAGACACCATTAAAATAATCTATTTCACTGAACATAAAAGCATGACTTATTTGTCTTGTTCTATTTACCCTTTATTTTGGCAATGTTTTAGCATAGTGGTAGGCTTATTTAGGAGTAGGAATTAGAAGAAACAATTCTTCCAGAACAGGAACATTTAGTTTTTATTACTTAGAAACTGTGGAGTACTCATTACTTTTACAAATTTAGAGCATGCTTAGAAAGTCCAGAGAATACCTACTAACAAGCACCCAGAAGTCCAGAGGATGCTTACTTATTTACACTTATTTAGCAACCCAGAACAGGAATGAGAACTTGGAACCCAGAAAAACTACCTTAGAAAAACTACTTTTTAGACTCGTATTCTTGCAACCCAGAAAAGAAATTAGACCAGAGGACATTTACTTATACTTATCTACTAACCCTGAATAGGAGTATCTTGTTTATTTACTTTGGATAAACATTATTAGCTTTTTCTTCTTTTGCTCTTTCTTTCGGTTTGTTATTTTGTTTGTATTTCCTCTTAAATCCTGTAAAGCGCTTTGTATTGCCTTGTTGCTGAAAATGTGCTATATATATATATATTTTTTTTTTGCTTTTGCTATACTTTATGTGGCTTTTGACATATCACATAAAGTGTTCCACCCAGAGATATTATTGATACACAAGAACAGCGTACATGTGAGTGAGCATGATTTGTCTGCTCACATTTATTAAAAACCTAATAACCACAACAAAGTCCAGCAACATAGTCCACTTTTATGTAATGTTGAACATTTACCATTTGTAGCACAAACATTTGGGTTAAAGCCTACTGCTGTTCTTAACATGTGTAGCTTATTCCTCTTTTATTCTATTTGCGGTACATTGCTTAATAAAATAAACCTTATGTTGTCGGAAAAAAGACTTGAACATTTCAATTAGTTATTGTCAGAAAAACAGGAAAGCCTGGATGTTTCAGTAGTGTTAATTTGAGTCTGGACAGGATAATTCAGAAATGTTTAAGAACCTTAGAAAGGTTGAGAGAGACTTTATCCTTTCACCCTTCTGTCAGTACTGCTGCAGCGGCTTTCAGGACAGATATTTCTGTCGCACTCAGTCAACTCTGCTCTATGTTGGTTTCGTTCTTTGCCTGCTCATAATTGGTCAATTAATGTAATTGATTAGCCAGGCGGTTTACTCCATAGAAAGCTGATACCTCTGTGTGCATGCACATATGTTTAGATTGGAGTGAAACCCAATCCAACAAGCCAGCATAGTGTAATGGACTCCAGTGGGTAAGGCTCTATCCACGCTGCCGTCTCCTCTACAACATGATACAGCGGTTATAGCTCTCCATATTGCTCGAGCACAAATGACTTGCATCTTCTGCTCTGCAGGCTATTATGCAAAGCCTCATTTCCACCTTCCTACACTTCAGTCTGTAATCAAATCAAGAATAAAAGATGGGAAGGGGACGGCAAGTGAGGATCCATGTTTCAGGTTATGAATTGCAAGCAATGGTAAAAATATTCCACCTGAAACGTGCTGCACCCTGAGGCATGCATGTCATACCACTTATGTTTTACTCTATGGCAGGAACTTAGCCCATTAAGCCAACAGCAGTCTGTTGATAGGAATGGAGAATGTCTATAGTGAAGAAAACTAGTGGTAGAAGAAATAATCAGCTGCACTTGTGTATGGTGCATTCCATTTGTTGACAGCAATAAAACTGGAACACAAATAAACAAACGCAGCAGAGTTGGTTTGCTTTTCTAGCCCTGCTCAACAGAAATAGTGAGACTACTTTTGTATTATTCAAATCTACAACAAAGTTAAGTTGAGAAAGTAATATATGTATTTTTAGGATAACAAAAAAGCTATAAATTTTTTATATAATTCAAAGGATATGACAGTTGAGCGGTGCGCCTGTCTTGGTGGAGGAAGAAAGTCTCTAATGAAGATCAACCCGTCAGGGATTTAGAATGCCCATCTGCCACTTCGTTATTTTATATCCATAGCCATTGTCCTGTGAGTATCACAGCTCATTACCAGATGGTTTGGTAGACGAAATGAGAAAGGACGATGCAGAGGGTAAAAAGGAAACGAAATGACACCAGACAAGCAGAAAGGGAGGGAGAGTAAGAGACACAAAAGAGGAAGCAGAGATATTTACCCAGCATCCTCAGCTCTTCTCATTAGGAGATGAGCGCAGGGAAGCCGAGGACGGAAACATCTTCCAAAGACATGTTCGCCTGCACACACACCTCTGTGAGGACCAATTTAAGAAGCCTAATTACTTCCCTAATAAACTCACAGGCAGAGATAGCAGGTAATGCTACAAAAAAAAAAATCAGCATGATCCAGTTTTTACTCACGTCTTAGTTTTCTGCATCTCTTATCATCGTACGTTGTTCGTGAATTACACCATGGGAAAAAAAGCACAGCACCCTCTTGGCTAGGATGTGTAGAAAAGCTACACACTCTTGAAAATTTTTTTTATTAGTCTGCTCGTTTAAGTTGATCAGTCTCCAGGAACTTTTAATTAGTATTTCCTTACTTTTTGTTTTCATGGAGTGTGGATTCCTTTAGTTGCTTTTTAGAATGAGAAAGAAAGACAAGCATGGTGTTCAAATGTGGCAGATTTGTGATGGTATTTGTAAATCAAAAAATGTCTGAGAGAATAGCCACTCAACTAAATTTGTCCACATCAATAATTGTGACAAGCAAGCCTGTAGGATAACGCAAAGGTATCTTCCATCAAACCCACTGAATAAAAAGAAAAGAGAATCTCTTGAGATTTTTACATTTATTTGAGATGCCAATAAACATGGAGAGTACCAAAACAATTCATTTGTAACAGGTCAAGCTTGTTGTTAAGATCAAGCTTAAAATGAACCCAATTAACACATTGCCAATGTTATGAATTAACCCCGGATTTACCATCACACAAGTTATTTTGTTAAGCCTGTAGAGATAAACACTGCTGAAGTTACCTTTTCCAATAAGATATACTGCAGCAGATATGAAAGTCAATGAAATGTCTGCTTTGAGCACAGACTGTGTATTACTAAGCAGACAAATCAAATTCAAGGCAACTTTATTCATGTATCACCTTTCAGCCAAAGACAATTCAAAGTGCTTGTACAAGAAAGTTAAAAACAACATGCAACAAGAAGAGAGTAATAAAAAATCAAGCAGATAAAAAATAGACAAAGTAAACATTAAAATTTTAAATATAGTGAATGAATAGAATTTAAAAAATTATTTATAGGCAACTTCAAATAAGAGGTTTTTAACCTTGTTTTAAATAAACAGGGGGAGTCTTACAATGAGCAGGACGCTTATTCCAGAGTGTTGGAGCATAAAAACTAAATGCTGCTTCACCATGTTTAGTTCTGACTCGGAATAGTTAGTAGGTTTGATTCTGATGATCTTAAAGGTCTGAGTGGTATATAGGGTTGAAGATCAGAAAAGTAGTCTGGGTTTCTATTATGAAGTGCTTTGTAAACTATTAAGTAGATTTTAAATTCTGTTCTTTGAGTAATGGGCAGCCAGTGCAGGGATCTTAGAACTGGACTGATATGCTGATCTCTTTTTGTTTTAGTTAGGACTCTTGCAGCAGCATTCTAGAGAAGCTGGAGCTGTCTTATTGCTTTTTTTGATAATCCAGTAAAAATGCCATTGCAGTAATCGAGTCTACTAAAAACAAAGGCATGAACTAATTTTTCAGAGTCTTGTGGGGACATAAGTCGCCTAATTTTAGCGATATTTTTTAGATGATCGTATGATGTTTTTATGATATATTTGATGTGGTTATTAAAGTTCAGATCAGGATCCATGTTCACCCCAGATTCTTGACTTTGTCAGAGCATTTTAATCCAACAGACTGAAGGTGGGTGATTATTTTTAATATATCCTCTGTTGGTCCAAACATTAATGAACCCAAAAGGGTTTGTGAACTCTCATTCTAAAGCCTTAGCTTCAATGTTCAGAGATGTTGTTATCAATGTTTTTGAGCTGGAAGAAAACTTAAGGATAATTGGATAAAAGTGTACCACTGGAGAGTTGGCTTGTTTTTAAACAAATTAAAAATTTAGGAACAAAACAGAGCAAATACAATTGCTAATAGAGTAATGGCTCGCATCTAATAAAAGAAGCATTTATACTTTGAAGCAGTTCTGCCTTAAACAAAAAAATAAAAAACATAGCTTTGTCTTTTTGTCTATAGACTCTACCATTTAGATTTTCATTTTTATTTTTTACATTAGCAAGGCAGTATGCAGAGTTTTTGTATTATTCTCTACACCAGGACATACTATCCCTTCATTTCAGTGTAAATAGCATTAATCAAGTCTATCTAGTTTATATAGAACATTTCTGTTGGAAATATTTGGCATGATGAGACCCAGAGCTGCACTGTTCAGGGATTTCCTGTAGTTTTGTTTTAAGCTGTATTTTTGTTTTTCTGATGTAGTGTAGAAGCATTATCCATTTCATTTGGTAATAAATCACATCCAAATAGAAAAAATACAGGGACATTTAATTATTCTGTGGACCTGATTCTGCATTCATTGGGAAGTGAAATTGAACATTTTACTTCAACCTCAAACAGTAAAACAAATATTTGTCATTCTTACATAATTTTATACATTTCATATTATACATATTCCACTTTATCACATTTTGTTGCACCTCACTAACTTCAATTTTTGTGTGTGTGTGTTGTAGTTGTCTGTTAAAATTAATAAACATTGGTGAGATTTTTCTTCCTTCTCTGGTTACTACAAATTACATAATTCCTTGCTTGAAATTTCCCTGTACAGAGGCATCACTGTGCTACTCTATGCTCCATGCAACTCCATTGAGCTTATTTAAATATTTATTTAAACTAGAAAAATTTACATATACTTTTCAAATATGTCTAGGAAACCAACAACATATTTTGAAATAAATAAATATTGAAATATATAAATAATATGTTTGTACACATATAATATAAAATGTTATATTATTCTAATATTCAAGTTTTTATATAATAATAACAACAATAATAATAATAATCATTATTATTATTATTATTATTATTGTTGTTATTATTATTATTATATAATATGGCGTGACATAGTATATACATTAAAAATAAAACACTCCAAAGGCTATTTGTTCTGCATTAGTTTCATAAAAGTATAATGCTGTCTGGGGAAATTCCCTCAATAGTTTCATAATTGCGTGCAGATATAATATTTTGCCCCAGTGTACACTCAACTGCGTGAGACAATACACATCTCTGTGTGCACACATTAATTGTCTGCAATATTACAGCAGTTGGGGAAAAATTGCAGGTCAAACAGTATTTATTTTATGGGGTAGATACTTGTAGATCCCAATTTATCATGTATTCCCTTGTAGCCAGTGAGCAGGTCATGAATATTAACAGGATACCTCACATTTCTTTTCAAGGAATAATGTGTGTTAGTCTCTTCGTTTACAGTACTTTTTTCCCCCCCTTTCTCTTTTTCAGATAAAAGCCGGAGAGACGGCAGCTGTGATTGCCAGAGAGCTGGCAGAGCAAACCAAGAGCAACCTTCAGGCAGGCGACATCACCTTTACGGTGAGGGCTATGATTCAGCTTGTGGATCTGCTCGACGTCCAGCTGCGGAACCTAACGCCGGGTGGAAAAGACAGTGCAGCTCGAAGCCTCAACAAGGTACCGAACCTTTTTTCTTCTTTTTTTCTGGCTCCCCTAAATTCACTTTTCTTTTGCTTTTAAATATATCCTGACAATTTAGCAGGCTGGATAAACATAACCCGCAGGAAACCATGACCTATTGCACTTATTGTCATGACTGTTCAGATCAACATATTTCAGAGGTTAGAATAAAAATAAAACAATTTCAGAGAATTTACACCACTTGTATTCGTAGGTAAATTTAATGGAATTTGACCTACTTACCATGACTTAATCAAAGAATACCAGTTATTAGTTTTTATTTATGGTGCAAGTACCAGAAAACTATTTGACACATTTATTTTATCTTTTGAAATTCTGTTGTAATTTCAAGTTCATGTCTTATTCTGCCTTGATCAGAAATGGCGTTCAGCCATAATAAGACATAGTGTCTTTAAAAAGTGCTTATAAAGTCAAAATTCTGGCTGTTTTCTACTGGAAACCCAAAAAGGCATGGAGTGACATCTAAAAAAGTGCCACCCATCACTATTAACAGGATTTAATAATGAGAAAACCCAGCCCAGTTTGAAAGTTTAAACCTAATAAGCCTCACACTGTGACAGAACTTACACTTTATCTATCAAATGACTCCAAATAGCAGTGTGAAAGCTCAAATCCCCTCAGTTCGCAATATTAACTTTAAAAAAATGAGAATTTTTCATTTCAAATATATAATAAATAAAACCATTCAGGCACAAACCATGCTACGTTTCAGCTCTCATGGTTCTATTATTTTTTTAGATTTGACCTAAAGTTTTTGCACTGTAATAGTTTCTTTTAGGGTTATGTTTCTGTTTGGCTTACATGATGGATTTCCCCAGAAAATGCAGTTTTCTTTTTTTCATCCAAATTTCTAAAAGGTTTATGAGAAGGAAGTGTGTTTATGTGAAAATTTAAAGGCGTTAGTAATACACTGCTCAAAAAAATAAAGGGAACACTTAAACAGGTGTTTAACACTTAAAGTGTTCCCTTTATTTTTTTGAGCAGTATACATTAGTATTTTAGTAGTATTATTTTCTAAAATTTTAGGAGACATATTTAATATGTGTCGAAAGCACTACAACCCAACCCATTAAATTTTCCAAGTAGTGCCAAAACATTTATTGTGCTTGATCTAAAAAATAGAGGTAAACAGTAAAGCGAATAAATAATATTCCTGTTAAGCAGTAAACATCAGTAAAAGTGTAATTCAGTAATTTGCTAGACCACCTGCTTTCTCATAGGTTTCTTTTTATGTTTTCAGGGCATTTTTATTTATTTCCTTGCTGCAACAGACACAGATGTCCCCATTGAGATTTTAGTGCCAGATTTCTCCAATAGAGAGGGATGGCTGTAAAGCAAGATGAGTAAATTCATATTGAGGATCAAGAGGAGTTTTTAACACCACTTCAAAAAAGTTTCCCATAAAATAAAACATTTAGGTAGAGGTGCCAGTTTGGAGATTGTTTTTTGTCTTCGTTTTTCCTATAAAGTAGAGGATAAAAGCAGCCGTATTCAGTGGAATAATGTGAAAAGGCTTTTACAGACAAGAAAATGTATTTAAGAGGTCAGAGGGAACCCAGTGATAAATTATTCTCAACCCACAGATATGCCGTCAATGCTTGCAGCACAGTGGTTCTATGGAGAAAAATGACCCTTTAGCCTTTTCTTGTGTTGAAGTTCCATCGCCATTCAAAGCTCTCCTCTAGAAATCTTTTTCATTGCTCTGGCAGTGGTTGATGCTTTCCTCTCAAGTTCAATCATTTTGACACAATCTGCAGTGAGCTAAACGAATTAAAGATCTCTTTTTTCCCTTTGGGCAGCAAAGCACAACACACTGCCAGCTGACAATGAAAGGATTGGATTGGCAAACGCCAAGATCAGTGTCGTTTTTGTGATCAAAGGGTAACTGGCTAACAGAAGGAACGGGACTTTTTCCAGAGGAGTGGGCCACGATGTTGGCTCCTTTATAAGAAAGTGGTTGACTTTGCTGTTAATCTGATTAGGATTTAGCACGGTACCAGACCCAAGCTCTTAAAGCCAAACAGTGGCTCTGGTTTCTGTATCAGGACTCGATTAGAATCGTTCATTCCTTGTGCAGCCCTGACTTCCAGTGTTGGAGTCTTTGTTAGATGTAATTTCTCAGGTATTCTAAATTTCTCTGAGCGTTATCTCTGCTTCAGTGCTGGACAAAGTTTAGACGTTAACCAGTTCTCTGTTGCTCTCCCAGGAAATGAAATAAATGGAACCAAAATCAGGTTTATGAGCGCCTGGGAGCATTTCCCCACTTGCACTCTCTCTCATTTCTGGGCTAATTAACACATGCGTTTACACTGTTTTGCGAAGATGGTGTGTAATTAAACCACAGTTGCTTCGCAGCATTACTTTTCACTTTGTAATGTCGTAAATTCACATTTGTTCAAAAACAAATTTCAGTCCCCCCACTCCTAATTCATCTATTTTTAGGAAACCATTGTGGCAAATTGGAAGCATCTTTAGTAAGGGCCTCCTTCGCCATGTATGGCAAATTGGAAAAGTATGAAGTAATGTTTTGTGAGAGTTGTAATTGTTCATCCAGCTCTTTAGACGATACAGGTTTTTATTGGGGTTAAGAAACATCCCCTCACATTTGAGAGATCACAAATTGTGTTTTAAATAATCTGTGAACAGCATAGAAAATTATAGTCCAGGTTTGACTAGTTCCGTTTTTATTCTTGACTAACTCCAAGTGGCCAAAACCCATTGAAAATCCTCTTTTTTTTGTTTCCAAACAGATTTGAAAGAACCTCAACTTAATTCACTCTTAAAGATAATGAGCCTATGTATAGATCATAAACTGGAGATAATCTCTCAGTGTTTGACAGTCATTACCTCTGGATTACTAGTGATTAATGAAGTCCATTTTATAGCATCAACATGTGTTCTTGTATTTCCAGACAAACAAAATATTTCATAGATCACAAACTCTATATTAAAGAGTGCGTCTATGTAGTTCAAGTTTACCCAGAACTAGCATAGCTCAATAACATAGGGGTATTTAATGCCCTTTAGGATTGAACCATACGCAAACATTATGTTTGTATTAAAATTCATTAAATACAGTAATAATAAAGTCAATATCCAAAATGTAATTTTTATTTACATAAAACTATCAATACTTGTCGGGAGACTCTTTTTTTGTTTCTTCGTTTTAATAGGAGCGCTCACAAAGTGATGGATTTAATTTCCTTGATAGGTATTAAACCGGAATGGACCTCCATTGTGTAGCTTATACTGACATGTGTTCATAAGACTTCTGTAGATCACAAAACCTTTCAGTGCAACATCAAATCATCAACTGCAAAGAAGCCTTTATAGACCTCTGTGGTAAAACTGCAGAGCGGCATAGATCAGGGGTGAAGGAGCATGATCATTCTGAACCTTTGAGTGCTCCCAGGAGCAAAATGACCTCAGTGATTGCAAAACGGAGAGAGAGTGAAAACATTAGCTCTCCTTCTCAGGTTGGCTGTCTAATAAAACTAGGGCAAACAGGGATTTTATCAGTAAGCACTCTAACAGAGCTCCAGATTGTCTTCCGAGATGTGAGAACATGCCACGAAGATCACAGCAGCAGTTCATCAATCAGAAAGCAGACACATGAGAGCCAATCTCCACTTTCTCAAGTGGTGTTTAAAAGACTCTTAGAACACGAGGGAAATGATCATTAGATCCCAGGAGACGAAAATAATTATTTGCTAGGTCTTAACATCTGTCTCCGAGTTAACGGATGCAAACTGTCACTGTGCGACTGGTCTAAAACCAAATCACTTAAAACACATCTGGGTGTAAGAACAAGGATTCCCTGTTACAGGATTTAGGATTGAAGTTTTTGATCATAGACAGACATAATTCTATCTGCGGTATGAAAAAAAGATTTATCTAAAGATATCCATTTCTTTTCTGAAAAAGACATAAAAAACACATTAAATTTCTGGATAACATTTTATTCACATCTCAATAAATTAAGATTGTCAGTGAAAAAAGGAATTTATTTCAGTAATAAATTCAAAACGTGAAACTTGGACATTAATGCATACTGAATAGTTCTCAAGTGACTCGGTACACTGTTTTTTATGCAGTCCATCTAAGTCTAACGGTGAAAGCACAAGTGCAAAATATCTTAAGCGTAATTTTGTTGAGTTGTTGATTTTTTGCTAACTTTTCTTTGCATTTCAATTACAGCTGCAGAAGAGAGAGCGATCATGTCGATTTTATGTCCAGGTACTTGGATGTAATTTTCCTCGTCCATCTGTCATCACTCTGTTGATATTGTCATAGTTTTCACCGCATGTTTTGAAAATTGGCCTTTTTGAAGGGACATGAGTTATTAGCAAAAAAAAATACGAGAAGCCAAAAGTAACAGCATCAAAGTGAGTGAATTCTGAATCAAAGGGCCAAATTTCATTGTGACACATTTCACCCTGTTTATTTCACACTGTTGGCCCCCTTCGCTGCAAATGCATGTCATAATAGCCTGTTTCTTAACCTCGAGCATGTAACCTATCCCTTCATCTGCAAGAAATGACCTAAATACAGTTACCTCCTCTTTAATAAGTCAACGAAAGCCTTCACCTGCTATGATTCTCCCTGCTGCATAATACATACTTGTCCCAGTTTAAAAAGAGAGGGAGTTAACTTCCCTTTCTTAGCGTTTTCTTCAGACTACTTTGTGATTTTGTAATCCCAGGGGTGACATTTACGCTGTCATCAAAATCATTTATGCCCTGACGAGAAAACAGGAGAAGTTGACATCCTCTGTCTTCCATACGGTTGGCTCAAATTACGGCTCACACACCAGCCAGATGTTGTTTTTATGTGCATCCTCTATGCCGCTTGTTTTAGCTAACGTGCTTTCAGCTCCTCCGAGGCACGTTGGAGGACAATTTGTTTTCAGTCTTTGAGCAACTGTGCACATGAGATAGGTGTCATGTATGCTGCTGTGTGCACTTAGGCAGGCTATGCATTATGTTGCATTTTAGTGTCTTAAGGAACTTAAGAAACTAAGATCAATATTTGTGGTATTCAAGACTTTTCTCATTGTCAGCTAATGTGACTAAAAGATATGTATTAATATGTGCACATTACACCAAGGTTTAGCTAGACAAACCTTTATTTCTGATGAAAACAACTGAAAATGTGTGTTTATTTCTTCACTTATTTTCTTAGAATTTGCTGGTACACCAGTATTTGACTTTTAGGCTTAATATTTAAGTTAAAATGCTAAAAAGCAATTTTTTTTAATTCTATTTATTTACAAGAATATTGTATTAAATTGAAGAAGCTAAAAACTATAATTTGAGGCAAAAAAAACCAAACTTCCAGCTGTTTTATTTGGACAATAAGTAAATGTTTTGTTGATGTCAGGAAAATGAGCTGCTTTAAAACCTCCTAATTATTAAGTCACAACCTGATGGCACTGTCCTGTTACCTAGCAACCCCAACTGGGCCCAGTCTCTCACCAACCCAAGTGGAGCTCTGCTCACTTCATCATTCGAAGACGAGCACATTTGGTCAGCTGGCTTTACTGCTGTATGTGCTGTACAGGGTCTACTGGAAAAGACAAGTGTTTTGTTGTTGCAATGAACAACATGTGTTCATGCAAGAGCAGAACTAAGTGGCTTCATTTTATTCTTAAGCTGTGATTTATCAGCATTTTTTATGCACATTTTATACTATCACAATAGAAAAGGTTGATGGAAACGGCAAAATCTGTTGCACTGCTACAGATTAGACATGACTGACCATTCAGAAATCACCATTACGTTGTTTAAGCTGCAGAGAGGAAGGATTTCCTATAGTTTGCTACTAAGAAAACTCTCAAATGTAGCAACAGTTTCATGCATGGGGCCATGCATCATGGGAACATGTACCCCATGATGCATAGCACCTCAGAGCCTGGAGCTGATGCCATGTGGACCTGTAGCTTTTCTCACCTCAATCTCTAATAGCTCATTCCTAACCTGAAGTGTTTAAAGGAACAAAATGGTGGTCGTGGTGAAGGAGGGACCTGTTGATTGGAGTCAGATTAGCCCAAAAGATCGTCACTTCTGTCAAACTTCATTATTGGTGTAGATCTTGATTTAATATTAGCAGTCGTTACCCATAAGTTCAATCAAATTAGTTGCTGCCAGTGTCCAATGGATGGCTAAGCAGTGAAAAAATAAAGCTATTCTTTTGCATACATATAAATAATTTGATTCTCAACTTTATTGTGTTATACAGTAATTGCAAATTAAAGATGTTTCTCTGTGTTCTAGGGTTTTAGTGGAAAATAGAAAATGCTAATCCCTCTCTATTCATGCAGGACTTTAGTTTTGCTATTAGCTTATCAGCATAGGCTGGAAAAAAACAACAGAAATCCCTCAAAAACTACTTTCTTCACATTAGTTTCTTTTCTTGGTACATTTCAGCTTTTGCAAAAATAAGTACTTAAAGGATTTATTCAACATTAATATAGATGACTGCACACACAGCTTAGCTATAGCTTAGCTGGCTTGTCAAATTCAAACAACAATGAAGTGATTTTTGTTTGACAAATCGACACAATGGAGCAACATCTGTTGCCAGACGTAAACACAGGCATTGACTGCACATACTGGAGGCCTGTTGAGGGGGAGACTTTTATTGATTAGGGAAATTGGGCAATGTTTTCTTCAACAGGACCCTTGTGTTGTCATAAGTGGGATAAGCAAAGGAATACAAAGCAAATGAGAGATGCACCTGCCTCCGCTCAGAGGACACACGTGCTGCTGAAAACAGACTGTTACAGCGCTGCTGGGAATACTGTAGGAGTTCCAGGTGTTGTTGTTAAGGAGGGACATGTCCTAAAATAAAATACATGGCTTGATGAATAAATCAGA
Source organism: Xiphophorus couchianus (assembly GCF_001444195.1). Classification (NCBI taxonomy): domain Eukaryota; kingdom Metazoa; phylum Chordata; class Actinopteri; order Cyprinodontiformes; family Poeciliidae; genus Xiphophorus; species Xiphophorus couchianus. The sequence continues at coordinate 13,979,420 of NC_040241.1, read as the reverse complement.
TAAAGAGAGATTATTTTTTCTTGATTGAGGACAAAAACAAATGACACTTGAGATTTTAAATTTATGCACGTGAGCGCAGAATTTTGATACACAGCTCAACCTCAGTTTAACTTGTGCAGATGAAATGTTGATTCTAGCTCTTCCGAATCCCTCTAAATAGCCACATCTGCTGCACATCACAGCCAATTTGATTCCACTGAAGGGATTTGGCCTTGACATGGCAACAAAGTGCATAATGATCCACTCTCTTATGTTTTGTGTTCCCCCTGCAGGAATGTTCCTCTGTTGTGGCCTTTGATTTTGAACAAACACAATAAAAATGGCGCCCTGCCTCCCTTCACATTTTAGTCACTTTAATGGCAGTTTGTTTAAAGGTAGCAACATTATGGCTGTCCAATTATTGTGATTACATCTATTCTTGTTGTCCCTCAATCACACACAATAGCATGTTTGTTTTGGGGGCTGGTTTTAGGAGGAAATATGAACTGTGCAATTTGCAGTACATTTTATGTAACAATAAAAATGTATCATCTTTTGCCTCAGTAGGACCCAAGTAAGTGTGAATATTTAAGACACAGGGAGGACACTAAGCCCTGACCCCCATAAAAACAACTCCTTTTGCTCAAAAAGAAGGCCAAAGGGAGTGTTGGATGACCTCAAAGCAGCCGAAACCAAGGGAGGTTTCTCGTTCAGGAATTTAACAAGAGGATAAAAGTCCCCTTTTCTTGAAAGATGAAGATAAACTCATCCTTATAAACACAGAACTCCTCATTTGGATTGCAATCCAGAGATAGGAAGAGCGCTCGTATTGATCTGTGCTGCTCACAATGGAGGTGGCTCGGCTGGCCAGTCAAGCGTAAAAGCTGATAATAGTTTTTAGAGAACACCCTTGATTTTCCTTGAAATTTAAGCAGTTCAGTGGAGAATCTTACATGGTTCAAAGAACATGTAAACTTGCCATCCTTGAGTGCGTACGTCTGAATCTGACCACTCTACCATTCTGATTTCCCTACTGCAGTGGCAGAAACAATGGACAACATAAAACAGATACTGCTAAAGATCATCACGAGGCATCCTTTATTGCCTGTCCTCCACTTTCACAGTTTCGGCAAAACAAGCACTGTCCTTAAATGATACTTTGATCTAGTCTTATTTGATACAAGCTAAAAGCTGCAGGAAGCAAACAGAGAAAATCATCAGGTGTCTAAACCTATACATGTTTTTCTAACATCTAACAGCAAAAGTAAATTTTAATTATGAAACAAATATATTTGGCTTCTAAACTCTTATCATACAAGTTAAAGGAAAACAGGCAACAGTATATTGTGGAATTTACCAATAGATCTCAACTGCAAATCTGCAGATTGGCAACAAAACTGCAGTTTAAATCCCTTATGCAGTTCTAGCTCGAATGCTTGGGAATAATGGGTGTCTTTAGGCACTTTCTGAAACTACAAAAAGAAACAAAAAAGATTGTTTGTAAAAGCGCACACAGGGTCAGTCTGACCTCCTCCTTGGACTGTGGGAGGGTAGACTTATCATTGAGAAACGACTTGCTGCACCCTTGATGGTTGTGATGGGGACTCCAGTTCTTCTGCCTCTGGGTCTGACTCAGCGTCAAAGATGGTTGCACAATTGTTTATCTTTTTGCATCAATTTTCAACTGCATAAAGAGTAAACACTGAATTGGAGGGCACAGCTTGCTGCTGCTTATTGCATTATAGTGACATAACTCTAAAACATCTCATTCTAGAAAAAGTTCAAACTGGCAGAAGTGACGAAGTAAAATCTCATCAACTGAGGACGATTGCAAAAAATGTAATGAACATGATTTGTGTAGCTTACAGACCTATCCGAACTTCTTCCAGTAAGTATAATAATTCTCTTTTAGAAATGCTGTAAATTTTTTTCTTTCCTCTCCAGTTAAGAAAAAAGCTCTAAGTCTTCTCAACTATGAGCATGTCACTGAACAGGAAATACATATAAGGTAACTCTTCGAGGCATTTTCTGGTAAACATTGAACTTTAGATGTTAAGAGACCCTGTAGAATATTCTTTTTGGTTTGGAGGCATAACATTTATGAGGTACAGTGAGAAAAGCAATTGAATATCCAATTTCATTTCATGGTAAGTTTGCCTCTTTTTCCTCGTTTTGTAGCTCCTTCTGTCCTTTTTCTAATATTCTTTGAGACAACTAAGGAACCCAACTTTTTGTGATATTTTGGGGATTTCACAAATAGACGTTGCAAATTATATCTGCTTTTAAAGAGTCTGTACTCATTTTGGGATAATTCAATCCAGGTTTAAACCAGATTTCATTCATGCGTGTTTCAATCTGTGGTTTAATTGTCAAAAAGCATCAATAATGCTTCTTTGGTTTGTTTTAATAATACAAAATGGCTTAATAATTGTATACCAGTATTGCTTTATAAAATAGTATTGCAGGACAATATAAAAGTGATTTTTTTCCTGAAAATCTTTATTCATTTTTTTTTTTGCTGCACCATGAAAGAGATTAGATCAGTGACAAGTGAACAAATGTTTAGTAGCTGATTTCATCAGAAAGTAGGTCAAAGTAGAGCCACTCTCAATATTCAGCAAATCAAAACAAGTGAATTTTGTTAGTTGATTTATTTATTTATTTTTTTAAAGGTGGAGTGGTGCCTTTTTTGATTACTAGAAAAGCTTAAGGTGTGTGTCCTACTTAAGCTGTCATATATAGTTGACTGAAAACTCACAGCAAAAAATAGGGAGGGGAAGTTTTACTCTTTGTTGTAAAACTCAGTTTAATTCATCAAGAGGAGCTTAAATAGCAGGAGAGGTTTTAGTAAAAATAGTGATTTTGAAAGTGTTTCTTTTGAAAAAGATGCAAGAAATAAAGAAACACTGGAGAAGTCATGCTTTGTTTCTGAAAGAAGAAATTCTGTGGATTTTTGTTGTTGTTTTTTAAGCATAGTTAACATTTTCACAGTGGAAAAGTACTGAAACAACCAGGAAATCTAAAATAACAACTGAACATTACAAAAAAAAAGTTTCCGAAAAGATCTGGTTCTGCAATTCAGGTAAATACAGGGGAGGCATATGGGAATTCATAACATCAGACCATATGAAATAAAATGAAAAGTACAAAGGTTATCCCATAGAAACTCACTTACTCAAAAAATAACCACCCACGTATTAGGAGATGGATTCATGAAATATTAAAGTGTCGGGTTTCAGTGGTTTCCAAAGAAAGCTGTCGAATTGGCCAGCAGGTATAAAGATGCGAGAAAAAGAAAGAAATGATGCAACAGCTTCATCTGTACCCCGAGACTACAGACGATCAAGATTAAGAGAAACTGGAGTTTTCTTCCCATATTTTGAGTTTACCCTTTCTATGTCAGTGACAAGAAAAAAAGCGACAGAAACCAACTGGTTAGCAGGAAGGAAGGAGGGAGGGAGAAATGAGGGGGACTAAAAGTGCATGCATACAGCACAGAGGGTGTGCAGGGAGGGAGATCAGCCTCAGCCAGAATCAATTTCCTAGACCCCGAGTTCATTTCATCAATCAGCGCACAGATAGAGGCGCACACACCACAGCTCGGCTTGGACTCCAGCCAGGCTCTAATGTCCACCTCTCCTTTCCTTCCTCTCCTGCGTTGGTATAAATGGGCCATGCACTGCAGCGTTTCAGGGCCGGCCATCATCCCTGTACCAAGTGGAATATTCCTGCAGTGACCTCGGTTTAACGACCAAAACATCTCTTATGTAACAGGGGACTCATTTAGCTCTTTTAATTTTTGCTTTTTTTTTTAAAGCCGTTGCACTACCAACAAAATTTGCAGCAAGAAAATTGTTTGGGGTTTGCAGCAGCAGGGAGAGCTGCTACGGTTGACACATGGAGAGGCAGTGCTCTAATAGAAGAGAAGTGGCATCACCACACATTCTTGATTTATTTGCACAGACCAAGATGACTGAGGTGATGTCCTCCTACCCTCCAGCCCTCTCAGCTTTTCAAACTGAGTCTCTGAATATGCCCTTTTTCTGCTCTGATTGCAGTAAATATAATTTTAATATTATGAATAACCTGCAGCTATTCCATGTTGTAGGCAAAATAGGTTCATCTGATGTGAGATTTAGTGTAATTTGATCATAATCATGGATTTTCTCAATCTTTCTCACTTTGCTTTACCTTTCAATATCATAACGACAAACTCATGTAGTTTGACATTGTAAATTATGTACAATGGTGTGTTGTGTCTCGGGTTCTGAATTTATTCAGGTCCTCAGATGTGCAAAAAAACCCGATTCAACAGCTTTATTTATTAAATGTCTTTTAATAAACAAAGCTAAACCACAATGGAAAAACTCTGAAAGAGGCCACCCAATGTTGCATTTTCATCATTAGGCACATTAGGCAGACTCCTACCATTTGGAGGCACACAGTGGTATTTATGTGCTGTAAGCTCAGAGTGGGTGCATCATCTCACTTTTCTTTCTGTCCAAAAGTACAGGCTTAGTGACTGTAAATGCCCATATGGAGCATCTGAAACTGACAAACTGACAATCTTTCTGTCTTAAGTCGACATGTAGGGTCCAATCAAAAATAACTACTCTTAATTATCTTTGAAATGTAATTGACCTTCCACTCTCACCTCATTCTTGCTCCAGGGGAAGGAACACTGCAATTTCAGTAACTCAATGCATTCAACTGGATTTAGACAACTTCTTACCGGCTTGGATCAGTTTAATTTGACTTAATTTGAATTAATTTAATCAATGAATTTGACTATTTTGTTTTATGTTGGCTCTGAATCAGGCTGTGCATTTGGACATGAATAAACCGGACTGAAGGGAACCTGTTTGTGCATTGAGATGGCATTTGTTGTGAATTGGTGCTCTATGCAATACATGAAGTGATATGGATAGAAAAAAAATTGCTAATCAGAAATGGGTTTCATGCTTTGCCTTCAGAGAACAAAGCATTCTCATTCCCGCACGGTAATTACATTTGCAGGCTTTTACCTTGCGAGATAGTTGTAGTTGCAGGACAAAACTCTAGTTCTGTTCTTGTTGTAGGCCTGAAGGCAAGCAGGATTTGACTACTAATGGCAAAGAATTAAATGGCTTCTTTTAGTGGTTTGTACACACATTTACACAAAAGGTATTGCAGCACTGCACAAGTAGATAAGCCACTCAGAGATAATCAACAAATGGAAAATGTATTTTTCACTAAGGATTATTTGGAATTTTTTTTTGGCTTTTTACCATTGTCATAACACACCCAGAATAGGCAATATTGGACATTAATCATGCTAATTATATACAAGTAAGGAAGCATTTAATAGTTTGTGAAATCTCCCTATAAATAACAAAAACACTGAAGTAATACTCCCATCAGGAAAGCTGAGTTGCAAATGACTTGGGATCCCTTTTCTTATGATTTACTTTATGTTAAATAAGGCAAAGAAGACTTCTTTATTCATAATAAAAACACAAATAACATTCACTGTAATTTACTGTTCTAAGGTGATTGATTAGCTAGAGTCCATTTATTTACTAGTTGACATCAGAAGCTGAATTTATCATGGCATAATAAGTTGGTCATGTATAAATTGGCTATATCTAAATAAATAAAAATGAATTTTACTTAGCATTATTAACCAATGTAAAAAATGATTCCTTATTTCTTTATGAGCTTCCATCATTTGTTTACATGTTTTACCAGTTTCTGACCTTCTTCCTTGTCCTTAGAGGGCGTTCATTGCTTACCATTTTTTCTTCTTTATACATCTCCTCTGTATGTGAAAATGGCAAAGTGGCAGTCCATCAGTCCTCACCCTGTGAAGAAACCATTATTTTTAGTGGTATGAGAACTAGGAAAAGAGAATCTTAAAGTCGTGAACAAAGGAAAGGGGAAGAAAAAAAATGTCAGTGCCTGAAGAAAAAGAACTCCTTAATTGAGAGCGAATCAACCTCTGCTTCTAGCTGAATGTCAAAAGGTGTGATTGGAGATTGGGTGCTGATAATGAATAATTACATCAAAGATGATAGAATCCCCATGCATGTGGAGTAGGTTTTGCCGTGCACAGTCTGCTACGTTGTGCATGTTCTTGTGGAATAGCAGGTGGAGTGGTGTGTGCTCAGTCTTGCATCAGACTCTTGTATTGCGTGAGTGGATATTGGAGACTCGGTGTGTGTTGAAAGTTGAAATTGAAGCCGGCGAATCATAAATTTAAAAACTACCCCATTTTTTTGTCGCCCTACAGTCACACTGACTTATCCAAAATTAAAACATGATGCTGTAAAATAGTTGCGTCATTTGCCCCCATTGTAACCATTTATAATATTTAGCTATGTTACAGGCACATTAATATTAATTCCACCTGCTTTGTTTTTGTCAGTCTTGTTTTCAGCCATAATTTGGTAATTCAAAGGGTTTGTAGCTGTAATCCAAACAGAACCTTTGTTTTCATATGGTACTTATTTGCAATAAACTGAATTACGTAACTTGAAGCTTTAGGATGAGTCATAGATATACGACTACTGTTAAAGTACTTGGTAATTAAAAATGTTGAGTTCCATGTCAAAAATGTTATTGGTAATGGTAATTATCATGGTCATTAAACATAACAATTTGAAAATCCGTCTGCTTTTATGTTTTGCGACCTGATCAAGAACGCTGAAATAGACCTCATTACACTAAAGCATCAGTTTTCACAATCAAAAGCTGCTCATTTTTGCCAGTGGCAGAGAGCTTATGTTAAAATTAAAAGCTATTTTTTTCTCAATTTTACTCAAGTGCTGAAAAATACTTACCTAACCTCCAAAGTGAGTGAAAAGCAGCAATTAGCATGTTGACCCTATGGCTAAAAGTTAGCTTTCTTCAATTTCACTAAAGCAGTGTAACATTACAATACAATCCCATATTGCTAATAGGAATTACCTTGGTCAATGAGCATAACAGTCAGTAAATTTGATTTTCTGGCTTGCAACTGGAAAACAAATGGTGTTCCAATTATATATTATATATTAAATAAGCAAGGTTTTATTAATTCCACCAAAATTCTATTCTCCCTCTTAGCTGTTAAGTCTAAACAATAAACATGTTAAAGATTTGCTACGCAGCAATTTCGGATTTTTTTTTTTGCACAAAAAGGTACAGTGCTTAACAGTTGCTTGGTGTGAGATTTTCTAGTTTTTCATTAAAACGATCATTATGTCTCTTCACTAAAAGTTATTTATAAATCCAGTCCATACTTGTGTGAGTTGCAGCAATGCAACATAGTAAAATCTGATTTGTCTCATAGGAGACATCAGTGTGATATTAAAACCAGATTATTTTAATCATAAGCTTTAATTGTGACATGCTTCTAGCTATTACCTCAGTTTTATCCTGCCTTTACTTATTTATGCAACACTTAATGTAAGAATGTTCTGTGGATAAGTACAAAATACTGTACTCAAGACTCAAAAAAAGATCTCCCTCAACTTTACACTGTTTGATTCAAATCGTAGTGAACATTATTACTGATTACTCCAATTTTTCATACATCTATCGGACCAAATGAGCAAAATTACTTGTAATGGATGTTTTGGACAATTCTTGGCGATCATTTTCTTGAAAGGAAATGTTTCTACCAGTAACAACAGTAAACGTTCAAGTAATAATAATCTGTTTAACCACCAATTGTACTTAAAGAAAGACTTAAAGAATAAATTTATTTCCAGGGGCTGCCAAGCTGAGCTTGGTCTTTGGAGTGTTTGTACCAGGAATGAATTGCTCTGCTTGACCAATTAGTATTCCATTCATAAATCTTGCCATTGGCATTTTTAAATCTTTAATGGCTCTTAATTTTTTATCTTGTCTTGGAGATGTTCACTCTTTTCCCCCTCCCTCTTTACTTATTTACTTCACCGCTGTTGTGTGCCGATTAACGAAGGCGTTAATAGTCCTTCACTTCTATTATTACTGTGCAGGAAAAAAAATCTGTATTAAATGGTTGCAGATAGTTGCCACCAGCAAAAGCTTTTTCCACCCACTGGATTGTCTTAATGTTGTTTTACTTTATTTATTTCAGTGCAATTGTGTGCTAAGGTTGTCTGCAGGGTAGAAGATCATTTATCACACCAATTAAAGACTTTAGCCTCAAGTCATGCAAGGATTTGCCTCTAGTCTTGTAAGCATTGGCTCTGATTCATTTACATGATTAATTCCTCTTGTAGATAAAAGGAAATGGCCACAAAAACAAAATAATACATTCAGTGTCATTACAAATTCAGGTGTTGCTGCCACTAGGTGACCATTCCACCCTGACACACACACTTTGTAAATCAATCTGATATTTTATTTTCAAATGAAATAAAGGAAGAACAATCATCCATCCATCCTGCACAATCCCCACAGGATTGTGGGATTTGTTTTTCACTCACGAATTCCCTTTATCCTCCCTTAACTCATACCATTTACGAAATCACCATGCCAAGCAGCCTCAGTTTTTCTTCTTCTAAATAAACTCTTTGGATTCCCCAGGCCATGGTGGAGACGGTCAACAATTTGCTGCAGCCACAGGCCCAGGCAGCGTGGAGGGAGCTGAGCACCGGGGAGCAGCTGAGAGCTGCCACCATGCTGCTGGACACGGTGGAGCAGGGGGCCTTCGTCCTGGCTGACAACCTGCTGAAGACGGACATTGTGCAGGAGAACACCGACAACATTCGTAAGAATATTCTGACCCTTTTAAATTACAGGGTGTTACAAAAGTAATTAAAGCTCTTATTTAGCTAAATTCCAGCCAAAAACTTCATTCTATTTAACTGGGATTTAACGTGACAGACCAACACAAACTGGCTCATTATGACAAAGCTTAACAAAAACGATACAATGATGCAACAATAAAAAATTGACATATCCTCTTTTTTAAAGCTACCTATGGTCAGCTTCCCATATATCTGAAGTTATCCAGAAAAGTGTAAGATCTTACTTAATTTTTTCACAAAATCTGTTCTTAATGACATTACAAGGGCTTGTAATGAGTTGGAGGAAAAAGCAATGAAGTTTTTTGCGCCTTATGGATAGAATCAACTCCAGATAAATTCAATGGAACTTTTTTCTTTGAGTTTACCAATGCTCAATATTTGAAATAGTCAAAGATCAGAATGCAAATAGTTGAACTATTAAATGTATTCCTGAATGTGCTAATAGACTTTTTCCTTGTTGTTTATGTTTTTGAAATCACTAATATTTCATATGTGTGACATCTTTCAGTGTTATTTTTGTCCAGATTACCCTTAAATCTCAAAATTGTTGTTTTACCTCACATTTATGTATTACTCTGTGTTGGTTGATCACACAAAACCTTTTTAAGAATTATTGAAAATACTGGCTATGTAAGAAAATGTGGAGAAAGCACAAATGATAGTTGTTTCTTTGCAGGGCATGAAGATAACACATTCACGGTAAATGTGCATAGACAAACTTTGACTCATTTTGCTTGGGGAAATTGTAATCCTTAGCCTCTGAGTTAAATATAGAAACAGAATACCGCTTTATTCTTATGAAAATGTCCACTTGGCATAAACACTCATTGTGTCTGACAGTTATCTTCCCTTGGAGCAAGTCTGTGTGATATTGTAATTCAGCAGTTGTTACTGTGCCAGAATGTCCCCACAGCTTTCAGCTTGGTTTTATCTCAAAAGTCAAAAATAACTGACAACACATCCAACTCTCTTCCTTTACTACTACATGAGATGACAACAGGACTCTGCTGACCTTATACAAAATATATTACAATATTTGTTGCTGAAATGGATGCTTCTAAACTTGCTCGGCTTCATTTCTCAGGTGCAAAGTTGTATGCTGGTTTCACCCGAAGTCTTGACGGCACATACCTACTGGAGCTTGTGTAAAACAATGACAAGCAGTCCAACTTATCCGAGTGCACTTTTCTTTTTCTTTTTTTTTTTTTTAAAAAGGAAGCTCAGTCTGTTGTTTTTTTTTCTTCAAGCAGTGATTAAAATACTCCTACAGTTCTAATTTAAATAGCCAATATTTCACCTGAATTTACTATGCGCAAGCAGAGAATATCACATATATCATATTGACACAGGATGTAGTTTCTTTTTTTCTTTTTACAGCCTCCTTATGCAGTTTGGAAAATTCTTCGATTCGATTTAACTAGGGTCCAGGTTGAAAAAGAGAAATGAAAGTGGAAAAATAATTGTATTTCAAGACTTTATTTTCCATCTTGTTGTCAAAATATCAGTCAAGAACAGCCCTAAAAAGGGCCAAGAATTCTGCAAACTGTGGAGGTTCCCAGTTTTTACAGCGGCTGTAACATTTAGGAACTCTGTTTTCAAAGATGTAGTGAAAGCTCAAAATCTGTGAAATTATTTTATTGAGCTCTATGCACATTTGTATGACACAATCATTACTGGTTTCAAATGTGACCTTAACAGTTTAACATTATAAGCACACCATGTTTACATGACAATCCTAATTTGCTTATTATTGTAAGCACAGCAATTGAAAAACCCAAATGATTTGAATATCAATGTTCATATTGTTATTCTTGAATAAAACTCCTAAAGCAAAGTACAAATCTATAAACAAATGTCACATATGCTCTAAATGGCTAACCTCGGACATGGATGCATACATTGACATAAGTTAATTTCTCATTCACATTTACATTCAATAATGGAGCAAAAACACAGACTAATGTCAAACAGACATCTAACGTGATTATCGTAATTGTTGAGAGAGTGCAGGGAGACTGGATACATCCTGTATAAGCACCGGGGAGTAAATTATCCTCTTGACCTGCACAGAAAGTCATTTTTCACTTATAAAGTGGACTTCTTTTCACCAGTATGACTCTCAAACAAAAACAAGAACGAGCATTTCAGTAGCAAACCATTTGGTTTCATCATTCCAGCTTCGTTTTGCTCTTTTCTGCCGCGCATCCAAGTTGTCCCTGCCCTCGCCCATCTCTCTCGTCATACAGAGGCCACGGTTTCTCCGTGCAGCTATCGATCCAGGGGCCACTCTTGTATTGATGACGGCGCTTTCTGAGCCACTAGATCAAGTGTGAAGGTCACTGGACTAACTCTCCTCTGCAGCTGGAGGTTAAGATCTACGGGACTAGTCTCAGCCGATAGCGTTCAGCTGTAAACTGGCATTTATCTTGTCTGATAGCGTTTAAATTTATGTCAGTTATTAGGCAGAATTAACCGCCGCTCGTGAAGATCAGGGATCAGTGCTCATTATTCAGAGTATAAATACCAGGCGAGCCCAGATAATGAAACTCGTGTCATTACTGTTTTCCCTAGTGGGGTAATCCAAACCTAGAAACACAGGTTGTTGAAATTTTGAATTATATGTGCTATTTTAAAGTGGGGAGCAAAACATTTTTTGTCAGTCTGAAGTTAGTGGGGCAAGGGAATAAAAAAAAAAAAAAAAACAGCGTCATGATGAATAACCCTCTACTCCTAACATGCTGGATTTTTTTTTCTTTTTTGAAAAACATATTCTTGCTTCCATGGCAACCTAAAAATATAGGTCTACTTACTTAAAAGGAAGCAGGCGTTGGGAGAATTAATAAAAAAGGGGTTTTATTGTATCTGGCACACAATTCATCTGGGTATTAAGGAGATTCTGAGCTCGTTTAGAAGGAGGGGAAAGGAGTAGCAGGGGGGACTAGGCGATGCTGTGCAGCCCAGACTTTATAGCACATTGTGGTATTCTGGTTAATTATGTGCTGGTGACATGTTTACTAGGCCTTATCTCTCTGTTTGCTTGGCTTATTTTATTTTATTTTTTCAGCCGCTCAGCTCCTGTAATCCTTCACGTCACTGAGGGGTGTTAAATGAGAATGACGACGAAACCCTGTTTTTTTATTTATTTATTTATTTGTTTTCAGCCCCGTTAATCACTGCACCAGCTAATGATTGATCCTGCACTTTGAAATCCTTGCGATTTGGAAGCTTTAGCGTGTGCAGATGTGCTATATCCCTGACATGTTTGCATCGGTGTTGGAGTGAGTGAGGGTTTCAAAGGGATCCTTATGGTTGCAGACAAGCTGATTATGAAATGTTTTTTTTTCTTTCTTTCCTGCACGTTATGTTGCATTTTAAAAGCACTCGCACTGGCAAACTTTTCTACTTTTTCAATTAGCAGCCACAGACTTGTATATGTATTGTTCTGTTTTAATGTGATGAACAAACACAAAGCAGTGCATATTTATAATATAGAACTAAAACTATACATGGTTTTGGACATTTTTTAGGAATAAAATTCTAAAACTTGCAACCTGGTTATGAATTTAGATTATTCTGATACCCTTAAATAAAGTTAAGTGCAAACCTAAATGCCTTCAGAACTCTCCTAATTTATGACTAAATTTGAAAACCTCTAGTGGCGGAAATTTTTTGAGGGTACCTTATTTTATTTCTTCTGCCACGGTGTCTATGTTTGTGTTTACACTTCGCAGCCAGTGTGCCCATGGAGTGCCCTGTCTGTGGCTAAGTTTGCTTCGCTCCCTCCTTGATAATCTCATGAACAGATTTCTGCTGATTAGCCGTGTTATTCAAACCCTGCTTTGAAGGTATAGCCCTTGGGTCCAGCAACTCCTATGGCATCAAAGAAATTCCCCAGAGCCTGTCGTAAGCTCTTTTACACAGCCACGCAGGGAAAAAGAGAGAGCGCAGAGAGGGAGAAGAAAAATGCTTCCTTTATTCCAAAGGCAGACTTGGAATCCAGGGAATGCTGCGCTATCTGGGGTATTGTCTTAGCTAAGTTGAATAGGAATGTATCAAAAACCCTCTGGCCTTTAGAAAACCACAAGAGAATACTAATACAAAAGATTTTTTTTTTAATAGAAAAGATGGAACGCCATGGTATGAAAACAGATACAAAGGGAGGATTAAATGTGCCCTCGCTGCAGCCCTCTGTTGGCTCTAACCTTTATCAAAGTCAGTGTGTCACGGCGACATCAGATCACCAGCTGAATTCGTTATCGGATTTAATTAAGTTTCTTTCTCTTACTCTTGTTTGGGCTGTGTTTCAAGATGAGAGTCCCCACTTCAGACTAATCAGGCAGCTTTACTGCCGCTGCAACAATGACTGAATCTCCTGCGCTGGTTTTAATGTTCTTGCTGCTCAGATCAGCAGGAATATTGAAACGTGTTGCTGGCAATGCTGTGGTTGACGTCTGTTTGTTTAATCCCAGAGTGATTATCTAAAATGTACGTAGACCCCTTAACCCTGCTCCTATTGTACCCGTAGCCATATTGAGATGTAAAGTAGGGTCCCACTTTTTGGCTGAAGTAGCTAACGTTTCTCTTCAAATACAACAAAGGATATGTAAAAGGCAAGTAAAAATAAATATGATATTCAAAGGAACTTAGTGCCAAACCAATCATTAGACGGGCTGCATCGTAATTACTTAGCTTAGAGTCACTACAAATTTAGTTTGCCAGAAAAATGTCATGATCAGTAAGAAAATAAATAAATAACACAGATCAATTCCTCTAAGTTCAACAAAGGTGAACTTACCTTTTTGGGAGTTGTTGAGGAGGCATCCTTATCTGAGGCACCTCGGATGACCCCTCTTCAACATTTCTGTAACATTACTCATCACCTTTATACTGTGTTTGTTGCACACTAGTGCTAATAATTTTTGACCAGACAAGTAAGGAAAATTGATCTAAGATATTAGATCTACATGTTTTAGAGTAAAAACATGTTTATCTTTATGTTTTTTTCTTCTACCAATCAATTGATCATTGGTTTTATCCCTTTATTCAGAGGCATTCTGACATTTAGGGTGCCAAAACTTCATAACCACTGGTGTTATGACCACTACATAACATCGGTGGTCACTGTATTGCTAGCTTAAGTAAAATATATCTTAATATAATAACTATAATATAATAACACAGAATAGGCTCCTGGTTGCTAACAGAAGTCTTTTGACAAAGGAAATATTTGAACCATAAATTTGAAGGTTACTTCAGACACAACAGCTGTTGAGAAGCTATAAAAGCTGCTCTTCATCTACTGCCTATATCGCTCGCTGTCTCGGTTCATAATGAGAAGAATCATTTCATAATATCAGGGATTTCTTTTTTATGTATCACTAATGTCACTATTGCATTTAGAAGTCAGTTTTCCTAAAGAAAGACATTATCAGTAACAGTAACAATCCCTGTAGTCTTCGTTGGAAAGCTAGACTACAAAGATACAACACTCAGAAAAGTGTCATGATGAATAATTGTTGGAGATTTAGAGTTTTTTTGAATCTGACAATACTGGAGATGTGTTTGAACCTTTCCCGGTTGCTGCTGTTGTGTATAGCTTTTAATCCCCATATACATATATACAGAGATATTATTTCATAGACAAAGTAAAATGCAAGCAGTTGCAATCAGAGGTTTACATTTACTTATTGGGATAAATGTTAAAGGTGCATAGCTATGACTTTTTGTAACTTTTTGGAGATTGGCTCTTTTCTATCATTAAAAATTTTACATATAGGTTAAAATATATACAAGTACACCGAGAAATGTATGTATAAAATTTCCTGAGCAAGTTCCATCTCAACCACAAATGTTTTGAATCATTTCACGACATAAATACTCAGTTATGTGCTGGTTGTATCCATCTAGATGTGGATTTGAGGTAAAGTTGAAATTTGAAGGTTTTCTTTCTTTGTTTTTCTTAACTCTACTTTGCGTAGAGTGAATGTATTAGTATCTCTGATAGCTAAACAGTTCTGAAGCATGATACTGCCACTATCATCCAGAAAGCTCCTGGAGCTTAATCTTTTATTTCTATCAATTCTGATAAATGGGCTCAAATATCCAGTCAAATACTGGATATTTATAAAAGCTTGTGATGCAACCTTTTATACCAGAAGGTTGCAAATAGCTATAAAAAGTGTGCAATTGAGATGGAACTTGCTAACAGACAACAAAATTATTTCCCAGTATTTTTCATTCCAAACTTAATAAAAGAAGAGTCTAAACGGCATGATTAAACATGAGGAATGTATGTGACTGCTTGTTTTAACTCATAATCACTCAAATTACCTCTGGGAGTCTAAAGTTTGTCTTCAAAATATCAATTTTAACTGTGAAATCCACAAATTTGAAAGGACATGACCTCTGTGTTCTCAGAGGAACCTCAGGCTTTTATTGATTCCTCAAAGTTTTGTCGGGTCTCTTCTGCTTGCGTGCAGAGCTGGAGGTGGCGAGGATGAGCACAGATGGGAATTTGCCTGATCTGAAGTTTCCACAAACTGGAGGGCAAGGCAACTCGATCCACCTGTCAGCCAACACACTAAAGCAGCACGGGAGAAACGGTAACATGTCAGACTTTCCACTGGTGTGCATAAGTTTGGATTTCTATTGTGCAACTTCATATTGTTTCTTTGCTTTCCAGTAATTTTATTTCTAGCATCTTTTAGTTTCTTGTTATTTCCTTGGTATTTCAGCAGCATTCTGCATTACATGTATTTATAAACCTGTCCTTTACACTCTAAACAAGGTTGAGTTAAAAACAATACCTAAGCGCTCTCCTTGTGCAGATACTGCCAGCTCAATCAAATCAGGACAGAGTGCGTAGCAGTGCTGGCTGTCTCTCAGCTGGACGCCTGTGTCTGTGTCCAGCCGTGCACAGGCAGATCAGGACAGCAGGGTAGCGAACATTCCTCCATCATCCAGGGCTACGGCACCCAAATTGTTTCCCTTTTCATTGGAGTGAGTGATCTCGATCGCAGCGGGAGGGGGCTTTCCTTTGATATCTGTGCTCAAAAGTAAAAATCGCAGGAGGCGAAGATGGAGGCAAAGAGAGAGAAGGAAATTATTAACAAGAAAAATTTGAAGAAAACATATTTGACGATGCTTTTGAATGCTTGGAGACGTCTTTGAATGTTAAATTTGAAGAAATGTTTGGTGATTTGTTGAAGTTTCTCTTTTTTCTCAGAAAGGTTTTGAGTGATTCCTTTTTTTAAAAAAGTTTTAAATAAGGAATCATTTTATTGTTCATTCTGCTATTGTCAATCTTAGTTTTATTCCAATATGTAAAATGCAAATGTCAGCTAAAGGTGGTGTAAACTGTGAACGGCATAATTAGAATTTACCGTATATGTATTATCAAATCAGACAAATAAAAAAGAATATTTTATATAGATATGTGATGATATTGCCTACATAATTACAGGGAAGATGGTCTCTGACATGCTTCACAAAGAGGGTGAGCCACAAAAGGTCACTGCTAAAGGAGTTTGGTGTCTGGTGTGTATTGAAGTATATTTATGAAAAGTTCAGTGGAAGAAAAAAGTCCTAAAAATTCATGCACTAACCTCAGAAAAAAAACTCTGTGTTGAGATGATTGTGTCATCTCCTGGTGTTTCTCCATTGTATTTGATCAAAGCCAAAGTCAGTTTACAAATATTATGAAGCTGCTTAAAGCTTAATGTTGGGTTTAAGGAAAATGATATCAAAGTAGCTGGCTACTTCACTGGCCTGACATAAACCCCAACTGTTGAGTTTATTCAAGAGAAAGATTAATGCAGAAACTCCTTATATTGGGATTTCAACCCTGGACCAGAAAGTTAAAGTTTATAAACTGACAAAGAACAGATTTAATAGAACTCTGTTTGTTCCTGCACCTGAAACTTTGCTCCATATATTTTCAAAGCGGCAGGAAATTAAAAAACCTCAGGCAGTAGCAACTGTTTTTTGACCAAAAGAGGTTTTAGGTTTGTAATTTAAAACGACCCTTCAAAGAACTAAAGCATCCCTTCATGTTCTCACTACTAAAAAGGTAACAGAGCAGACAGAAATCTTGAGGAAATACTTGCACAGACGTAAACACTGCAGTTCATCCTTTGTGAAATATTTATCGTAACTTTTCTCTTGCAGGTGAAATTCGAATAGCGTTTGTCCTGTACAAACACATCGGCATTTACCTTTCCACGGAGAACGCCAGCATGAAGTTGGGCAGTGAAGCTCTGGCTACCAATTACTCCGTGATTGTCAACTCTGCCGTTATCACAGCTGCCATCAACAAGGACTCTAACAAAGTCTATCTCTCTGACCCTGTCATTTTTACCATCAGGCATCTGCAGGTAATTTTCTCGTCCTGTATCTGTGTCTGCGTGTGTTTGGACCTGAGGGGAGAGGGATTTGTTTTTACTTAGATGTCAGCGCCGTGGCATTTAATGTGCTCTTTGTCTCTTTCCATTTGTTTACACGGAGAGCACACTTACTTTGGCGCCTTCTTGATAGAACCTTTCATCATCATTTTCTCTCTCCCTGAAGCGCATCGTAAATGTGCAAATCCCTTCTTAAGACAGTAAAAATAAGTAAATATGAAAATGTCTTATTCATGGGTAGGTGTGACATATTAAATTGCCACAAACGGCGTTGCTCACGACGGAGGCACGCTGTTGTTCATTAGCTTGAACACCAGCTTGATCTTGTAAGCAAATATCAGCTGCATTCAGCCTCACTAGAGGTTGCTTAGTCATCGTGGGGCGCCATGACTTCTCCCTCCTGACTCCATTTTCTTCTCCACACTCTACCACCCTCAAAATACCCCTGTTTTGTCTACAAACAGCGCCTTCAGCGATTATCTGAGTTGTTGAACAGCCATAAGAGAGCAGCAGCAGTGTTTTTGTGTATTGAAAGAATGCATACAGCAGCAGAAAAATGAGAAGAGAGCAGAAGGATGACGATGAGTAAAAGAACTATAGCTCAAGGATGTTAAAATTAAATGGTGGGAAAATGTCAGGGGGATGATGTCAGAGCAGCTGTTGCTCTGACTCACCTGCCCTAGAAGAAAATTGTAATTCCAAGACTAATTTTACTATTAGTCTGATGTTGGGGTACGTTTCCAGTCTCGTCATGCAGGGATCAAGTAATTTTAATAAGATGCTGCCCTTTTGCTAACCCTCACACAGCTTGTAAAACAGAAATGTACCAAGAAAGTGTAGCTACATTTTTTTTTTTTTAGACAGAAACTTATGAAGACACAATCATAAGGTAGATATTGTGCATACAACTTTCTTATGTACGCATTCACTTAGTAATCAGAATATCCTAACATTTCTTAGTTAGTTAAGTAAGCCTTATTGGATGCAGCAAAATCTGGATGTTAGACAGAACCGATAAAAGGGACCCTAATGTGTACCCAACATAAGGTGCGGAAATATGGTAATAACTTCTTTTTTGGGGGGGGATAATCTTTAGATTTTGACAATGTGTTGCATTTCACAAAACTGATTTTAGATTGATCAAGTATTTCCAACATGTAAATATAAATTAATCAAAAGACAAAATTAAATAAAACAAGATATAAATCCCAAAGACGAGTAGAATGATCCTTTTACTTGTTTACGCCAGTTTTAGTCATTAAATGTACAGTTCATCATCAATACTACATAGTGAACAACTATTATCAAAGGTGCTGTAACTAACTTTTATAAAAGAAAAATATGGTTTTTACATTGTTTTAACTGTCACCATGTAGACACAGCATGGTATGAGACAGATAATCTGTGAAAAGAGTGATCTCCTATTATTGCGGTCTTAAGAAATACACCGCTCCCGACCAAAAACAACCAATCAGAGCCAGGAGGAGGGTCTTAATGCCGTCACTCAATGTCACATACTCACTGCTAAATGGGCTTATGGCGGAGAAACAACTTACAGGCACAGGGAACCCATTCATCCACAGTCATCGGTGCCCATGCTAACAAGCGTAGCATTCACAACAGTATCTGCTGACGGGGAAAAGCTGTAGCAGTAGAGAGCAAGGCGGGAGGCTGGTGAGCAATGCCATACGAGATTGTATTTGACAAGCACTAAGACCCGCCTCCCTATGATTAAATGATCATAGTTTGTTAAATTTTGCTAATTGACTGAGCGTGTGAATTTAGCCAGAATATCTGGTGTAAATTTGATGCTAACTTTAATCAGTGTAAGCTGAATTTTTTTAAAAGGCAATAAAAGCAGAAATGTGGCTATAAATAAGTATAAATAGCTTTTGACATTTGATTACAATCCTAAATTAATGTTAAATTTTACTAACTTATGCTGTCGCTAAGCAGGTAGCTTACATACAATATTGGCTTCTACTCCAAATTAGATGTAATTAATGTTCATATTTAGCATCATTGGGTATGGCTCTGTCTTGGGGTGGTTTACTATCCTGCTGCCTTCCTGTTTAACCATGAGGTTTTGGTCTGCTGGTCTTCGGGGATGATTATGTGTCCTCTAGTTATTGTTTCGCTTCCCTGCCTTCCCATTTAACGGGCCCAATTAAAGCCATTAATGGTGACGGAGGGTCATCCTATCTCCTTGCAGTGAAGTAGTTTTCACAAGGTGTTGAACGTGTGAAGGGTAAATGCAATCAGTGGAAAACTTGCATTCACAGAGGATAAACCTTATTAGACTAATTACCATAGAACAAAAGGGAAACCAAGAGAAAATAAAAACCTCAGATAGTCACAACGTTTACAGTACAAAGGGAGATATGTTTAACCTTGAGTGCTGAGAGTCACTAAAGAAAAGGTGGGTGTACTTGCTTTATTTCTGCAGCTACAGTGCAAAGGACAATTGGACTCGAGAGGGAACGACTCTCAGTGCATCTATTTATCAGCACTTACATTTTGTTGTGTTATTACGCCGTTGTGTTGTGGATGACTTTTATAAAATGGCGAGCAAGATAGCAGGGAGGCTCGCTTGTCATTAGGGCAGCAGCCCAGCACAGACGGCTGCGGTGCCTATTAAACAGTGGGACAGTCCATTGTCATGCAGCGAGAGTTAAAGAGAAAGGTCAAAAAACACAATGAAAAACAGGCATGAGGCTTCGTGATGCTTCCTGACAGTGAAGGCACCTGCTATTCAGTCAGAATGGATGCGAAATGCAGTGGGGATAAATTAATCTTTTTTTTTTTCTTTTTTGGTGGATTTTTATTGTGCAAACAAAAGAAACCAAACATGAATCTGGTGTGATTACTTTCAGACACCTGCATTTCAAACAGTGAGTGGGCATGTTGATTCTGCTCATTTATTATTATTTCTTTCTTTGTCCAACAGCAATCTGAGGAAAACTTCAACCCCAACTGCTCGTTCTGGAGTTACTCCAAGCGCACCATGATCGGTTACTGGTCGACGCAGGACTGCCGCTTGCTGAGCACCAACAGGACACACACCACATGTTCTTGTACTCATCTCACCAACTTTGCAGTCCTGATGGCCCATGTTGATGTTAAGGTAAAGCATTTGGGGGGTGTTTAAAGTTTCTATCCCTAAAACAAGGTTAGCTACGTTGTCTAGAAAAGTATGAATTGTGATTTTAGTATTTTCCCAATCTGGATAAGAATGGAGAAAGAGAAAAAAATCTATATATAATAAATAACTCCAGACTTTATTCTCTATCCCATGGTCAAAAATTTGTTTGCTGTCATTTTATGCCTTTCCTTCTTCTTTTCTTCCTGTCCTACAGCTCATCACCATCCTAAAAGAATGGCCTAAGTCATTATTTTGCCAAAAGTGATTTTGGCAAAAAACAAAACAAAAAACACCACCTCTTTCTTTCCAAAAGATGTTTTAGGCAAATTAAATCACTTTTGGCACTTAGGTCAATATTTTAGGGAGGTGATAATGTGTAGCTTTCCTTTCACCCTCATGCCCTTTTTTCCTCTAAGGCATTTATTCTTTTTTTCTTGTCTCCTGACCTTTCCTCATCGTACCCAACTTCTTTTCATGTGTCCTAACCTTATTTCCTCCACAAGTTATTCTTACATTTCTTTTCTGTTTTGTGTCCTACTTTCCACTCCTTCCTTTCTCCATTTCCTTCCTTCTTTACTTTCTTTGCCGTCCTTTTAAACCTTGAGTTCTTCTTTCATCCTGTCTGTCCTTTCTCTATTTTTTTCTTTCCTTGCGTCCTTCCTTTTCTTTCCCTTTCTTTTGTCCTTCTGTCTTTGCTTATTTGTTTCCGTCCCTTTTCCCGACCCTGATCCTTTCTTTTCCCCATTGTTTCCTTTTGTCTTTCACCCTGTGCCTTTCCATCTTTCTTTTATCCGTGCCTTACTTCCTCTCTTCATTCCTTGTGTTTCTTCCTTTTTCGTTTCTTTTTTCTTGTCCTCATTCCTCGTCTTTCCTTACTTCTCTCCTTCTTATCTCCCGTCTTCTAGCGTCGGTTTTTTCCAGGTTCCATATTTAAAGTTAATGCTAGAGTAGAAATATATATTTTTTGTAACTTCATAGTAAACTTTAGCATTTTAGTTTTTAAACATATTATAAAGCCCTGAGAAACATATTTAATTTTTACTTGGAAAAATATGAAAATGTGCAGGGCCCCTGTTTTTTGCATGCAACATAGAAGGTAGGATCAAGCAAAAAGCTTCATTTTAAGTTAGTCTCTTCAGAAAGTCTACTATTATTGGTCAACGGAGGATTAGTGGGGGCAGCTTCTCCGTCTTTGTTTGAAGTGCAAAAAAAGTAGCTACGAGTCCTGCATTGCAAAATGTGTGACGGGGTGTTGTTAATTAAAGGAAGAAAACGTCTGGACAAGAATGGTGTGTGTTTCAGGTTGTTTAAGAGCTATTTTTCCTGTGAAATTCGGGTGTGAACATAGGTGACAATCAGCTTGTTATAAACACAAGAAGCAGAGAAAAGCAGCCATCCTTTCTCTTGCCAATTTCAAGAAATAAGGTAGTGACTAATTTTCAGAGAAAATCTCAAAAGTTAACTTTTTTTGCTACCTTGTTTTGTTTGTGAAAAAAGTGATATATTCACCTGGTGCTTTTTTTCTGCCATTTTGTTCTCAAGATTTTTGGCGGAATCCAGTTTAACCCATTGCCGCTCTTTCTTACCTCTGAAGGCTACATTTTTAAGGCGACGTGGTGTCGCAACATTTCTGTAGAGTAGGAGGCGATGGAGACTTTTTAGATGACTCTTAGAATGGAAGAGTAGGATCTGTGCTTGCAAATACGGTACACTTACAAAGTCAAATAAAAACATTTCTTAGGATTTTTGGCGACACATTATCCTCCAATAATGGGGGCTGAATCCCTGTGCAGACCACACCAGTTCTTTGGGGGGGGGGTTTGTGGTGAAAATTAAAAAACCTTTTATCACTTACTTTCACTTTATAATTATGTGCTACTTTGTGTTGATTTACTACAAATAATCCCAATAAAATACATCTTCTAACATGAGAAAATGTTTGAGAAGTAGGCTACCTTGCAACATACTGTTAAAGACTCTTTCTTTGTTAGAAGTGAGGCTCACATGCAATTTCCATTAAGTGAAAAGTGTAAAAAGTCAGAGAGGTTGATTGTAAATATATCTGAGTGGATAAATTAGGTGGAAAAAGCAAAGAAAGTCATTGGTCATGGGGGAATTTCTAATCTCACATGGACAGATGACTTAATTCTTTTTGTCACTGTAGATTTGAAGAGCTCAACCGCTGATGGAGCAGAGCAGCCTATTGGATCTGTCATGGCATCTGTCTCACCAGGGCATCTTTTCTGAATCAATTGGAGAAAAAGAGATACTCTCTGTGAGAGATATCCCACCTGGCCCCAGTCCACAAAATCACTGGCCTTGTTTTGTTGTTGTTGTTGTTGTTGTTGTTTTTTTAACTGTCTTCTCTCCAATTTGGCTTTTTTGTCTCTTTCGATTGTCTTTCTCTCAAAACTATGCACAAATAAAAGACAAAATAATATGCATGCAATCTTCCTTCCCAGTACCCGCAAAACCCTCTGTTCTCCTTGTGGGTGGGGCGGCTGCAAAGAGCCACTGTTTGTCACTCAGCAGCATGACTTCTGGACCCACTAAGCTCCCTGCAGGGCTGAAGTCGAGTCTGGAATAGCGAGGCAGCGATGAAGAATGGGAGCCTTCACACGATGAAAGCAGAGCAGGGCAAAAAAAAAATAGGGGGAAGAAGTAAAAGAGCTCTTTGAGTTAAGCCAATCCCCCCAACATTTTGAAAAGCCTCGCTAGCTTGTGCCACTACATTCACCAGAGAAAAGTGGACAGTGGTTGCACCCCAATTCTGAGTGATATTTTTCCCTTCTTGTCTTTTCTATTTCGTTATCTTTTCTACCTTGTCCTTATAGAAGACAGCTCATAGGAAACTGCCACTAAATGGGGGCTTTGGAGGCTTTTTATTTGACAAACTGTCACCATGCTTGATTTAAAAGCACAGCGAATGGAGAGAAAATAGATGTATGCGTCTGTGTTTCTTGGAAATAATGCCAGATAAAGAAATCTTATGAACCGAGGAGGCTATCGGTTTTTTTTGTATCCATGGCAGCAGAAAACAGCAAGTTCAGCTACTGCATTGTTATTACTCATAACCCTCAGAGCTACTAATTATCTTTTAGCATTGTTTATTTATTTGAAAAGTTGTAATTGCTTTTTTTTCACTCTGGACTGAGTCCAGTATTACAGTCATTATCAATCTTGTTTCATGGGGTGATAACTTTTGTGGCAAATGAGGAAAAATTGACCAACATGTTGAAAGATTTTCCTGCTGGTGAACTTTTCTGTAGTGCCACAGCTTTAACATCAAATTATGAGAGCATTCAGTGTTCCCATATATTCCATAGAGATTGGAGAATCCAAAACAATCTCTACATTGTCATCACAGACATTTTATCCTACAGAAGTATTTTACTGATGCAAAATCCAATTGGTTCACTGTGGTGACTATTAAAACTAACATAGTAGGAGAAAAACGTGGTGGAACCTCTTCCTGTTGCCAGAGCATCATAACATATGAATAAAACTCTGAGTAAAATATATTTAACAATGTTTACCAACATTTTTTTACCTTCACATTACTATTTTGTTGCTTCCTCCTGTCGTTTTCCTATAAATAACTCATTTTATCACAGTTGATTTTTTCTTATTAGTTAACACTAGAAGTACTAGGTTTTTGATTTCTCCCCAGACTGGCTGAAACAGGGTTGTGACCAAATTTGAACACCCATCAATAAGCATGTGTGTTTTGCTAACATATGTGGACATGGGCATCTTATTATGCCATCAATTTTGGAATAAATATTGTGCAAACCATTCTCACACCTTGCAGAATCTAAAAAATATTCCATCAGATATTTAAAAATGAAACATTTCTCTATTTGAACCAATACATGAATTAATTTAATAGCACATTTTAGTCTGAGGCGCCTTCCTCCTCACTCAAGGTCACCAAAATATGCAAAATACATTAAGCAACATCGGTGGATTAAATTTTTTTGCATAGTTCTGGTGTGTGACAAAAACTGTGCTACCTTGGTGGATTAAAGCTGTTCAACGCTCCTCTTAGTCATAATTATTAGATTAGAATGTGCTCCTTTGAAGCTCATTTGTCTGAATAAAAGACAAAATAGCAATTTTAAGTAGGTATTCTAAATACTTTCCATTAATCCCACATTTCTGTATCAAAGATGCTTTTTGTTGGTCTGATGTAATACTCTTAAATAGAAATAAACCATCAGGCTGAGTGTAATTATTCTATATAATGTGTGTCACTTAAAGAAGTGAGTTACTGAAATAAATTAACTTTTCAATTCTATTTTAAATTTATAAACATGAGCGTAAATAAGTGGCTTATTTAACAAAATATTATGTTCAATATCATGGATAATGTATTAAGAATAGCCAAAACAAGAAACTTGGTATCTTTTCTGCTTAGATTGTCATGCATAGCACACTGACTGCTCACAGCAATATACTATGTGGGTGTTTTAATTTACACTACATGCAGCCAGAGAAAATTCTGACCTGTACCTGGTCTTTTATTAAAATAACTCTCCTATGAAGGCCTTTACAATATTTCAGTCTAAAACTCTGACCCCTGAGGCAACTTTGTCCATTTTGTTCTTATGCACTCTTCATAACAGCTACATTTAGTATTAGAGGTCTTTAACTACCATAATGGATACTGTATTATGAAGGACCATTACAACGGCACAGAGTGCTTTCACTTCTGTCTGATTTACAACTGACGTCTTGGACATTCAAACCAGAACGATAAATGCCTCCGTCTGATCTTTCAGTCTCAGCAGGTGGTCAAACAAACAAAAGTTGAAAGCAGAAGTCGGCTGCATGTAGGATATGTTTTTGTTTTTTTGGGGGGGGGGTTGTCTCTGGTACTTTGAATGATTGCAGATTTCTATTTGAAGGGAATGATATGAGTGGGTGTACTTTAAAGTGACTTTTTCAAGCGCGCAAGTGATTACAGTATTAAAATGTCTCATCACTTCGCCTGGAGCCATTTAGTACGGTTAAAATCTTTGAAGAGTGAGCTCACTCCACTCAACCTCATATTAGAAGGCTGAGATCTAACAACAGCGATGAACTTGGACCTCATATGAACCATTGTAGTCAAATGATTTGACCTTTGTATAATACCTGATGAAGAAGATGAGTCCAACTTTTTTTTACATTTGTTTTGCTTTAGAAATTAAAGGAGTTCAAACGCACTTGATTGTATTTTCATTGTGACTACTTTTGTCATTTTTGTTACACCTAAATGACAAGCAGCAATGCAATTTCGTAAGGCTACAGAAGACTTGAAATTCATCAGAACTGCAAGTAGAAACTGGGATTATGAAGAAACACATTTTAGATGTGAACTACAGCGTTAGCCAGAAATTTACAAGCAGTGACAGTCAAACATTTAAGTATGAGCTTTTAAGAATACATTTAAACCTTTCTTTTTTCAAGTTGAACACAACATTAAGGTCTAACATTGTTAAGTAGTGTTGTCATCAGAATTAGGTTTAAATTTATTGTGCGTTTCAGTAAATTTTTCTGGTTTCACTGGCACAAATAATACTTTATTTGACTTCTGTGTTTAATACATATTAGTAAAGCCATTTTTGCTGCTTTGCTCTGTTATTTTCATGAGTTTTAATATTTTGTCGTCATGGTTTCTGTATTTGTTCTGTAACTTTTATTGTGTTCAGCTTGTTAGTTTCCATCAGTGCCTCTGTTCCTTGCCGTGGTGACAGTGTTTTTACTCAGTTAGTCTCACCTCGTTCCAATCCCAGTCATCAGTTTCTCTTCTGTATATGCTTTTAGCTCAGATACTCTTATCTACTTTTTGCTGGTTGCTCTGTCTGGCTTCCCCGGGTGCAGCATTTTTGCTTTTCTTCTCTCACATTTTGGGGTTTTGTTTGCAGTGCTTGCTCATGATTTTTTTTTTTATATAAAATATATATACCATTTTATTGCAGATCTACGGCCTGTTTTTCACCCACTAAAAAACATCTTAAAGGAGATTGCAGGGAGGTACTGAACTACTGTTAGGTGACACCATTTTTAATGCACTAGCAGCTACAAAATAATGACACGTCCTTTCAGATGATGAAATGGCTGAAATCTGGGTCACATTAATCACTGTCTCCCAATCAGACAGTAACTACGAGGGCAGTCAAGGTTAATTTTCTATTTCATGATATAACTTAGTTTATGTACACACACGCCAAGAGCAATTGTTCAAGATACATCTACCTTAAAAGCCATGGCATAAGAGTGGTAGAGACAGTGTCTTAGAACACAGTGTGATATTACGTGCATGAGCCGAATGCCAACTCCCACCATGCAAACTGTAGTCTTTCTCCGAGCCCTTTTAAACGTGACAAATTTGCAAGCACCCCTGAATCGAGCGCCCTCTCTGCAACTGTTCCCCGTCTCCATGAAGCTCATAAATTCCTGGTCCCATACCTTAGGTGGATTTGTCACATGACTCCTTGCAGTGGGCAACCACCCTTTAGCGCAACAGTCTGCCCCGCCTGACAGTATTTCATGAGTCAAAGACCGACTGTGGAGGCACACAGGGAGATTTATGCATTTTAATTGGATTGGTTCTGTGGCCCCCATGCTGGGAGTGGTTCTTTGAGGTATTGATTCTCTGTTCAGGTCTTTGGCTTTTTTACATTTCATAGAACTTTGTCAGGACTTTTTGGCTTTAGAAATAGGATGTTATGATAATTAAGTGCATATGATACTATATCAGGCTTCAATGAGCTGCCCAGAATGATCAATGTGCAATGCACGAGGCTTATTGCCAAGTTCTTTCTTTCCCTTTCTTGTTAGTATCTACATCAGGTACTCAGAAAACGTATTTTATGCAGTCCACCAGCAGATAGGGGCAAAGATTTTTCAAATCTCATTAGACCTTGTCTGCTGCTTGAAAAATATGCGTTTCCTGGGAAGCAAGAGAAAGCAGTGTCTTAGACTTTCCCCCCTATTTTGACATGCTACTACAGTACTTAAAGGATTTTATTGGATTTTTTTAATATAATGGAACACAGGAGTGCATTGTTCTGAACCGTATTTTTTATTTTTATTACAAATAAAAATCTGAAAAGTGTGGCATACATTTCAGCCCGATTAAAATGATCTGCTCTCTTTTCTTCCTCTGCACACTTTTCAGTCCTTTATGTTGGACTGTCACATAAAATCCTAAACATGATAAAATCTGAAAAAAATTGCATGAATACTTTTGCAGGTCCCCACAAATAGTATTGGCGCTGTAAGATAGGACAGCACTTGTGACACTGAGACCGAATCAGTAGAGTGAACTACTTCCGCCCACTTTAGAGACCCTCGCAGACATTTCCTTTGCAGAGGTTTGTCAGTTTAAAAATAGGTGCAGAAGCTCTACAGATCCCATCATTTGCCATCCTGTCTGGGAAAAGCCTCTCATAAAAGGAACCTTTTCAGTTGAGACATTGTGTCTGCTGTTGCAGAGGCATTATCCACCTCTTAGAACAAAGAAATCATTCCACGGTAAATCCATCACCCAGGTGTAGATACACTCCCTGTCATACTCTTTTTATTCTCTCTCTCTATCCCCTTCGTCGTCTCTTTCTCTGACCCCCTCTTCAATCGGAGGTGAGATGGAGATGGATAGAGCCTGCAGCCACAGAACAGCCCAAGAGGACTCAGAGTCCCCCTCTCAATGCGCCACGACTAGTACCACCCACTGCATCAATGTCACTATCAAGCAGCAGGCTAAGAGTGGACCAGTGTGTCACATACACAACACAATGCATCAGATCCAAGCCCGAACACTGACATGTGTTGCCACCTCGCGCATAGCCCCTCATCTAAAGTATGGCGCGCAGACATCCAATGCACATTCACTCCCAGATGCCGGCTCTGTACAACATATTGCCATCCCTCCAACGTATACACAACGGCTCATCAGGCAGGAAAATCAAAAGACCGCTCTCCCAAGACTAAAGGAGCACTGCGGCTGTTATTATACCAGAGCCTGTTAATGATCAGCATCTGTTCCTCTCTCTGCAAGCGTTAGCTCTGCTCCCTTATAACAAGGCTTTGTGCAAAACTCGCAGTAACTTTTTTTCTTCTTCTTCTTCTGCTGAAATAATGCTGAGGGTGGTTGAAATGTGATTTAAAGATATGCTTGTTTGTGGAGATATATTAGCATTTCTTGTAGGCCTATTCTTCAATGTATGCAAATATTTGCTTGGGGTTTTTCATAACACTATTATTTTTGTTTACTCGTTCCAAAAACTGCAAGCACAACTTATAATTTCGAGGAATTATAAATTTATAATTTATAAATAAATAAGCCAACAGCCTATATAACTGAGTAGGAATTATTTTACATCTCCGCTATGTGCTGCTTTACACTGCTTGTCACCATAAATGTATGCTCTTCCTGGGTGTACATACTGTATATTACTTGCCCAATTTGAAGTATTATTGGTGTGATCTTCATTTATACATTTACTCAAAAGAAGGATGAATGGTTCATGTAATATTAATCACCAATTTCCAAGTTTTGCACATTTCCCAATCTTATAAAAAAGTCTCTCTAAGAAATGAGACCAATAACAAAATCGTTATGGTTGATCATAATATTTCCATATAGAAAGCAGATGTTATACCATTTTTTTCCCACTGGTGACATATATTTTAAGTTATGACACTGAATATTTTATAAAACTGTCAGAAGATTTCATTCAGATTTTATTTTGGGCTTTTAATATTTCTTTTTAACTGGAAATGTATGTCTCATTGTTTTTTGTTTTGTTTTTTTAGCAATGTTTAGAGGTTAAACATGAACATACATGCTCATAATTAGCCCTTACAAATGACGCCAATCTGTAGAAGTTTCAGAAGTCACGCTGGTCGTGCTCATCTAGAAGAGTCTTGGCCCAAATCAGTAATATTTTGTCTTTTTGCTATCACTCTCTAAATATTTTCCTTTTCTGCTTTCAAAGTCCACCTGTCTTCCATTAATGGATAGAAACACTTTGTTGTGATTGAAGCAGAAGCAATGGGGAATCTTATCTTTCCCTGAACACAACACATTTATTTTCAACAAAAAGTCGTTTTTGTGGCCAAAACTGTCCTTGGCTCCAAATGACAATCCGTAAAGAGAAAATTACCCAAAGGCAAACGGTGAACGATATTGCCCATGTTACAGTTTGATTGGATTCGTGTTGTGCTGGTCTTAGACACCTGTGGCCTATTGGGCGGCTCACTTTGTTTCACTTTGTTACCTGACCAAAATGAAACAACGGGGGGCCATTTTAAATTGATTCACACTGACTAATTCACGATTCATATCTGCCACCTGTGGCTCCGTGTACTGCTGTATTGCAGCGGTGAGTGGCTCCACTTTACCGCTAGAAAGCAATCCTGAAAATAAAAGCTTTAGCATTGTTTCCATTTCATGGTTATTTCTTTACTCCCGCAATTGCTTGTTTTTGTCTGTTCCATAAATAAAAGATATATCCTGAAACTGCTGTTTCTTCTTTCTTTACCTAATCTCTGGAAATCTTATTTGGATTACAAATAGAAGAATTGTATTTTCCATTTCCTCTTGACGCTGCTGAGCAACTTCTGTTCTCATTTCTCTGCAGAACACAGACCCTGTTCATGAAATGCTCCTGGATGTCATTACATGGGTGGGCATCCTGCTTTCGCTGGTGTGTCTGCTCATCAGCCTCTTCACCTTCTGCTTCTTCCGAGGCCTCCAGAGCGACCGTAACACCATCCATAAGAACCTGTGCATTAGCTTGTTCATAGCAGAGTCCCTGTTCCTGGTGGGGATCAACCGGGGGGACCAGCCGGTAAGA
Organism: Xiphophorus couchianus; assembly: GCF_001444195.1. Taxonomy (NCBI): domain Eukaryota; kingdom Metazoa; phylum Chordata; class Actinopteri; order Cyprinodontiformes; family Poeciliidae; genus Xiphophorus; species Xiphophorus couchianus. Next base: position 13,949,299 of record NC_040241.1, on the reverse strand, counting down.
ATAACAGGGGAATTGCTGTCCATCAGATGAAATGCAATGATCTTTTTAATATTTAATTTCAAAGGATTGTACCATGAACTTATTCATTTTGGCCTTATTACACTTTTATCCAGTTTATTTGAAGCTATCATCAGTTGACTCCGGTTAAATACACTGTTTAGTTTAACTATGGATTTACTAAAATTATACTTGGAACTTTTTTTACTTCCAAGAAATAAATAATGTTGGTAAAACTTTTAAATGACCTCATAAAATGGTGAACCCAAAAGCAGGTAGGAGACACCGAGGTGGAAGTTAAGTTGACTTAAGAAATGAGAAAAATAAAAAACGTTCAGAGATGAAGCCAGAAATAATAAAGCACATGAAACACATAAAAACAGACTGGTGGGATATAGAATTTTAGCAGGAGAATATGATGAACTGTCTCCTGGAGAAATATTGATACAAAAGAGAGATGGAGGGTAGGGAATGTAGTTGATTAGAATCAGGCAACACAAGGAACTGAAGCTCCATTTAGGAGCTGGGGGAACTGGCTGTAAAATACACAGAGAATCTGGAAAACAAATAAGTAATCTAAATACACAAACACATATGTGTCCCAAAACCCCAGAATTGTGACAAATCTTATTTATACATTTACTTAGTGTTTTTCTTTTGGAGAAAAGAGACATTCATATTCAAACTACAATTTTAGTTTTGCAGAATTGCACTTAATCCTGTTTTTATCAAGAGCCCGTTGGGTTAGGGAATCAAATTGGACTGCATATGATTGGGAAATATTTTGTAGAATTGGAAAAAAAACCCTGCTTAATATGCAGTCAAATGTGCACCGATGTAGCTTATAAGAACAAGAAATGCAAAACAAGAAACAGTCAGCCCAAACCAAACTAAAAGTATTTATTTATAATTATCTAGAGCTCAAATTCTGAAAAAAAGAGATTCAGAATAATATACAATTACAGCAAATTGGATTGTAATTATATTGCAATAATTGAAATTGTGTTGACCATAACATTCCTACACACTGAGTTTATAGAGTCATAAAAATAATATTGATATTTTTTATACCTGTTTAAGTATGAAGTTAGGAAGAACGCAAATTTCAACCTCATTTCACTCCCATGTGTTTTTCAGCTCAGGTTTAATTACTTTCTGCCAAAATTAAATAAAGTAAAATGTAATTCCCAAAGGAAAATATTGCCGATATATACACAAGCCCTTGCACTTAGCTGTTGTTCGCTGCAATTCAGTTATTTCACAGTGTCAGTCAGAAGGTGTATGCCTGTCAAAATGAATCTGCCCCCTAAGTGTGTCCACCATCTTGAGTCTTCCAACCTGAAATGTTTTGGGAAGAGCTATAACCTTTTGTGTCGTGCTGTGCTGAGAGTGGGGCTCCCCGCTGAGTGTCAGTGGCCCTGGACTATTTCGCTTCTGTTTGGCTCACTGAAAAGAAATACTGAGAAAAAAGGAACCGAGAGGCATCTATTAAATGGGATCTGCTTCCCATAGACGTGCAGAAGTGCACACATGGTTCAAAGTTTACTTGAAGACTCTCACAACAACAACGTCCAACTCGCTTACTGATAGATCACATTTATATGGAACACCTTCAACCCCACAGCAACCTTTGGCAAAAATTTACTTTTTCACCTACTTCAGGCCAATCTGGATTAGAAGCACAATCCCCCTTCTTGTGTAATGACTGGAGTTTGGGTGCAATTTCTTTTCTGGTAGAGCTCAACTGAGGTAACAGGTGAGAACACGCTGTCAGTGCAGTCATTTTCAGGAGTGTACACTCAATACTCAGAGAGCAGAAAATTGGGGAGTCATTTAATACTTTGAGCTTTGCAAAGGACTTCAAAGAGACAGTTCCATTTTTATTATTATTATTATTTTTCATTTTAAAAGCTTTTAAGCAGTTATTATGTTACCTCTTGTAGATACTTTTCTTGGATTTCTCTTTTAGTATAATCAGTTTGTCAAAAAGGCTGGCAACTCAAAGCAACTCAATATCAGAAATGTCATAGCAATCTCATGAAATGTAAACTTACAAGCCAAACTTTTGAGTTAAATCAGCCACATCTGAGACATAGTTTGTCAGCTGTAATACAACACTCAAAGTAAAGTTTTGCTTTTGGTTCCAGCCATTCACACTAACAGAGATATCACTTAAGAGTTCTTTTTAGGTCCATTTGTATTTTTCTGTTGTTTGGTTTTTTTATCGTCTCTCACATTAAAATCATTAGATGTTAGCTAACACGTGAGCCTGTATGTGAGAAGACTGACCAAGAGAATTCAGAAAAGTAATGGGAAATAGAGAAGCAGGTTAAACTGGAATAGTCTGATTTTTTTTTAGCAGAGACCCTCGATGATCATTTCAATGCAAGTTCCAATCCATGCATAGAATCAATGTGCTTACAGAGTAATTACCAATAGAAAAGTAAGGCAGTAAGCTTTACAGTATTTTTATTTTAATAACAGCTTTAATGCATATTAGACTGTCAGCATGTGTTTCAGACAGGAAGCTTATTGGTGGCACACCAGCCCCATTCTCTATTTCCTGTGCAAATAATCATCAACTTCTATTTCAATAAACACCTGAATGAAACGCAGTGACGATTAGAAACTCCAGAAATTAACATTGAATCTAAGATGGCAGTTGTTTAAGGTGGTAAAAATCCACATTAGTCGTGGAACCTCTTGGACCAGCAGTTGTCTTTTACTTCTGGGACAAATTAATCTGGATTTGTTTTGAATGAAGAAGTCAAGAGAATTATCTGCTGAAGTGTTATATATTGGAGAAAACCTCATTAAAAAAATTCTACTCCTAGAATTCACCTTTTCCTTCTACAGTGTCCTGCCCTTTTTGGATAATAGTAAGGCAGACAATCCATGCTTATTTCTGGAATACACATAGCCAACAGTCTTTGTGATCATATGCAAAACTAACCTTTATTGCTTATTATCCTCTATGAAGCATTTTACAACTTTTAAATGATTATAAATGGAAATGTCAAAGCTAAGAAATTGTACACCTTTAATTTTTTAGGCCTTAGTCAATCTAAACAGATCTATATTTTCCTGTTGGAGCATAATTACTCTCAGAAGGTAAAAACTGCAGACTGTAGTTTAGCCGCAAAGCTAACTTCCTGTGAAGTTAAAGATAATGCTTCATGGCCTTTTCCTCCCATAATGTTTTATGTGTATGACTCACAGCCCAGCAGTTGAATCACTTTCATGGACTGCAATTAATGTCCACTCAACCTCTTAGTTATTAAACTGAATCCATTCCAGTAACAAAATACTCTAGTTATGTCCAACCGTGCCAATAATTGGATCAATCCATGTAAGTGCGTGAGCAGACATGAGGAGAGGGCTTTCTGCTGTATTCACTTCGAGCTCAAAAAGTATGTAACCACATTATGAACCTGCACCTGGTTTATGTTGTTGTCCTAAATGGCTCTTGGACAACAGACTTCCACTTCTTCATATTTCTCTTACATCCATGCCAGCTACAGCAAACAAGAACTCATGGGCTGCAGTGTTCTACTGCCAGTCACCACAGGCAACGATCCAATGGCTTCCGCCAAACAAAGCATCACCATTTGAATTGTGAGAAATGCTGACTCAGGGAGGTCATGAAATGCTGCTGAGTGGAGTTACTTGGATGACTCATTTTGCCGTTTAATTATTTTAGGATAAAATTGTTATTATTCTAGACCAGGGGTGGGCAACTCCAGGCCTCGAGGGCCGGTCTCCTGTAACTTTTAGATGCATCTCTACTTCAACACACCTGAGTCAAATAATGAGGTCATTAGCAGAACTCTGGAGAACTTGACTGCACTTAGGAGGTGATTCAGCTATTGGATTCAAGTGTGTTGGACCAGGGAGACATATAAGAGTTGCAGGACTCCGGCCCTCGAGGACCAGGATTGCCCACCCCTGTTCTAGACTGACTATTGTAAAAAGTCAAGACTGAATACAATAACGATCAAATCTGTCTTTTTGCTTTTCCCCCATCCCCTTGTGTCACATCGTTTCTGTTGCCGTTAAACCTTCCCAGATTGCATGCGCCGTTTTCGCTGCCCTGCTCCACTTCTTCTTCCTGGCAGCCTTTACATGGATGTTCCTCGAAGGGGTGCAGCTTTACATTATGCTGGTGGAGGTGTTTGAGAGCGAGCACTCACGCCGACGATACTTCTACCTGGTTGGGTACGGCGTGCCAGCGCTCATTGTGGCTGTCTCAGCGGCAGTGGACTACCGCAGTTATGGAACAGAAAGAATGTGAGTGCAAACGAACATCTCATTAAGTGCATTATGAAAAAGCAAAATAAATGATCAGAATAAACATTTATGCTTATGGTGATGACATAGTTCTTTAAATAAAATGGAATTCATTAAAACCAGTATCCTCAGGACTTAGTTTTGCAACAACCTGGGCTAAGAAATCCGCCATGAAAGCACAATTGGTGCAACTCAGATTATCGGTAAAGTTGTGTGCAGGGTTACTACCTCTTGACAAATGCTTTGCTCGGTCTCTAAGCTGCAAAATACACTGCAGTCTCTGTTGCAGTGCAACTGTGAGCAGAGGATCACTCTCCATTTCTCTCCGTTAATCTCTGGCCCATCTGAGAATAATGAAGACCAGCATCAGCAGTTTGCTGAGATGTTTATCACGCATGCCACACACACATGGGCTGGCCACAGAGCTAGAAAGACAGTGCATTTGTAGATTGGCAGCGCAATAGTTCTTGGTGATGGATGAGGTGATAGCTGCCACCGCCTGAGCCTTGGCATCATGTGAATAATTAAAGCCTGCCACCGGTGGAACAATTATATGCTGCCATTGAAGGATGAGGCGACGGATAAAGCATGACACGTGGTGAATAGCCAAAGGTAGTGGTGGTGTTGGGTGGAGTGGGAGTGGGAGGGCTGGTACGTTGTCTTGCTACAAATTGATTCTTGGTGCTGCGGCTGCATTATTATGGGCGGGGTCACTTTGAGCAAAAATATCCAACAAATTGCAGTGACCCAGTTGCAGCAGCTGGATGACATCCAGTGGTCTCACGGTCAAGCCGATTGCGAGGCCTTCTTCTGATGTCTGATCAAAGAGGATTTTTATTTTAAATTCCCTAGGAAGAGCTCTAAATGTGCCCTTGAATAAAGTTTGCGGTGTGAGGCTGCTGGTGGTCGGCAGTATAAGAAATTTGTTCTTATTTTTTCACCACTAGAAATGAACATAATACATCAAAGGAGCAAGGATTTCCTGTTCAACTACTTCCTGTAGTTGCTGATACAGTGGAGTGTTAGTCCTTTCTGATTTATTGAGCATGTGCAATAAGAGTGTATGTGGTTAAAAGCGCTCCTGTGCACCACATTTGACCCTCTAAGCTTAAACAGTTTGGTGTCGAAAAAGACATTCCTATTCATCATATTTTATAGCAGCAATCTTCCTGCCCTCTGCTTTGCCCCTACGTCTTTTTAAAATATTCCTGTACATTCTGGTTGGATTTTAAAGTTTGCAAAAACAGAAGCTGCACCCCAAGCAAAGAAAAAACAGTTTTATGATTATTAGTGTTGAGCTTCCTAGTGTCATTTTTGACCTTGTATAAGGAAGGTTGTTACATCAAACCTGATGCCAGGATATGATATGAGGTTTGTTTTACATTGTTTTATCATGGAGATGCGTTTGTGTTGTTATCTTAGGAACTCAAATCAAATAGTTGACATTTTTCAAATGAGTCTACATCAGGCTGTCTGTGAAATAACGTGAAGGTTTTGACAGTCTGTCAAGGAATATTTTCATACCTTCTGCACCAGTCCCTGAAATCAGTCTGTAAATCAAAATGCTATTCAGGATTTCCGAAAAAATCTGAAAATACATTGCTTTATTTTATTTTGTCAATAGCTGTCCGACATTTCGGCGAAATTGCTGTTTGTGACGCAGGGATGCAGAGGCATTGCCTTCGCTGTGGGGATAGCAGCCATCCATCCACTCTGCAGATTTGTTTCCTGCAATGCCAGGAAACCAGAGCACGAGGTGCTGGCACGAGAGCGCCATGTGTTTAAACTGGCAGACATTTGCATCTATTATCGCTTGGTTTCTGTAGGAGCAGCACACAAAATAAAAAAAAGAAAGAGAGAGAGAGAGAGCGAAGCATGCCAGGAGGGGAGATAAAACTGGCTTTGCATGCACCAAAAGCCAGACACAAGCATGACAAGAGTGGCGTAAAGGAGGTAAGAGGAGGCAGAGAGAAAATGACAGCCTCCAGCTCCTGCCGCCTACCAACTCTTTAAATCTCACTGTGATCTGAAGTGGAAGAAGGAGAAACATGAACAATAGAACCTTGAGCATAATTTATGGCGCCGACATTTGGAACATGAGCTTTGATGAGCTGCCAAACTTTTGTGAATGTCGTTCTGCTTTCATTTGTGTATGTTTGGTGTTTTATGCGTCCATGTGTTTTGTTTTTTCATGCCTCTCATCCATTGATACCAGAGAGAGGGAGACGTATCGAGTCCTAGTAAAATAAAAGCAACACTTTTGTCGTGTCACTTGTCATGTTGTGTTTTATCTTGTTTCAAAGTGTCGTCTGCTACTTTGAGGAGTTGGGTGGAGGCAAAGGAGAAAAATGTCCAGACTGCCAAATAAGCTTGTTATGTAAATTAAGTGCCATTTGCTGGGAATGTTGAAGACGCTGCATTTTCTTTTTCCTTTCTAACAATCACAGCAAAAGGCATTTTGTCATATTACTTCTCTTTTGTGTCAAGATTTAGTTGAGTTTGCATTAATTTAGAAGATCAAAGTTTGCTTTAGTGCACTATTTTGATATACTTTGAAGTTTTGTTCAAAATAAGTGAAAAGAAAATGATGCTGAAAACATTGACAAGTCTTCAACTCCGTTTACTCTGATACTCCTAGGTGAAAATCAACCAACTAGAAAATCAACATTTCAGTATAAATCCAGATTTTGTGTGAAGACCTCTGAGGTTTGTTAGAGAAAGCTAGAAAATAAATAGCAGCAAGAAGAGGAAAGAACACAGCAGACATGTCAGGTGGGCACAGTACAGCGCAAATCTAGTAAGACGTGGCGATTCATCTAAACTAGAAGGCTCCATGGAAACTCTGAAGGAGATACACAAACAAGTGGCTAAAGTAGGAAAATAAGTGAATAAGACAACTATTAGCTTTGTACTCTACAAATATGGCTGGTATGGGACATTGTTTTGAAGACACCCAATGTTGTAAAGATATGCAAATTGCCACAAGCTATGTAAATGGCTCTACAAGCACGTGGAACATTACATTAACACTGCACATCACCCTAAGTCACTATGAATCATGTTATGGTGTTGGTTCTACAAAGTACTGAATAGTAGGGGCTGAACGCCACAGCTTTTAGATGTTATTTCTAAAAGAAGACAAAAGCCATGTGCCATCACATACAGTCTCAATGAAATACACAAAAACTTATAGTTGCAACATAGTGAAAAGTTCAAAACAAATATATTTAGCCTATCCATCCAGTTATCTTTTCTTAAAAAGTTCCACAAACACTTTCATTTTCCTTCAAATGGTGTTGAGCTTCAGCTCGTTTCCCTGCCACTTCCACTTCCACTCCATGTCAGTCTGAGCGACAGTCGCTGCGGCAAGAACTGTAATTTTCCAGCGGCCAAAAATGGAGGCGTCTATCTGCTGCAGCAGCGGAGATTAAAAGATTAATAATTCAACCACAGGTCATGAATCACATTTTTTTTCTCTCCCCTTATTTCAAAAGAACACTGTCACCTTCCACTGGCCCCATTTCTGTTTCGTCTTGATTCGGTTCGACAGAGGGCCATAACGACTTTCCGTATTGTTTGTACGAAGCGTGAGGTCAGAAGACCACTTTATTATATTATTGATGCAATAATGGCGGGTCCTGCAGAGTAATCACAGTTAACACGGACATGTAGGACATGTCAGTGAGAATTTAAAGGACTGCCGGGGTCAAGGTCAATCCAATTCCTTTGGAGTGAGACAATTAGGATTCAATTGAAAACTAATTGAATGGTAATTTGCCCTTTCACCCTACAAACTGAAACAGAAAGGAGCTAATTTCTACTCATTTTCAGGCATCACGATTGTGGTTATTGGCAGTTAGGATCTCGTCTCCTCCAGATTTTAGAAGATGGTTATAACTCTTTAAGCCACTTTAAGCCAGCATGTTTAGAAGTGCCTATTTCTCTGTCACTCCAGCCTCCGACTTGATGTATAACCCCTTGAGCTGGAGTATAAAGATATAACATCATATCTCTACACCCCCCCTTCACTTTTTCTGTTCATGCTCCCCATCCTGTCCCCTTCACTTCACTTTGAATCCCCTTCACCTCTTGTTCTTTCTCTCTTTTTGCAGTTGCTGGCTTCGCCTGGATACATACTTCATCTGGAGTTTCATAGGACCTGCAACCTTGATAATTATGGTAAGCTTCAGTCCCTTCTTCTAATAACCAACCTCCCTCCCCTTCAGCTCATTAACCCTACTTAGCCCGCGGGTCGCTGCTTAAATGGTCCACAGAGATCTTTTTTCTTTTTTTTTTCCTGGTTCCTCCGTCGAGCACACATGCCACCGTGAGGCATGGAAGCATGCAGAAAAATGAATGAGGGGCGTAGAGGATATATATCGCAGCTTGTCACTGCGCCGCGGTCACTGGCTAAGACAATTTTGGAGGGGAGCTGAGAGCGCCATTATGGAGCTGCAGAGGCAAAGAGAGAGCGAACTCTGCTCTGTAAGCAGTGTTGGAGTAATCCGCACCGCGATTATGATTGATTTTGTTCCCGTTCCAACTTGTACTCCACTACCCTTTCTCCATCTTCTGCTTGCAGCCACACAGTCCGCTCTGTGGCTGCAGATACACATGCATTATGCAGGGAGGGCACACACTCTTTTTGTGCCTTTCCCAAACAAGACTGCACATTGCCCCGTCCAGAATGGCATCTATTGATCCAGTTGCTTTCAATCAGATGCAAGACTGATGTGTTGCTGAAAATTTACATGAAACTGTTACTACTTTTACTTTCATCGAACAGTTTCATCTCAATTTATTTCAGTAGTTTAAACCAAAATGAAGTTTCTTACAGAATCTTAATATCGTATTTGACCAATAAAAAAATTATTATTTGTAAAAAGGTAATATCGTCATATTGAGAAATATGCAGTGTTTGTGCATTCAGTACTAGGTTGGGGTTCCTTTTGCATGAATTATTGCAGCAGTGCTTTGTGGCAAAGAATTGATCAGACTGTGACTCTTTAATGCTTTAATGGTGAATCTTAACTCATCTGATCCAGTGTCCTTCATCTTCCTCTTTACTGCATAGACGCTCTAAAATATGGATAATAGGTCACAAAGTTTAAAGAAGATAATACAACTTTTATAATGAGGGACAAAATATACTACTCAATATATTACTCAAGTCATAAAAAGTGCATATTCTGCATCCCTATGGGATAGTGAAAGCGTGAAAGAAAAATAAATCCTGTGTATCAATAGTGTTGTTCATTTGTGGGACTTTTTGTGCAGATATTGAAAAACAACAGAAGTGTTCAAACCTGACACCCTGTTTCCCTTACATCAAAATATGTGTTTATTTCGCCATCATTTTTGGTCAGAGTATCCAGAATCGTTGTTATGGGAGAATGTGGGGGTGGAGCCAAAGGCGGCAGACACCTGCTATGTTTCACTCAAAGTCAAGTTGCCACCGTGTTGAAATTCGAGGATTATCATGTGCAAAAATGTTAAAAAGAACTAGGCGTAGAAATATTTTTGCAATGTTCTGCATCTCAGATTGTAAAAAAAATTGATAAGTCCTAATCCCATCAGTAATCATACATATCTAACTGCATAACCGTGACTGTTTGTCACATGCTATCATGCGCAAGGCAGTTTCACGCATCAGTAAAAGCAGTAAGTGCTCACATTGCTACTTTCTCCTTTGTTTTTTCCTCCCATCTGATTAACAAACACAAACTGATATATCATTGAGTTTAGGTCCAATTCTAACCTTTTTTCTAATCACAGTAATGGTTTTACTTATTTTGTTTCTAGTCTTTGTATAATCTAGGCTCATATGAGCTGAGTGTCACCTGTTTCCAGGAGGAAACCATATTCCATCAGACTAATTGCTGTAATTTTTGAGGAGTCTCTCTAAACAGACCCCACTCACGCTGTGAGTGCAATTGGCTCATTTTCTGTTTCTTGTGATCACAATCTGACAGAGAGAGAATTAATGACATGCACCACAGTTGGCATGTTTATTTATTGTCATTTTTTTTGTTTTTATGCAAAAAAGAAAGCAGTATTCCTGTGAGGGAACTAAGTGTGAGAGAGTCTCATTTCACTGGTCCCTTTGCTGTCTGTTTTACCTCCATGAAGGGCTTCAGGGGATTTTGCGCTCTGTTTGGCAAAGTGGAAAACCAAGTCTGGCTACAGTGTTCCGGCTTTGTGCTACAAAGTGCCCCGATTTAAAATGAATGGGACTGGGACATGAAATGGACCATCTTCATTCCCTGTCCCCTCACTCACCTTTCTCTCTCTTTCTCTTCTAGCTCAACGTGATCTTCCTGGGCATCGCTCTCTACAAGATGTTCCATCACACAGCCATTCTGAAACCAGACTCCGGTTGCCTGGACAACATCAAGTAAGAGCACTCTGATCGCTCAGATATCCATTAAAGTCACCCCAGAAATAGCACCTTGCTTGTGCGCCTTTGTTGCAGAGTGAAAGAATGCTTCGGCGTAAAGGCTGGGACCTTGCTCCCACTAAACTCCGCCTTTCACAGCTAAATTGTGTTGAGTGTGAGCCGACATTCTTCGCTTTTCAATGAACTTTTAGACACAAACCCATGTTTCCAAGGTCAGTTTCCTTTGTCCCAGGGTTCCTGCACAGTCTGGAGTAGGTTGGAGTTTGACTTTGGTATTTATCAGGTCTGGATAAGTGGGGGGAAAAAAGAACACAAATATTTTTATTATTTTATTCCTATTCCCATTGTCTCAGTTTTAAGTTCCCTCTTAATGTCCTTAACTTAATCTTTGGTTCCTACCTCTCCCCTCAATGAATGCTCTTACTTTTGGGTAGTTTTATCTCTTATTTGTGTACTTTTTTCTTCCTTGTGTCTTTTCCTTCCTCGATCTCCCCCCTCGCCTCCTGGCCTCCTTACAACCTTCTTTCTGTTCTTTTTTCCCTGTGTCCTCGCTACTTTGCCAACTTGTTGCTTTACTTCATTCCTTTATCTATCCATTCTTATGTTCTACATCCTTTCTTTGTTATGACTGCCTTCTTCATTTTATTCCTTTTCTTGTGCCCATCTTTTATATTGGTTTATTTTTTAATAGACACAGAAACACAAAGAAAACTCAAATCCTTACACTTTAAATATATTTTTTCTTCTTTATCTCCTTTCTTATCTCTGCCCTTTCTCCATCTTTCATTCCTTTCCTTTCTTATGTATGTCCTTCATTCTCCATTGTGTCCAACCGGTCTTATGTTCTTCCTTTCTTGTTTCCTCTTTGTTTTCTATCTACATCACATTCTCTTGTCCTTCCATGCTTCACTTTTTTCCTTCCTTCCTTGTTTCCAAACATCCACGTTTCCTTTACTCACCTACTTTATTTGTTCCTCCCTTTATTTATTTCCTTTCTTTCTCGCCTTCAGTTCAGACTCATTCGTCTCTTTGCAGGTTCCATATTTAAAACTGTATAAATATTTTCTTAATTTTCTTTGTAGTCTTTACCATTTTATGTGTAAAATATGTAGTATTATTGCATGAATAATGTGCAGAAGCCTTGCCTCAGCTACGTTTGATGGTTTCAAATCATTATTAAAAGCAATTAAGTTGCGAACATCCAGCCTGAGGGTAGGGGGAGCCTTTTCTGCAGAGGTAAGCACCTCTTGTTATGTTTAAAGGTTATGTCAGCCCAGGTTAAAATCAAACAGGTATTGTGTTGCATCTCCATCATTATCTAAATAGGAAGCTTGGAGGAAAAAAAGGCATGTAGACAATCTAAAAGAGGTAACCTCATGTTATCGAGGTGGTAACACTGAGCAGATGAATATTCATAGTGTCTTTAGTGTCTTTAAATCTATGCCTGCTTGTTGTCAGATAAAATGAAACCTTGAGGGAATATACCAGCAACAAAATGCAAACTTTGAGAACTTGCCACTTAACTTTATAATGGAAGAAATAAGTAAGACTTCTGTGAGCAGAATAACATTTAAACGCGCTGTGAGGAAAAAATGTGACTGCAGGATGATGCAGCACTTTCTGATGTCAGGGCAGGCTTTTCCTGCGTATGGTTTTAATGTTGTTTTGCTGCCTTTCTGTTGTGATAGATGCTTGCTGTATATTTTATGGAGGTTCTTTTTCACATTTTTAAACCATTTTGGACACATTAGTCTGCCTTATGGCTGGTATTGTGGCTGTATTTATGTGGCATCACACAGCTGCAACGGTCTTTATAAAATGACCGTTGTCTGACCTGCACTTTTTTGATGCATGTACATGCATGAGTTAAAACAAAATGGAAAAAATGGATAAATAAAATGTGATGCAAATAGTAGTTGGTGTTCAAGTCAGAGTTTTATGTACTTTACTCAATGGTGTGACTCTATCGGGAAAACCAATGAATTTTAAAAACAGGAAATTGGTGCAAAAGTTCGAATTTCATACAGATTATTCAACCAATATTTAGTTTAATGTGCCTGGGCAAGTTGTAGAAAAACCACATAGTAGCCATCAGCAAGGTTGTAATATAATTCTGACTAAATACTTGATCACTCTCTGTTGATACTACGACTTTGGCAAGTACCGGTAATTCTCTTAGCTTGATATTAACCTGCTAAGTCCACTTGTCAATAGGTTCATGGTTTCTAAGCTGTTGATTTGAGGTAAAGTTTAAAAAACTGAAGATAGTCCTACTCTCGCAGTATGCTGTCTACTTAAGGTGCCCGTGCAATTTTGACTGTATGGTCGACTGTATGATGTTCCCTCCTGTTTTCTTGATAGTAGCACAGTGCTAGTAGCATCCAAAGCTCCACCTTGTCCCTTCCAAACAATTCTCAAATAATTCGATCCTCATCTTTTTTGCTTTTGCAGGTTGTAGAGAAACGTTTGGCTTGTACATGTACGCAGCTGCATACCCATTTTTGAGCAGAAAATATTCTTACTTAATTTGTAGCACATACTCAGTTCATGGCAGTGTGAAACAAGCATCACTCTGGACTGCAGCACTGCTGTTGTAGCAGACATTTCTTTTAACATGAGGGTTTATAAACCTGGGTATACATTTGAGTAACTTGTACTTCCATATAATTATTTGAACTGAAGACCTTGGCAGTTGTTTAGTAAAAGCATCAAAAGACCTCTAAATGTACAGTTCTTTTTCTTAGATGCTCAATACCTTCTACAGATTTCCTGCTGTTCTGAGTTTTGGTTAATTTATCACATATTACCTAATAAAATATTATACAAGAGAAACCACAGGCGTTCACTCAAAATTGCTAAATTGAAATGAACAAGACTCTTCTTGTCATCGTAAGGACCTTCAGACACATCTATTTAAATATTTGGGAAAGTATTTTTATATCTTTAAGCCTGTTTATCTTATAGTTTTAAAGATTTTATCATCATTTTAGTGTGTAAAAAGACCAGTGAAAAGCCCAGTATAAATGAGGAATTGGAAGTGTCTGGGAGCTTTCCGATCAGAACCGTCCTTTAAGGCAACAAAAAAATGGTATAATTTAAGCATACTGAGTTATTTTCCTAGTCTGGTTAGAATACGATTTTCACGTAATACATTTCCTGGAACTACACACTATTATTCCCACAGAGTTGTCTGGTCTGGTAACTCTTAAACACCTCATGAAAACCAAACTGAAGTGACAATACTTTGCCACATTGTTCATTCAAACTAGACTTGACTCCTGCAGTGACTACATAATGTAATACTTACACAGTCACAAGACTACTGTTTAGTATTCATTCTCATAAATTTTCTTTCACACTTTGGACCCCCTGCTGTAATATTTTCTAGCAGTTCTATGCAAACCGTGTTAAGGCTGTGAGAGCCGTTTTCACCAGCACTTATGTTTACAAGAGACTTGAACTAATAGATTATCAAATAAAAACACTTCTGTCACATTTCAGCACAGACACATAGTTACAAATACTGTACACGTAGTCATAAAATGTCTTCTAAATTCAAACTACCAGCCTTCTGCATCAGCAACTTTTAATGCGCTTCTAAATTGAGTCCCAAAAGTGCTGCATTAAAATCTATTTTATCTATCTATAAAATAGATAGATAGATACCTATATATAAATATATATATATAGATATATACATGTCTAAGTTGCTGCTGCAAGAAACCAATAAATAATAAAAAGAAAAATACTTATATATAATGTTTCTGTGAAAGGTGTTTAATTGCTGACATAGTTCACCAACTATGTAATCATCATTTCATATGTATTTTGTGTCAAATTCTAATAAATTACCTAACTACTCAAGTATTTAATTTATTTGTTGAACTGTGGCCCATTTGATCTTTCAGGCATCTTTACAAAGTTTCCTTCTTGGAGCAAAGGATAGTAAAATGTTGAGTTGTCAGGGTTTTTTCTTTTTCAAAAAGAAATATTGACGTTTTCTGGTTTTGCTATCCTGTGATTTATAACTCTACACCCTCCTAAATGTAACAAGCAGCTGACCTCCTGAATCCAAGTTGTACTGTTGTCAAAAGAGACCAATGTTTTATGTGTCCACTAAGAAACGGCTTGATTGTGCAGAGCTTTGTGTCAGTGCTCATTCATCGTAGTATTGTTTTCGAGGTATCACTGAAACCACAACTGCACGCAAACTGGTCTGAATGTCATTGGCTGTGTTGTCAGAACTAGTTCTTTATCACCAAAGGAAACTGAAAAAAACATAGTTTCACATTAGTTTTCAGCTTAGTTCCACTATAAGCATTAACAACCTCTATTTGTCATTGTTTCACTTTACAGATACCTTTTTGCGCCATGTCTCTCTTCCAATGGCAAGTTGAGCTGGTTTCACTTTTACAATAAGACAACACTGGTGAATCCTGACAATTTAGTTCTTTTTCATACAAATTGTGTCTTCCTTTGTTTTATCTGTCTGCTATTTTGTTCCTCTTTATGGTTTGATGTCAAGTTTTCTGCTCTCATTTCATCATTCTGAAATTATTTTTATTCAATATGTTTCTGTTTTTGCCTGCTTGTTTCACTGCCTTTGAGTAGCACGTACAGTACAATTTTGTTCTTGTTTATCTTTAACTTGTTTTTCTGTTCTTCATTTCACTATTTTCCCTCTTCATTTTAGCTACCGTTATTATGATGGATGTGTTATTGTAGAGTGGCACTGGTAAGATGCAACATTACTTAGTACAGGGTGGAAAGTAGAATTGATTCTGTGTTTTATGTTTTTGCTCCCCTTTCACTTCCCATCTTGGAGACAGAGACTGACCTGGTATTTATCCATTGCTGCATGTTGAAATAATTTATTATAGTCTCATTTTGTGCAGGTAAAAACCTGGCATGTTCACAGCACTGTGTAAGCTTTAGAGATTCGCACTAGCTCTATATTTAGCAAGTATACAACATGATAAAACAAAAATTTCGAGGTAGAATTCGTAAAGACACTCTACATAAAATACTTGTGCAACATTCTGTTAAGACTAAACAAATTTGCCTTTAAAAACATTGGAACACACTCACTTTTTGACGATTAGCCCATTAATCAAACCTTTGGTTAACTGATATCCTGTTGGACTAATTATTGCTCTTTTGTGTTCTGTGCAATAGTTTCTAAAATGGCTATTCAGATTTATAGCAAGTTAAATCAAATTGTGCTCTAATACATGAATACAGTTTGACTCTGCCAGGAACAGAACTTCTGCAAATTAGGTCATTTGGTTTGAAACAGGTAATAATGCCACTGTTTAAAGTAGCCCCTGCTTACATTTGCTCATTTTTGATAATTTTGATCACCAACTGGAACAGTAACATGTTTTTCTCAGATGAAAGCACACTGTTGCAGCCATTAGGAATTGATATCTTACACCACTATATTTAGGAGGAGCTTTGATTTCTGTGGTATCCAGCACTGAGGTCATTACTTGTAAGCATTTCTAAAAGACATAAAAACAAGAGATAACCTCCTCCCCTCTCTTTGTTCCTCATTTTCAAAACCACAAACTGTTTCTAAGATAAATAAAACAAAACAAGACAATGTATAATATTTGGTCAAATTTTTCCACACACAGTCCCTGCTATATCTCCAGAGTCTAAGAAACTATAAGTCCTAATTTTTATATTTTAGATGTTTTACATGTACTGACCTATAATTAACAGCTCCCTACACTCTGACTTTGGTTTTGATCAAAATCTTGTCTGCTTGTTTGTTTCTATCAGATATGTGGCCATAAAAACATGATCCCACATGACAATTTTTACAGGAAGAAATTCATCACTTGTTACAAGAAATAAAAAGAAAACATAATGTTCAGAAGCAGAATATTATTTTCAAAATGGAGTTCAGATAAGGGCTTGATATGCTTTTTATTTTTAGCTTGGGTGTCTTATGTGTTTTGACTGATACAACACATCTTGATACATTGTCAACAATGCAACACAACAGAGATAAACTATTTTGCCAAAAAAGATCGAGTCACCTCTCCAAATTATTGAACTTAGATGTCCGGTCATTTCCATTTGGAAGAACTTGACTAGAACAAAGCTCTGACCTCAAAAGACAGAGCACTTTGGAGAGCAGTGAGAAACAATGTCCTAGCCCAGGGGTGGGCAACTCCAGGCCTCGAGGGCCGGACTCCTGCAACTTTTAGATGCATCTCCACTTCAACACACCTGAGTCAAATAATGAGGTCATTAGCAGGACTCTGGAGAACCTGACTGCACTTGGGAGGTGATTCAGCTGCTGGATTCAAGTGTGTTGGACCAGGGAGACTTGCAAGAGTTGCAGGACACCGGCCCTCGAGGACCAGGATTGCCCACCCCTGTCCTAGCCCTTCTTGTCCAACATCAGAGTCTGACCTCACCAATGTGCCACTACATGCAACATTGATTTTAGATATATTCTTACAAGTGTGTCTTGTAAAATCAACATGTTTTCATCACGACTTTCTACAATTGATGGGAGTAGCGACCATATTGAAACTTAGAGCCTTACAGACATTCTTTGGCTTTCCAAGTGGAAAGTCGTACTTTAGGGGGTTAAGGGGTGTTCCAGCTTATCTTTCCCACCCGGAAGCCAAAATGGGATGTACCATAACTCCACAGAACCTCTCTCAAAAAAAATCTGTATATTTTGCTTCCATTATGGTGCTATTCCTAGAGAAGATCCACAAACGCAAACATGTGCAATATGTCTCTATTACAGAGAAAGCAGAGATATTACTCCAGCTCATATGTGCTGTTTTTGTCCAGGGGTTTAATGCAATAACTAATTCATAACGTCTCTAAATATAACATGCATATGAAGAAAGGTGAATGAGATATATATGTTTGTCAAGGTAGGATGGAGAATATTATATGAGAAAAGGTGATAGCAAAGGCAGTAAATATTTGAAAGTAGCATACACTGCTTGGAAACTTCATTGCATTAACTCTTATTTTTAGGATTGCACACTCAACATTGCAGTTCTGTCAATATATCTCCAAAAAATATATAGAGGTTTGAAAATGTACAAAATTAATAGACATTGAAAATATGCACCCACTCCACCACCCAACTCATATGGTCAGTTAATTTGTCAACAATCCCCAGTTACATAAACTGTTACAGTGATGCTGTTAATCTGATAAGGATAAAATAAATACTGTCATACTTAGAAGTTCTGCCTAAGCAGTTGTCAATGGCATCCCAGAGTCTTCATCTGTCTCCAGAAGAACATATTCCATGTCCTTATATGAGTGACATAAATTCTTCATTTTCTATCCTTTCTGATGTCTTTTTTTTGTTTCTTCTTTTGTCTGTCGCTCACCACCCTTTCAAACAAAGCCACCACTAGTGAGGAGAAGATATTTCTGGTCCTTTCGGGCCCAAAGCATGTGTTTTTCTGCGCAATCTCAGGCCAGTCGTCTTGATGAAGTGCCTCCCCCACCAGGTCATTAAGGCAGCCCTGGGAAAATTATGTTTAATGTTCGAGCTGCTGAATTCATAAATCTTTTTTTTTTTTTTTTTGCTTTGCACCTGGCCCATTTATAATAGTGCTAAATGCAATGGTCTGCCATATTTTATGAGGGCAGTAAGACCCTGTACTTCTGTGAACTGAAATAATTCGGTTAATACCTGTCAATTCATTAGAATTGTCCAGCCTCTTCTTGGTCTAAATGTTTGCATTTGTGTCCTCACGTGGAGCCGACAAACACACCATCTTTGCTCTCCCTGTATTGTTCCTTCTTTTGTCCTAAGTTGTATATTTTGTTCATGCCATCATGCAGCTTTTCATTTGCTTCATGTGTTCTGATTCATTTCTGTTTTTTATGCTTCTGTTTTTGTAATGTTGCCCAGCCATCAGGATTATGCACCTGAAATCAAGTAAGGCAAACCTGGAAGGACCCTTTTTCCGATAATGTCATCTCTCATTTCCACCTCCGTATGAAACAAAATCAGCACCAAAATTCCATTTGGCTACCTCTGAATCATTAACGTGATTAATAGCGGGGCACTCACTCATGCTGAAGGCCGCATTAGTGAGCCCACAGTACTCCAGCCTTAGATACACTATGCCTGCAGATGTGACAAGCAAGATAATGTTTAACCGGTACCTGTATCTTCCCGGTGCACTGTATGGATGTGTTAGTGCTGTAATGAAGATATGGCACTCACATTTGTCAAGTGGAAACTATTTTCTATAACCACATAAAGGCTCTATTCAATATGTGTTTATAAGTGATGGGTCACAGTCCAAGCTGGAGACACTTTTCTCCTGAAAGGAAACCTTTACATCTGCTGAGTGAAAATTGAAAACGATCATCTAGGAACATGTTTTTAATGCATGAATAATTATCTACGATACGTGGGAAGACAATTTGTAGAAAGGACATCTCAAGAGAATTTGATTCCAAGTATCCCGTTTCATTTCATTATTAATTCATATGACGTCAATTCACAACAAATGTCCTCTCTAATTCAAAATAATCCAAATCATTCTAATTCAGAATTACATATATTAAGAGCAAAGATCTGACAACAGCAGACAGGAAGTAAATGACTTCTACTCAACAAGAGGAAACCATTAATAGAACGAGGCACAACTTTGACTGTCTTGGGGTTAAGAAGATAGAAAAGAGATGTTGAAAAAAGGTTTGTGATCTTACAAACACTTTCAGCGTATGTCTTACAGGCTGAAGAATATCATCGACATTACAGCAGCAGTGCTGCTGCCCACACATTACAATGATGATCAACCAAAAACATTTTCACGTTCAAAAAAAGAAAAATGCATCATGAGCAACATTTAATCAATCACTCATGAGTTCTTATAAACTTTTACTTACCTAACGTCTTGTAAAAACTAGCTGTACTGCAGTTCTAACTCCAGTATGGAAGTAAACAGCGAAGAAATGAACTCAGCCATGTTAATTTCTTTGTCTTCCCTTTTTACTATGACAAAGTTTTTAGTTTTTTTGCAGGGCAAAGCACTTAAATGTGTCCAGGTTATGTAAAATCATTCTTGAGTTTAACTGTGATATACGTATACCACCACAAGGGGCAGTACTACAGCCTTCTGCTCACACTCATCAACCTGATGAACAACACAAACATTCATCACGCTGTGTATTTTCAATAAAAATTAATATAACATTTCCCAATATTAAAAGGGGGTTATTTGACTATGATTCTTGTTTACTTTATAATCTCATACAGCACATCCAGAGATTACATACACTCTAATATCTTTGCTATTTTTTATTGCATTAATGTAGAATCTAAAGTCCTTACAAAGTGCAAAAAGATTTCAAATGATTGTGGACTGTTTAGTGTTATTTTTCACTGAGTTATTCATTCACAATGAATGAAGAATAATTTGACCTGCTGGGAAAAAAAAAAAAAAAAAACGTGTACACTGTCCTGTATGGTAGACTGAGACATGAGTCAGTTATTATTCTCAACTCGGCATCACTACTGCTGGACACAGTGTGTCACCAAAATGCCGAAAGATTGGATGTTGAGGGAAAAAAGGCAACTTTCTCTACACGGTGCCCTGGCACAGAAAGAGATCTCCTTATTATCGAGGGACTTCATGTTCTC